>NC_141687.1:1126611004-1127318190 GCF_964263255.1 Lissotriton vulgaris
CTTGGCAAATGTGCATACTTACCAGTCCCCAAACCTTCCCTTTTCTGCAAGTCAGTCACCGCTAAGGTAGGCCTAAGGTACCACTGTGGGCAGGGTGCATTGTATGTGAAAGGTAGGACATACCCCGGTGTGTGTGGCATGTCCTGATAGTGAAATATTGCCAATGTTGTGTTTCACTTTTGCAAGGCTATCTGTTAACATGGGCCAGAATGGGCAGTTTGCTTATAACATCTTATAAACAATTCCAATTCCAAAAATTCTTTATTTCGGCCATATAGGCCATAAAAGATGCAGTAAAATGCAATACATACATTTAAAACACAGTATTTACATATAAAAAAGACTCTACTGGACCAGCGGGGGATATGGGGTGCAAGGTAGTACCAGTTCAGGGGGACATTTTCTTCCTTATTATCCACGCTGCCATTAAGAATTTTGAAACAGCAAAGACAATGTGGCCCAGAGTATTAGTTTTCATGACCCTGTAGGCCTGTAAGTACTTCCTGAACCCCAGGTTCCGGCAGAGCGGTGCTATCCAGCGCTTCCTGGGTCTCTGGTAAGCATGGCATACAAACATTATATGTAGGTCATCTTCATCCTGGACTTTACAGCATGGGCAAAGTTTGTCACCCCCTATGGACCATTTGCAAGTAAATACTTTGGTGGGGAGTGTACCGAACCTCCATTGCACAAAAATTTCCTCGCCAGGACAGGAAAGATAAAATCCATAAAAGGTTCGAAAACATAAGAATTTTTGGATTCCATAAAATGTGCCGTCAGGGTGCCACTATTATGAGCATTTTCCATGTGAGACAAGTTTTTACTCTTATACAGCTGGGGAAGAGTTTTACGTGTAATCCTTTGGCAGCCCTGAGCTGGATCATCCCATAAGTCTGGCAAGTTCATACTAAACAATTCCGTCTTGATAAAAGCCAGCCAGGGAATTTTGTTGTTGCCATTCAGCCTCATTACATGAATGAGGTCCTGTCTGTAATGGTGCAGTTCCTCAGTAGTCCATATCCGGTGCCAAAACTGCACGGGTTTTGACAGAAGATCTTCAGCGATGGAGGGAAGACCCAAATCTAGTCTTAGGGGCAGAAGTGGTGTGCCTTGCGGGAGACCAAGTAGGCGTCTTAGAAAACTATTTTCCACTCCTGCCAAAGCCTTCCCTGCTTTGTGTCCCCATAACTCGCTGCCATACATGGCTGCTGCCTTGGCTTGGGACCTGTATGTTTCCAGGGCCGGGCTTACAGGCTTAAAGGTGGACTTGTTAGCCACCTTCAGCATTGCACCCGATAACTGGGACAGTTTTAGCCTGGATCTCGCTATCTGGCAGTCCCATGAGAGGTTTTCCTGGAGTGTTACCCCCAAATATATAAAGCTCGAGACCCTCTCAAGACTAACATTCCCCAGTGTAGGATTGGGTCTGGTTTTGGTGGGGGGATTGAAGATCATGAACTTAGTCTTTTCCGTGTTCACCTCCAGCCCATGTTGGCGACAGAAAAGGCCAAAACCGTTCACGATCCTCTGAATCCCCATGGGGGATTTGGAAAGCAGGAGGGTATCGTCAGCAAACATTATTGCCGGGACCCTCCTGCCTGCCAGGAGCGGGGCATCATTGTCCTTAACGTTATCAAGATGTTGTATGACGCTATTAATGAAAAGACAGAACAGGGTCGGCGCCAAGACACAGCCCTGTCTGACTCCTCGATGGACCGGAAATCTGGACGAGAGCTTGCCATCCCTCCCACACCTCACTTGTTCATAGTTGTTCTCATGCAACCTGATGATAATGCTGAGTAGCTGAGGGGGTACTCCTAGCTTTTGCAAAACCTCCCATAATTTCCTTCGAGGGACTAGATCGAAGGCTGACCTCAGATCCACGAAGACCATGTACAGTCTTCCCCCCTCTAACGTCACCGTCTTCCAATAAAGGAGGAGGAGGCGGAAGATCTGATCCATGGTCGACGTGTTCTTTCTGAAGCCAGCCTGGAGGGGGCTCATGATGTCATTGTCCTCCACCCAATCCAGCAGATGGTTAAGGATAAGGCGCGCAAAGAGCTTTTGGGGTACATCTATTAGGCTAATAGGCCTGTAGTTGACTGGGAGCAGAGTAGATCCCTTCATGTGAATCGGTACAATCTCTGCCCCCAGCCAAGACCCGGGGATTGCCATACCTCCTAGAATGGCATTGAAAAGAATAAGGAGGTACGGACCCCAGATGTCCGAGTGATGCCTGAAAAGATCCCCGGGTAACTTATCCAAACCCGGCGCCTTCCCCAACGATAAGTGCTCCAGAGCAGCCTCCACCTCCCCTAGGGATAGTTCCATGGCAGAGTCCTGGGAGCCTAAGGGCACTGACAGGGCTATATCAGGGCAGGTATTAGTGTCTTGATAGAGTGCCCCAAAGTGAGCCTCCCAAACCGCGGGGGCAATATTGGGTTCAATTGCTTTCTTAAGTTCCCCCATCCCATTATTTACAAGGGCCCAGAATTTCCGGGAGTCCCTGGCTTTTAGGGCATCATGAAGGTCCTGCCAGTGGTTCCAGTCCCACTCGGTCCTAGCATTTGCCGTCACTGATTTATACTGCTTCCTAAGGTCACGTACCTTGGCCTTATTTGACCCCTCTTCTATTGCGGCAATAAGCTCAGATTTGGCTGCCCTGCAGGAGGAGGTGTACCAGGTGGGAGCATGGGTCTTTTTCTTTCGGGTTGGCACCACCGGGTGAAATACCTCCGCCAAGTCCCTCACTAATTCCTGGTGTATACTACCCAGCTTCTCGTTATATTCTGGGGTTCTTGGTTCATTTAAAAGCACGTCCACCTCCATAAACCTTGGGAGTGCCAACTCGTATAACTTATTAATGGCAGCTTCTGAGCTCACGAGCTTTCCCCACTTAACCCGGCGCCTATTTGTTGTAAGAAGCAGCTCCCCCATGTCTTCACCTCCATTTTCTGCGGACAGGACCGCTGAAGGCAGGGGCTGCTGGATGTTTAAACAAAGGGCATTGTGGTCACTGTCTGACCTATTTATTACCCTGAAGTCGAGGACTTTTGGCCAAAGTGTGATATCTATCATGATGTAATCTAGCCTCGACTCATGGCCCCTTCTGTTAAAAGTACACACTGAGGGGGTATCAGAAGGGGTACGACCATTACAAGCCCTCAGTGCGAAGTTCAAGGTGAGGGACATGAGTTGTATTGCTAGAGGGGACCAGGCTTTAGGGTGGGGCGAGGACGAGGGTGGAACCCCCCAGTAGTCATCCTCGGCAGTAAGGGCACCCTCCAGTAGGCCTTCCAAGGGTTCAAAGTGGCAATTGAAGTCTCCTCCCAGCACCACCCTGAAGTCTCCTGGCAGTTGACCCAGGAAGGAGGACAAATCGTTTAGGGTGGGTGATTTGGCGCGGCAACTGGTCGCGAGTAGACATTAACAATAGCCCACGGTGGTTTGCCAGGCCATGTGAGCCGTACACACTGGATGTCCTGCGAAAATGTATGCACCTGTTCCGCCTGGCACCCAGTGTGACTCGCAATCCAGATTGCCAAGCCTCCTGACGGCCTCCCCCTCCCACTCCATTTTGCAGGGATTTCGAATGTTTCGAACCCTCTCCTGGTTTGGGGTTCCCTCGCCCATGTTTCCTGGAAAAGGAGGATATCACTGCTACCTAATAGGTGATCCCACTCCGGTGTGCCTTCCTTATTTGCGATTCCTGCCACATTCCAGGAGAGAATTCTCAACCCTGGGTCTGGCGGTAGTGTACCTTGACTTCCAATAGGAGGTTGCGTGGTGACTATGGGTGGATAAGTGTCTGACAGAGCAATGTTACAAACCGTGGTGGCGGGTGGACCATCCACCTCCGCCTCCTCAGGTTGTAAACTATGGGCAGACCCAATGTTAGGTGAAAGCCCCTGTTGGCCCAGACTATCATCCAGGATAACCGTTCGATCTCTAACGGTATCCTGTGGTCCGCATTCAGTTACAGGGGCAGCACTCAATCCCACCCAACTTTGCGCCTCACCCACCAGCTTTCCAAGGCTAAGAAGAGTCTCCCCAGTTTGTGGTCAGTCGACCTGGTCTAGGCAGGAGAATCTATTGTGATGTATGATGTTGGCCGGAACAGGTGGTAAGTAATGCCTTGATCTATAACGTGAGCCATCTACAGCAAAGCCTACTCTAGTCCACCCCTTCTCCCTCCCCACCTCCGTATTGCAAACATTTGGGTAGAAGTGTGAGAGGGGTACTAATTCAATGTTGGACTTATCAGGCCTTACGAGCCAATTGCAGATGTAGTTGGCGACATGTGGGCTTTTGAAACTTACAATGATACAATCCCCTGCCCTATTCTTTGGGGTAAGGCCAATCCATGGGATCCTCCTGACCATCAGAACCTCACCTTTCAGGTTTGGGGGCAGCGGCCTATTAATACTAAGCCAACTTATGACCTTGTTACGTAAAGAGTCCTGGGGCTCCCTTGTGTCACCAGTTAGCTCAGGCACTCCCACCATGATTGCCGTGTACGGAACTGCTTCTGGGGGCAAATTAACCACCCTACGCCTATCATGGGGGGAAGTGATGTTACCAGTGGGACCATTAGTAGAATTCTCAACTCCCCTCGGTTGGGGAGCAGGAAGTGGCTTAGATCTCCTAGGGGCCAGGATAGGGGGCCTAGGCGCTGGAGATGGCAAAGGGTGCGTCTGAGGGGCAAGCGCACCGTTTGTACTCAGCGGGACCAAATTTGAAACCTGGGTCGGTGCAGAAGACGACGGTCTGTTCCCTGATGGATCCCGGGGAACTAAAACATAACTGACCCTGGGAACAAGATAGAAAAAAAAAGTTTAGTATGCCTGAACTCAGAATGTTAAAGTGCATCTTTCAGTGAGGGTGATTTTTACATTCTGTGTTCGAAAATACCACTTTTAGAAACTAGGTATTTTGTTGCCTAACCATCCAGTGTGCCTCTGCTAGGTTTGTGTATTGCATATCTGGCTTGTGAGTGACAGGGGCTGGGAGAGGGCAGCTGCTCCGGCAGTCTGATGGGGCAGGGCTGGGCTGAATGGACCTGAGTTGAATTTAGAGTAGGTGGAGGAGATTTCCTTTCACCTGCCTGGGCCAGGTCTGCTTTCAACAATGCTGTCTCTACCTCCTGCCAGGAAGCTGCACCAGAGAGGACACAACTGGTTTTGGCTGGGTACAGACACCCTCTGCCTTCAGAAAACAAAGCATTTTGTAGTATAAATATTGGGCCTCAGACCCCAGAACTTTAGATTACTTCTGGGAAATCAAGAGGAACCTTTGCCAAGGAGAAGAGCAGGAGAAGCTGATGAAGATTACTGCCCCTGTGCTGTTTGCTGTTTCGGGTTGGCCTGCAGTGGCTACTTGCTGCCAAGGACGTTGTTGTTTGCTTTGTCATCTGCTTGAATAAAAGATTTCCAATGGCTTGAAACTGATATTGCCTCCTGCTCCGAAGTCTCAGGAACACAACGACTTCACCTCTTCTGTCTGCCCGCATCTAGAACTGTTGTTTTAGCTGCTACAGAAGAAAATTGTAACACCGACACCGGGGAGCGATGCCGTAATCTGCACCGAAGCTGTGAGCGCTGCTCTGACTTGCGAAGAAGACCTGACGCCGGCCTCCATGCCACATCGACCCCAGCGAGCGATGCTGTAACCTGCCTGAAGCCGTGAGCATTACTCCGACTTTTGACGTGGGCCCAATGCCTGCTGCTGTGCCGCATCGACTCCGAAGCCGACTTCACCATCACGGAGCTGATCCTCAACGTGGGTGAACCCGAGTCCATCAACATCGCGATTTCGTAAGGAAAAGTGGTTTCGGCACCATCATGACGTCACCTCCCCGACGCAGTAAGGAACAGTCGTCTCGCCTCCCCTGCGCTGCAGTTAGGAATAGAGGCTTCTCCTCCCCTGGGGTTCGTAAGGACCTGACGCCGAGCAGAGCCGACAAAGCCGCACGTCCCCGACGCCGTGAACTGTCTTGTGAACTGTGAACTGTTTTCATCAATTCAAATGTACTGTTTTTTGGGGGGCCCGACTCCGCACACCTCACTGTCGGTGCCGTACTTTGGGATTTTCACTGGTCACGATGTCGTTATAACTCTAAGTGGAGTTATTTGTTGCTACAAGCTTTATTTCAGTGAATAATCTATTTTTGAAGATATCTTGATAACTGTACTGTGGACTTTTGTCATTTGGTCTTGTTTTGGTTTAGATAAAGATTATTTATTTTTATAAACTGGTGTGGTGTCAATTTGTAGTCTTGTCACTGTATTACGGTATGTGTTCACAAATGCTTTACACACTGCCTCTAAGATAACCCTATCTGTTCATGCCAAGCAGGGGTTATTTTAGGAGTGTATCCCCCTTACCCTGACTAGAAGCAAGGGCCCCTATTTGGACAAAGGTACCTACCTTTGCCAACTTGATACCCCCATTTCTAAAAAAAGTTCTTGTTTTTGTGTGTTGTGGCTATATCAAAAATCGAATGGTTTACTCATGTAATTTATAGGATTTAAATTGTGTGTTGTTTTAAGATTTATAACAAATCTGCAAAATTCAAAATGTTGCTGCACCACTTTTCTTTTTGTCATCGCCTGGTAAACCATTAATTAAGTGGGAAAAATGGAAGAAAGTATTCCTCAATTATGCACAAGTTTGTGGAACAAATATGAGTGCAGACAGAAAGCATGCTTTGTTGTTGCATTGTTTAGGAGCAAAGGATCAAAATATTTTAGAGGATCTTCCTGAATTATCCCAAACTGATGCTTGCGATTTGAATGAATTTGAAATTGCCATAGCTAGATTAGATCGACATTACCATCCAAAGGTTAGCACAATTTTGGAAAGGTATCATTTTGGGTTAAGGAGTCAAGAGTCTGTAACTAATCTTAGGAAATTAGCCTCAAATTGCAAATTTGGAACTACAATTGAAGATAAGATCAGGGATCATTTTCTATTGTGATGCAATAGTGACAAGAGTTATGGTTAAAAGATGAACCAACATTATGTGAAATTCGAATTGTTGCCAAACGTGTTGAACACATGATGAAATGTGTGGGGGGGCTGAAAACGAGTAAAGAACAACAAATCACAGAAAAGGAAGAAGTGACGGAAGTATGTGAAGTGAAGACACAAAAAGTGGGGTAAAGAAAGGAGAAAATGAAGTGAAAAGTCAGAAGACTTTAGATCCTGAGTTTAAGGGTACATGTTCAGGTGCGGAATGGATGGTCACAAAGCTAATGACAAATCTTGCCCTGCCTAGTCACAGATGTGTAACTACTGTGGCATTAAGGGTCATTTTAGCAGGTGCTGTCCCAATAAGAATAAAAGGGAATTTAGAACTAAGACTCAAGAAATATGCCGGGGGATTGTACTTCATGTCAGAGATTCGAATATACTGTTTCCCTATTAGGGGGGTAAAATTGATTGGAATCAGATTTCTATGAAATTTGATTCTTGCTCTCGTATTTCATTATCTCTAAATGTACATTCCAGGAACTGTTCATAATAAAAAAAAATGTGTTACCCATGGATATATAGCCTGGCGGTTATGGAGGAGCAAAGATAGAAATGCTTGTATATTTTGTGGCTGACATAAGATTAGATGATAAGATGACTGTTGGGAAAGTATATGTATCTCGTCAAGGTGATGATTTGTTGGGGTGGGTTCACCAGAGTGTGAAAGCTGTAAGTTTGCATCCGAGCAAAAATCCTCAGGTTCAGGTAGATGAAATGTGTGTCACAAAGGACAAATTTATAAAGGAATTTGAAAGTTTATTTCAAAATAAACTTGGCATGTTGGTAGGGTAGAAACATAAGATTGGACTTGGAGTAGGTGCTTGTCCCTCTGTGGCCACAGTTCGGAGGTTTCCTCTTTAGATGCAAGCTGCAGTTGACATTGAATTGGAGAGATTGTGTGATTGTGGGGTGATCGAACCTGTCTAGGCGACCAAATGGCTAGCCCCCATTGTGGTAGCACGTAAAGGCAATGGTGACATTCGCCTTTGTGTGGACCTATGAGCTCTCAACAAAGGAGTTATTGTAGATACATTTGCTTTGCCTAATATCGAAGAAATGGTAACAACGTTTTCTGGTGCTAAGATTTTTTCTACACTTGACTTGGTGTCAGCTTATCACCAAATCGAACTTCATGAAGGTTCACAAGATCTCACAGCATTTGTTACCCCATTTGGTACATATCGATTCCAAAGGATGCATTTTGGTTTAATTTCAGCAGCTGCTGTTTTTCAGAAGATCATGGGTAGAATTTTGAAAGGATTATCTGGTGTTAAGTGTTACCAGAATGATATTAACAGGGTTAGGAGTGTTTTGAGGAAATTACAAGGAGCAGGTTTAACACTCAAAGCTGAAAAATGTAAATTTGGTGTTTCAGAAGTCAGTTATTTAGGATACAAGATTACTGAAGTTGGGATCAAACCACGAACGGAACTTGTGGAAATGATCAGATCATTAGAGGCTCCAAAGTCGAAGGAGGAACTTTCATCATTTCTCGGCATGGTGGAATACTAGTTCAATATCCCTGGGGGATCCATACTGTCACTTATGCTGACAACACCCAGCTGGTGGTTTCTCTCAGGCAACAAGATACATCTGAGCCGGGTTTAACTTCCTGCTTAGGAAGGTCTCTGAGTGGATGGACCTTTCTTTCCTTAAACTTAATGGGGACAAAACAGAAATTATGTTACTGGGCCATGCTATCCCCATGAATTTAGATCCTATGTGGCCTAGTTGTCTTGGTTCCCCTCCGGCACCGTAGAAACAAGTCAAGAGTCTGGGTGTCTGGTTTGATTGCAATTTGGATTTTTAAGTTCAAGCACGTAAAGTTGCTGCCACATATTATGGACTTCTTAGGCTGATAAAGAAGATTTTCCCCCTTCTTCCATTTGACGCCAGATGTTTATTGGTCCAGGCACTCATTCTGTCCTGGCTGGACTATGCAAATACAGTCTATTTGGGCGCGCCCCATGGAACTATTAAGATACTGCAGATTGCCCAGAATTGCGCGGACCGCCTCTTAATGAATATTCCAAAACGTAATTCAGCTAAGTTGGCACTTAGTCGGCTGCATTGTCTTCCTGTCTAGGAAAGAATCAGGTTCAAGGCAATGTGCATTGTCCACAAGCCTATATCTGGTAAGGGCCCCCCACTGTTTCAGTCCATGGTGCAATTATATCGCACAAATAGGACTCTAAGATCTAATAACAAACGACTACTCGCAGTTCCTATGATCAAACGGTCATGGACTGGAGGTCGGCGGTTCTCATATAATGCAGCCAAGTCTTGGAACCAGCTTCCGGACTACATTTGTCTGGAATCCGACTATCTTAAGATCAGGAAGCAGTTGAAGACATTTCTCTTTCCATGATCAGTGGTGAGTTTTATGATGTCACATGAAGCGCTGGGATGCCCTCGGGTAGCCATGCGCCATATAAGTGTGTATTCATTCATTAGAGACTTTGCCAGCAAAACATTTAACTGGCGGAAACTATTAAAGAAAAATGTGGAATTTGTACCGGACATGCAATGCATCAATGAATTTTCCAGGGTTAAACAGAAATTGAATGATACACCCTGTTTGAGTGCTTATGGTACATTGTGTGATACTAGAGTGGTGTGTGATGCAAGTGCAAAGGGTTTAGGGGACTTTTGATCCAAATAAAAGATGACAAGCAGCAATTAATAGCTTGAATGTCTCGGTCTTTGAGAGATGCAGAATGTAATTATTCTGGTATTGGAAGAGAATCTCTTGCGGTGCATTGGTCTATTATTAGATTCAGACAGTTTTTGTGGTGGAACCAGATTTATTGTTCATACTGACCACAAGCCGTTAGTTGAAGTATTTTCCAGTAAAGGTCTTGATTCAATACCCTCTCGTACCAGGAGATAGGTAGTGAATTTACACAAATTTAGTTTTGATGTTAGATATGTTCCAGGAGCAAGCAATTACTCTGTGGATTGTGTGTCCAGATTGGTGAATGTCACTGAAACTGGTTTGATTGATGGTGATGACTTTGAGGAGGAAGAGGTTGTAAGTGTTTGTGAAGTCACTGATGGGACCATATCTGAGAAGGTATGGCGAGAAGAATTACAGTTGGATGAGGAATTGGCTCTAGTTATACGAATTGTGAGTTTAGGCAAACTGAGTGCAGCTGAGTTGGATTCTCACAAAGGGAAGTGTGGTCAAATTCTAGAAGAATTAGCAGTTGACAAAGGGTTTTTACTGAGAGGTAGAATATTGGTTCCACCAGTAAAGTTGAGACATAAAGTACTACAACTTGTTCATGAGGGTCACATGGGTATTATGAAAACCAGAGGGAGACTTCGGAGAGATTTGTGGTGGTTCTCACTTGATCGGGATGCAGAGTGCATGATAAGGAATTGTGTGGAGTGTGTAATTTCTGATAAGGGTCTCAAGACTAATCAGTTGTCTATGGTATGTAGAACATTGCCAAAATATCCTTGGGAAGAGGTTGCAATGGACATTTTTGGGCCCAAAGGAGGTGAACATTCCACCCCTTACATTATAGTTTTGAAGTATGTATATTCAAGGTGGGTCTAAGGTTCATGCGTGTGCAGAACATTTCATCTTCAGATGTGATTAGATTTCTTGAGGGTGTATTCAAAAGAGAGAGTTTTCCCAGGTATCTCCAAACAGATACTGGAGTACAATTTTGTTCTCATGAGACAGAATCATACTTGATGAAATGGGGTATTGAGCATAAGAAATCACCTTTATATCACCCTGAAACTAATGGTGCCATAAAAAGAGTTATTAAGACTTTAAAAGAAGGTATACAACTAGCCAGAGTGAATGGTTTGGATTGGAAGAAAGAGCTGTCAAATAGATTGATGGACTATCGTTTTTCCCTGCATGGCTCTATGGGCAAGTCTCCTTTTGATTGTTCAAGGAGAGATACCCATCAACATGTATGTGTCCTGGTTGGATGCACTGGAATAAAGAATGTGTTGACAACATGCCAGGTGAATGGAGAGAGAAGGAGATTTCTACTCAACGCAAAAGAAAACAGAACTTTGACTCCAACAAGAATGTGAGAAACGTTGAAGTCAGTGTGGGTTATTTTGTTGAAATTAGAGCTCCAAAAGGGTGTGCTGACTGGTCAAAATTTTCAAGGAAACTACAAGTGATAAAATGTTTTCGGAATGTTGTAAAGACACATGATGGTCGCATTTGGAGTGGAGTGGTGTGGCTCACTGGTTAGAGGCGGCAGACCCGGAAGCAGAGGACGGCCCGGGACCAGGGTTCAATTCCCGGCACGGCATGGTCATGGACCAGGGTCAGCGGACTTGATAATTCTCGCCTCGGTGCCTACTCTAACCAGGGATCACACTTGGCAACTCTGGATTAGCTTGCCTCATCTCCACAACGGCCCCCCACATATGCCGGGGATGCCTGGTTTCACCCTGGAGATACCCAGTAGGGTCCATCTCACAGGGAAAGCCAGGATGGGTTCCCCAGCGGTCTACAGCGTGGAGATACCCCATGTGGGGTGATTCATGCACTTTACAAGACATCATTACATTACATTTGGAAAAAGAGTAGGGTTGCTGTGTTTAAACAGCCACATTCTTCTTATTCTTCCAACACAGCAGTTACTCCGCAACCATTTGGGAGTAGAGTCTGTGATTCTGGTTTACAAGGTTCTTGCAGAGGTATCCCAACAATTCACAGGAGGAGTGGTAGAGAGACCAGGAAACCTGCATATCTTAAGGATTTTGTTGTGTAAGATAATTCCCATATCTCTGTTTCTTTTGTTCTATTGTGCTATTATTCATAACCTTGTACATTTCTTAGTCAATTATTTTCTTGGGGTTTGTTTTTGTCATTTTGACCAGGGTTGGTTGTTTGCATGTTGTTCTTTATATATTATTGTGTATCTTGTTGTATGAGAGGGAGAAGTATGACGTGGAACCTCATGCTTGATGAGGTCAGTGACAGAACCTTGATAGAAGATTCTGTCAGGCAAGAGAACTCTGGAAGTGACAGTAACAGAGCCATCAACGTTGGATGAGGTGTGAATAATAAAGCTTCACTTGCCTCTACTTTCTTCGTGTTGTCCTTGGTTTGTACACCACAGAGACCCCTATTGTAAGTTAAGGGTTAAACTGAAGTTATTAAAGAAAAACGTTTCTGTGCCCTCAAGGGCATTAATGATTACAGTTAAGATAAGAAGTTTCCCTTTCTCTAAAAAAACAACCCTTGAAAGAAAGCTAAGAATTTGGCAGGACAACTAAAAATATCCTATATTTATCAGTTAATGTTAACTTCATTAACTCACCTCTAGGACAGCTAAGGTACTTGTGAGGAAAGCCATGAAATCACACAACACCTCAAAGAAAATAATATTGATGGCATCATACACACATCATTCATTACTTCAATGATGGCCAATTAATTCAGATCCCCAATATGTATATCTATTTTTATTTTATTATTTATTTAACGAGTATTATAGCGCTGGCAGGACCCGAGGGTATCAAAGCGCTTTACATCAGTGCATGTTCGTTACAAATAGCAAGTATAATCACACATTTAGGATATGATCAAGATGAAAGGGTGGTTGAGCAAGAGGGAGGACAAAAAGCAGAGGAGGAGTACAAGAAGAAGATAAGGGTTGAGTTCATGATTTGGCGGTCAATTGACATCCTGCTAGTTGAGCTGTTGGTTGAGGAGGAGATCCTTAAGCTGTCTCTTGAACTTAAGATGAAGGTTTTGGTTCTGAAATGTACTGGAATAGAGTTCCAGATTTTAGGGGTATTGCTTGAGAAGGAGCAATCCAGAGTTCTCTGTTTTCGGGCTTTAGGTGGGATGAGGAGCAGGGTATTGGAGCTTCTTAGGTTCCTTGACTGACCAGCCTTTTTTAGGTTTGTGAAAAGCTAACCTGTTTTCCCTGTGTCAATGGCCTGGTGTGCGAGACCTGCAATTCTAAAGCTGCAGTGAGCTTCAATAGGGAGCAATTACATTTCTTTCAGGGCAGGGGAGATGTGGACATATTTTTTTTATTCCTGTGACCATTCTGGCTGCTGCATTGAGAGTGGTTCTAAGAGATGCGAGATAGGATTTTGCGGTGCCTGTGAGAGTGGTGTTCCCGTAGACTAATCATGACAACACCATCGCTTGTGTGGCAGACTTGAAGTCTCTCTGCAGTAAGTAGAGTTTGATTTTGTTCAGAAGTTTCAGGTTGTAGAAGGCACTCTTCACACTGTTCTTTATATAATCTTTTATGGTCAGTTTGGGGCTAATGTGATTTCAAGAGATTTGGCAGAGTCGGCTACGGTAAGACTGCAATAAAGAGAATCTATGGAGTTTAGCCATTCTTGCATTTGGGGGGATTGGTTTGACTCTCATAAAGCAGAATTTCTGTCTTATTTTGGTTGAGTTTTAGGTGGTTGTGAGATAGCCAGTGTTGACCTTTTTTGAGTTTGGCATTTAGTTGATGTATGTTGTCTAGTGAGGAGATTTCCAAGCAGAGTTGTGTGTCACCCACGTATAGATGGAAGGAGATGTTTGCTTGGTTGACAATTGTGCTGAGGGGCTCCATGTATATATTGAACAGTGTAGGCGAGAGGATAGAGCCTTGGGGGACATCCTAGGTGATTGTCATTGCGTCAGTAGTCAGATTGTTTTTTTTCTCTATTGTGAGAGCGGTTTGTAGAAAAAATGTGAACCAGTGTAGGACCACTCCTTCTGCACCAATCCTCTTTTGGAAGGAGATTAAGAGAAGCTTGTGGTTGACCATGTCAAAGGCCGCTGATAGATCTGGGAGTATGAGCAGGCAGCATTGGTCTGTGTCCAAGGACTAATGTAGATCATCCACTATGCTCAGAATAGGTCTTTCTGTGCCTTTTTGAAGCCTGATTGATTACTGTCTAGGAGATTGCAATTGTTGATGTATTGATTCAGCTGTGAGAGAACACATCTTTCTAGGGTTTTGCCTAGGAAGTGTAGATTTGAGACAGGTCTGATGTTGTTGAGGTCATTAGCGTCTGCTCCCATTTTTTTTTAGTAGTGGCATGATTTTACCTAGTTTGAGACAGTCTGACATCACTCCACAAGCACTGGTGGTAAGGAGTGTCATTATGAGCAGGTGTATTGGCTTGCTGCTGGAGTCCCTCAGGTACCTGATCGGGAGACTCCAGAGAATCCAGATTGTGGTGGCCAAGCTTGCTCTAATGAGACCACAATGGTCTTCAGCATCTCAGGCCCTTGCAGAGCTTTACTGGCTCCCAATATCACAGAGGATACAATTTAAATCGCTCTGCATTGTTTTTAAGGCTCTGCACGGTCTTGGGCCCAAACCGTTGCAGAGCCAATTTGGATGGTATTCTCCCATCCGTAGTCTCCGCTCGTCTTCGGCCAATCTGGTGAAAGTGCCAAGGACTAAATGAACAAAACTAGGGGGAAGAGCTTTTAGCACCGCAGCAGCACAGCTTTGGAATAGTCTTCCCATGGACCTGAGACAGATGGAAAACCTGCTGCAGTTTAGAAAGAAAATAAAAACCTGGCTTCATCCCAGGGTATAATGTCAGGCTTTCATTGCTTCTAATGCAGCTTGGTTTCCTCTTTCTGCATTTATGTTGGCAGGGCACACGTATCTCAGCGCCAGGATACTCGTAGGGTCACAGTGCACTTTATAAGTACTGATAACATTAACATTAACATTAACTCCAGTCATTATGGAGCTGTTTATTACCTTGGTCTCCTGCTGCTGGGTCCACAAACACTCACTTTCTGTTTCACTCAATCATTTAGTCACTTCCCAGAAAAATCACATAGCCAAATACTCATTTGCTGGCCAACTCACTACCTCCCTTTCATGGTATCCTAAATAATCTACTTATTTCCACATCAAAACATCAGTTTATTAATCACATCTCCCATACCATCCGCCACCCACTCACTCACACATCAAGTCTCCCCACTTTGGACTTTTCCACTCTAACACAATCCCATCCACTGATTCTAGATATATGCATTATACTTACTTATGTTATTTATCACCATTTTTTTTTGCGACGAGGTAGGAAGAATCACAAGAAGTGAAGCATGACATGATTTTTGTTTCATACGTACTTGATTTAACAAAAAGTATTTGATCAAAATCAGGATGCAAGGTCTTAAAATTTGCAGTATGTTTCCATCATATTAAAAAGACCTCCTTACGTTTGGAACAGTTATTGTCCTGTGTAAAGCAGTTATTACTTGAAACCTACGAAGCAGTGAAATGGGTGTTTCTCAAGTCAATTTTTCTGTGCTTTGATAATAAACTTAAATTTGATTTTGTAATATCGAATGGAGTAACTCACGTGTTGACTTTTACCAAAAGATGTGTATTTGCCTGGTTTAATGTAAATCCATTAATTCGTTTTTGAGAAATTAGCATTACCAAAATGGGCCAGGTCGGCTGGAACGGGATAAAAAGTTAATACCACCTGCTTTGTTAGTCGGCAAATGGTTCATGAACCTCAGTTCACTGACCTATTGTGGACACAAATTCAAATAAATGTCCTATTACATATGGTAATCTTCATTACTCCGGGTCCCGTAGTCCTTGACACCTTCATACTAAACAAGTGGAGATGACCATCTCCCGACAGAAAAAAACAACAAGAGGCATGCTGGGACACTAATAAAGCCCCTCCCCCCGGGAGTACATAAGCAGTACTAACCCAGCAGACCTCCTGTACTAACAAGCCCAGACAGGAAGGCCGGCCGCCCGGGAGGGAGGGAGGGGCGTATGAAGGTGTCGAGGACTACGGGACCCGGAGTAATGAAGATTACCATATGTAATAGGACATTACCCCCAGGTCCCTCCGTCCTTGACACCTTCATACTAAACAAGTGGAGAATACCAAAGCAGAAACCCGGCCTTCCGCACGCACAAGCACAGCCAGGAAACCACAACAAAAGCAGCCACCCAAGGGAGCACCGAGAAGGAGGAAAGGAAGACCGCAGGAAACATCCAGCCCGCAACCCCGAACAGGACAGCAGGGACAAGGGCCGGAGAGGAAGAAAACCCAGGGCTCCAAAGAAATGAGGCCGCCAACCTGAGCAACCGGAAACCGGGACCCGGACCAGAACAGCAAGACCAGCCAAAACAACCCACCGGAGAAGACCACCCAGGTCAAAACCAGCAGGAAGGCATACAGGGCCAGGCAGACCCACCAGGAAGACGAGACAACCCGGAAGAAAGCCAAAGAAAAAAAGGCCAACAGAGCGCAGGCACCAGCACCCAGCCCAAAAAAGAAAGGAGAAGCACAGGCCAGAAACACGACCAAAACTCCCAAAAAGAAAGGACCCGAGCACAAGAGACCCGAGGAGGAAACCCCGCCTAGGAGGCCCAGGAAGCAACAAGCACCCAGGAGCCAAACAGGACAGAGAACCGACCCAAAAGACGGGGACGGGGAAGAACCCCAGAACCCAGCCGAAAGCCCACCAAACAAGGAGAGGCCAACAAGGCCGGAAACCAGCAACAAAGAAAACTCAACCCGGTCGGGAACAGAGAAAGCGACCACAAGCCCAGAAAACCCCAACCCCAAAGGGAAGGAACACAAGGCAGGAGGGGAGCACAGAGCAACAGGGAAACCCCAGCAGCCGCCCAACGAGGCACAGAGGGCAGCACAAAGAAGGCGCCCAAAAGAGACAGGACCGTCCAGGAACCCCACACTCAGGCCAGTCAAGCAGCAAGGGCAGGAGCAGCGGGAAAAAGAAAGCCCAGGGAGCACAGCACCCAGACCACAACCACAAGGCCCCAACCCAGCAACGCCAGAGAGGAGCCAAGCAAACCGCAAAAGAAAAAAGAGGCCAACAAACCTCAAAATGACCGGGAAACCAGGACCAGAGCCAAGCAACCCGACCACGCAGGAGGAACAGCAGGCCCAAGCAAACCCCAGAAGAAGAGCATAGGACCAAGCAGCAGGAAACCACAGACAACCCGTAGCCAGGAAGGAGGGACCCGCAGAGGCACGAGCACCTCAGAACAGCACCCCAACCACAGAAAGAGGGGCAACCAAACAGACCCACACCGGGAACAAAGCCCAGGAAAGCAAGGAAAGAAGGAGCGAGTCAGAACCACAGAACCAGGAAAGAACCAGGAAAGGCCGGCAACAAACCCCCAGAGCAGGCCAAAAAGGGACAGCACGGCCCGAAAACCCAGAAGGCACAGCCCAAAGCCACATACAACCAGCAAGAAGCCGGCAGAACCGCAGCCACAGAACCCCACACAGGCACACAACACCGGGAAAACAAGCCCGGGAAGAGAACCAACAGCAGGAGAAGGCCCAGAAGGAACCACCAGGAAGCGGCCCCAACGCAGAACACCCCGGCAGGACCCAAAGGGACATCAGCAGGGAAGCAGAGCCCAAAAAGGAGCCTAACAAGCAGGAGCGGCACGCCCCAGCCAAACCCTCAGCCAGGCACCCACCAAGGGAACCAGACGAGACCAGAGCAACACAGGGAGCAAACACCCCCAACAGGAGACGGACCCGGAAGCCAAACGCCCCCAGCAGCCCCAGAAGGCCAGGCAGGGACCAACCCGGCCCGACACAGAGCAGACAGCGGAGCACGGGGACAGCACACCAACCCGGAGAACAGGAGGCAAGACAGGAACCGGCAGCAGCCCGGAGGCCCCCTTCAGGAACAAATCATGCAGGCACTCCGGCAGAAACAGGAGGGGCAGACAGCCAAAAGCCAGCCCAGGGGGAGCCAGCGCAGAAGCAGCCAGGCCAAGCACACAGAAAATCCCCCGGACAACACCAGAAGCCCCAAGCGGGAGCAAGGGAAGCCCACACCAACAGGAAGACCCAGGCAGGCACCACAAACAGGCACCAAGCAGGGAACAGACGAGACAGGAGCAGGCAGGGCTGAAGCAGAACAGCCGCACCCAAGGCAGCACAAGCCACCCAAGCACGGGCAGAGGGGACAGACCACCCCAAAGAGCCCCCGGCAAGACACAGGCAAGCACCAGGAGCGGAACCAGGCACAGCTCAAGGGACGGGAGGAACAGGACCAGGACCCAGGAGCCCCAAAGGCGACCAACCACTCAGAGGCCAGGAAGCGAAGAACCAGGACACCCAAGCAGAGCAGAGGCGCAACACCCCCGCAGCGGTCCGAGGAACAGGAACACTGGCACACCACCAGGCGGGGCAGGCAAACCAAAGAAGAGGGGGAACAGAAGGCACCCCCCACAGGCCATCGCCGAAGAAGATAGGAACGCCATGCAGAAGAGAGTAAGGCGCAAGCAAGCACGCAGGAAAAACCCCAACAACACAGGGAACCCCAGGAGCAAGCAAAGGCAGAGCCAGCGAAAAGGAACCAGCCACCACAGAGGCGACAGGAACCCACACCAACCCCAGGCAGGCCACAAACAGAAGAGCGAAAGCCAACAGCACAGAGAACCAGCAAACAACTCACTGGAGAGGAAACCCCTCAACCGAGCCCGAAAGGAACACACAGGCACGTGTGGCCAAGATCAGGGGCACCACCCGAAGAAGTGCACCAAAGGGAGAAGACCCCGGCATGCCCCAACCCAGAAAACAGACGGGAGCCGGGGCAAGCGGCAAGGCAGCAGGCCCGGCAGAAACCCGAACCACACAGACCAAGATGATGAGCACAGGAACCACAGCGCCCAACCGCCCAGCACCAACCAGACACCCCCGCATCACAGGAGGGGAGGGGGCGGACAGGGAATCCCAGAGAGCACCAGGACGTCCGAGCGACCACAGGCACACAGAAGCATCTGCCACCGAGCCCATACAGGAAGCAAGCAGCGCGGGCACCCAGAGGCAGCAGGATACCCCTAAGGAAGATGGGACGAAGCACAGCGTGAACACATGCACCCCAAGCAAGAGGCCCCAGCACAAACCACAGCACCTCCAGGAGGCACCCGACGCAGGAACATGGCATGGAACAGAAGGTCCGCCCGTCACCACTCCAGGACAGACACCAGCAGGCCAACAGGGTCCACCTAGAAGAAAAAAAGGGGGTGAAAACAACCAGAGCGGGGGCCAATCAGCTCAACAAGGCCCCCACCGCAACCTGGCGGGAAAAAACAATACATTACAAAAACAAATGTATGTTGAAAGCGCACGGTCACTCCAGCACCGGGGTAATTCGGCGCCGAAATATCAAGTGCATCATGTCACCCAACTCAATGGCACACACAATAATAACATCAAACAGATGAAAGGCTGAGCGGACCCGTACGGTATAGAACCAGCGAGCATGAGGAGTAACACAGGACCCTGAAGCGAATGCATCAGTACATCACGCCACCAGACCCCGCTAAGAAAAATTGTCAAAAGAAGCACCTGTAGGCGTCACACAACGTAGTGTGTCAGGCGAGGCTCGAACCATGGATCCCAGCACCAAAGGCTGCAGCGCCAGCCGAGCAGCCACATCCAATTCCTGCAAAGAGGAAGGAAACGAGAGACCACGAGAACCACAGGCAGTGAACTCGGAACAGAGACACGGCAGCATTCAGCACAACAGAAGCAGAAGACACAGCACAGCAGACAAAGTGAAGCCTCCGGGGCAGGAAGAGAAGTGCTGCGAGCAGAGAGCCAGAGAAGCGAGGCCAGGTGCCTGCAGCAATCAAAGGAAAGGGATTCCGTCCGTAGCCAAATCAAAGCAAAATTTGAAAGAAGCGTGTTGAACTCCGTGAACTGACAACAACGAAACTGAAATAAATCAGAGCAGGAGCTACTGTGCAGCTGGCAAAACAACACGAAACACAGAAAAAGCACAGTTTCCTCAGCACAAAATAGAGTACCACGTCGATATGAGGAGAAAGACAGAATCAGATTGCATGAAAGGGACACGAACAAGCATGTCTAAATGTGACTCCAGGACCCCGAAAACAGAAAGAAAATGGATACGAGCGCCAGGCAGAAGAAAAAAGGGATCCCGAAAACGGGACTCACCAGGAGTGGGGGCCAACCCCAGGAACAAGGCCCCCACAGCACCGCCGAGCAGAAGACCATCAGGAGCCCATCCAGCAAGGCACGGCTCCCCGGCCAGGCTCGGGAAGCCGAGCCCGTGACCCGGAAGCAACCGGGAACTCCAGCACCAGCCACAAAGGGCCGGTAGGTGCAGGCAGCACACAGCAAAGCCAGGAACCTTCCAAACCAAACACCGGCTGCAGAGAAAGACTGACTCCAAGCAAGCCCGGCAGGCCAGGAGGCAGTCCAGGAAACCCCACGCCCACACAGCCAGGCAGCAGGGCGGGGGGGGAGAAGAGAAGCACCGCCACTCAAGCCCAGCAGGAGCAGCACCAGCACACCATCATACTCTGTCGACAGACAGAAAAAAAGAACAGGAGGTCTGCTGGGTAAGTACTGCTTATGTACTCCCGGGGGGAGGGGCAGTATTAGTGTCCCAGCATGCCTCTTGTTGTTTTTTTCTGTCGGGAGATGGTCATCTCCACTTGTTTAGTATGAAGGTGTTGAGGACGGAGGGACCTGGGGGTAATAAACAATTCCAATTTTACAAGGGAACCTATTTTCCAAATTGTTCATTTCAACTCCAAAGGCTCAGATTGGCTTGCCTCAGAAGTGACAAATTTGTAATGGCTGCTATTACAGTGAGTTGGGCTAAATCCCACCAGGGGCGGCCTTAGGCATGTGCAAGCTGTGCACCTGTACAGGGCCACCAAACCCCAGGGGCCACCACACCAATACATAGCCTTAATATAATAATCCTCTGAGGATGGATACATATTTGCGTGGCGGCCCCTGGCAGGGATGTGGCTTCCAAACACCCTGACCCCCTTCCCCTCTTCACTGGCCTCCGTGCTCCGCCTGGCCCGGCCCCCCTCTTCCGGGGCCCCCTACCTACGCTCCCTGCCCAGGGCCACCATGAGCCTAGAGCTGCCCCTGGTCCCACGTCCTGAATAAAAAAGAAAAATACATAAAGAATTATGGGGAGCAACTCCAGCCTTTATGGCTCATTGGGGCCCCCACTGAAGAAGAAAAAAAAATACACTTTGCTACTTCGCTTCTGGACCCCTGAGACTGCCTCAGAGGTTCAGAGGTTAAAAATATTTGCCTCAGTGTGTCTTCAGACTGCACCTCAAGGGATGTTGAACCCTTGTGGGGCCTCTTCCCAGAAGTGTAGACCTTGGATACCAAAAGACCCAAGCAGAGGTTCGCAACAAGAATCTATATGGGTTTACTAACCTCCTTTGGAGTCCTGGAAACCCCTAAATAAGAATGATAATAATAATAAAAATACTGTTCAACTATCTTTTCCTGCGGAGGAGAGCAAAAAATCAAATCAAACCTATTACATTTAGGGTGGGAAATGGCACATTTTTTACTTGTTGAATAGAGACAATGTAATTAAAAACGCAAAGGTGGCTTTTAAACGGAAACCTAAAGTATTGTGCTAAAATTGCTACTTCTGCTCCTACCAATCTCTCCTACTGACAAAAATCTAGGCTGATTCAGATTTCTTTACATGTGGGTGAAAAAAATTGTGAATTCTATTTTATGCAATTTCACAAACATTTTTGACATTATCCAAGCAAGAAATGTCATGTGCTTTTAACATACAAGAGGCTGGTGCGTACAACTAATGTCTTGCGGGAGCAGCAAATTGGAAACAAAAATATGTTACCCTTAAAGCCAGATCCTAATCGCCTCTCACATCTGTTTTTTTTTTTTTATTAAATCATCATGAATAATGCTTTTGTATTCCGTTTTCACACGTGGGACTGACCAGTATTTATGGAGAATTTCACACTATTTTGTATTCTTCTGACTAAATTTCATGAAATTGCACACAAAAATTGCGGATTTTGTCCATCCCTAAAAAATGATGTACAAAGTGGAAGTAAAATCCAATAATCCGGATCCACAGAAGATTAAAGTATAAACAATTACCAAGCTTTTGCATAATATCATTCTGCAATCTTTTCTATAATCTTAATGGGAGAGGGGATTTTGGGATGGGATGACATTTTACTAGTGTCAAGGCTCAATCAGCAGTTTAGTCACTTTGAAAGCCTTGAAATGATGGCTCGCTGTAGAGTCCCGGAGTGTATTCCTCAATGTAAGGTCTCACTGACAGTCCTGCAATATCAGGAATTAGAGAGTTAAATGGGTCTGACGTGGTGCACACTAGGCTTATTAGGATATGTATAGCTTTGTTTTTTTCTCTGCCTTGCAAACTTCTAAAAGCAACAGCGTAGCACGGAATAATACCGAAGCGTTTTGAGTTTTCTTTCACATTCTGACAAAAAAACACATAATGCGATGTTCCTTGCTGAATGAAAGAGAAAGGTTCGGAAATGCTTCACTTGTTTGCAATCTCCTGTAGACTATTTCATCTACTTTCATCTCTATTTTGAGAGGGCGTTCAATCTGAGGGACAATAACTGTAAACCCATTTGTTGTCCCCCGCTGAGTACCAGCTTATTATAGCTTTGTGCAGGAACCCAGACAGAATAGGTTGGCAGCACATTAGACCACATCTGAACAGGCCACATATGCTATGGTCTGTATGCTTTGGCTCTTAGTTCAGATGAGGTTAGATTAGGTTCGGTTTAGTTTGTATAGGCCACGTTTTGATATAATGTTAGGGTGTGTGCTTCATTATATTATATTAGGTTTCGTTACATTAAATTGCATTTATTTAGCGCTTACAACCCTGGACGCGGAGTTACGCTATTTTATTGTATGGTAGGTTATGTTATGCTGTATTGACTTTTGGTATTACATTCTATTATCTTATATTACGTATTGTTATGCTGTAATGCACTTAGGTACAGTGTGTTATTATGCTATGTTTAGTTATGTTTGTGTGGTTAAGAAAGTAGTATCAATATTTCTCACACCCATTTCAGATTTTTGCGAGTAGTGCTGATTTCTCCTTTCGATGTGAGGTATAGCGAGTTTTTGTAAATCGCTATTTGGTAATCGCTATTAACAATGTATAAAAGTAATACTTGGCCCATTAGCGAGTCAAAGTAGGTCGCAAATAGACCTACCTCATGAATATTACTGAGGCAATTTGTGACCCTCTAGGATTCGCTGCTGTCACGGAGATGCATGGCCTACTGTAGTCAGTAGTCCTCCATGTCTGTGATTGCTTTTAAATAAAACAATGGGCCTCATTTATGAAAAGTGACGCATCGCTGCGTGAAAACAGCGATGCGTCACTTTTCACTGCGCACTCTTTGCGACACCAATGATGCGTCATATTTAATGTATGACGCATCATGTCGCAAGGACTTACAGATACGTCAGTATTTCTGACGTATCTGTAAGCACAAAAGTGACGCATTGCTGGAGTGTGTCACAAAAGTGACGCAACTCCAGCAATGCGTCCTTTCACATGGGAAAGCCCCATGTGAAAGGGCTTGCGTCAGTTTTACGCCTGCTGTGAGGCAGGCGCAAGATTTTGACGCAACAGCATCCTAAAAGTGACGCAGTGAAATCTCATAGATTTCACTGCGTCACTATTACGAGGCTTTTTGCGGGGGAACGCCCCCTCTGCATACATTATACCTGATGCAGGTATAATGTGGCGCAGGGGTTTAAAAAGTGACGCATCTACCTAGATGCGTCACTTTTTAAATATGGCGCAACAAGGCGCATATTTTACGCCGCTGGTGCGTCACAAAAAGTGACGCACCGGCGGCGCAAAACTGACGCAAGGCCTCATAAATAAGGGCCAATATTTTTTATTTAAATGCAGTCCGTTCTCCTTACAGGAAAAAAAGACGCATTTAAAATTTTTAAAATTAAAAATTTCATTTTTATTTTTAAGAGTAGGCAGTGGTCCGTGGGACCACTGCCTGCTCTTAAAAAAAAAATTTCAACACTAACTTGCAAATAAAGTGTGAATATTTTGCGACTGCATTTCGGTCACATAATATTCATACGTCCCATTCTGATTTGGAAGGGATGCCCTAATCCCTTTCTATATACTGAATCAGTATATGTTCACAATTTCAAGTTGCAGTTCAGTGACATGTTTCCAAATCGCAATTTCGAATTAATACATACCAAAATGCATTTTTTAAGTTGACAGTAAAAATGCTTCATACATCTAGCACTCAATATTAAAATGATGATGGTGATGATGATGTTGATGATGATGGTGTGGGTGATGCAGCGCAGTTGAAGAATGCACAGTCTAGATCGCCATGTTCCTTTCGAGGTCAGAGCGGAGAGCTTTGCCAAATGTGGCACATTTTAAATGGACACACGAGGCTGGGAAGGAGCGCAGTCCCTTAAGGCGACTGAGCGATAAATTGCTGTCAGGTCCATGGTACTGCACAGTATTTAGTGCTTTAATTTCCTGAGGCTGTTCCAGCGCTCTGAGCTCTGAGAATTTGAGATTTAGGGACTACAGGGAACCAGGCACAAATGCCATCAGAAAGATAATGTTTGTGCAAGCTGTTATTTTCAAGGGAAAGGGAAAATAAATGTTTGAACAAGAGTTGAGTGTATTTCACATTGTTCAGCCAATAATGACTTTGGCTAGTCTGACAGGCATGCACATAAGAAAAGTCCCTGTATCTTGAGCATTTGTTCTTACAAAGTGCACAGCTGTGCGCCTGTTTTCATGCAACCGCATTTTCTAAAGCACATATATTTAACTCAGAATTTCTTTGAATTAGACCTTGACCTGCAGAATTCATAGCTCGAAAAAACAGAGAGGAAACAGAGAGCTCACTTTCTGAGATGTGCTGAATGCAGTTCATGCACTAACTCAGAGCAATTGTGAGTGAAAGGTATTTGCTATGGTTTGTGCAATTGCTTTAAAAGAGATACACAGCTGTGTTCTATGTGAGCTCAAATATTCTCATACAGCCCTAGATCTGGTCGCAAGAGTCACTTTAATGCCTGAACGGCTGAGGCATTTCCTCCCCTAGTACTGAGCCCTTTGTTTGATTTTCGGAGCAATTTGCACTCACGGCTTCATAACTTTTTTTTACATAAGGAATCCGTTTCAAAATTGCATCCTTTGGGAATTCTAAATGTACCCAGAGTTTATGGATTCCCCTGGAGGGAACTGAGAAACTGTACAAAGCATAGCAAATATAGCATTTTTAAATGAGAAAAAACGTGCTGTACATGACCGATGTTTTTTTTACTAAAATGGCAGCAATAATTGCTCAGCTAAGAACACCATCTTTCCAGTTTTGAGGAAAAAGCATAGTTGTAAAAAGCAATTGTTTCACCACAGACACTTAAAAAATGCAAAAACTGAACATTTTTTTTTTTTTGTTTGAATCTACTTGCAGTGTAAAAAAGATGGGTGAACTCAAAATGCAAAAATATTGCAGAAATATTGAAATCGCTGACAATGTTTTGTTCTAAAATATTTTGCTCCAAAGGCTAATTTGCAAAGGCACCATAATCTTCTGGTCACAGGGGTACATGGCATGTGCTGGTTGTCCAAACCAAGTGCTACCCAGAGTCATTAGCTCATGTACAGCTTGTGAGGATTTTTCATTGTGTCGTGACTCGTGACTTTGTAGCAATTCATATGGTAAACGCTAATGAATGGAAAATGGGTATGAAGGAAACCTGTATTTTTTTTATGTGTGCCAGATATGGGGCCTCATTTATGAAAAGTGACGCATCGCTGCGTGAAAACAGCGATGCGCCACTTTTCACTGCGCACTCCTTGCGACATTCCTGATGCGTCATATTTAATGTATGACGCATCATGTCGCAAGGAGTTTCAGATACGTCAGTATTTCTGACGTATCTGTAAGCGCAAAAGTGACGCATTGCTGGAGTGTGTCACAAAGTGACGCAACTCCAGGAATGCGTCAATTCACATGGGGAAAGCCCCATGTGAAAGGGCTTGCGTCAGTCTTACGCCTGCTGTGAGGCAGGCGCAAGATTTTGACGCAACAGCGTCCTAAAAGTGATGCAATGAAATCTCATAGATTTCACTGCGTCACTATTATGAGGCTTTTTGCGGGGGAACGCCCCCTCTGCATACATTATACCTGACGCAGGTATAATGTGGCGCAGGGGTTTAAAAAGTGATGCATCTACCTAGATGCGTCACTTTTTAAATATGGCGCAACAGGGCGCATTTTTTACACCGCTGGTGCGTCACAAAAAGTGACGCACCGGCGGTGCAAAACTGACGCAAGGCCTTCATAAATAAGGCCTATGGAGTTTAGGAATATTTATTGTACACATTTGAATTTAGAGTTAACCATACTATTAATTTCGAGCGCATTTTGGTTTTTCTAGGACATATTTGTGTACGTTTGGAAGCCAAAAACAAAGAGAAATTCAGTGGATATTAACAAATATTTTACTATTCTGGGTTCCCACACAACTTCCAATAAAAGCGGTACCCCAACTTGTATGGGTGGGCCTTTCGCCCATGACAGGAAAGACTGCCAAAAGCAAATCGGAGACATTAAATCCAGAATAAATCCCCCAATCTTGCTCCGTTAGTCTCTGCCTCTTAATTGATGGATCGATGGCAGTAAAGATCAAGGACAATGAGGTGAAGGAAAAACAAGAGGGGAAAGAGACTATAATAGTAACAAAAATGCATTTCAAGTCATAAATCAAATAAATGAAATGAACAAAACCTAGGGATCTATTCACAAAGGAAGTAGTAAGTCTTCACTTATAGATGTACGGTTGCGTGGAGGTGGAGACTTAGGGCCCGATGTAGGTAGGCCGTTACCGATCGGTAACGGCCGAAAATACCGATTTTGGGCCCTTACCGATCGGTATACAGCCATCGAGATGTAGGGCAAAGAAAAACGTCCAAATCGGTACAAATACCGAATCTGAATGACTACCGAATCGAAAATAATCCAAATCGGAAATACCCCGAATCGGAAATGTAACGATTCGGTAACATACCGAATCGGATAAAAATACCGATTCGGTCCATGTACCGAATCGGTAGTGACACCGAATCGGAAAAAATCCGAATCGGACCATGTACCGAATCGGTAGTGACACCGAATCGGAAAAAATCCGAATTAGTCCATGTATCGATTCGGTAGAGACAGCGAATCGGAAAAAAGCCGATTCGGATAACCTACCGAATCGGTAGAATCACCGTATCGGAAAATCCCCGATTCGGACAGATAGGGAGATGTAGGGAAACACAGAAATACCGATTTTGGCTCTAAATCGGTATTTCTCACTCGGTATTTACCATGGATTACAATCAGGTGGTAACCAACTCCAACCCATAAAAATAGACCCAAAATGCATTGCAACTTGCAGGATGGCAGCTTTTTATGTCATTGCAAGGCGGCTACGGCTACAGCAGGAAGGACAGAGGGAATGGCAAAGAGAGGAACAGGTCTACAGACAGAGGATCATCCTGTTCATGCTCACAGAGGCAGAGATCCTACAGAGGTACAGGCTGGACTCAGACACCATTCTGGAGCTCATCAGGGACCTCAAACCACTGTTTGACCACCCCACCCCAAGGGCACACGCCATCCCAGCGCACGTCCAGGTGCTATGCAGCTTACTCTCATACAACAATGGCCTGCTTCTGAACAGCTCAAAGGCTAAAAAAGGAAGAATTTACTCTTGTGGTAGAGGGAGTATCTACCTTCTATCCACAGTAATACACACCGTTGCAATTTTCAGTCTGGCAATGTTGCCAAGACGTGTGTTTGCATATCGGTACCACCACAGAGCTACATATATGTCCTCCCTTCCATACGTGAAAAAAAGGGGGAGAGGAGGTTGACAGTGCCTCACGGAAGCAACACCAAGGAGAGGATTGTATCAGACTGGTACTCGCCTGATTCCTCACTTCTCATCATCGGCTACTGTCAACCTTAAAGAAATGGGAGAAAAACAAACATAAAGAAAGTGCATATAGGTCAAGCAACCGTGAGGTGTTGTGAGTGCTGAGACCCGGTGTGATATATCCGTGCCCAATTAAGTGAAAAAACAACAAATATACCACTATAAAAAGAGTAAGACTAACTGGCAACTCATGACTTTATTCTGTGCTGTTAGCTCACTCTGATTAAAAGTCAACCAAAGAGAGCTATGCAGCTTACACCTGCTTGCGTCTGGCAGCTATCAAAGTGGAGTTGCAGCTGTAGGAGGGGTGACCCAGAGCAGCCTGTCAAGGTTCTTCCACACATTCCTTGACGCCATGAAACACAGGATGGACCAATACATCTCTTTCCCTGCAACCCACGCAGAACTGGTACAAACTAAAGCTGACTTCTACCAGATGGCACAATTTCCCCAAATCATTGGCTGCATAGATGGCACGCACATTCCGATTTGCCCCCCAGCTGACACAGAATACATATACCGCAATCGCAAGTCTACGCACACCATAAACGTTCAGGTGATCTGCAATGCGAAGTGCACCATCACAGACCTGGTAGCAAAATTCCCAGGGAGTACCCACGACTCCTACATTTTTCAACAGAGCGGCATCTATGCACGGCTGATGGCTGGCGAATTTGGTGAAGGATACCTCCTAGGTGAGACACATCATCAGACCCCCATAACACAAAGTAGCTAAGTGTAATACATGTATGAATGTGAGTAATGTTACCCCTTTTCCTTCTAGGCGACAGTGCATATGCCCTCCGCTCATTCATACTCACCCCCTACCTCAACCCCTCCACACCCAGCCAAAGGAGCTATAACCGGGCCCACAAAAGCACAAGGAATGTATTTGAACGGACCTTTGGCATCTGGAAAAGTAGTTTCAGATGCCTGCACAAGAGTGGAGGTGCAAGGCAGTATACCCCCATCACCTGCTGCAAGATCATAGCTGTCTGTGCAATGTTGCACAACCTTGCGGTGAAGAAGGGCACTGAGGTGGAGTTGTCTGACTACGAGGACCATGACGACGACGTTGCTGTGCCACAAACACAACCTGCTGGGGTGTCTACGCCAAGTGATGGCAGATACAGACGTGAGGAGATTACAGAAAACTATTTCTGAGTGAGTACAGATGCACAGACAGGTAAATGGTTGTGAGGAAAAGAAAATTTTAATAATGTTGCAACACCGTTACTGCACTGATGTGCAACAAAAGAAAATGTCAATGTAAAGAAAATAAATGTCAAAGGTCCGGGTTGCCTCACCCGCCCTGGCAAGCCTACTTTTTGCTGCGCTTAGCAGCCCCACTGGGGTGTGCCTCTCCCCCTTCCGCATGTCCAGCGGCTTCTGCAGAGCGCCTGGTGCTCCGGCGCGGCTCCGACACAGCGCTGGCCGGGCTGCTGCTGTCCCCAGCCTCCCCCAGGTCCAGGGCTGGATTGGCCGCAGTGTTGGAAATAATCATTGCCTCCATGGCTGTTGTTATGCGGGCCATGCCCCTGGTGACCTCCGCGGTGTTCTGTGTCAAGCTTGCCTCCATATTAGCCCCACGTTGGCACAGTTGCGCGGTAGCAGCAGCAAGGCGGCTAATAGATCTGTTGTGCATGCGGGCATCCCGCCGGCGCGAGTGCTCGTGCTCGTCAAGTCTGCTGCATATCTGTGTGATGGCTGTGGTCAGACGGCCAAGACCTGCAGCAACTTCCTTATTTGTGTCGACGAAAGCCTTAAACCCTTGCACCATCTCGCCCATCTGCAGGTTGTGCTGGCGAAGCTGGCACTGGCAGGCCATGATGGACTTTGCCTGCATGCGCTGTATCTTGACCATGCTGCCCTCCAGCCCCTGGAAGATGCTGCCCTCCCGTGCCGGAAGTGCAGTGCTGGAAATGGCACGCCTCCGGGAACTGCTGCTGCCCTGCTGTGTGGGCTGGGGTGCCACTGGTGTTGTTGTGGTGGTGGCTGGGGCCTGACCCGCTGCTCCCTGGATAGGGTTGAGTGGAGCCACAACCATACTCCTGGCAGGAGATGTGGTAGGTGCAGGGTGGGCCGTTGTTGGAGAGTTCTCAGGGGAGAACAGCAATGGGGGTGTGCCAGACATTTGTGGGGAGTGAAGAAATGTGAAGTCAAGTCCTAGGTCTCCCTCATTTCCCTGGCCAATGGTGTTGTCCTCCTCCTCCTCCTCCAGGGCAGCCTGACTTGTGCTTGGCCCTGCCACCGCACTGGAAGTTGTTGCTGGTGCTGGTGCCTCAGTTGCTTGTGCTCCTCCGCCTGATGGTGCCCCTAGGTATAAAGAAGCATTTGTGAATTGAGTGCCGATGTATTACAGTCACTACAATTAAAGCATTGCACATGTCCTTGCATATACTTTGAATGTGTTCCACTGTTTTCTATATTGTGGTTCTGCACTGCCATGTTTTGCCTACTTCTGCTGACTACATTTACCATGATGCTTTTCTCTTGTATGTTGGTTACAGTACTGGGCTGGGGTTTGGCTGTGCATTGTGTCTAAAGGGGAGGTGTCTGGTAGGGTGTGTCATGAGGCGCATGCTTCTTACCTGTAGCTGTAGCTCTGGCTGAGCTATCCAGGGTCCCGATTCCAGTCACACTCTCCCTTTCGATGGTGCTGGACACCAGTTCCTCCAGCTCAGTGAGGGGTGGCGCCGGGTTCCTGCCTTCACCAGTCAGTCCAGCATGCCTCTGCAGCTCTGCCATTTTGCGTTTAGTCAGGCTGCGGATGTCATAAAATCTTTTTTTTTGGTCATCAAGGGTCCTGGGGGTGACACCAACTGAGTTGACCTTCTCAGCAATCTCGCTCCAGAGCCTCCTCTTCGTGCTGTCCGGTACAGTGAGGGACAGCCTCCCAAAGAGCTGCCTGTGCACTCTCACCACCTCCTCCACCAACACCTGCAGCTCCATGGTACTAAATTTGGGTTTTCTCTTGTGGCCAGCCTTCTGGCTCTCACTGCTGCTAGCCATCTTTCTCTCACAGTGCTCTGGCTCCTGCTTCCACTGCTGCTCACTGTGAATGTTCAGCTCAGGCTGCCTCTCCAGAAAGTTCTTAATGAGCTGCACCTGCCTGGGTAGCCACTCCCTGCTTGGGTGGGGGAGGGTGGATCCACCTCATTGGCTGTTTCGGATTTTACCGAATCGGATTTTACCGATTCGGATTCTACCGAATCGGATTTTGCCGATTCGGATTGTTCAATGCATTCCTATGGGCATTTTGGCCATGGGGGTGTATTTCGATCTCCGAATCGGTAATTGCCGAATCGGTATTTGCCGATTCGGCAATTTCCGATTCAGTGGTAGCCGATTCGGTACGTATCGAATCACAATACCGATGACGAACGAATCGGTATTTTTTCGTTTTTTTTCCTACATCTCGTTTTCCGATTTCAGAATACCGATTCGGTGCGCCTCGGTATTTTGAAATCGGAAAAAGCGATTTACCTACATCGGGCCCTTTGTGATATTTGGTATTCACCACAATTGTCAATACTACAAGGGGAAAATTATGGCAGATACTAGTTTCCCGGCGTGCTAGTGGAAATGCTAATGTATTCTTCCCATGGGTTTTTAGTTCCACTGTGCAAAGTTCTCAAAAGCGGAAGAGGAAATGCCTCCCCCTCCACCCCCCTCCGTGCAAAAGCACAATTTCTTCCACAAGTAACATATTTTTCCCTCCTTACCCTACAACCCCACCAAATGTGGAGCGGATCCATTCCATCCTGAAAGGGAACTTACTCTCCTGTCCTTGACAAGAGTAGCTCTCCAACCAATTCCATGATAAAATTGGGCATGCCTGTAACATTCTTTTTTCGGAGGTGTTCCAAACTTTCAAGGCAAATTGCACCTTGAACTTGAAGCACCCACTTCTGACCCTCTAAGTGGGGTTTATGAATGCAGATCTCTCTGCACTGCTTGAGGGAATCCCGCACTCACACCAAATCTAGCTGTGCAACCATGAACCCTTTGTGGATTCCTGGACTGCATAAAAAAGGTACATTCAGTCGGACTGACTTTACCTTTGTGAACCAGAACGTATAAGTTCATTTTCAGATGTCATGAACTGTATCATGAGCTCCACTCACATTCTCAGAGCCAAACCAATCAGCCCCATGGATAGCACTAACATTCGAAGAAACATGCGCCGCGTGCGTCACTTCCAGGGACAGTACTCACCTTCGGATGCATCATGGACAGGACCACTAAAGAGGTAAACCAGACAGTTTTAAAGAGTTTACGGACACTCGCAAAGATAGGTATGTTAATATTCTACCCAATATTTAAACTACATAACACGTTAGTACCAGGAGCTGCCGGAAGCACAGAAGACTGATATGCTTTATGCACAAAAGAGGCATTTAATAATTTTGATCCATGCTAGACAGACTCCTTTAATGCTGATTTTGAAAAACACAATTGGCAATCAAAAATAAAGAAGCGAACAGGGAAAAAAACACGAGAGGCGCTTTCATTTCAAATGACAATTTAAGGAACATGTACTGCACATTTTAGTGCTGCTCAGTGGCGGCTCGTGAAATTTCATAGTGGTAGTTGGTGATGAATTTTACATAGTGAACTAGACCAGCCGAGTCGACATAAGGGTGTTCAGCCCATTTATCATTCACCTAATCATCCCCCATTATTCATCCAAGTTTCCATCATTCGCAGCATCTGTTCATCATGCATACATCCATCCTTCTAGAGACTCTCACATGTACTCATTTACCCAACCATCCATGTAGGCATTTACAAGAAAATCATCCATTTGTCCATTATTTGGAGAATTCGTCCATTTACACATCCACTCATCCTTCTGGATAAACTCTCCTTCAACTCTTACGCCCACCCATCCATTTATGGCTTAGACTATAGCAACAACTTACGGCTACGTGTTGTTTCGGTTTAGCAGATGCTTCATTCCCCTCTTCAGAATAGGATAAATAGGAACTTTAAAATAAAAAATTATACTGCCGATATTTGACCCTGGGCGCTTAACGTGCACCTGTGAGGCCCCTGATTTTACTCTCCGATGGGTTGAATTATTATCCTTAATTCCAGGAACAATATCTTAGGGAGAAATAAAGGTGGCTTTCAAAGCAACAAAAGAAGCGAGCAACCCAATATACCCTTGAGGGTTCGGGCAAAAAGTATGAAAGGGTAAAGGTACCTTTAAGGGATTTTGTTGTTAAAGTTTATAACATTTAGTTATAAATGCTGATTAAAGACCCAAATTAATGTTGGTTTACTGTGCAATTAAGCAACAATGGTTTTTAACCACATGGCTGCTAGGCGTTTTCCCGTTCTGCGCTGAAGCACCAAAATCACCATTATTCATGACGAGCTGGCCTTGTCATCCGCGCACGGCAGGTAAGCGCCATGACGAGCCCAGCTCGTCATTAGCTTCGAAGGGGTTAATTAAGTTTACAGTAGTCACAAAGTGATCCAAATATAAAGAGTAGAGCAAACGGGTGTATATATTAAAATTTGTATTTAATACGGCTTAAGAATAAAAAAGGGTATAGAAAGTATATGTCAACAATGTTACAAGAAGTATATATTGTCAAAAATAAATAAAGACACTTCATTGAAACAATTGTATGCACTTTTTTTCTTTGATGCAATTGATGTAGTGAATTTAGTGAACAGAAAGCGTAGGTCGACGTTTCAGTCTCTTATACACTGATTGTTGAGACCATAATAAGGACAATAACGATATATCTGAAGTCCCCTTAGTTAGTATTGATCAGCTCGCCACAGAAGTTCTGGCTATTGTCAAGAATAGGCACCTTGAATTCCGGGATAAGGTCCCCCATTATGATTAGTTAGAAACAGCTCTTCTCGAAAGTCCTGGCTGTTCATATAAGTGAATCACCTCAATTAAGTAAGCTCAAAGTCGTCACAAGTATCGAAAAGAATCGGGGGTCTTGGTGCCTTGTGTAATGAAGGTAGCGTGATCACTAGCATTCATCAGCTCGTAAAGCGACTCTTTACGAGCTGATGAATGCTAGTGATCATGCTAACTTCTGTGGCAAGCTGATCAATACTAACTAAGGGGTCTTCAGATATATCGTTATTGTCCTGAAGATGGTCTCAACAATCAGTTTATAAGAGACCGAAACGTCGACCTACGCTTTCGCTTTCGCATTTCTGTCGTTGCAAAAACAAATATAAAACCAAGTGGCATATTATCAACAAAGTGGCAAAGAGAGGTGTTAGCCGTCTTGGCTTAACCCCTCTCTTCGCCACTGCGTAAATGCTTAGCTGCACCATATTACCAAGGATATGATGCAGACTAGTGTTTCCCCCTGCGATGGCGATAAGTTTTACAACTTATCGCCAGTGCAGGCACCCTTGCACCAGAGTGCAAGGGTGTCTGCGAGCAGGGAAGCTTTGTTTATGTACAGGAAGGTGTTCCTTCCAGCACATACACACACCTTAAATGCCATTTTGCTTCATGCAGCACACATGTAAGTTACAAATTGCCATTTTTAAAAAGTTTGTTTATGTACAGGAAGGGACACCTTCCTGTACATAAAGAAACCTTAGAATTTAGCTTTTCCATGTGTGGTGCATAAGGCAGCACACATGGAAAAAGCAAAAACAAGGAGAAATGAAGCATTTCTCCTGGTTTCACGACCTTAAGTCCAGGATTTTTCTGGTCTTAAGTTCGAAGCTGCCACCTTTTATCACCAAGGTTATAATAGGTGGCAGCTTTGAAGCAAATGGGTTTTGCGGTGCAACTCCCACTGCAAGCCCCGTTTCACAATAAGTTTATCGTGAAAGGGCCCTATTACCAAGGCAGCATTAAGCCAATTAACGTGGCTTTCAGCCTTGTTAATTGCCTTAACGCTGCCTCGATAATAGAGCAATGCAAATATCGCCGCATTATCGGCAGAAAAGTGCCAATAACGTGGCGATAAGGACCTTAATAATATGCCCCCAAATACCTTTTTACAAAAGCCTCCAAACTAGACGAAAACGAATTTACATTTTAAATATACAAAGGATACACTATGAAAAATATTTTTAAAACAATCAACGATTCTTGTATATCCATGTGCTGTATAATAAAACTAACAATGCATGCACATACAGCATAGGAAACTTCATTCAACCACCCTTTCAGTCATACCCAACAGTTTCATATTTTGGAAAGAAATGCATACAAATTATATTGTACTGAAGAAATTTGGGAGCTGCACACAGGAAAGAAACAGGGACATTAAATATGTTCATGCTGTGAATAAACTTGATATTTTTGGGCCTGATTTTGTGTCTGGTAGGACTTTCATTGTCTGTGGAAGTAGACATGAGGAGGAAATGTTGCAGACACTTTAATTTTGTTTTCATTCGAAAATATGTTACGGTCTTCAACCCTGTACTGCGGGCTGCCCGAGAATCAATGGAAAACGTGGCGAGATTGATTTAGTTTGCCGCATGCATAAGGCGCCACAACTACCAAGAGATTCTGTTAGTAATGAGGAACGATGTAAGGAGAACATTGTTTGTGCCATAGATGTGCCTTATATGTTCAGGCTGAAGATATCACTGGCACCACGAGAGGCACATTTGTTTGGTTAGGTGAGCACCAGGCATTGCTCGGCCTTAGTTGTATATCCGGAATACTCACTGATAGCCCAGATGTGTGTACATAGGAAAAGCTAGCAGGGCAACAGAATAAAAAAGCCTTGGCAAAGCCAAAAGAGCTACAATATAAACAAGGTGCAGTGTCCCTGTACTGGGCGCTGCTCTTATCTTTAAAGTAAAAAAGGTAACATGAAGCGTGATGTCCCTGAAGTGGGCAACACACTGAGGTTTAGAGTTAAAAACAAGCATTTACAATGCAACAGTCTCGCCTTTGCCAAAGTTAGAGCTATTGGCATTGTAAATGACAACATTTTTATTTATGTGTTGGTTTTGAAAACAGATAAATAAATGGCATTGTCATTTACAATGTCAATAGCTTAATCTCTCGCAAATACGAGACCTATTGCATTTGCACCCACACACACACACAGAGAGCCACACACACAGAGCCACACACACAGAGCCCCCCACACACACAGAGCCCCCCACACACACAGAGCCCCCCCACACACAGAGCCCCCCCCACACACACAGAGCCCCCACACACACAGAGCCCCCCACACACAGAGCCCCCACAGAGCTCCCCCCACACACACACAGCCCCCCACACACACACAGAGCCCCCACCACACACAGAGTCCACCCACACACACAGAGCCCCCCCACACACACAGCCCCTTCACACACACACAGAGCCCACCCACACACACACAGAGCCCACCCACACACACAGAGCCCCCCCATACACACAGAGCCCCCCCACACACACAGAGCCCCCACACACACTGAGCCCCCCCACATACAGAGCCCCCCACACACACAGAGCCCCCCATACACACAGAGCTCCCCCCCACACACACACAGCCCCCACACACACTGAGCCCCCCCACACACTGAGCCCCCCACACACAGAGCCCCCCACACACACAGAGCCCCCCCACACACACACAGCCCCCGCCCCCACACACACAGCCCCCCCCACACACACAGAGATCCCCCCACACACACAGAGCCCCCCCCACACACAGAGCCCAACCACACACAGAGTCCCCCCCACACACACACTGTTTATCTGTGATTCAGTTCGTACCATCCTAAAATCCGCAAAAAGTGACACCACTGTCAAGGGAGGATGTCTGAAGAGGCAGGTAGGTACACCACTAGTGGTGAATGATGAGAAAGAAACATGAGATGGTTCTCAAAAGGAAAAATATGGTGTAAATGGAGGTTAACAAATGAGGATGTAAGCAGCGAAGTAAAACCAAACAGAATGGTGGGTGGAATGGACAATAACATCCATAACCTACATCAACATAATAGATTTACATTATGATACAGGACTGGTCAAAGCCCGGATTTGAAGGGGGACTAACAACCATAAGGTTCGTCGGAACGGAGGTACAGAAAGAGGCAGAGAGCACAAGGGGTAGGGGGCAGGTCGGAAGGTGCACCCTTTCCTGCCCGGAAGTCAATCTCGCTCCCAGCTCACCTGCTCGGTGTATCCTTCTCGCTCACGGTGGCCATCGGAGTCCTAGGAGACGTCATGTTTGCGGTGGACCCTGAGTGGGTCTCCGGTGCAGGGGTTGCAATATGGGCCCTGATTCAGTCCCTCATGGCGGTGTCGCCTCCGTCTCACCGCAGCCATCACTGCCGGCCTCTGCGTGCCGCTCCCACAGGTGTCCGCACGCTCGCCCTCCACCGCCGGCGCGCGACCAGGCTCCTGCACTGCCCCGCAGCTCGAGCACACGCTCCTGTTGGTACCACGGCCACCTCCCAGCCTCCCCAACATGGCCACCCGCCAACCCCCCCACACACACTTTAGCAACTTTCGAGACCTCGGCCCACTTCGTCTATTTCCGGCACATGTCGGTTACTGAGTCTTTTCGATTCTTTCCGGTTAAGTTCGGGTCGCTCTTAAAAAGTGAAAAAGATTTCGGCAATTTACGGCACAACTTGAGAACAGAAAAAAACAACAAGCTTGGGTGACATCACCCCTCAATGCTCCTTACAGACTCCGAGTTATGGTAAAGACCGTTGACATTCATCATTACAGATACAAGGGCACAAATATGAAGTCATCTTCAGACAGAGCAGCGCTTCTGCCCGCAATGACGGGAGCCTCTGCTCCCCGTAGCTGTGCGGCCCACGCGGCCCTCCACCACTCAGCTCGCCCTGCCCCGGTATTTCCCTGCACTCTATAATCAGGTTCTTCCGCTCCATGTCGCATTCCTGCTAACGTTCTTGTTACGGGAGAAGTTGAGGCTCAGGGAAGCCATCTCGGACCACAGGGCGTGCTCAGCCCTGCAGCCCCTCCATGCACCGGTACTCGCCTGCTGTGCCTACGATGTGTCCATGTGTTTCCTCAGCGCTGAGAGGCAATGGCTAGCATGAGGCAGGGGTGGAGTGGGTCCCTAGCATTTGCGAGGGGAGGCACGGACAGTGGGCGGGCGGGAGGGAGGAGGCACGGACAGTGGGTGGGCGGAAGGGAGAAGGCACGGACAACGGGAGAGAGGGCGGGAGATAAACAAGGCACAACAACGGGAAGGGGAGGATAGAGAACATGGACAACAGGGAGGAGGCGGGAAAAAATGGATCTCTGACAACGGGAGGAGGGCGGGAGGATTGAAAATGCAGACAATGAGGGGTGTAACTCCTCAGCGAGAGGGAGGGTGTGGGAGGCAGGACTTAAAAAAAGAGACAGAAACGCCCACGGATTGCATCAAGCCTGGGAAAAGAGTAATTGACACACATCTCTTCTAATAGCTAGCCTCCATTTATGGAGCTAGCCAATGGAAGAAAGAGGCGGGTTAAAGCCCCATACGGGAGATCAAAAGATTTCGCCTTCGCGACACTGCTGCGCAGCGAACGCCAGGCGAAACCTAAAAAAACAAGGACGTAGGCACCAGAACAGTAAGCGGTGAGTACCAAGAGAGGCCCACAATGAGACCAGAGAGCAGAACCGGTGCCAGTGTCAATCCCGTCATGATATCTGTTCCACATCACCAGGGACCTGTGCCTGGTGCCCAGCAGTGGGGCTTGGACACGGGGACATGTTAGAACGCACTAGAATCGCACTAGAATTGCAAGCGGGGGATACGTGGCTAATTCCATGGGAGCTCATTTCCTAGCAATGTACCCTAGGCCCGAAACATGCAAACGGTGTCCGCGGAAGTTTACTGGAAGTACAGTGCGGCGACAAGGGGACAACCTCAGTGTGTGTTCTAAAGCCCAACTGGGTTGTGTGCCTACAATCGATGGTAATTTAAAGGAATCTGCTTTACAACCAGAATGTGCACAGGGGTGTGCGCCAGAAACATATAAAAGCAGTCAGTGCAAAGATGGGGGCACATAGTCCTGAATCACCCAGTTTCCTGTAACTTGGACAGTGCAACAAGTGCGCTAGAGGCGGGGATAAAGTAAGCTGTGCTTTTTTATTGTTTTTTAATAATGCAAAGATAAAAGAGCGTTTTACAAACATGTACTTAAATATATAATTTTTATGTGGGGATGTACTGTTGCTGGTGCAAATATTTTTGTAAACTTTCTTTGTATTTGCACTCTGGAATCCTTCCGCATGAAGTGTTCCGGGCAACAGCTATCTGTGGCAGTTGCCTCGGGATGCTCATGCTAAAAGGCACATTCCAATAGGATACACTTCACTGAAGACTCTTCTTCATCTCCATGTTGTGTTCCTAACATTTTGACAATGAGTCTGGTCGGAGGAGCTCACTACACCTTCGTTGTTGCCTTCTTTCACCGCCTTGCGCCTTCTCGTAGTTGCGGTGGAGCTCCGGAGATCTCTGGTTGTGCCTGCCTCGCTATTGGAATTTCCTGCTGGCTGGATTGGCATCGAGCGGTCCTCTCATGTTTCCTGTCATGGAGACAGATCATTGCTATGGCTCCAGATCTTCCACGACCGAGGAGATTGCGCTTCATCTTCCTGGTGACGTTTTAAGTGCACGGAGCCCATTGTGGTGGGCGCTCTAGGTCAGGCAAGTGCGCAGCTTTGATTTTGTGACTCTCCATGTCGGGACAGTTTGCCTGGCCAATGGGAAGGCGTTTTTGACATTTACACTGTAATTTTTTATGCATTTAAGTGTGCTATCCATCGCGCTGATTAGAGTTGCCCTGCAGCGAGCCTGCACCCCTGGTGACCGGCACACCTACGCTACTCTTAATTCTCTTATATTCAAGTTGCGGAAGTGAAGTATTTGCATGCTTGTCTTGCGCGTGTGTTATAGAGACTGTCGTCTTTTGGTTAGGCAAAATAAGACGTCAGCAGCGCGACACCAAAAAGAGTGCAAACAAGCATTTCTTTGCAATAGGACTCGTATTTACGCGAGACCTATTGCATTGGAAACGGCAGAGTGGGGTCCAGGAAGGTATGAATGGGAGTGGGGAGGGGAGGGGGGCCAAAAAGTCACAAACTGTTGAGCGAGGGGAGGGGACACAGGGCAAAAAATAATTTTGGAGTAAAGGGGCCATTAGCCAGGGAAGGATATAAATGACAACATGGTCTTCAGGAGGAGGGGCTAAAAAGTAAAAAACGAATCAAAATGCAGCATTTATGATTGAAGCCAATCAAAAATATGGCCGGAAAGTGAGAGGAGCTTCCCCCCACTATAGTGTATACCGCATGTCTCGCAAAGCAAGCAGCGCGTTGCGCTGCATTGCTATGCGACAAAACTGATATCCGATGTCTCGGGTCTAGTTCGCGCTATATAAAACTCAAAGAAAGTAAGATGTGGGTGCGGTGCCCGTTGTGGTGGAGCCCTTCCCTCTCTTGTCCACCTGCAGCTGCATGCTGGTGTCCCTGCTGGGCCTGGACAGCCCTGACCGACTTTGACATCTCAGTCTCCGTTTTGGTGGTGAAGTTGACTGCCCCTTGTTTTTTCCCAGTGGCCGTGAGCCCTGGAGCTCTTACAGTCTGGAAGGGGCCTATACTGCCTGAACGACACCAGTCAGCGCTTGGTTGGGATGCCACGGTGCTCAATGGTCTGAAGTCACGCCTGGGGTTATCTAATGGGGGGGTGTGGAGAGCCCGCCCCCCTTCACCGCTTGAGTGCCTTGTCCCAGCCTTGACACTGTGACTCTTGTGACTCGTGCCTGCATCACTGACTATGGGCAAAGACAAGGACCCAAAGCCACTGAGATAGGGGAAAATGGACCATTAATCAAAAGTGATCACCCCCCCCGGAGGAACAGCCGAACATCTGTTCCGACACAGACACTCTCCTACAGGCGATTCAGTCCTCCAGGACAGCACTGGAGGGGAAGATAGGGGAGGCGGGCATGGAGGTTACGCTCCTGTGGCAGGATCTACGCAACCTGGTGGCCAGGGTCACAGAATCAGAGACCAGGTTGGGTCCCTTCAGGATCTCGGTAAAAGAATGGCAGAGCTCCAGTCTTCGAAGAAAGACCTTCAGTGGCGCATGGATGATGCGGAAAATAGGGCAAGGCACAACAACCTTCGCTTTTTGGGCTTTAGTGAAGGCATTGAGGGTACAAACATGTCAGCCTTTCTTCACTCCTGGCTCCAGCGCACATTCCGGACAGATAAATTCTCTGCCTGCTTCATCACAGAAAGGACGCACAGGGCACTTCTGGCGCAACCTCCTCCGGGAGCGCAACTGCGTCCCATCATATCCCGTTTCCTGAACTTCCTAGATAGGGACATGATCTTTCAAAAGGCAAGGAAGCTTGGAGAGATAAGGCACGAAAACACCCACATAATGATTTTCCCGGACTACAGCAGGGAGGTCCAGAAGCAAAAGCGCACTTTTGACTCCGTGAAGGCAAAACTTAGGTAGCATAAGATTCAGTACATGCTCCTATTTACTGCAAAACTGAAGGTCCTATTTCTGGGGAAGACATATTCCTTCCAAACACTGGAGGAGGTGTGGCACTGGATTGAGGAACGGCCCATACTGAAGCAGCTGGAGGACTCGTCACGCCACATACAGACACCGGCGAGCAAGAATCCGAGGCTCTCTGACTCCCAAAGAACACTGAGACCCCGGGGAAACTGGAGAGATGGTATACAGGGGACAACGCCATATGCAACACGGGGCAGCGACAGCGTCCAACGACGGAGTGGACACTCCTTAGATTCCCGCCTGCCAGCAGGCTTGCAAGCTCCCCACCTTCCTTCCCGCCACAAACCTGGCACAGAGACAGATACTAGGGACAGTACGTATGATGAGGTGGGAGAAGACGAGCCCTCTCTATATCCCTTGGTAGCTGAGATAGTGGCAATGGAGCAGGACGCAGGAGCAGACACCTAGTATCATAGAGGGACCCCCCTGTACGATTCTACCTGATTTTGTTATGTTTCCTTTTGGGTCTTGTTTTCACAAAACAAAAATAAGAAGATTTTTTTTAAAAAAGGAAATGGAGTGGGTGGGGCCTTAGACCCAGGGACACCTTTATCAGACTCTCCTATCATCCTCCTAGAACACTTTTAAAAGTTTCTGAGGCGACCACTGATGTCCCAGGAGGCAATGAAAACACTGAGGGCTATCACCAGTGCAGAAAGAGCCTCCACATCAGAGCCGAGTCCTCTCGCTACATGCGGAGGAGGACCCCTTACTATAACAGGTCTGGTGCTCATCCATTGCAGGTGACGACATAGACTCTTCGGGCATTGCCATTTAAAGAGACTGGCTTGGTTAAAGTGTTCCGTTACTAGGTTCTCTAATCAGCTGTGAGAGCCCCTTGCAGTTGTCTGGCCCTAAAATGATCAAGGAAGGAACTGCACTACAAGTGTCAAGAAGGCTAGCATGGTGGCCATTTTAGGGCTCACCAGTTATAAAAGGGAGAATTTGTCCAATCAATCAATCAAACAGGAATCTTATAAAGTGCGGCTACTCACCCGTAAGGCCTAACACCACTTTAATTTCAAAAGAGGGTATGTGGTGCGCTAACTACCCAAGAGAATTCAATACAGCAGAGAGAGGTCCATCATCTATCTAATGTGAGTCATCACTATACAGGTCCTGGACAAGTAACCCATAAAAAACCAGGAGGGAAATCTAAAACCTTGATAACTGGTTTAAAAGCATTTGTGATAGTTGCTCACCTATTTCTAATGCAAGTATCCCTCCATTCAGCTCTTTCCTACACCTCTTACCACCAGTATGGAATTCTGAACCTCAGAGCTTTCAAAGCTAGCTGAGTCAGATGGTGGGATTTTACTGCTGTCCCAAAGACTGCAGATCTATGCATCACACACAACATGGAAAACAACTCATTACAGGGTTTCCAGACCATCCATCCTGTGGTATTAGTTCTTCACTGGGAGACCATGTGAAGCGAGCCGACATCATGTGACATACGGTGGCTTTGCATGAGTTAGAAGGGCTGCGAACAGTAGGCTGGAGGCTTCAAGCAAAGCAGGTTTGAGGATTAGGAGCCCTTCGGCTGCCACATTATGAGGCTTATTTACAATTTCCCATATTAAAAGTGATGACCAGCAGTGCAAGGGTCTTGTAAATAAGCCCCTATGTGTGAAAGTCTGAAGGCACACAGAACACCCAGACGGCACACTAGTGCCGTGCTGATCCTTAAAATCAGCTCCCAGACACGGTGGTTGTTTGCCATGTGTGGACATTCCCTTAATAAAATAATGTGTGGAATTTGTGTTCTAGATATTGACTTTTGTTAAGTTCTCGATAATGCTGTGGTACATCCTGCAGAGTTTTCTCTTTTTCTTACAATTATAACAAATGGATGTTGTTACCCCACAGACCGTGTAAGTGGTGAATCTGGTTGCTGTCAAGTCTTATAAAAACCTGCTAACAAACGATCGTGAACTGGAAAAAAAATAAACCCCCATACATTACTTTGGTGCCAGAAGATGTGGCAAGTGCTTGCCATGGAAAAGATCACATCCACTTAAAGAAATGCGGATCATAAATACTCCCACAATTGCAGACCTCTGATAGACCTCGCACACCTAGAATATTGATAGTTTACCCCACAGTGCCTTGCAACACTTCATCTCTTTGAATAACTTACCAGACAAGAGATAGACCTTCAATAATTGCACTCCATCTCTCCCATACTAGGGGACCACCCTTCCAATGACCCAATGTTAGCCACTCTGTCAGAAAAGCTGCCTTGACACATCACCGTCTAACAATAAGAATTAAACTCATCGCCAAACTGATGACCTGAACACTCCACCTTCCATACATTTTACAAAAACTGACCCCTTGCCCTCACTTCTTACATCTCCCCCAAGCCCCCCTCCATCATTGGAAGCATCCAAATGACCTGATGATCGATGGCACTGCATGACTGTCATTGTGATTGGATATGGTCTATGTATGTTTGCCGAACTGCAGTTTAGAATTCTGCATTAGTTTTGCGGCAGTATTTTATAATTTGGAATTTTTTCCCTGTCTGAAAAATATTTCAGCAAATCACTGAGTATGAATGCTTTTTTGCACAAAACATATGTTTTCTTTGATTATAAATGATAACGGGTTTGAGCAGCACGTCCAATTCTGCCTTTGAAATTACTAAAATTTAATTGGTCACAAACCCCCAACAGGTATTGTGCAATCAACCTTAGATCTCTCCTTGGTGAGGAGAGGGAACACATTCCTTTTCAACTCAATTTCAATTTCAAAGTGCTTTATTCGGTTTGTAAAGAAAATACAACCATATAGCAACAAACATAAAAATGTACACAATACTAAAGCAAGTTACCATGATTATAAAAACATAATGCATCAAGATAGATCTCATAGTAAAAACCCTATACAGTTAATTCTGTATCTAATATACATTTGGCAGCATTTATAGAACATAAACCTTAAGCCATTTGACAAATGCATTTAACTGTAATATTGACAATTATACGACCTTTAGTTATGTGCAAATATGCAGTTAAAGTGCTAAGTTTCGTCGCTATGTGCAACTTAGCAAATCAAGAGAAAGGTTCGGCAACATCCTTCCTAAAGTGCAATATGCAATTAGCAGCACTTAATCTAACTATACACAGATAAAAATAAAAATAGATAAAAATAGATAAAACAAAGTGCAAGTGCTATGCCATTCCAACAGTGCATATTATACAATAGCAGTAATTAATCCACCATACATGTATGTGCAAATTAGCATAATAAAGTGCATAATGTCAACAACAGCTTATTTTAAAGTGCACAGTACATTTAGCAGTTAGGAAATTCATATAATTATTGATTTTCTTGCAAAAATACATTTTAAAATATAAGTGGCCACATAAAAGCATACATCTGGGGTCGCTAAATTAAACACTAGTTTCATTGCTGTTTGTAAATGATGCGTATTATATTTTAAAAAGATGGGTTTCAAATAATATTTCCTAAAAGAGGTATAAAAAGTACAAGATAGTATAAAGTGACACGTGCTCTGTTTTGATTTACCATCACATGGGCACAAACAAGTTCCAGGTTTTTTTGGCACAGGAAAGGCCACCAGGTGATGCACAATTCCTAGGCAGAGACGGGTGAACAGAAATCGGTGGGAAGGGATGCTAACTGTTACAAAATAAGATTGAAAACCTGCGTTGATGTTATATTGCTGGTAAAAAATGAATGTTCTCTGTTTTTCATATTTTTCCATTCTAGCCTCTGCTATATATTTTAAAAACGAGACCTTCAACTCCCGTTTTAATAATATAGGATCCATTATTAAATCGTTATAAATATCCAAACCATACAATGTTTTATACCAATGATGTATGTGATTCAGCCAAGGGATATTCGATCGGCGATCAAGTTTAATACAGTCAGTTATTACGTCCTGGGTAAATTTTGTCTTCTCCTTTGCCCAAATTGAACGCCATAAGGACAGAGGACGGAGGGTAATTAGATCATTAACATGATACAGATCCAATTCTTTATGTATTAACTCAGTTGAGGCCGAAGAAGGGGCATTGATTAGTCTTTTTAAAAACACATTCTCCTTCCCCTGAACCGATTTGGCACTCTGTGCATCATACCCCCAAACTCCGGCCCCATATATAGCTGAAGAAATGCATCTGGCATTGAAAAGGGTTAGCATTTCATGAATTCTACGATCCCCTAATTTAGCGGCAAATCTAAAAATACAGTTAGTATTCCTAGTCATTTTAAAAAGAACAATTTTTTGCTCATTTGTCCATCTCCCATCTCCTGAAAAGGTGATGCCTAGATAACAAAAACTGTTAACAGATTCTAGTCTCCCCCCTTCTAGAAAAAAAGGCTTGTGTTTTCTTGGTTTCTTACCACACACCATAGTAACCGTCTTCCCTTTATTGATTTTCAATTTCCTATTTTCAATAAATATGTGGAATTGATTAATTAAAAGTTGCAGTCCATTGTGAGTCCTAGAGAGGAGGACCGCGTCGTCCACGTATAAAAGGACTGGGATAGGGTTACCATTTATGATGGGAGTATCTGCATTAGTCTTTCTTAAAATTGTGTCAACATGGTTAATAAAAAGAGAGAATAATAGGGGGGCGAGTACACATCCTTGGCGGATGCCTCTCTTAACTTTAAAGAAAGGGGTGCACTCCCCATCTGTTCCATACCTAACTTTGCTTGATAGATTATTATACAAGCGGGCAAGCAGATGGATGATTTCAGTGGGGGCGCCCATTGCCAATAGTGTGGGCCAGAGCAGTGCGTGTTCCACCAGATCGAACGCGGAACTCAAGTCGGCAAAGCATAGGTAAAGATTACCAGATTTAGCTTTAGTATACTTGCCGACTATGAGTTCCAGGTTCACACACTGCTCCATTGTACCTATTCCCCTACGGAACCCATACTGTACTGGGGACAAGATGTTTCTCTCCTCAGCCCAGACTTCCAATCTCACTAATAGGGCTCGACTAAGGATTTTAACTGTCAAGTCCAGAAGTGAGACTGGACGATAATTCCGTGCCTCCGACCTAGATCCTTTTTTGTAGAGGGGTATAATGATTGATTGGCCCCATGTCGATGGTAAATTATCTTCCACCGCAGCATTAAAATAACGGGTTAAAATTGGGGCCTATAGTAATATTTCATGTTTATAAAAGTCCATGGGTACCCCATCGGGCCCAGGAGCTTTACCCCCCTTACTGTTTTTAATTGCCTCTGTCACTTCATATAAGGTTAAAAACAACTGCATTTTCTGCCATTTAAAACAAAAAATAGACCGATCTAGATTAAAATCAGAGTTTTCAACTCTTTTTTGTTTATTTTCTGTAGTTAGTGATATGAATCCAGGGATGTGAATAGTAATTATGGAAGAACATCATTTGTTTTTTGTGTCATTTTGTTCAGTTGGTGTCATGAAGCAGAAGCACCTGGGATGCTTTGGAGCTGCATCCACTGTTTGCAAAAGAGGACCTCTTTGGGTCTGTAAATCCACATTAATTATCTGTGTGTGTGTGTTTGTTTCTGTGCTTGTGTGTGTGCTGGCATACATTTTAAGTGCTGGTGCTGGTCTCACTCACTTTGCTTTTGTTTACAGCTTGCAAGGATGAGGGAAGACATGGGGGAGGTAGGGTTTGGACATTTCTTTCATTTCTTCTTCACATTACTTTCTTTTGAGAAGATTTAGATACAGGAAATAGCTGTTGTTTTTGACATGCACATGAGTTGTGATACCTACCTTTTACAAAATGTATTTGTAGGAGAGTAGGGTCTGCAATCCTATGATCACCCAGATTTTTTGCTTTTGTTTCACTGGTTTACGACTTTCTCTGGCTGCGGGCCTGCCAATCAGACCCACAGCCTGGCTGTTCTCTCTCTAAATTACAACGTGTACCCTAGGTGCATTTACCAATTGGTACTGGGCCACCTTATCAGACCCTCTAACTCAGGGCATAGGTGTACCCAGGGCCTACCAGGGGCTGAAGCATGTATTATGCCACACCTGGCTGGCCTCCTAAATTTGACACAACTGGCTGCATGACAGCTGGGGCAAAGTCGTGTAATCACCCTTTGCTGTAGATATAGTATACCTATATCTAACCCTAAAATGGACACACAGATTCCTATCAGTCACTCCTATGGCAGGCCTTAACAATCCTGAATCGATTTACAAAAGGGGGTGGTGATGAACAGAGTGTCTGAATTGAGCAGACCACTCTGACCCAGTCCAAAGATCAGGGCTTGATCCATCACCGTTATTTATCTCACTGCCCCATCCCAGCTCAGAACCTGGCTATATGCAAATCAGTCTGTCCCTGGCCCAGTGCATCATGGGAACAGGGCAGACTAAACTACCAAGCCAATTCTTTACCAGAAAGGAGACAAGCTACCGGGGACCGGTTTCTGGCATTTCAGCCTCTTCGGCCCGGCTTGCTTGAATCCTGATGGAGCAGTGAGAAAGGGACTCATGTCTGAGTATACCCTGCCACACCTATAGTGGCCAAAATCGATTTACAAAAGGGGGTGGTGATGAACAGAGTGTCTGAATTGAGCAGACCACTCTTACCCAGTCCAAAGATCAGGGCTTGATCCATCACCGTTATTTATCTCACTGCCCCATCCCAGCTCAGAACCTGGCTATATGCAAATCAGTCTGTCCCTGGCCCAGTGCATCATGGGAACAGGGCAGACTAAACTACCAAGCCAATTCTTTACCAGAAAGGAGACAAGCTACCGGGGACCGGTTTCTGGCATTTCAGCCTCTTCGGCCCGGCTTGCTTGAATCCTGATGGAGCAGTGAGAAAGGGACTCATGTCTGAGTATACCCTGCCACACCTATAGTGGCCAAAATCGATTTACAAAAGGGGGTGGTGATGAACAGAGTGTCTGAATTGAGCAGACCACTCTTACCCAGTCCAAAGATCAGGGCTTGATCCATCACCGTTATTTATCTCACTGCCCCATCCCAGCTCAGAACCTGGCTATATGCAAATCAGTCTGTCCCTGGCCCAGTGCATCATGGGAACAGGGCAGACTAAACTACCAAGCCAATTCTTTACCAGAAAGGAGACAAGCTACCGGGGACCGGTTTCTGGCATTTCAGCCTCTTCGGCCCGGCTTGCTTGAATCCTGATGGAGCAGTGAGAAAGGGACTCATGTCTGAGTATACCCTGCCACACCTATAGTGGCCAAAATCGATTTACAAAAGGGGGTGGTGATGAACAGAGTGTCTGAATTGAGCAGACCACTCTTACCCAGTCCAAAGATCAGGGCTTGATCCATCACCGTTATTTATCTCACTGCCCCATCCCAGCTCAGAACCTGGCTATATGCAAATCAGTCTGTCCCTGGCCCAGTGCATCATGGGAACAGGGCAGACTAAACTACCAAGCCAATTCTTTACCAGAAAGGAGACAAGCTACCGGGGACCGGTTTCTGGCATTTAAGCCTCTTCGGCCCGGCTTGCTTGAATCCTGATGGAGCAGTGAGAAAGGGACTCATGTCTGAGTATACCCTGCCACACCTATAGTGGCCAAAATCGATTTACAAAAGGGGGTGGTGATGAACAGAGTGTCTGAATTGAGCAGACCACTCTTACCCAGTCCAAAGATCAGGGCTTGATCCATCACCGTTATTTATCTCACTGCCCCATCCCAGCTCAGAACCTGGCTATATGCAAATCAGTCTGTCCCTGGCCCAGTGCATCATGGGAACAGGGCAGACTAAACTACCAAGCCAATTCTTTACCAGAAAGGAGACAAGCTACCGGGGACCGGTTTCTGGCATTTCAGCCTCTTCGGCCCGGCTTGCTTGAATCCTGATGGAGCAGTGAGAAAGGGACTCATGTCTGAGTATACCCTGCCACACCTATAGTGGCCAAAATCGATTTACAAAAGGGGGTGGTGATGAACAGAGTGTCTGAATTGAGCAGACCACTCTTACCCAGTCCAAAGATCAGGGCTTGATCCATCACCGTTATTTATCTCACTGCCCCATCCCAGCTCAGAACCTGGCTATATGCAAATCAGTCTGTCCCTGGCCCAGTGCATCATGGGAACAGGGCAGACTAAACTACCAAGCCAATTCTTTACCAGAAAGGAGACAAGCTACCGGGGACCGGTTTCTGGCATTTCAGCCTCTTCGGCCCGGCTTGCTTGAATCCTGATGGAGCAGTGAGAAAGGGACTCATGTCTGAGTATACCCTGCCACACCTATAGTGGCCAAAATCGATTTACAAAAGGGGGTGGTGATGAACAGAGTGTCTGAATTGAGCAGACCACTCTTACCCAGTCCAAAGATCAGGGCTTGATCCATCACCGTTATTTATCTCACTGCCCCATCCCAGCTCAGAACCTGGCTATATGCAAATCAGTCTGTCCCTGGCCCAGTGCATCATGGGAACAGGGCAGACTAAACTACCAAGCCAATTCTTTACCAGAAAGGAGACAAGCTACCGGGGACCGGTTTCTGGCATTTCAGCCTCTTCGGCCCGGCTTGCTTGAATCCTGATGGAGCAGTGAGAAAGGGACTCATGTCTGAGTATACCCTGCCACACCTATAGTGGCCAAAATCGATTTACAAAAGGGGGTGGTGATGAACAGAGTGTCTGAATTGAGCAGACCACTCTTACCCAGTCCAAAGATCAGGGCTTGATCCATCACCGTTATTTATCTCACTGCCCCATCCCAGCTCAGAACCTGGCTATATGCAAATCAGTCTGTCCCTGGCCCAGTGCATCATGGGAACAGGGCAGACTAAACTACCAAGCCAATTCTTTACCAGAAAGGAGACAAGCTACCGGGGACCGGTTTCTGGCATTTCAGCCTCTTCGGCCCGGCTTGCTTGAATCCTGATGGAGCAGTGAGAAAGGGACTCATGTCTGAGTATACCCTGCCACACCTATAGTGGCCAAAATCGATTTACAAAAGGGGGTGGTGATGAACAGAGTGTCTGAATTGAGCAGACCACCCTAAGCGTGGAAGGGTATACTCAGATGTGAGTCCCTTGCTCATTGCACCATCAGGATTCAAGCAAGCCGGGCCGAAGAGGCTGAAATGCCAGAAACCGGTCCCCGGTAGCTTGTTTCCTTCCCAGTGTAAGAATTGGCTTTTGTAGTTTGGTTTGCCCTGTTCCCATCATGCACTGGGACAGGAACAGACTAATTTGCATACAGTCAGGTTCTGAAACTGGGATGGTGCAGTGAGCTAAAAAACGGTGTTGGATCTAGCCCTGATCTCTTGACTGGGTGAGAGTATTCTGTTTAATTCGGAGACTCTGTCCCTCACCACCCCTTGTTGTAAATATTTTTGTCCACCCTAAGCGTGGAAGGGTATACTCAGATGTGAGTCCCTTGCTCATTGCACCATCAGGATTCAAGCAAGCCGGGCCGAAGAGGCTGAAATGCCAGAAACCGGTCCCCGGTAGCTTGTTTCCTTCCCAGTGTAAGAATTGGCTTTTGTAGTTTGGTTTGCCCTGTTCCCATCATGCACTGGGACAGGAACAGACTAATTTGCATACAGTCAGGTTCTGAAACTGGGATGGTGCAGTGAGCTAAAAAACGGTGTTGGATCTAGCCCTGATCTCTTGACTGGGTGAGAGTATTCTGTTTAATTCGGAGACTCTGTCCCTCACCACCCCTTGTTGTAAATATTTTTGTCCACCCTAAGCGTGGAAGGGTATACTCAGATGTGAGTCCCTTGCTCATTGCACCATCAGGATTCAAGCAAGCCGGGCCGAAGAGGCTGAAATGCCAGAAACCGGTCCCCGGTAGCTTGTTTCCTTCCCAGTGTAAGAATTGGCTTTTGTAGTTTGGTTTGCCCTGTTCCCATCATGCACTGGGACAGGAACAGACTAATTTGCATACAGTCAGGTTCTGAAACTGGGATGGTGCAGTGAGCTAAAAAACGGTGTTGGATCTAGCCCTGATCTCTTGACTGGGTGAGAGTATTCTGTTTAATTCGGAGACTCTGTCCCTCACCACCCCTTGTTGTAAATATTTTTGTCCACCCTAAGCGTGGAAGGGTATACTCAGATGTGAGTCCCTTGCTCATTGCACCATCAGGATTCAAGCAAGCCGGGCCGAAGAGGCTGAAATGCCAGAAACCGGTCCCCGGTAGCTTGTTTCCTTCCCAGTGTAAGAATTGGCTTTTGTAGTTTGGTTTGCCCTGTTCCCATCATGCACTGGGACAGGAACAGACTAATTTGCATACAGTCAGGTTCTGAAACTGGGATGGTGCAGTGAGCTAAAAAACGGTGTTGGATCTAGCCCTGATCTCTTGACTGGGTGAGAGTATTCTGTTTAATTCGGAGACTCTGTCCCTCACCACCCCTTGTTGTAAATATTAACAATCCTGAAGGCAGAGTGCTTGGAATCGTGTGAGATGGTGCTCTGGCATGAGCTGAGCCTGTCTGCAGCTTGCGGAACCAAGTCCTAATAGCTGTTCCATGATATTGCATACCATATACTCTTAAGTGCATTATAATCCTCGCGGTTAAATGCTATCTTTGGTATTGCTTTATCAAAACATGTCGAGTAAGGTGTCCTACAAATTGGAATACTAACCCCTCGCCAATTCTGGCGACGGGGTTAGCAATCCACCCTTCTAGAGGGACACGACATGTATGTAACTGTGAACCCCGGTTAAAGTTAACTGAAGCCTCAGCTCCACAAAATGGATGCTGCCACCACAGACACGAGTCTGACCCCTTGCAGCTGGGAGTCCTTCCAGTGAAGGGAGCCTGGACAAAGGGTTTCCTGTCGGGGGCGGTGCTAGCACCGTCCCAGACAGAGTTTTGTGTATCCTGGGTAGGCAGGGCTTTACAGGAAGGTGACTGCTGAGTGGCACCCCGGTGCTCACTACGCATAGGCCGGTCAGAACCAGTTCCAGGGGCACACCAGCCCCTGGCCTGGGGAAAGTCCGGCATGGGAGAGGGGTGTAACCACCCCCCTCCTAGTCCCACCCATAGGCAGGACCTAGTCACCAGGTCAGCCCCCTTTTTTAGTATAAAAATGGGAGCGGGCCCCCTGTTCAAATTAGATCATCTTTGGAATCAAGACACAACTTTCTGCGAAAGGACATCAAGATTTCTTCTTCAAGATTGTCCCTTGTGGCTAAGGAGTAGTCACCCTGCATCCGCAGGCACCATCCTAAGAACACTGCGGTCTGCTGCAAGTCCTTCCTCCGGAATCCGACGACCCAGCTCAACGAGACCCGGCTTCCCTGGCACCTCTGACCTCTACTCACCTCTACAGCAAAGCTGAGAACTGTGAGTGCGCCGAGACCTCGAGGGACCGACGATAGCCAAGACTGCATGACTTCTTTGCAACAAGCCCACCGAGTCTTCCACTGGTGAGTGCTTTGGGGTCCGAGAAGCCCCAACCCTGAGCAGCTCCAGCACCGAAGATCAGCCCTCCAGCATCTCCACGATCTGCGTGGGGCCCTTCTGCTTTTGCCTGCTCACCGCGTTGTTTGGCTACTAGCCGGCTGGCTTGTGGCCTTCCTAACGACGCCCGACGACATCACTGCTGCTGGTCTGGTTGCTCCAGACTGGCCCTTGCTTCCTTCTTCAAGAGAAGCACCCCGGACCCTCCTGGTCCACTCCAGACGCCATTTTGAGTCCACCGCGTGGGCTTGAATTTGCCAAGGCTTTGTTGCCCAATCCTGGGTCCAGCGACACCGACAGCTTCATCCATCGTGTGACAGCTCGCTCCTCCATCCTGGTCCGTGAGATCTGCGAGCACAGCGTCACCCACTCACTTAATCGAGGTGACTACCATCCGGTGCCCTCCTGGTGCCACCTGACTACTGGCTAGTTGTCACGAACTTGGTCCCCTCTGCTTTCAGGTGTCTTCTATCATCGATCCAGGCTTGGATCCGTCGAACTTTCTTCACTGGTCACCTGCCAGCAACTTCTTTCTTCCAGGCTTCTGGTCCGTCTACGAGGATTCCCGACGTCTTTTGAGACCTATGCAGCTGCAGCCCCTGGGCTAGGTAACTTCAACATTTCGGTGCCCCAGCATAGCCTCACTATCCAAGGGTCAGAATCCACTTTCGTTTTCCTCCTACCAGGTCGGGTTCGCCCGAGAACACTAACTTTCTGAAAACTAGCTACCATAGACTTTGTCCCGCATCACGGGTGAGAGTGCACACTCTGCACCCGAGTCCCCTGGGTCTTCTAGAATTAATCTGAAGATTCTATAGTCAAGATCTAGCGATTCCAAAGCCTATTAGTACTGTAGTTACCTGCTAGTAATTTCGCATTCCACTTTCAGAGTATATGGTTTTCCGTGCCCCTCGGGCATTTGTATATACAGTGCTAACTTAAGTATTTTCGTAAGAGTTTTGTTTTGTGCTTAGTACCCTGTCCTCATAAAGAGTACAGGGCTGTTGTGATTTTAATAAATACACTGTTTATTTTCATAACACTTGTGTGGTGTCCTTTCACTGGGTGTTCAAGGGGTACATGTGTGGTATAACAGCTGGCTTAACACGCCCTCTCGAGTATTTAGCCTTAGACTGCTCGTATCCATGCTACTAGGATAGCTGGTCTATAAGGTTGACTTACAACCAATCATCAATAAGGGTTGTTTGGACTGATACAAAGTGTTCACTAGAATAGTGAACATTATATATCAGGCCAATTTCTCACATTGGTGGCAGCGGTGGGATTTGAGCTTGCTGTTGTTCTACCACACGTATCCTAAGAATATCTTGTTGAAAGATCACATAAGTACTGTTAGGTACATAAAACTTAGCTTAGAATACTCTGAGTTCTACTGAACCAGCTGTTGCAGCTCCTCAAGGCTTAGCACACCTTGGCTGCAACTCTTAGCAAGGGATCAGTAGGTAAACACATAGTGTAGGTAGGTGCATCACTTACACCACACTAGAAGCATGTCTAACCTAGGAGAGTCTACTGAGACCCCTCTGATGGTTGAGGACCCTCCACAGGCCTCTTCTAGATATGCAGCCCTTAGTTTCCAGGAGATGAGACAAGTGTGTACCTCCAGGAAGCTAAAACAGGGGTCTAACCCCACAATCCCATTTCTGATAGGTCTCTTAGAGACGTATGATGCTAGAAAGGCTGAGAAACTTCTTAGCTCTTCTCATCCAGAAGGGGACATGCCAGCCCTAGAAGGAACCAGGGGTGACCCAGATCTCATCCATCTCTCAGGTGAGGAGGATGATGATCAGGAGACATCTGGGGATGAGGCAGACAAAGGTCCAGAAATAGTTAGTCAGCTAACTAGGGACAACTTAAGCAGGCATGAGAGTGACACTAGGAGAGCCCTGGGACCTCTCTCAGGCCAGCTTAACATTGGGAATGGACGAGTTAGGTCTCTCTCAAGAGGCTCTAACAGATCCATTCGAACCAATGGCTCTCAGGCCTCTGCTCTGAGGAGGATGACCTCCCCTCAGAGGAGAGTTTATGAAGCCAACGAAAGGGAAGTCAATCTGAGGATTGCCAGGGAAGAACTTGCCCTGGCCAAAGAGAGACTTGCCTTTGCTAGAGAGCAGGAATTGAGTGGGTCAAAACCCACTGGTGGCAGCATTATACCTAGCAATAGGGAAAGGAGTTTTGATACAAAACACCTGAATAAGATAGTGCCCCCCTTTAAGCAAGGGGATGACATCCACAAATGGATTATTGCTCTGGAGAGGGCTTGCACTGTGCAAGGTGTTCCCCAGAGTCAGTGGGCAGCTATCTTGTGGCTCTCCTTTGAAGGTAAAGGTAGAGATAAGCTCCTCACTACAAGAGTGGAGGATGCTAACAATTACCAAGTCTTGAAAAATACACTGGTTGATGGGTTTGGCCTAACCACTGAGCAGTACAGGGTGCTGTTCAGGGATACCCAGAAAACTCAGTCTCAAGATTGGTCTGACTTTGTAGATTGTGCCACTAAGGCTTTTGAGGGCTGGTTGCTGGGCAGTAAGGTTACTGATTATACAGGATTGTACAATTTGATGATGAGAGAACAAATTTTAAACAATTGTCAGAACCAGTTGTTGCATCAGCATCTTGTTGACTCAGATCTGACCTCTCCCCAAGAATTGGGAAAGAAGGCAGACAGATGGGTCAGAACAAGAGTTAAGCAGAACCAGGGCCAGAATCAAGGTGGTCAGAAGAAAGCAGACCAGAAGGGTAAAGATTCTAAAGGGGAACAAAATGACCAGAAGTCTTCGACAGGTCCCCAACAACCCAAAGAGGGTGGGGGTCAGGCTCCCCAGAAAAAGAAAGAAGGCCAGTCCAAAAGATGGTGCCAATACTGCAAAAGTAAAACTCACTGGTTTAGTGAGTGCACCAAGAAAGGTGGAGGGCAGACTCCTGCCACTGCAGCCCCTAAGGCACCTGTGCCCCCTAGTACAGTCAGCAGTGGTAGTGCACCTCCCAAGGGTTTAGTTGGGTTAACCTTGGGTTCTGAGGGGTATGACAACTTAGTTGGCACACTCACTCAGGCTGTCCTTGTCTGTACAGGGGATGCAGATGTAACCCCTGATGTCAGTCCCAATACTTTGGGCAAATACAGACAGACACCTTTAATAAATGGAAAAACGGCTCAGGCCTATAGGGACACTTGTGCCAGTGTCACAATGGTGACACCTAACTTTGTGGACCCTGGACAGATCATGCCAGGTACAGATTTCCTGGTGACCAATGCAAGCAATGTCACTACCAGTCATAGTATGGCAATTGTTGCTTTCTCCTGGGGAGGGGTAAATGGCCAAAAGAAGGTTGTTGTTAGCTCAGACCTCCCAGTAGATTGTTTGTTGGGCAATGATTTGGAGTCATCACAATGGTCAGAAGTGGAGCAGAGGACTCACATAGAGATGTTAGGTTTGCCAGCACATGTGTTTGCTGTGACTAGGTCACAGGCCAAAAGATGCCCCACTGAACAGGTGCTGGATCCTGGAACAATGGACCAGACACCTTCCAAGAAGAAGAGCAGTAGGGTTAAGGCTGTGCCTTCCCCCTTGCCCCAGGTTGAGGATCAAGTCTCAGAGGAGGCTGACCTAAGAGAATTGAGGGAAACTGAGCCTAAAGAATTTGAACTTGATCAAGTTGAATTTCTGGGCTCAGGGGGACCCTCAAGAGAAGACCTGGGGAAGGAACAGTTAGACTGCCCTTCCCTTGAACCCATCAGACAGCAGGCTGCTGCTGAGGCTGCTGGGAACGCCACAGGTACCCACAAGGTATACTGGGATGATGGACTCCTGTACACTGAGGCAAGAGACCCCAAGCCTGGCATGACCAGGAGGCTGGTTGTACCCTTGACTCAGAGAGGTTTCCTTCTCACCTTGGCCCATGAGATTCCCTTAGCAGGTCACTTAGGCCAGACAAAGACTTGGGACAGGCTTGTCTCACACTTTCACTGGCCTCACATGAATGAGGATACCAAGGAGTTTTGTCGCTCCTGTGTCACTTGCCAAGCCAGTGGTAAGTCAGGTGGCACAACAAAGGTCCCCCTTATACCAATGCCTGTGGTGGGGGTGCCCTTTGAAAGAGTGGGGATTGACATTGTTGGTCCAATGGAACCCCAGACAGCATCAGGGCACAGGTTTATACTGGTGGTAGTGGATCATGCCACCAGGTATCCTGAAGCTATTCCACTTAGGACCACTACAGCACCTGTAGTGGCAAGGGCCCTAGTTGGAGTGTTCTCCAGAGTGGGCTTCCCTAAGGAGGTTGTCTCTGACAGAGGTGCAAACTTCATGTCAAGCTACTTAACTGCTATGTGGAAGGAATGTGGTGTCAACTACAAGTTCACCACACCCTATCATCCACAATGCAATGGGCTTGTTGAAAGGTTCAACAGGACCCTAAAAGGGATGATTCATGGACTACCTGAAAAGCTCAGGCGTAGATGGGATGTCCTGATACCCTGCCTTCTATTTGCTTACAGAGAGGTCCCACAAAAGGGGGTTGGCTACAGCCCTTTTGAACTTTTGTATGGGCATCCTGTGAGAGGCCCATTGTGTTTGGTGAAGGAAGGATGGGAGAGACCTCTCAAAAAGCCTGCAACCAACATAGTGGACTATGTACTTGGTCTCCGCTCCAGGATGGCTGAGTATATGGAGAAGGTATCTGAAAACCTTAAGGCCAGTCAAGAACTTCAAAAAGCTTGGCATGACCAAAAGGCTGTCCTGACTGTTTACCAGCCTGGACAGAAGGTGTGGGTGTTGGAGCCAGTGGCCCCAGCAGCACTCAAAGACAAATGGTCTGGGCCCCACACAATTCTTGAGCATAGGGAGAGGTCACCTACCTGGTGGACCTTGGAACTCCCAGGAGTCCCCACAGGGTACTCCATGTCAACAGGCTCAAAGCATATGTCGACAGGAAGGACATGAGCTTGCTCATGGCCATTGATGAGGGACAGGAGGAAGAGAGTGATCCTCTCCCAGACCTGCTCACTCAGAATCCTGATGATGGGTCAGTAGATGGTGTTGTCTTTTGTGGCAGCCTCTCTGAACATCAACAGAAAGGCTGTAAACAGGTTCTTCAGTCTTTCAGACATATGTTCTCTCTGACACCCAGTCAGACCAATTGGTGTACCCATGAGGTTGACACTGGTGACAGCCTGCCAGTTAAGAGTAAAATCTACAGGCAGCCTGATCATGTTAGAGACTGCATAAAAACTGAAGTGCAGAAAATGTTGGAGTTGGGAGTCATTGAACCCTCAGATAGCCCTTGGGCTAGTCCAGTAGTTCTAGTGCCAAAACCCCACACCCAGGATGGTAAGAGAGAGATGAGGTTCTGCGTAGACTACAGGGGTCTCAATGCAGTCACTAAGACTGATGCCCACCCAATACCAAGGGCAGATGAGCTTATAGATAGATTGGCTTCTGCCAACTACTTAAGCACATTTGACCTGACAGCTGGGTATTGGCAAATCAGGTTAGCTGAGGATGCCAAGCCCAAGACAGCATTTTCAACCCCTGGTGGGCATTATCAATTTGTGGTAATGCCCTTTGGTCTGAAAAATGCACCTGCCACCTTCCAAAGGTTGGTGAATCATGTTCTCACTGGGCTGGATGACTTCTGTGCAGCATATCTAGATGATATTGCTGTCTTTAGCTCCACCTGGGAGGATCACCTGGTCCACCTGAGGAAAGTGTTAAAGGCTCTGCAAGCAGCAGGCCTCACTATCAAGGCCACCAAGTGCCAGATAGGGCAGACACAGGTTGTATACCTGGGCCACCTTGTAGGTGGAGGCCAGGTTCAGCCACTGGAGAGCAAAATACAGTCAATCAGGGACTGGGCTCCTCCAACCACCCAGACTCAGGTTCGAGCTTTCTTGGGCCTGACTGGTTACTACAGAAAGTTTGTCAGGAACTATGGATCAATTGTGACTCCATTAAATGAACTGACAAGTAAGAAAATGCCAAAAAAGGTTCAGTGGACAGCAGGCTGTCAAAAAGCATTCGATGACCTAAAGCAGGCCATGTGCACAGCACCTATCCTCAAGAGTCCAGACTACTCCAAACCATTCATTGTCCAAACAGATGCTTCTGAGTTCGGTGTGGGAGCTGTTCTATCTCAACTGAATTTGGATGGTCAAGACCAGCCCATTGCTTTTATAAGCAGAAGGCTGACCCCCAGAGAGAAGAATTGGTCAGCTATTGAGAGGGAGGCCTTTGCTGTGGTTTGGGCCCTGAAGAAGCTGAGGCCATACTTGTTTGGCACTCACTTCAAGATTCAGACCGACCATAAGCCCCTCTTGTGGCTAAATCAGATGAAGGGTGAAAACCCCAAACTGCTTAGGTGGTCCATTTCCCTACAGGGGATGGACTTTACAGTGGAACATAGACCTGGTACTGATCATGGCAATGCCGATGGGCTCTCCAGATATTTCCACTTAGAACAAGAAGATTCACCTGGTCAAGGTTAGCTTATTGTCCCAAAGTTTGGGGGGGGGGTCATGTAGGAGAGTAGGGTCTGCAATCCTATGATCACCCAGATTTTTTGCTTTTGTTTCACTGGTTTACGACTTTCTCTGGCTGTGGGCCTGCCAATCAGACCCACAGCCTGGCTGTTCTCTCGCTAAATTACAACGTGTACCCTAGGTGCATTTACCAATTGGTACTGGGCCACCTTATCAGACCCTCTAACTCAGGGCATAGGTGTACCCAGGGCCTACCAGGGGCTGAAGCATGTATTATGCCACCCCTGGCTGGCCTCCTAAATTTGACACAACTGGCTGCATGACAGCTGGGGCAAAGTCGTGTAATCACCCTTTGCTGTAGATATAGTATACCTATATCTAACCCTAAAATGGACACACAGATTCCTATCAGTCACTCCTATGGCAGGCCTTAACAATCCTGAAGGCAGAGTGCTTGGAATCGTGTGAGATGGTGCTCTGGCATGAGCTGAGCCTGTCTGCAGCTTGCGGAACCAAGTCCTAATAGCTGTTCCATGATATCGCATACCATGTACTCTTAAGTGCATTATAATCCTCGCGGTTAAATGCTATCTTTGGTATTGCTTTATCAAAACATGTCGAGTAAGGTGTCATACGAATTGGAATACTAACCCCTCGCCAATTCTGGCGACGGGGTTAGCATTCCACCCTTCTAGAGGGACACGACATGTATGTAACTGTGAACCCCGGTTAAAGTTAACTGAAGCCTCAGCTCCACAAAATGGATGCTGCCACCACAGACACAAGTCTGACCCCCTGCAGCTGGGAGTCCTTCCAGCGAGGGGAGCCTGGACAAAGGGTTTCCTGTCGGGGGCGGTGCTAGCACCGTCCCAGACAGAGTTTTGTGTATCCTGGGTAGGCAGGGCTTTACAGGAAGGTGACTGCTGAGTGGCACCCCGGTGCTCACTACGCATAGGCCGGTCAGAACCAGTTCCAGGGGCACACCAGCCCCTGGCCTGGGGAAAGTCCGGCATGGGAGAGGGGTGTAACCACCCCCCTCCTAGTCCCACCCATAGGCAGGACCTAGTCACCGGGTCAGCCCCCTTTTTTAGTATAAAGATGGGAGCGGGCCCCCTGTTCAAATTAGATCATCTTTGGAATCAAGACATGACTTTCTGCGAAAGGACATCAAGATTTCTTCTTCAAGATTCTCCCTTGTGGCTAAGGAGTAGTCACCCTGCATCCGCAGGCACCATCCTAAGAACACTGCGGTCTGCTGCAAGTCCTTCCTCCGGTATCCGACGACCCAGCTCGACGAGACCTGGCTTCCCTGGCACCTCTGACCTCTACTCACCTCTACAGCAAAGCTGAGAACTGTGAGTGCGACGAGACCTCGAGGGACCAACGATCGCCAAGACTGCATGACTTCTTTGCAACAAGCCCACCGAGTCTTCCACTGGTGAGTGCTTTGGGGTCCGAGAAGCCCCAACCCTGAGCAGCTCCAGCACCGAAGATCAGCCCTCCAGCATCTCCACGATCTGCGTGGGGCCCTTCTGCTTTTGCCTGCTCACCGCGTTGTTTGGCTACTAGCCGGCTGGCTTGTGGCCTTCCTAACGACGCCCGACGACATCACTGCTGCTGGTCTGGTTGCTCCAGACTGGCCCTTGCTTCCTTCTTCAAGAGAAGCACCCCGGACCCTCCTGGTCCACTCCAGACGCCATTTTGAGTCCACCGCGTGGGCTTGAATTTGCCAAGGCTTTGTTGCCCAATCCTGGGTCCAGCGACGCCGACAGCTTCATCCATCGTGGGACAGCTCGCTCCTCCATCCTGGTCGCCGACAACGCCTCCTGGTCCGTGAGATGTGCGAGCACAGCGTCACCCACTCATCTAGTCGAGGTGACTACCATCCGGTGCCCTCCTGGTGCCACCTGACTACTGGCTAGTAGTCACGAACTTGGTCCCCTCTGCTTTCAGGTGTCTTCTATCATCGATCCAGGCTTGGATCCATCGAACTTTCTTCACTGGTCGCCTGCCAGCAACTTCTTTCTTCCAGGCTCCTGGTCCGTCTACGAGGATTCCCGACGTCTTTTGAGACCTATGCAGCTGCAGCCCCTGGGCTAGGTAACTTCGGCATTTCGGTGCCCCAGCATAGCCTCACTATCCAAGGGTCAGAATCCACTTTCGTTTTCCTCCTACCAGGTCGGGTTCGCCCGAGAACACTAACTTTCTGAAAACTAGCTACCATAGACTTTGTCCCGCATCACGCGTGAGAGTGCACACTCTGCACCCGAGTCCCCTGGGTCTCCTAGAAGTAATCTGAAGATTCTATAGTCAAGATCTAGCGATTCCAAAGCCTATTAGTACTGTACTTACCTGCTAGTAATTTCGCATTCCACTTTCAGAGTATATGGTTTTCCGTGCCCCTCGGGCATTTGTATATACAGTGCTAACTTAAGTATTTTCGTAAGAGTTTTGTTTTGTGCTTAGTACCCTGTCCTCATAAAGAGTACAGGGCTGTTGTGATTTTAATAAATACACTGTTTATTTTCATAACACTTGTGTGGTGTCCTTTCACTGGGTGTTCAAGGGGTACATGTGTGGTATAACAGCTGGCTTAACACGCCCTCTCGAGTCTTTAGCCTTAGACTGCTCGTATCCATGCTACTAGGATAGCTGGTCTATAAGGTTGACTTACAACCAATCATCAATAAGGGTTGTTTGGACTGATACAAAGTGTTCACTAGAATAGGGAACATTATATACCAGGCCAACTTCTCACAGTATTTATAAGGGCAGTTTGTGTAGGAAGGAACAACCTAAGAGCATCATTTAGAGGAGTCTGATAATTTGGAATATATACCTACAAATAACAAACTACACCGATGCTTCTGGGGGTCCTGCCTCCAGAATTGGAGTTTCCAATATGCATGTTGCACGGAAGAAACACCACCACCTCTACCACCTGGTCTGCTCTATTATGGTGCTACCTCAACCAAACATGGTGATGTTTCTTCCCCCAATCGAAAGTGCCAGGTCTATGCGGGAGTTAGCTCCATGAAAGGCTGCCAATGAAAATAGTGGTAAACATTAATTGAGAAGTAAGTATAGTGTTCCAAACTTTCGTGGAAACACAACACGTTAGATAGACCAGATATGTGGACACCAAATAATGTACTATCTATGATAGTGTAAATTCTACCATCCAAAACAAGCTATTTAAGAATTTCCACCGGAGGTTCCAATCCACATTTCCCCCCAAAGAAGCTGTTGCAATGCCACAGAATAACTTTCAAAGACAATCGTATGCTTTCAAGGCACACCCTTGAACACAAGGGGAAAAAATAACTTACATTGTGGAAGAAAAATACATCAGTGGACAGAAAATCCTCCAGCATAATTCAGTAATCTGTCAATAACTGCTATTTCGAAAGACAACCTTCCTCTACAGTAATTATCCATCTAAATACATTTGGTACCACCCAATCTGTTGAAATTAATAATAATGTATGTGTTCTTGTAAAGCGCACTGCTGCCCTGATGCGTCGTGGCGCTGTAGACCGCTGGGGAACCCGTCCTGGCTATCCCTGTGAGATGATCCCTACTGGGTGTCTCCAAGGTGAAACCAGGCATCCCCAGCTGGGGGGCCGTTGTAGAGATGAGGCAAGCTAATGCCCAGAGTTGCCGAGTGTGATCCCTGATTATAGTAGGCGCCGAGGCGAGAATTATCGAGTTCGCGGACATTAAGCCCACGGCGCATTGAGCCCAAGACCCTGCTGGGTCGGGACTTGAACCCTGGTCCTGTGCCGTTCTCTGCTTCCGGGTCTGCCGCCTCTAACCAGTGAACCACACCACTCCACAATACAATTAACAAAGCAAAATACTTGACAAATGTAACTGTGGTACTCTACAAAATTTGCGAATGCACAGCCTTGCCACTTGAAATCCTCCCACCCAGGGACAAAGAGTGCTGGCGCCTGAAGTTCTGCACTTAAACCGGTGGCCAATGCAATTAAATGTCAGTGCCCAATACCAAGGCTGGTAGTCTGTAATCCACTACCAGACACTCCTATCTCCTTCTTCTCACATTTGCAGGCTCCTGCTTTTTCTTTTGGACGTTTTTCCTACTATCTCTTCCTGCGTTATTTCCTATCTGCATGTATTTCCCTTTCTTGTACCCAGTAAACATCTGATGGGGAAAACAAGTTCCTGTCCCCAAGATGAGTGCCAGTGCCCCCCACCAACAACCACCGGCTCAAATTAGGAACTGACCGCACCCTTCCTATAACATGGTCCCAACCCCCTTTCGCCAGAGCGTTACAGCTGTGTTCTGATGGGTGCACTTTTAAGTGTCTAGGATGTCACTTCTGTGCCTGCTTCGCCCTCTATCTACTCCTGCCCATGGACATCATGTATCATGGAGTTCCAATTCGTATAAAAAAAAACTCGAAGAAAGGTGTGACCCACTCGCTACACCAAGGGTGAAGCTGTCGGCGGTGATAGATGTTAGAGCCTGAAGCAAACAGCTGGCTGCTCTGGCGTAAAAGAACACAATAAAATATGTCCAGGGAAAAAATAGAACACATACACGTTCATTAATTTATTTCATGTACTATATTTGTAAAAATATCCTACATGATGAAAATCTGATCTTTCACAATTTAACAATTGATGCTTTTGTTTGTGGTATAAATAATAGATATAGAAAGATTATTTGCACTTTTCCGATGCTTTCTCCCTCAGCCAATCAGTTCCTAAAATGCGCATTTAACTTCATGAATTTTCGGTAAGAGTTTCACTCACCCTGATGCTTATTTTACCGGCCCCTGCTTGAATTTGAGTGCATTTTTGTAAGGTTTCTAAAATGCCAAGTAATGCAAACTAAGGGCCTCATTCACAAGGATTTGGTGTAGGACAGCGCCTCATATGTGTATGAGGCGCTGCCCTGAGTCAAAGTGGACGGGCTAGAAAGCACCGCATTTATGAGATGCAGTTAATTCCGGTCTTTTCAGCCTGCGCTGGCGCACAGTGTGCAGCGCCAATGCAGGCACCCTTGCACCATACCTGCATTGTTGGCAGGATTGCATTTGTGCAGGAAGAGACACCTTCCTGCATAAAAACAATCCATGGAGTAATTTACCTCTTCTATGCATGCTGCTGAATGCAGCTTGTACATAGAAAGAGGAAAACCAAGGAGAAATAAACATATTTGTCCTGGGTAAGGAGGCGTACAGTTTTGATGCATTCTCAGGTTTACAGATCCATCCCTTGTAAATCTGGTAATAGATCAAAACCCCTGTGTTGCATGGAAACACTCTGCAGCACCTCCATGACGCAGTGTAAGGCAACGCAGCGACTTGCGCTGCATTGCCTCACACCACGGGCCTCATTTATGAGAAATGACGCATTGCTGCATGAAAGCAGCGGTGCGTCACTTCTCAGTGCGCACTCCTTGCGACATTCCTGATGCGTCATATTTAATGTATGACGCATCATGTCGCAAGTAGTTACATACACGTCAGTATTTCTGTCGTATCTGTAAGCGCAAAAGTGACGCATTGCTGGAGTGTGGCACAAAAGTGACGCAACTCCAGCAATGCGTCCTTTCACATGGGGCAAGCCCCATGTGAAAGGGCCTACGTGAGTCTTACGCCTGCTGTAAGGCAGGTGCAAGATTTTGACGCAACGGCGTCCTAAAAGTGACGCAGTGAAATCTCATAGATTTCACTGCATCACTTCTATGACTCTACCTTGCGTCAATACGCCCCCCTTGCATACATTATACCTGGCGCAGGTATAATGTGGCGCAGGGGTTTAAAAAGTGACGCATCTACCTAGATGCGTCACTTTGTAAATATGGCGCAACAAGGTGCATTTTTTACACCACTGGTGCGTCACAAAAAGTGACGCACCGGCGGCGTAAAAGTGACGCACAGCCTCATAAATGAGGCCCCACATCTACAAGGCCATGAAAAGCCACGCATAGTGGCTGCGAGTCCCTTGTAGACATAGGTCTGCACTCTGCACCGCCGGAGCATCACAAAATGCCAGCCACCTTCTTGCTCGCAGAGTTTATAAATAATGGGAAAACAAACATTTTTAAAGAATGTTTAAAGCATACTTTAAAACCATTTGTTTTTGCATTGTTCATTTCGAAGGGCTGCAAGTAAGAACATGGCTGGCAGGTCTCCAGCAACAACTGGCCCCAAATCCCGCCAGCCTGCTGAAACACCTGGTGGTCAAAAGACCTGTCTAGTCCTAAATCCAACCCTGTCCAATCCATCGCAAGTAATATATTACTCAAAGGTAGTTCTCTTCATGCATTTATCCCATCTACCTAGGGGGTACTTAAAATTACTGCTTTTACCAGGTAAGATTTGGAGGCCAGCCATTTAAAAAAAAAAATCAGCTACATTTTGGAAACACCGATTCTCCCAGACAGAGGCACTGAACAAACTAGAATTCAAAACGACCTGAAAAACATGTGACCAGATGTACTAACATCGGTTATGAAAAATGTGTTGTCAAATTGTGCCACAGATTTTTGCTAATCCATTGAGATGTTGTGAACCAACCTATATACTGTTTGGTCTGTTCACAAAATCACCATTTGGAGACAGTTGCAATTTGACTTTCTCAAATTGGATGCTCTTGCATGGATGGTGTGATGGTGGCCTGCTGGAGCCAGCAGACCATCCTGCCAATAATCACATTTGAATAAAGAATGTCTTTTTTTTTAAACAGCCCCTTTTTCTTAAAGGAAAGGAAAATAGCCCTTTAAAAAAATGTTTAAGAGGCAGTAATGGTTGCCAAGAGCACTGCCTACTCCCATACAATCTCTTTTTTGACACATTGCAAATGCCATCTTAACAGAAAGTATCATAGGCAAAGCCAGTGGTTTTCGCCTATGGGCGAGATATTGGCTTCGGCAGTCGGATGGGGGTGTGGCTAACAGGGGTGGGTGGGGCTGACAGCTTCTTAGTGCGGTTTTACTATTGAGGTAGGATAAGAAATAGAGAAAGCGGGCGGGCGGGAGGGAGGGTAGAAGAAACAGGAAGGGGATATGTTAAACAAGTTTAGCACACATGCACACCGGCTTCAAATAATTGCTATTTAACTCCAAGCACTGGACTTTCTGTTTAGTAGTTCTGACTTCTATTTGTATTCTCCCTTGACACTCGGTGTGATCTTGGACAAGATCCCGAAATGTTACTTCTTACTTGCTTGATTCAGGAAGTCGTGACTTGGGATTTTGTTTCATGTAATTTCTATACTATTAAAAGCATAGGCTTAAAAATCTTGTGTTGCACAGAGTTTTTGGTTTAAATTAGGCCTGCATGAAGATGTTAGACACAGGGTACTAGGCATCCACGGCATAGAAAACAAGCATTTGCAATGCAATAGGACTCATTTTTTTATAGTTAGAGCTATTGGCGTTGTAATCTAAATGTTTTTAACTTATGTGTTTTGGAGTTGAGCATGTGATGGCAATTGTGGGGGAAATGATACACAGTAATCACACTTGATAAGCTAAATATCAGGCCAAGTGATATCTTTTAAAGGGGCCTGGTTTACAAAAGGGTTTTATGTAACTGAACCCTAAAAATGTGTTTCAAAATGCATAATCCCCCCTGTTCTGATGTGTTTTGAATGCAAACTGTTGCTGCATGCCCAAAGTGTCCTGTAAAGAAATAATGGATAATTTTCCGCACTGACTGGCGATGTACTTTGATCTAAATGTAAAAAGGGCAAAATATTCACTAAATTAAAAAACATCATTAAATAATACAATATGATAAGACAGATGACAGTGTATAATGCTAACAATTGGATGCATGACACAAGAATACAATGCTAGCGACGAAAAAGAACCATTGAGGGAGGAAAAGACAAAACACAGGATCGACTCAGTCTTTCATCCTTCCAAGATTGGTCACCAACACAGCAACAGCTACACAAGCCTGATCTACTAAGAATGAACTAAGGAAGAGCGATAGGGCTGACTTGGTCTTTCATTATTCCAATGTCCATTGCATGTGTTTAATTGAAGGGTATGGTGCATGCTGCCTTCAATTGCTCAATTCAGAGTTTTGAGGAGCTATAAACAAGGCCAAAACAGCCTCAAGTTTCACTAAACATTACGTGAGATAGGACTGAGGATTGCCCCTAACTAAAGTGCAACTCCTTTCGTTCACTTGTGTCTCCCATGTGGATCCCTTCCTCTGGGGACCCCGTCCACTGCAGCATCTTTAGCCTCGAAGAAAACAACACTTTTGGTTCCATAATCCAGGTAAGTCCATTTTGCATTATTTACCCATGACTGGACTGGGCACGTTTCGTCTGGACTCCAGCAATGGAAAAGTATTGGTAGTAAGTATTTTTTCACGTGCCATGTATATGTCTACATTTAACACTTGTGCAGTCAAAGTAAAACACCTGCTTTGACATATATCAAAAATATTCCCTGCCATCAGAAACACCTCCGCTGGGCCAGCAGTGACATCATAATACGGCAGGCGGCAGACTTTGGTATAGTGGTGAGGCTGCCAAACTCGTAATCGGGCCCTAAAAGGATTGTGGGTGCAATCTAGAATTATCTCTGCCTCTTGTATTTGCTTTGTGGTATATCCTGTACATCTTTTTTCATGCTCACTATTCCCTTACAAACAGGAAACAACCTAATTCTATTCCAATTGTAGTGGTGTGGCTCACTGGTTAGAGGCGGCATACCCATAAGCAGAGAACGGCCCGAGACCAGGGTTCAATTCCCGATGCGGCAGGGTCGTGAACCAGGGTCAGCGGACTCGATTATTCTCGCCTCGGTGCCTACTCTAACCAGGGATCACACTCGGCAACTCTGGGCATTAAGCTTTCCTCTTCTCTACAACGGCCCCCCACAGACGCCGGGGATGCCTGGTTTCACCTTGGAGATACCCAGAAAGGGACCATCTCACAGGGACAACCAGGACGGGTTCCCCAGCGGTCTTCAGCGCCAGGATACTCCATGGAGTCGCAATGCGCTTTACAAGTACACCTTCTTCTTCTTCTTCTTCTAATGCAGCTGGACTTACTGGCCTGAAACCTTCTCAAAGCAAGCAAATGCTACCCCAAGATGTTGCACTTTGACTTCTCGAGCACAGTGAGGATGGGAAGCATATTTAGCCTGAATGTACCCACAGCACCCAGAGCACCAAAGGAGTTATGTTAACTGTCTATTGTGATACTTGAGAGAAAAATCTGTGTACTAGAATGCAGGCCATAGCAATTACCAGCAGTTTAGATTATTCAACCATTCCACCCATTATTTATTTGTTTCTCTCTGGAATAGCAAATCTGTACTCTGACAAATCCTGTGTTTTTCTCTGCTGCATCCCTGCAAATGTAACCGAGAAGTCCACACTTTATCTCTGATCTTCATGGGAAATGAAAGAAATCCGCCATTGTTTGCATGATACACATTGTCCTTGACTGGTTCTGCCATATTTATTTGTGTTTGACTCATATCTCTCCTTGATCTCACACCTGTGTTATGCTGTCTTTCATCTTCGCCAGACAGAAGCGAACGCCTATGTGTTCATTATTTATGAACCTCCTATTTTGTCTACCTAACAAGAGTTTCTCCATCCCACAAGGAACAAGGAGCTGCTTCCATCTGTCAGATAACACACCCCGCATCCTTCAAAGGGGAAAGCCCTGACCTGCAGGATATCTGCTGTCAGCATCTCCCCATTAGCAAGACATGACTTACAGCTGCACAAGGTGGACAGGCCAGCGGACTTCACTGGGGAGAAATAAGGGAACTAAGAAGGCGAATAAAGGCTATTCTGGGCACAAACTCGCAAAAAGGATGAAAAGTGAGTGAATAAAAACGGACATTTGGAAAATGTATTAAACTAAATTAAAAGAGACAATAAAAATGGCTTATCTCTTGAGAAACATGTCTTAACACACGCTTCTTACAATAAATTAACTTTTAATCTCTTGATCTTTCAAACAGCAGTGTTTTTAGAAGACAAATATTCTTATTAAAATTTTCATATGAAAGGGCGGGAAACATCCGTTACAACGCGGATGTTTCAACGCGGTGCTGTTACGACGCGTCCGTAACAACGCAAGTCGTTACCACGACTTGCGCTGGAGGGCGCTAGAAGATTAAAAATAGTAAATTTACTATTCCAACACCTTCCCTAGTGTCCACGGGGACTGGTGTTAGAATAGTAAATTATACTATTCGATATCCGCGCCCCGAACGCAAGTCGTGGTAACGACTTGCGTTGTAAGGGACGCGTTGTAACAGCACGCGTTGTGACGGTACGCGTTGTACCGTCACCCATCCGAAAGGGCTTCCGTCTCATCCAAGGATGTATGAATGAATAACAGAAACCAGAACGACGTTGATGAGTCTCCTCTTAAAGTGGTTAAGTGTCTGCCAGATTAACTTCCTTGAAAGTAAATGTTCAATAAAACATTCTTCACTTTTCACAACCTTGCCCTCGGTAGTTCCTGTGAGCCTCCATTGATTGTATATCTCAACTTTTGTTTGGAATGCTGAGAATGAATGATGTAAAAGAATGTTGGTGTGTGGTCTGAAGTGGAAGTGAGGATATAGGGACAGTAGTGAGAATGGATCCCTGACAAAACCTGCCTGCTGTTGTAGTAATCTAAGAACCTAACCAGAGTTGAAGAATTTAGGGCCAGATATACGTAGGTAATTGTTTGCGTTTACCAAATAGAGGATTTTTGCAATCCGCTATTTGGTGATCACAAACACCCATGTACAAATATGTGGTTTACACATTTTGGGATTCCCAGGGGGTCACAAATAGACCTACCTCATGAATATTAATAAGGCAGGTCTAGATTTGCAACCCATTGGGAAACGCAAAAATCACAGGGATGGTGGGGCATATAATCAAGGGGGTTTATCTCCGCTTTTTTGGCTTTAAAAGCCACGAAAGCGGAGATAAAATTATCTCCCTTTTACCTAGCTGTCTCTAACACCAGTTAGGGACAGCTAGTAGGAGATAGCAGCCATCTTGGGCCCCACTTTGCATATCAGTGATATTTATCACTAATGACATGCAAAGTAGGCGTGCCAAGATGTTAGCGACTGCAAACAGTTGCTAACATCGCTATCTCCTATTACCAACTTTTGGAGATATTTGCGCTAAGCGCGAATATCTCCAAAAGCTAACACCTGCCCTGAGCAGTTCTTAGCCATGTTATCCAATGGGAGGTGGATAACATGGCTAAGAGCATTAGCTCAGTAATGCATGAATATCGCTGACTTTTCAGTGATATTCATGCATTGCGGCCGATTTTTATCACATTTGCGATAAACCTTGGTAATACCAAGGTTTATCTGCGATAAAAATCGCCGCAGCTCAGCGGTAAATTTTTGTCTCTAACCAAGCAATAGCGGTAATTATCGCTATTGCTTGGTAATATGCCGCGGTGTTCTGCTGGGGTCAGCAGACCACCATGTCTATGATTCTTTTTAAATAAAACAATCTCTTTTTAAATGCAGCCTGTTTTCCTTAAAGGAAAATGGAATAGAATTCAAAATGTGAAATGAAAAGTTTTCTTTTAATTTTCTGAGAGTACACAGTGGTCAAACAAGCATTTACAAAGGGAAGGGGCCACTTGGGTACCCATTTCCATTGGCGAATTGGTTACCATCGACTTGAAGTAGGTGTTAACACGTGAATGTTTTGCAACCACATTTTGGTCACAAAACATTCCCACATACCATTACGATTCGGTATTAAGAAGGGACACCCTCATATATATCCCTTCCTAATACTGAATCGCAAACACTACTTGTGTTTCAGTAATAGGTTACCTAATCGCAAATTGAGATTTGTACATTTCAAAAAGCCTTTTTGCATTCAAAAATGCTTTGTACATCTGGCCCTTACTTCCTATCTATGGGGCTCCAGACTCTTATGTAAAGTCCCTGCTCTCTGACTTAAACATTTTAGTGACAGGAAATTGTGGATCTGCCTGAAAATGCAGCAAGACTCTGGTGGCAGTTGCAGGCCATTTCTAGCAGAGGAGGAGGTGGTCTTGAGAGGGAATATTATCCTGTGCCTATCAAAAACTACTTTGGGTCAGCCCACCTTCTATTCCGCCTGCAACTGTAAAGCAATATATAAGTTGTACGAAGTGTTCTGTTTATGTTGCCTAGTTACTGTTGCATTTTATTAGAATATCCTGATTTGTTCTGATTGTATAACAGTTGGCCTTTACTGGTTGTACAATCAGCTGTGAAGCATGTGAGTCAGTATCAGATGCTGAGGAGAAGGAACCTAAATTTAAGAGCAATGCTATGGACAATGTGCTATGGAGACAGTGCTGTGTAAACAGTATTGTGGAGATGGCGAAAGTGGAATAGTGGGAAATCTCCTTTATAGTGAACATAACTCTGAAATGACCCACGGTGCTTAAGGCAGCTGTACATTCAATGGTGTCAAATTTGGATGTCAAATAACAATAAGCGTCAGTGAGGACATAGCCTAATTTCCTAATTAAGGTGACTGTGGCACAGGCTAATCCAAGCCTTTAGAGTGTCAATGTGATCTGTTAATATTAGAGTGCTGTAACTGTTGCAGACCTCTTTTTTAATTCAAGTGCCACATATGCCGAGTGCATATATGACTTGCAACCTTGTCACTTTTCCATTGAAGGGCACAATTTCTGCTTGTATCACTACAGGGGCGTGCACATCATGAAATGCAAGAATCCTAGTGTGGGCATAGACATGACAAATATTAGTTGAGAACTTCATGGTGTGTTTGTCACTGCTTTTGTGGTGTTTCTTATGAGAGAAATCACTGAATGCAGGTTAACTACAGAGGTGAAGAAACACCTTACTTTGTTGGAGAAGTGCTGGCTTCTTTAAGAGTGCAAGCCTGAGTACAGAATATTTTGTTTCAATAATCTGTTTGGTGAATAAACTGAATTTATAGATAGTGCCCTGTGATTGGAAAAAGGCCAATGCCAATTTGCAATAAAGACCAAACAGGGCTGAAGAAAAATGGCTGTGAGAACAATTCTGCAACACCTCAGTAATACATCCCCCTTGACACACAGAAGATGAGGTTGAGACCCTCACCCCCACGGTGCAGAATCAGAGCTAGAGGTTATTCAAGAGGGAGTGCCTCTATTTTTGTTTTACATGTTTAAAATAGCACTCTAAATGGCCAAATCAGAACTCGAAACCAAATGTAGACCCTGACAAATGTAGGTCTCCTCTAGACAGTGTATGCACTGTCCTCACGAGCCTCTTTTAAATAGAAAAACTTAGAAAGGGGTCTTAGAGCCTGCTCTTTACTTAACATTGATTAAAAAAAGGGGGTGGTGATGAACAGAGTGTCTGAATTAAGCGGAACACTCTTACCCAGTCCAAAGATCAGGGTTTGATCCATCACCATTTTTTAGCTCACTGCACCATCCCAGCTCACAAACTGGCTACATGCAAATTAGTCTGTTCCTGTCCCAGTGCATGATGGGAACAGGGCAAACCAAAAACCAAGCCAATTCTTATACTGGGAAGGAAACAAGCTACCGGGGACCGGTTTCTGGCATTTCAGCCGTCGTTGGCCCGGCTTGCTTGAATCCTGATGGTGCAATGAGCAAGGGAATCACATCTGAGTATACCCTTCCACGCTTATGGTGGACATAATGATTCAAAAAAGGTGGTGGTGATGAACAGAGTGTCTGAATTAAGCAGACCACTCTTACCCAGTCTAAAGATCAGGGCTTGATCCATCACCATTTTTTAGCTCACTGCACCATCCCAGCTCAGAACCTGGCTACATGCAAATTAGTCTATTTCTGTCCCAGTGCATGATGGGAACAGGGCAAACCAAACTACCAAGCCAATTCTTAGAATGGGAAGGAAACAAGCTACCGGGGACCGGTTTCTGGCATTTCAGCCGTCGTCGGCCCGGCTTGCTTGAATCCTGATGGTGCAATGAGCAAGGGACTCACATCTGAGAAAACCCTTCCACGCTTATGGTGGACAAAATGATTCAAAAAAGGGGGTGGTGATGAACAGAGTGTCTGAATTAAGCAGACCACTCTTACCCAATCCAAAGATCAGGGCTTGATCCATCACCATTTTTTAGCTCACTGCACCATCCCAGCTCAGAACCTGGCTACATGCAAATTAGTCTATTCCTGTCCCAGTGCATGATGGGAACAGGGCAAACCAAACTACCAAGCCAATTCTTATACTGGGAAGGAAACAAGCTACCGGGGACCGGTTTCTGGCATTTCAGCCGTCGTCGGCCCGGCTTGCTTGAATCCTGATGGTGCAATGAGCAAGGGACTCACATCTGAGTATACCCTTCCACGCTTATGGTGGACAAAATGATTCAAAAAAGGGGGTGGTGATGAACAGAGTGTCTGAATTAAGCAGACCACTCTTACCCAGTCCATAGATCAGGGCTTGATCCATCACCATTTTTTAGCTCACTGCACCATCCCAGCTCAGAACCTGGCTACATGCAAATGAGTCTGTTCCTGTCCCAGTGCATGATGGGAACAGGGCAAACCAAACTACCAAGCCAATTCTTATACTGGGAAGGAAACAAGCTACCGGGGACCGGTTTATGGCATTTCAGCCGTCGTCGGCCCGGCTTGCTTGAATCCTGATGGTGCAATGAGCAAGGGACTCACATCTGAGTATACCCTTCCACGCTTATGGTGGACAAAAATGATTCAAAAAAGGGGGTGGTGATGAACAGAGTGTCTGAATTAAGCAGACCACTCTTACCCAGTCCAAAGATCAGGGCTTGATCCATCACAATTTTTTAGCTCACTGCACCATCCCAGCTCAGAACCTGGCTACATGCAAATTAGTCTATTCCTGTTCCAGTGCATGTTGGGAACAGGGCAAACCAAACTACCAAGCCAATTCTTATACTGGGAAGGAAACAAGCTACCGGGGACCGGTTTCTGGCATTTCAGCCGTCGTCGGCCCGGCTTGCTTGAATCCTGATGGTGCAATGAGCAAGGGACTCACATCTGAGTATACCCTTCCACGCTTATGGTGGACAAAATGATTCAAAAAAGGGGGTGGTGATGAATAGAGTGTCTGAATTAAGCAGACCACTTTTACCCAGTCCAAAGATCAGGGTTTGATCCATCACCATTTTTTAGCTCACTGCACCATCCCAGCTCAGAACCTGGCTACATGCAAATTAGTCTGTTCCTGTTCCAGTGCATGTTGGGAACAGGGCAAACCAAACTACCAAGCCAATCCTTATACTGGGAAGGAAACAAGCTACCGGGGACCGGTTTCTGGCATTTCAGCCATCGTCGGCCCGGCTTGCTTGAATCCTGATGGTGTAATGAGCAAGGGACTCACATCTGAGTATACCCTTCCATGCTTATGGTGGACATAATGATTCAAAAAAGGGGGTGGTGATGAACAGAGTGTCTGAATTAAGCAGACCACTCTTTCCCAGTCCAAAGATCAGGGCTTGATCCATCACCATTTTTTAGCTCACTGCACCATCCCAGCTCAGAACCTGGCTACATGGCTACATGCAAATTAGTCCGTTCCTGTCCCAGTGCATGATGGGAACAGGGCAAACCAAACTACCAAGCCAATTCTTATACTGGGAAGGAAACAAGCTACCCGGGACCGGTTTCTGGCATTTCAGCCATCGTCGGCCCGGCTTGCTTGAATCCTGATGGTGCAATGAGCAAGGGACTCACATCACTTCCACGCTTATGGTGGACAAAATGATTCAAAAAAGAGGGTGGTGATGAACAGAGTGTCTGAATTAAGCAGACCACTCTTACCCAGTCCAAAGATCAGGGCTTGATCCATCACCATTTTTAGCTCACTGCACCATCCCAGCTCAGAACCTGGCTACATGCAAATTAGTCTGTTCCTGTCCCAGTGCATGATGGGAACAGGGCAAACCAAACTACCAAGCCAATTCTTATACTGGGAAGGAAACAAGCTACCGGGGACCGGTTTCTGGCATTTCAGCCGTCGTCGGCCCGGCTTGCTTGAATCCTGATGGTGCAATGAGCAAGGGACTCACATCTGAGAAAACCCTTCCACGCTTATGGTGGACAAAATGATTAAAAAAAGGGGGTGGTGATGAACAGAGTGTCTGAATTAAGCAGGCCACTCTTACACAGTCCAAAGATCAGGGCTTGATCCATCACCATTTTTTAGCTCACTGCACCATCCCAGCTCAGAACCTGGCTACATGCAAATTAGTCTATTCCTGTCCCAGTGCATGATGGGAACAGGGCAAACCAAACTACCAAGCCAATTGTTATCCTGGGAAGGAAACAAGATACCGGGGACTGGTTTCTGGCATTTCAGCCGTCGTCGGCCCGGCTTGCTTGAATCCTGATGGTGCAATGAGCAAGGGACTCACATCTGAGTATACCCTTCCACGCTTATGGTGGACAAAATGATTCAAAAAAGGGGGTGGTGATGAACAGAGTGTCTGAATTAAGCAGACCACTCTTACCCAGTCCAAAGATCAGGGCTTGATCCATCACCATTTTTTAGCTCACTGCACCATCCCAGCTCAGAACCTGGCTACATGCAAATTAGTCTGTTCCTGTCCCAGTGCATGATGGGAACAGGGCAAACCAAACTACCAAGCCAATTCTTATACTGGGAAGGAAACAAGCTACCGGGGACCGGTTTCTGGCATTTCAGCCGTCGTCGGCCCGGCTTGCTTGAATCCTGATGGTGCAATGAGCAAGGGACTCACATCTGAGTATACCCTTCCACGCTTATGGTGGACAAAATGATTCAAAAAAGAGGGTGGTGATGAACAGAGTGTCTGAATTAAGCAGACCACTGTTACCCAGTCCAAAGATCAGGGCTTGATCCATCACCATTTTTTATCTCACTGCACCATCCCAGCTCAGAACCTGGCTACATGCAAATTAGTCTGTTCCTGTCCCAGTGCATGATGGGAACAGGGCAAACCAAACTACCAAGCCAATTCTTATACTGGGAAGGAAACAAGCTACCGGGGACCGGTTTCTGGCATTTCAGCCGTCGTCGGCCCAGCTTGCTTGAATCCTGATGGTGCAATGAGCAAGGGACTCACATCTGAGAAAACCCTTCCACGCTTATAGTGGACAAAATGATTCAAAAAAGGGGGTGGTGATGAACAGAGTGTCTGAATTAAGCAGGCCACTCTTACACAGTCCAAAGATCAGGGCTTGATCCATCACCATTTTCTAGCTCACTGCACCATCCCAGCTCAGAACCTGGCTACATGCAAATTAGTCTATTCCTGTCCCAGTGCATGATGGGAACAGGGCAAACCAAACTACCAAGCCAATTCTTATACTGGGAAGGAAACAAGCTACCGGGGACCGGTTTCTGGCATTTCAGCCGTCGTCGGCCCGGCTTGCTTGAATCCTGATGGTGCAATGAGCAAGGGACTCACATCTGAGTATACCCTTCCACGCTTATGGTGGACAAAATGATTCAAAAAAGGGGGTGGTGATGAACAGAGTGTCTGAATTAAGCAGACCACTCTTACCCAGTCCAAAGATCAGGGTTTGATCCATCACCATTTTTTAGCTCACTGCACCATCCCAGCTCAGAACCTGGCTACATGCAAATTAGTCTGTTCATGTCCCAGTGCATGATGGGAACAGGGCAAACCAAACTACCAAGCCAATTCTTATACTGGGAAGGAAACAAGCTACCGGGGACCGGTTTCTGGCATTTCAGCCATCGTCGGCCCGGCTTGCTTGAATCCTGATGGTGCAATGAGCAAGGGACTCATTTCATCAACTTTTATTCAATTATAGACTTGTATAATCATAAAAAGTACATTTTAAAACAGGGAAGTATAACATAGTAAAAAAAAACAAGAATTAAGTCAATATGCGATTGATCACAGAACTGGCATCGCTGAACCGAACAAAAGATGCCAAAGTGGGTTACTGTTATAGAAATGATACAGGTTTAGGAGTTGGCTTTGCGACGAGTTGATATTACTATTTTAAGAAAAGTCGCTATCATTTTTGCTTCATGCGGGGATTTCGGAGATTGTAAGTGGGAAAGTGCTGAATATGATTGTCTGAGACCGCTTGAGCGGAGGAGGGGCAAAATCCATGTTTTCCTTGCTAGTCTGTAGTTCTTGCAGAAGAGGACAACGTGTATCGTCGATTGTTCAGAGACTCCGTCGCAGGGGCATCTCATCAGATTTCTGGACCAGTTCTTCATTTCTGGAAATGAGACCAGACGGAAAAAAAGATTGAACCGGAGTCTTGTAATTAAAAACTTTTCATAGCTTGAGAGGAAGTATGTCAGGTATGGCTGTATGAGTTTTCCTGTCTGCAGTATGCCAGATTTTTCATTTTGTTTTTTGGTAATCTCAGCTTGGTTGCGGAGTTCCCTTAAGTGGCCCATACACAATTCCTTCAACTGTTTCTTCGAGATATCTTCTATTGAAGGGGGTTCAAGGAAGTAGCGCTCGCAGTCAAGATCTAGAAAGAATTTGTAAATATAATAGAGCCAAGGTATTTTCTTCCAGTACGCTAGACCGAGACATTCTGAAGGACTGGGTTCTGTAAGACCCAGCGGTGCCAGGGCACAACACCTGAAACCTTCGTGGGTAACCTGCTCCGGCGTACAAGTCACAGAGACACGGGACACTTCCTTCGGCGTCAAAGATTCAAGGTTTATTTGCTGCAGGGAACACAGAGATCACGACAAGTACACAGCGTGCAACTTGGGGAGACTGCTTCAAATTGGTTCTGTGGATCGCTCCTTTTATACAGTTTTTACCCATAGGATAACATTGAACACAAAAGTTTACAACCCGGTTCTCACAATTATCCCCCAGAGGGGTCGCTTTGGTCACTTTGAAACACATAAGATCCGAAACATAAGTGCGGAAACATTTGTCGGTTCCCAACTGTAAAAACCCATCTTCCCACCATTAGCAAATTCCAATCAGCAGTAAAACAGATCGAAATAGGAACAAGGACAGGTGTAGAGGAAGACGGAGACAGTGGGGAGATCGGAAAGGGTGTAAAAGGGGAGGTAACGGGAAACACGAGATGCAGGCATCAAAGGGACGTGCCTAATGAGATGCACGGCTGAGACAATAAGTCCGTGCGGCAAGATGAGCCTTGAGCGGCACCATCTGCCTTACAGTAACATCCCCCTCATCATAAAGACACTTACAAAGGACATGTGTCTTCCGCAAACATCTTGGGAGTCCCAGGGTCGCGAAGCGGACAGCGTCCGTTCGCTGGCTACTTGAGGGCAAGAGACAAAATGGATGCCGTATCTAAGATGGAACCCGTGGGTACAGATGAAAAACCCACATAACAAACGAACGGTTTAAGCTAGCACAGCGAAACTGCGCACACTTACTAAACTCGTCATTTGCGGTTCATAGATACCAGACTCGACCATATTCGTACGAGTCGAATGCACCATTCACAATTGTCACGGAACCTCAGACGCTCCTTTTGCCCTCATGTAGGCAAGCACTAGTCGGAATCATATTCGATATTCATCAGGCCATCGAGATGTTGCTGTAGCATAGCTCTGTCCAACCGAGTCCCCTTGGTAGCAGATGGTTGTCTCATACACGTTGTAGCACAAAGGCCACATAAGGCAGGACCACACTGCACACAAAGGCAACACGTGAACAGGAATACTACCACAACTCCGATGATCATCAGAATTTTCCAACCCCAAGTCGACATCAGGCCCCAAAACCATCCTAGCAGCGTCCAATCCCCTACATCCACGTGTTTGGATTCGGAGATCTTATGCAACCTCGAGATGGCTTGATAGACAGTTGGAGCATTATCTGGAATGAAAATGCAGCAGCTCGAATGGATCACCTTACATACCCCACCGCGATCTGCTAAGATGACATCTAAAACCATACGGTTTTGTAACGTCATAAGTCTCTCCGCCTGAAGTTCTGTGGTGATATTACCAAGGGCACTGGCTGTAATATTAGCTGTCGATTCTACCACTCGAGTCAACTGTCTCAGGTTCCTACTATTAACCATAGGTCCCCAAAACGGGAGGAAACCCTTGAAAAAGTCTCCTGCCTCTTGACCGGCAGTATCCTCTTCGCTAATTACGCCTCGCACAACTCTAGTCTTGTGATAATCGGCGTCTACAGTGAACGTCGGAGGCAACAGATTTGCAATGAAACATGAGCCCATGAAGTCAGCGGGCAACCATGCATATGCACGATCATAACAGATAAAGTATGTACCCCTGGCAGCCAGGAACACAGGGGACGAGGACATCGGCAAAATGTAATTTTCAGTGCAAGCACTTGCTCCAAGTCGGGCTTGCGATCTTCGGCCACGACCCATAAGACAGAAATTACCAGTGTGGGGTACAACCCATATTGGAGGCGAGCTTTTAAGCTGCTTTTCGCTAGTGAACACACTATATTCACCTCTACTTAGGACCCTATAAGCCTGTACCTCTTCTTCGGGAATAAGCGAGGGATCATAGATATCACTATCTAAATCCTCTATTGCTATCGACAAAGGCTTCTGATACGAGGTAGGACCAGAGTAGGGGGAACGTGGTTCTCGAATGGGGTGGAAACCCAGTGCGCTTCGAAACATTGTTTGAAATGCTCGAGCTGACCCTTGGGAACTATACGGTAACACCAGATATGGAATTCCCTTATCCGTAGTATGTGGCATCAACCCACACACCCAACAATTAGTAGTGTTCACCACTAACTGATGCTGATGAAGGAGCTGAATAAAGGAATTGTTGCGGAATTCTACACGTCTAACCTGCTCATGTTCCGGTAACATATGAAAGGAATGGGGAGAAGCAGTAGAGGTAAGATTAGGGTAAGGAGTAGGAGTAGGTGTAGCAGGTAAGAAGTAAGACATCGTGTAGTACACCCCACCCGCCAATAATGCAGAAGCAGTCAAAAACAATACAAACAGTTGGAATATAAAACATTTGGTACGGCTGAGTTGCTGCAGCTTGAATCGATGAACTTGAGCTCCCTCCAAATCATTCAGCTTCGAGAATGCCATTCCCTACGACCGTCCGCAACGTTTCTTGACGCACTTCGTTCTGTGTAGCAATAGTCAATCCCTAGGAGTTCCCAGGAACCGACGGCCTTTAACCTAGCGTCAAGACCTACTATCCAGAAGGAAGGACGCGCGCGGCCCTACGGCCTTCAGTACACAATATGTATATACAAGCACAAAGTCTCTTGGCTGTAGAAGTAAAAAGATACAAGGGAGGAAGCTCAATATATATATATATAAAAATCACAGTGATACGAATGTTCAAAACTGATCACGGGAAACGGGGATAATGCAGTTGTCAATTCAGCAAAACAAAATATTTTTATTTGTCCTTAGTGCGAGATCGCAAAGAATATCGGTGTTTCCCGGGACGTGTCTGCTCGTCGAACAAAGGATCCGTTGAAGAGACAGCGTCCTGCTGATCAGTCGATTGCTTTGTTCTTGAGTCTTTTGCTGACAATTGTTCAACAGTGTTTTTCTGCTGCGCTGAGGATTCTCCAACAGGCTGTGCGTCGCTGAAAGGTACAAACGCCGGCAATGTTTCTGTTTCTGTTGACACAATGCCTTTCCTTACCCACGGGTCTGCCGGTAAAGGGATAGGGACTCGCTTCGTATGGGTGGCATGCACCCAATTTTTACGCCCCTCAAGACGAACGGCAGTCCTCGTGGCCAGGAGCACCTGGTAAGGTCCGGTGAACCTCGGGTCCAGATTATTCTTGCGTGAAAAGTTGCGTGTCACCACCCAGTCTCCAGGCTGGAGCTGGTGGCCTGGACCCTCCGTCTGCGTCGGCAATGCGTCGTAAACCTGTTGGTGAATTAACCTCAGTTTAGCAGTCAAGTCATGTAGATAATCAATCAACATTGGATACTCAAGATCAGAAAACATTCCTGGCCTAGGAACCCCCCACACATTCGCAGGACGGCCGAACACTATTTCATAGGGACTAAGCCCTACTCTGGAGTGTACAGTCGCCCTAGTTGACAGTAATGCTAAGGGCAAAGCGTCAGGCCACGAAAGACCAGTCGTAGCCTGAATCTTCGCTAGCTTTAGTTTAAGGGTGCCGTTGTACCCTTCAACCAATCCAGCTGACTGGGGATGATTGGCGCTATGGAATTTTTGATTTATTCCAAGGCCCTTACACACACTCTTCATCACACTTCCAACAAACTCACTTCCGTTATCTGACCACACGATTCTAGGCATTCCATACCGAGGAAAATATTCCTTCAGTAGGATTTTCGCAGTAGACAAAGCAGTATTGTCTTTGAGAGGATAGGCCTCAATCCATCGGGAGAATGCGCAAACCACAACTAAAACGTATTTCAGGTTATTGCATCGCTCCATATGGATGAAGTCCAATTGAATCACCTCAAAGGGATACGAAGGGGGAGCAAAACTGCCAGGAGGAGTTGGGGTTCCCTTGCCAGGATTATACATCATACACACCATACAATTCTTCACCAAACGTTCAGCACATTTCGTAATACCATCATTCTTCCACACAGGAGATAACAACTTACAAATACCTTTCGCGCTAATATGTGCTAACCCATGCGCCATTGTCACAACGGCCAGCACATACGCATCCGGTAACATCCATTTTTTCTGATCAGACAAATCAATCCAGCAACCATTCACGTCCAACTTCCCCGTGCTTTCTTCCCACTTCGTCTTTTCAGTGTCGGTGGCCTCATTCTGAATTTCTTTCACACTTTCAATGGTGTCTTCACACATACTTGATTCTGTAGGCCACCTAACTGAACTCGTCACATACATTCGAGTGCTAAGGTTCCGGGCAGTCTCCTTAGCAATCTCATCCGCAAACGCGTTACCACGACCAACATCATCCGTCACCTTACGATGCGCGCTACATTTAACAATCGCGACTTGCGTAGGCAAAGTCAATGCATCCAAAAGATCATTCACAAGCTGGCCATGCTGTATCTTCGTACCGTGCGACGTCAAGAAACCTCTCTCTCGCCACAATCGTCCAAAACTATGCGCTACACCAAAAGCGTATTGGCTGTCGGTGTACACATTCACACGTTTCCCTTTCGCCAACACACACGCTCTAGTAAGAGCAATCAGCTCCGCAGCTTGGGCAGAATTCTGATTCAATCTTGCAGTCTCAACAACAGTATTCAATGTTACAACAGCATAAGCAGTAGTCACATCGCCATTCGGCAACTTAAAACATGACCCATCCACATACAGAGTGCCATCCGGATCTTCCAATGGGGTGTTTTTAAGGTCCACTCGACCTTTTGTTTCCTCTTCAGTCCTTAAGTAGCAGTCATGTTCTGCTACTTCATCTGACTCTGTGCTAATTGGTAACAAAGTTGCCGGGTTTAGAACGTTACAACGTTTTATCTGAATGTGGCTTGCCAATAACGTCAACTCGTACCCAGACAACCTCGCACTCGTCAAGTGCTGAGTTTTCGTACGATTCAAAAGAGTATCAACTGCATGCGGAACCATCACCGTAAGCATATTATCCATGACCAATCCTGCTGATTGTCGGATGGAGACCGCAGCTGCCGCAGTTGCTCTCAAACAACTCGGCAATGCTCTAGCTACTGGGTCCAAGGTCGAGGAAAAATATGCACATGGACGCTGTTTACCACCAAAAGGTTGCGTTAAGACACTCAAAGCACAACCTTCCTTCTCGTGAACATATAGCGTAAACGGCTTGCTGTAGTCAGGGGTACCCAACACAGGAGCCGAACACAATGAATCACGTAATTCAGAAAAACTTTTCTGACATTCTTCCGTCCATGGTAAAGGAGTTGGAACATCCTTGCACGTAAGAGCCACCAATGGTTTCGCTAGCAATGAAAAATTAGGAATCCATTGCCTGCAGTACGACGTGATACCTAGAAAGGCACGCACATCTCTCTGGGTTTTTGGCACAGCCATTCGCGCAATCGCTGCAATTCTCTCTGGGGTCAATCTCCTTCCCTCCTTTGACAATAAGTGACCTAGATAGGTTACTTCTTGACAACAATATTGGAGTTTAGAAGGGGACACCTTATGATTTAGCTCACAGAGATGTTGCAGCAATGACACCGTAGCTATTTTACAAATGTCCTGAGTATCGGCAGCCACCAATAAGTCATCGACATATTGGATCAAGGTCGCACCAACCGGCAACCGAAACGCATCCAGTTGACCCTTCAAGGCTTGACTGTAAATCGATGGACTTTCACAGTAGCCCTGGGGGGCGCGTTTGAACCGGAAGCTGCGTCCACCGAGAGAGAAACCGAAAAGGTCCCTGCTCTCTTCGGCAATCGGGATGCTGAAAAACGCATTTTTCAAGTCAATCACCGAAAACCAGGATGCAGAAGCTGGAATCAGAGTCAGTAGCGCCGTGATGTCAGGCACAACGGGAAATTGAGGAACAACAATTTTATTCACCTCCCGTAAATCGATAACAAAACGATAAACAGGCGGTTTTGTAGGATCTGTGCGTTTAAGAATAGGCAGTACAGGGCTGTTGCACACGTTTCCCCGAGTCTCTTCAATAACATCTTTCTCGATTAGATCATAAATGATCGCTAACAATGCTCGTTCACCATCAAGAGAGATACGATACTGGGGAATACGTGGCAATCGCACATTAGCTTTCAACTGAACAACATAGGGAGAGATATCCAGTAGGCCCACGTCATTTGGACCTGTCGCCCACAAAGACGCAGGAAGAGAACTCAATTCCGGTGGGAGCTTGTCGAGAGACAAGTACATGGGAGAGACAACCCTCTCTCCTAACGTAAGCTTTACACCCGCAGGAGAACAATACAAAGTTGCGTACAAACGTTTAAGCAAATCCAGGCCCAAAAGATTCTCGCCACAACCTGTGGTTAGAATCAATGGAGCTTCTAGCTCTCGTGGCCCAATTGTAAGGGGCAAAGGGCGAGAAACTGGATTGCTAACGGGGGCGCCAGAGAATCCAACGGAAACATTTGTTAAGCCAGACAAAGGTGCGCCAGGGAGTTTCGAATACATGATAGAACTTTTCGCTGCACCAGTGTCCAACAGAAAAGGCTCAACGACGCCCGATGTAGCAACTGCGACGTAAGGCCCTCTCTGATCAACCGGAACTGATACCACTCCCTCTCCTTGTCTTTGGCTGTCCTAGTAATTACTGTCGTCAGTTCCCTGATCGACGTAATAATCGTCTACATTGTACTGCGCAGATCGTCCTTGCGACGATCCACGTTGATCAAAACAATTATTAGAATTAGATGAGTTATCTAAGCGATCGTTCTGAGTACCACGACCTCTACCACGTGATACCTGCTGTGAACCACCACGACCTCCTTTAGACGAATTACCACTATTACGTTCATTTAAAACAGGACAGTTAAATTTAATGTGTCCCTCCTGTCTACAATAAGCACATTGATTGTACCCTAACGATGATCTTTGGGAGGAGGAATCATTACGCGGCTGCGATCGATTCGATTGCGACTGCGATCGATTCTGTTGTAAATTATTCTGATTTGACCGCGGAGGATACGCTTGTTGCAACAACACTTTAGTTTTTAGCTCTTTCGTCTTTTTGTCAGCACGGTCATTCTCTTCTTTCTCTCTATTTTCATAGTATTGTGCCGTAGCCAATATCTGAGCTGAGGTGGAAACGGCCCATGCACTTTCCGAATTCTTCAATTTATTGCTCAAATGGGGCAATAAATTTGAAACAAATTTATCCACAAACAACCTTTGTCCACCCTCAGTACCCATATCCTGACCACTATGGTCAATGAATGCTTCCTCAAACCTCGTAAAGAAGTCGGAAACACTCTCATCTTTCTTTTGCTTACAGGCTGACAATTTGTCCCAGTTTACCCTCATAGCCGGCATAAGAGTCTTCATTAACGTTATTATTCTTTGGGGAAGGGCAGCAATCAACTGCTCAGGTTTAGCTCCACCAGTTTGTAAAGCATCTGCCGCCAAGATGGCCGCCCAATCACCACCTAATTCATTTGCGTGATCTTGCTGGCGAATCTTAGCCCATACCGGTTGTGGTACGACATTGCCAAACAACATGTCGATATCGGCAAGATTCATTATCGTAGCATCTACGAGCTACGATAATTCTTTGTAATACCCTGCAGGATTTTTGCGAGGGTCAGGCAATGATTGCTTCACCTGTAACACTTCCGATCTTTTCCACGGGAGATGTATCCATACTCTCTGAAAATACGGTGGGACCGGAGGGGCAGCTGCGGGGTAACCTGGCATCCAAACCGGTGGAACTTCTCGCATGGGATATTGGCCAGACTCATCTGGTTGGTGTTCAATATCCTCAACAAACAATGCATAAGGTATCGGAGCGGGACGAAAAGATAGTAACCGCTCGATAGCACGTCGAACATTAGTATCGACTATCAGCCCAGTTGAAAACTGAAGCCGAAGTTCAGACAGGGCGGTCAGCACCTCGTCAGGCGCATCGGCCGCTATCTGATCATGAAGGAACTTACACATTTCATCAAACACGTATCTCTGGGTTGGTATATTGAATTGACAAAACGTGTCGAGAACAACACGTGGTGGATTTCTCTGTGGATTTACCATCCAACCCATTGCCATATTATATAGCGCAACGCGTTCTCTGTTTCCAGGAAGCTGACTTCGTCTCTGGGGACCATCAGAACCAACGGACCCATGAACAGGTCCGAGCGAATGAAAGAAGCTAGCCGCAAGAGGAGAATTGCGACTACGGGTAGAGGGAGAAGTATAAGACACAGGACTAACAAGTGAAGGAGTAGAAACAGTAACAACAGCAGGAGTCAACAAAACAGGAGCAGCAACGGGAGCAGGAGTATGTGGAAGCGGAGGAGCAGTAGGGATAGAAGCAGGCAAAGGAGCAGGAACAGTCGGAAGAACGGGTGCAGGTTGAGGAACAGGTGGAGGAGGAATAGGTGGAAGAACAGGTACGGCAGGGACCACAGGAGCTGCGGTACCCTGTACGTACGGAGGTGGCGACTTCATAAGATAGGACATTAAAGGATCCTCAACTACCTCTTCCTTCTTATCCGACTCCGTAGGCAAAGCAGGATAACATTTATCTATGGTCATACGCTGTAGTCTCTCAAACACTTCCTTATCCTTATCCTCCTTATCACGCTGGAACTGCTCAGCTTTCTTCACTATGGTAGCAACATTATCTCGCTGACTACGTTTATTTTGTCTGATCTCTTTCTGTCGGGCTTCTTTGCGCCACAACCGAAAGGCATCAAACATGGCCGGCCTTGATTTACGTTCGAACAACTTCATTTTTAGATTATCTAAGATCGACGCCTCGAAGCTACCGTGAGGTGGCCAACGAAGATCGCCGTCCTTCTTTGTATATTTAATCCAATAATCGTTGAAGGTAATTGGGCCTAGCCCATGTTTGCTATATAGATCATAAGTAGGAGTTCCAACCGGAGGTATCGGACACGAGTCCTCCAGTTGGGAATCCGCACCACAAGGTCTGAAACAACTAAACAGAGTACTGCGACCAGGCATCTTGCACACTAGCCGAGTTTCACAAACTTCAAGGGTTACGGGATTTACCAAGTCCCAGCAAAGAACAAAACCCTCGGTTTTTGGCGGCTGCAGTCGTCAAACAACACAACAAAGTACGCTAGCAAAGTGTCATCGACAAAAACACTCACACAGCGTGTACAACAAAAACACTCGCTAATGTGTCAACAACCAAGAGCTATGGGAGCGACCCACAAATACTTAACTCAAAAATCGATGGCGTCACCAGGAAGGCCCGTCAATCGTCTCGCTATACCAAGGTCTACGCCAGGCGCCAAAACAGGTCTACAGTCAGGGCAGCGGTCCGTCGCAGCCGTCCGGAGGCGGGAATCTTCGCGGGAAAAGTCTTCGGGCCACTTATTTCGACAACAGGATCGATGAAGCGGAGTGCACCTTCCCTCGGAGATTTCACACGAAGTTCCTCACGATCGTCGGGCTTAGACCGGTACCACTGATGCAGCCCCACGTTGGGCGCCAACTGAAGGACTGGGTTCTGTAAGACCCAGCGGTGCCAGGGCACAACACCTGAAACCTTCGTGGGTAACCTGCTCCGGCGTACAAGTCACAGAGACACGGGACACTTCCTTCGGCGTCAAAGATTCAAGGTTTATTTGCTGCAGGGAACACAGAGATCACGACAAGTACACAGCGTGCAACTTGGGGAGACTGTTTCAAATTGGTTCTGTGGATCGCTCCTTTTATACAGTTTTTACCCATAGGATAACATTGAACACAAAAGTTTACAACCCGGTTCTCACAATTATCCCCCAGAGGGGTCGCTTTGGTCACTTTGAAACACATAAGATCCGAAACATAAGTGCGGAAACATTTGTCGGTTCCCAACTGTAAAAACCCATCTTCCCACCATTAGCAAATTCCAATCAGCAGTAAAACAGATCGAAATAGGAACAAGGACAGGTGTAGAGGAAGACGGAGACAGTGGGGAGATCGGAAAGGGTGTAAAAGGGGAGGTAACGGGAAACACGAGATGCAGGCATCAAAGGGACGTGCCTAATGAGATGCACGGCTGAGACAATAAGTCCGTGCGGCAAGATGAGCCTTGAGCGGCACCATCTGCCTTACAGTAACATCCCCCTCATCATAAAGACACTTACAAAGGACATGTGTCTTCCGCAAACATCTTGGGAGTCCCAGGGTCGCGAAGCGGACAGCGTCCGTTCGCTGGCTACTTGAGGGCAAGAGACAAAATGGATGCCGTATCTAAGAGGGAACCCGTGGGTACAGATGAAAAACCCACATAACAAACGAACGGTTTAAGCTAGCACAGCGAAACTGCGCACACTTACTAAACTCGTCATTTGCGGTTCATAGATACCAGACTCGACCATATTCGTACGAGTCGAATGCACCATTCACAATTGTCACGGAACCTCAATTCGGTGATGAGGGAGCGGGTGATGTGGCTTTCGGGGTTACACCATATACGCTGCCACAGTAGGATGGGCTGGCATCGTATGGTGTCGGTCATATATTCCATACCCAGCTCCCGATGTGAGGCTAGGATCGGGGAGCTTTGAGGGAGAGCTAGGATGTATTTGATGAAAGCATTCTCAGTAACCTGGAGTTGGTCGATACATCCATGGCCCCAGATGCCTGCTCCATACGTAGCCACACTGTGGCATTTTGCATAGTATATCGTTAATAGTTCCGCTGGAGCTGGTTTGCCTAGTTTCCTTGAGAAAGCACTTAATGCTGATACTGCGCGATGAAAATTAAGGTTTCTAGCTTCCACTGCCTTACTCCAGGTCAATGTGTCTTCCACTAAAATGCCCAAGTATGGGTACACCGATGTTTTTTCCAATCTGCTGTTGTTAATGGATATGGGCTTGGAGACTCCTGGTCTTGGTCCGATGGTCATTGTGAAGGTTTTTTTAATATTAACTTTTAGTCCCAGGGAGTCCATGAAAGTCACATATTTATTTAGTTGTCGCTGGAGTTGGTTGGATGTCCGTGCCAGGATGACAGAGTCGTCGGCATATAGGAGGATGGGTATCGGGCGATGATCTATCTGCGGGAGGTCCTGGCTCCCTTCCAGCATAGCCTGTTCAAGCCCGTTTGTATATAAATTGAACAGGAAGGGAGCCAGCACGCACCCCTGCCTTACTCCTCTTGATATTTTAAAGGGACGTGATAGTTCGCCGCCAATGCCAAAACGGACTCGACCTTCTGCGTTGGTGTATAGCTCTCTCAGGAAGGCTAGTATGGGAGGGTCCGCTCCGAGGTTTTCCAGGATCTGCCATAGCTTTGCATGCTGTACGCAATCGAAAGCCGCGCTTAGGTCTACATAGACCAGATAGATGTTGCCTCCTTTAGCTTGCGCGTACTTTCCAGCCAAAAGGACGAGGTTTAGGGCCTGTTCCACCGTTCCGAGCCCCTTCTGGAAACCGTATTGCAGGTCGGTAATGATGTTATTCTCCCGGGCCCATGATTGTAGTCGGTCCAGGAGTATTCGACCTGCAATCTTGCCCATGGAGTCCAGAAGGGAGATCGGTCGGTAGCACGCAGGGTCGTTGCGGTCCCCTTTCTTGAAAATAGGCAGTAATGTAGATGTTGACCATGATTGGAAGAGACCGGTTTCGGCGACTGCTGCCATTACCCGTGTGATTATTACTGACCAATAATCGACATTATGTAGGAACAGGTCCATGGGGACCCCGTCTGGGCCGGGGGCCTTGCCAGGTTTTGAGGCCTTGATTGCTTTTCTGACCTCGTTGAGGGTAAAGCGTAACCTGATGGGATAGATGATCCTCTTGGCTAGTTCAGAATCTTGTGCCTGATTTGTTTGGGCAGCACCCGTTGGTATTCCGAAGATTTGTGAAAAATGGGAGACCCAGTCGTCCTCAGTTATTGCCACATCAAGGTGGTTTGGGTCGGTGATGTTAGCCAGAAAGGGTAATCTTATGGTCTGCCAGAAGGCAGTGCTATCTTTCCTTGATGCACTGTCGTGCAGTTGAAGCCATAGATCTTGCTTTATCTGCTTTTTGCGATTTTTCAGGGCGATGTTGTAAATTTTTCTCCGTTGCGAGATTATTTGTGGATCTCTCGGTTTCTGTCTTAGGGCGTCTTTGAGAGATGTGAGGGTCTTTCGGCAGTCAGCGTCAAACCATCTCGTGGTGGGAAGTCTTGGCTTGTTTTTTGTATTTATGAATAGCTCGTCCCTTATTGCTTCCTGGATGTTATAAAAGGAGGTGATAATTATTTCTGGGGATGCCTCGGGGGACAGACAGTTAGTTAACCAGAGATGCGTTTTTTCGATGACCCTTTGTGTTATCTCTTCCGGGTCGATCTTTGACCATTTAATTGCGTAGCCATTCGTCTTCCTCATGGCCAGCGATTGTTGGTCAAGGGAGCTAGCTTTTGAAGAGAGTGTTCCAGCTTTCTTCATGAGGATTTCCACACTAAGAGGATAATGGTCGCTGATTGGATTTGACCCTATTTTGTAGTTTTTTAATTGCCCTTTATAGGAGTTTGAAGCTAAAATATAGTCGATGGTAGACTGGCAGCCTCGCCCGTGAAAGGTGGGTAGAAAGTCCTGCACCGGGTTGACTAGTTCATTGGCAAAGTCAAGGTCTAGGGTGAAGAGGATTTCATTTAGTTTGTTACCACCCGACGTGTGCACAAAGTGGGGGATGGGATTTCCGAGTTCATTCTGGAGCCCACAGTTCCCATTCTTGTAGTTTGGGCACAATGTTAAATTAAAGTCACCTCCCCAGATGTAGTTGAGTATGGAATTGGGATTTGTCTTCTGAAGTAGAAATAAGTATGCTGCTATTTCGTCTAGGTGTGAGCAGCATTCCAGAGTGCCGGAGTTATTATAGTAGTTTATGAATATATGCAAGTTTTTCTTTGATACCGTTGGCTGTGTGACTTGAATGATTTGGAAGATGTGTGTTTCCTTTAGTAGTTTCACGGTGAGAGGAACAGTATTGGAAAAATAAATCATAAGTCCACCTTTTGGTCTTCCCATAGTGCTAGGTACTGCTTTGGTGAAGAATGTTTTGTAGCCCGCTAGGTGAAGCGGAGTTGTGCGCCAGGTCTCCTGCAGGCACAGAATTTGTTGGCTCCTTGCTGTGTCGAGCCATGAAGGACAAGTTATTTTTGTTGTTAAGCCTGCAACGTTCCAGTAGGCAATGGCCAGGCTCAGGGTTGATAGTTCCTTCACAGTTGCGGGTGTTGTCACGTTGTTGATATTCTCTGCAGCTTGTTGGATGCGTATTCCCAAGTTGATATCAACTTCTGCTGGAGGGGTGTTTGGTGCAAGCTTATTTGGGTGTACAGATATTGCCTCGTACTCTGGAGATGTTGCATGCTGCTTGGCGATTGCTATTTGTGGTGTGATGTCAGGTATTTGTTTGCTAGGTTTGTCCCGGATTGGTCAGTCGACCATTTCGAGACAATCAAAACGGTTTTGGGTTGGAAAGCCCTGCCATCCTTCATAGGTTTGATATGGTCTGTCCTGCCAATATGGCCTCTGGCGTTCTCTGGGCCTTTCTCTCGGTCCGCCCCTAACTATATAGTCATAAGAGTGTTCCATCTGTTTCCAGGGCGCTTGGTACCATGACTCCTGATTCCAGGGCTCTTTGGGGAGCTGGTGCCATGCCCAGGGTGGAGGGTTACGCTGCTGTTTTGCTGGGGGATAGAAGAAGGAAAGATGTCGAGCATCGATCCCCCCTTTTTTGTCGAGCTGAGGCCAAGCACAAATATAATCTACAGTTGAGGGATCTCTGCACGTTATAATGATGCAGTCTCCGCGTATTGATTTTGTCGTTTTGCCTATCCAGGCTACCCTACGGGCTGTGGTGATCCCTCCCGATAGATGGGATTCGAGGGGTCTATTGATGCTTAACCACTGCATGGCTTTATTTTTAAGTGACCATGCAGTTTCTGGTGTATCGTCGGTTAGCTCTGGCACTCCTGTGAGGACTATTGTGTAGGGAGTAGCTTCCGGGGGCAAATGGGCAGGACGTCTGGTTGGTGGAGGTTTTTTGGGTGTGTTTTTGGGAGTCTTTTGGGGGGGCTGTGATTTCAGTGGAAGAGTTTCGGACCTTTTTTCTAGGCAGGCTCTACTGGTGTCTGTCTTTGTCGTTGGGCCTGGAGTGTCTATCTTGTCTGTCTCTGTGCTTACTGTTTGCTGTACAGTTATAGCAAAGGGTTTCTCTTTCTGAGGTTGGGACGTTTTAGCTGCAGGTTTGGGAAGTGTGGTGTTTTGTTTGGGGTTTTTCTGTGCTAGGGACGTTGGGTTTGTGTGGTTGACTATTTTCTGCGTGGTTGCTTGGTTCTGTTTTTTAGGTGGCTGCGAGGTGTTACGCTGCCCCTTTATTTCTATACGGGTGTTTGAGTCTAGAAGGGTCGCCGAAATTATGGTTAGTTGGGCTTCGAGATTTCTAATGCTGAGTTGAATGGGTTTTAAATATTGATATAAGAGGTCTTTTGTTGTGGTAAGAACTTGCGAGGTGATTCTGCAAGTTTTACATTGGTTTTCAATATAGTCATTTGAGATTGCCTTGTGTGGGAGGATATTTTCTGGGAGAAGTAGTGTGCTATGGGAAGTGGAGTTTATATGAGTTGTTGCATGTTCCGAGCACTGGACACTAGGTAATTCTTTGTTGTTTACTGAACGTGTTTTTGGGATTGCTCCTTCCCTATCACCATTCTGGGGGGGGGTTTCGTTAGGTTGAGCATCCCCCTGAGTTTGACAACCGGCTAGATCAGGAGTTGCTTCCAGGTCGTCGAATGTTATGGAAAGGTCTGATTCAGAATGTGTGACTGACAGGTCTACTACCGACGGAACTGTGTTTAAATCTGGTACTGACAGTGTCACTGGAAGAGAACAGTTTTGTGTGTTGAGATTGATGGGAGAGGTGGCGTTTGCTATAGCGCCTAACGAAGAACGCTTCGCGTTTGCACTCATGAGATCTAATGATACTCTCTTCTCCATCAGGGCTATGCTCTGGTTTATTGTCTCATGGACCCGCGAGATGAATAAGTCAATAGGGCCTGTTACTTGTGCTACCTCCTGCGCGTGTTTAGATTTTGACTTAGAGGTGCTCTTTGTTTTTGGTGGCATATTTGTTTGTTGGGTCAGTGATGAAAGAGAGGTGGCCCGGTCCGGTCTCTATCGGGCACTAACGGGCAACAACGGGCCCGCCCTTGGCCCGGGCTTCGCCCGGGCGTCGACCCGCGCGCGTCCCGCGATGCGCGTTATGAGCCCTGTTTAAGTATGTGTGTTACAGGGAAGGGGCGGGGTACTGGGAGGGGGCGCGGCTCACGCGGGAAGAGGGAACAGCTGGTGTTACTGACGCTGTCCCTCGCAGTCCCGGGGCCGCGACTCTCACCTCCTCTGCGGCCTCGCGTCTCCTCGCTCAAGGTCCCGGTCTGCTTTGGAAAATGAAGGCTGCTCCTGCAGCAATGGCAAGTAAGGCTTTGGAATCGCTGGAGAGTCAGTTCAAACAGCAACCTCTATGGCGAGCGGCACCCGTGAAGCGGGGGCCGCAAGAGGTTTTGTGCGCCTTGCAGGGGGCGGGGCACTGGGAGGGGGCGCGGCTCACGCGGGAAGAGGGAACAGCTGGTGTTACTGACGCTGTCCCTCGCAGTCCCGGGGCCGCGCCTCTCACCTCCTCTGCGGCCTCGCGTCTCCTCGCTCAAGGTCCCGGTCTGCTTTGGAAAATGAAGGCTGCTCCTGCAGCAATGGCAAGTAAGGCTTTGGAATCGCTGGAGAGTCAGTTCAAACAGCAACCTCTATGGCGAGCGGCTCCCGCGAAGCGGGGGCCGCGAGAGGTTTTGTGCGCCTTGCAGGGGGCGGGGCACTGGGAGGGGGCGCGGCTCACGCGGGAAGAGGGAACAGCTGGTGTTACTGACGCTGTCCCTCGCAGTCCCGGGGCCGCGCCTCTCACCTCCTCTGCGGCCTCGCGTCTCCTCGCTCAAGGTCCCGGTCTGCTTTGGAAAATGAAGGCTGCTCCTGCAGCAATGGCAAGTAAGGCTTTGGAATCGCTGGAGAGTCAGTTCAAACAGCAACCTCTATGGCGAGCGGCTCCCGCGAAGCGGGGGCCGCGAGAGGTTTTGTGCGCCTTGCAGGGGGCGGGGCACTGGGAGGGGCCGCGGCTCACGCGGGAAGAGGGAACAGCTGATGTTACTGACGCTGTCCCTCGCAGTCCCGGGGCCGCGCCTCTCACCTCCTCTGCGGCCTCGCGTCTCCTCGCTCAAGGTCCCGGTCTGCTTTGGAAAATGAAGGCTGCTCCTGCAGCAATGGCAAGTAAGGCTTTGGAATCGCTGGAGAGTCAGATCAAACAGCAACCTCTATGGCGAGCGGCACCCATTAACAGCAACTGTGCCACCAGCTCGCATACAGAAGCCCCCACACCGGGGGTCGCACACGGGTCAGCTGAGGCCTGCACGCGGAGAGAGTACACCCAGAAGGCCTTGCTCACTGCACCATCAGGATTCAAGCAAGCCGGGCCGACGATGGCTGAAATGCCAGAAACCGGTCCCCGGAAGCTTGTCTCTTTTCTGGTGAAGAATTGGCTTGGTAGTTTGGTCTGCCCTGTTCCCATGATGCACTGGGCCAGGGACAGACTAATTTGCATATAGCCAGGTTCTTAGCTGGGATGGTGCAGTGAGCTAAATAAAGGTGATGGATCAAGCCCTGATCTTTGGACTGGGTAAGAGTGGTCTGCTTAAGTCAGACACTCTGTTCATCACCACACCCTTTTCTGAATCGGTTTTGGCCACTATAGGTGTGGCAGGGTATACTCAGATATGAGTCCCTTGCTCACTGCACCATCAGGATTCAAGCAAGCCCGGCCGACGACGGCTGAAATGCCAGAAACCGGTCCCCGGAAGCTTGTCTCCTTTCTGGTGAAGAATTGGCTTGGTAGTTTGGTCTGCCCTGTTCCCATGATGCACTGGGCCAGGGACAGACTAATTTGCATATAACCAGGTTCTGAGCTGGGATGGTGCAGTGAGCTAAATAACGGTGATGGATCAAGCCCTGATCTTTGGACTGGGTAAGAGTTGTCTGCTTAATTCAGACACTCTGTTCATCACCACCCCCTTTTCTGAATCATTACTTAACATTAGTAGGGTTTGATGCCACTCACTTGTCGTTGCTTTTCATTTTTCAGTTCAATTCCTGTTTTTGTTTTTTCTATTGAGCATGGACAAAGTACACCTTCCTGTCCTGCGGTAAGTGCCCTTCTACCAGTCATGCACTTGTAAAGGTACTTTGTTACAGTTTCCACTTCCCATGGCAAGAGTGAGCTAGGGCAAAAGTTTTCTGTTTTGGCGGTGTCCAAGGAAGGTTTTTTTAGTAAAGGGATCACCCAGGCGTTTTACCAACCCATCGGCACAACAGTCCTAGACAGGGACATGTTAATTAGCTGACCCAATCGTGTAATGAGCAGAGGCAAGGATTTCAGAAATTGTTCAGGCTTAACCTCTTCAATGCGTCGGATGGCCGAACACTCCAAATTCCACCGCACCGCAGCGGAATTTGCGCCACGGCGAAGCTGTTAAGCGGATCTGTAAGAGAGCCAAATTTAATCCTACTACAGAGCCTATCCAACTCCTCCTGTGAGATCAGAGGAAAGACAGGTAGTGGGAGATCTCGGTATAGGGTCTGAATTCCCCAAAATATGGGGGAAGGTCCGGTAGATGTTTTCTAGCTTCTTGATAAAGAAGGTGGCAAGATCCTTGCACTGCTGATCAGATGTGAGGTAACAAGAGGGGTAGTGTCCCCCAAGGACAACGTTGGGGGCCAACTACCCCTCCTATTACCTCCAGTAAGTCCCACACAGCAGGATTGCTAAGTTCTCATAGCAGGCCACGTCCCCTTTGACCACCACTCTGCAAACGTGCACCCTTGCGAGATCATGGATGGGGATTGAAGTCCCCTTTGCTGCTGGGAGTCCTTTAGGGGCCAACAAGCCTACCTCCTACCTCCAGTAAGCTCCACACAGTGGGATTGCTGAGGTGGACAAAGGCCACGCCCCCTTTCCCCACCACTTTGCAAACCCACCTCTGGGCGCATTGTATGTTGGGTTATTAAGTCCCCTTCATTCCTGAGGGTCCCTGGGGCCAGCTAACCCACCAGGTACCTCCAGTAAGCGCAACACACCTGGATTGCTGAGAGAGATTGGAGGCTCTGCCCCCTTTTAACACCACTCTGCAAACACAGCTCCTGGCGCACTGATGCTCGGGGGATGAAGTCCACTTGTGTCCTGAGGTCCTCAGGACACAAGAGGACCTCATCGCCCCACTACCAATGTGCCAAAAGGTGCGTTTGCTGAGTGTTGTAAAAAGAGGCATGGCCTCGGACCACCTCTCTGCAACGCAGCTCTGTGGTGCATACTGGAGGTACCTGGAGGGCTAGTTGGCTCCCAGGGACCCTCAGTATTCAAGGGGAATGAATTCCCCAACTACCAACACGCCAGGGGGCGCATTTGCAGAGTGGTGGAGAAAAGGGCTGTGGCCACTTGCTACATGCCAGCTTTTTTAAAATATATTTTTTACAAGAAGGGCTGTGTGGCCCCCCTTCTTGTACATTTTTGGGGCGTTGGGGACCCCATCCCCCTGGGCCTGACCCCATTTTATAATTATTTTTTTTAAATCGGGAAGTGGGCCGCGCGATCCCACTTATGAGGCCAATCTCAGCCTCAGGGACCCCATCCCTCAGGGCATGGCAAGACTTTTAAAACTTTTTTTAAAAATTATTTGGAGGGGGCAGCGTAGCCCCCCTCCTCAGGCAGATGATGTCCCCGGGGACCCCCTTCCCCAGGGGCTAACCTCTCATTTTTTAAATTATTTTTTTCATTTCAGTGGAAGGGGGGGCGCATGCCCCCCAGCCACTTTTGGCCCCAGGGACCACATCCCCCGGGGCTTGGTTTCTCCATTGGGGACTGTGGGAGCCCCAATGCCCACATGGTCCGGCCAGCTCCCAACCTCCTGCCGGAGCCGGCATTGCTTTTGCACAAGGGGAGCTGCTGACATGCAGCTCCCCTTGTGCAAAAGCAATCCTGCTTTGCTTCATTGAAGCGAGAGCAGGTTTTGCTGCTCTCGCTTCAATGAAGCAAAGTAGAGTTTGCAATGACAGGGTGGGAACCGTGCTCCCGCCCTGCTACAGCAAACGGCAATGTCCTCAGGTAGGCACCCCGTGACAGTGCAGGAGCCCGCCCTGGAGGGTGGTGGTCCCCAGGGCCATTAAGGGCTCCAGGAGAGGGACCTTCCAGCATTTTCAAAGCTCTGGGGAGGTGGTGGTCCCCGGGGTCCTCTACGGTGCCCTGATTTAGAAAATTTAGTGCCCCGGGAAGGTGGTGGTCCCCGGGGCATGGGGGGCTCAAGGTCCCCCCACACATCTTTTTTTTAAAACAGAGCCCCAGGGAGGTGGCAGTCCCCAGGACTGAGGGGGGCGCATGCCCCTGCGTTTCAATTGTGAAATCCCTGGGGAGGTGGTGGTCCCTGAGGTGTGTGGGGGGACTCAAGCACAATACCCATTTTTTAAAAAGACAGCCCTGAGGAGGTGGCAATCCCCAGGGCTGTGGGTGCGTGCCGTGCCCCGCGTTTAAATTGGCAAAATCCCCGGGGAGGTGGTGGTCCCCAGGGCATGTGGGGGGGCTCGAGCCCCCTCCCACACATCTTTTGTTTTAAAACAGAGTCCCAGGGAGGTGGCGGTCCCCGGGGCTGAGGGGGGCCGCGTGTCCATGTATTTAAATTTCAAAATCCCCGGGGAGTTGGTGGTCCCCGGGGTGTGTGGGGGGCTCGAGCCTCCACACACATTTAAAATTTTTAAAAAGAGAGCCCCGGAGAGGTGGAAGTCCCCAGGGCTGTGGGGGTCGCGTGGGCCCCTGCTATATAATTTGTGGTTGCCCCTGGAACCTGGCCCACCTGGGGCTTAATAATAACAAAGTACGGGAGCCCGTGATTCGTCTTTTTTTTATTTTCCAGGCAGGATTCGCACACCCAGGGTGAATTCTGCTGTTTTTGAAAAAAAACAGCTTTTTTTGGCCCTGGGGGTCCCTGTGGAACCCCCTCAGCAGGCCTAGGGGGTCAGGGTGTTTCTACCCTTCCCCCTTTTCATGTTTTTTTAATGTTTTTTTCACTGTTTTCTTGTGACTCGGTTACCGAGTAACAAGATGTCTGCCAACACTTGGCAGCCAATCAGAAGTCAGCTCGTGCTCGGGAGGAGTCACGTTTTCTCCTCGGTGCTCAGATATCAAAACTTTTCTTTTTCTGATTTTTCTGAAACTATTGAATGAATTTACTCGATTTAAATAAATAAGGGCTCCTTCTTTACCGAAACCTACCTTTTGTCCGAATTTGGTGCAATTCCGTTCAGCAGTTCGGGCTGTAGCTTTGTCTAAAGTTTCTTTGAAATTAACATGCGGAAAATGGATTTTGGGATCCCCATTTTTTCTCAGCCCCTACTTGACGAATCACCTCGAAGCTTTCGAGACAAGAGCTGACCGAAGCGCCCCATTAGTTTTGAAAATTTCACTAAGATTCGTCAAACGGCGCCAAAGATATTGGCAAATCAAAAAACGCTTTTCCTCTGGTAACTAGGGGGTCTATTAGGATGGCAGCCGGAAAATCACTCCGACCGCCCTGATAGGGGGAAAACACCACCTGCTAGGACCGCTGCATAATGGCCGGTCCAAATAGTATGCTCCACAGTCGAAATCCGATTGCAGAGGTTGCATCGCGGAAGTTAACATTGCGGTGGTTGCTACTGCCAGCAGCACCGCCGCGATGTCCAAAAAAGCATGTCCTGCAAGTCCCTGCACTGCGTGGCAGGCACTGGTAAAGGGACATGTACTTCAGTGTACCCACACACCCCCCAAACACATTGGGGGCCCGCAATGACTTTGTTTACACAGATATGGGCATTAGTCTAAAACTGTGCATATGTGATGTTTGGCGAACCCACAGGGGCATTATATATGGACTATCAATCCCAGGATGCAATATACTTGCTGTGAGGCCCACAGAGGGTGGGGTGTTTGATAACAATGGGATATATTGATGAGTCTTGCCGCCGTTTCACCTCTGCAGCCTATGAAGAAGGGCATAATGCCCGAAACGTGTCAGCTAAAGCTCTGCTGTGCCCTGTTGTATTTCCAAGCTGTTCTTCTGCCATTAAATGATTTGTTGCGGAGTGCACCTCAGGCATGGACTACTTCTATCCGGCCACGCATTGCTGTGGCTCAGTCTGGTTAAATGGAGGAGAAAGAAAAGAGTAAGCGCATGTTTCTGATATGTTTAATTTCACAATGCTTGTGGGTATACAATATGTTTTTGTCCATCCTAATCTATGTAGACTATTGTCTATATGTGTCCCTTGTATTTGTTGCGCAGCAACCAAATCGCTAGGGTTTGTTCGTGTTGCAAAGTGAACCAACTCCTCCCTCATTCCCCCACCCACTTCCCGGTCTGCCATCCTGACACCATCTGTCCATCCTAATATATGTAGACTATTGTCTATATGTGTCCCTTGTATTTGTTGCTCAGCAACCAAATCGATAGGGTCTGTTCGGCCTTTTGATTAAAAACACGCACGTATTGGACACACGCGTATTCAAATCCAAAGTTGTGTATATATAAACATGCACTAATGTTGCAAAGTGAGCCAACTCTTCCCCCCTCCCTCCACCAACTTCCTGGTCTGCCATCTTGACACCAACTGTCCATCCTAATGTATGTAGACTATTGTCTCTATGCGTCCTTTCTTAATGTTGCCAAGTGAACCAACTCCTCCCCCGTCCCTTCACCCACTTCCCGGTCTGGTGCGCTAATGTTGCAAAGTGAACCAACTCTTCCCCCCTCCCTCAACCCATTTCCCGGTCTGCCATCCTGAAACCAACCGTCCATCCTAATCTATTTAGACTATTGTCTCTATGCATCCTTTGTATTTGTTGCGCAGCAACCAAATCGATAGGGTCTGTTCATGTTGCAAAGTGAACCAACTCCTTCCCCCTCCCTCCACCCACTTCCCGGTCTGCCATCCTGACACCAACTGTCCATCCTAATATATGTAGACTATTGTCTATATGCGTCCCTTGTATTTGTTGCGCAGCAACCAAATCAATAGGGTCTGTTTGGCCTTTCAATTAAAAACACGCACGTATTGGACACGCACGTATTGGACACCAAGGTTGTGTATATATAAACACACGCTAATGTTGCACAGTGAACCAACTCCTCCCTCCCTCCACCCACTTCCCAGTCTGCCATACTGACACCAACTGTCCATCCTAATATATGTAGACTATTGTCTCTATGCGTCAATTGTAGTTGTTGTGCAGCAACCAAATCGATAGGGTCTGTTCATCCTATACATTAAAAACACGCGAGTATTTGACACACGGGTATTCGAATCCAACGTTGTGTATATATAAACATGCACTTATTCGAATTCAACGTTGTGCCAAAATGTCAAATCAATTGGTGAAGAACTTTCGTAGATTTAAGATTTTTATCAAATTCACATTGACATTTGTATGTGTCTGTTTGTGCTTTCAATTAAAAACAAGCGCGTATTCGACACTCGCGTATTCGAATGCAACGTTGTGTCCAAATTTCAAAGCAATCAGTGAAGAATTTTCAGATATTTGAGATTTTGAACAAACAAACAGTTACATTTTTATTTATATAGATATATATATATATTCACTGAAAAAACCCTTAGGTTTCAGGGGAGTTATTGTTAGCTAGACATTTCACGCGTACAAAACCATTGAAATTCCTCCGTTACATATGAGTTACATATGAGGACTTATCTAAAATAATAGATGTTTTCTCAAGGTTTATGAAAAATTGTTTTTGTTTTTTTTCACTCCTCTTTCTGTGATGGTTTCTGTTTTGTAGCTTTTGCTGCGTCAATAGATAAAGATTGGTATTAACACAATAAGTATAGTGGTAGAAGTTGAGCACAAATAGGGGTGGAATTTGCTGGACATACACTGAGCACAATAAGTTGAAGGGAAATTCAGGGGGCTTGATGGGTTCGGCATCCAGGAGGCAAAAGTCGGCCAGACATAGGTCCGTCGGACCTATTTGCCTGTAGGGGGGGTGGGAGTCTGAGGGTGGGCAGTCTGGGGTGGGTATGGGGATGGGCAGGGAAATGGACAGGGCACAAAGGTACAAGATACTTAAGAGGATTTGACAAAAGTAATTTGTATCAACTGTATGATATGAGTAGTGATACTGAAGATATGGAAGATAATATTGAAATTAATAGGGAAGTCTATTCATTCAGTGTGCTAGACCTAGTATTGTATAGCGTTTTCAGAACATTAAATAAAAGCAAGCAGATAGGGTGTGAAGAGAATAGTTTGGAAAAAAATAAAATGAAAAATGTCTATTAGATTAGTGACATGGAATGTATGCGGCCTAAATGATGCACTGAAAAGGCAGAAGATAGGAATGCGGTTACGGCAAATGAATGTAGATTTTGTGTTTCTTCAGGAGACACATGTAATGAGTACCCAGGAGATCTATCTTAATCAGCTGGGGTTTCAATTAATAGTCACTTCTAAACAAGGAATGAAACAGAGAGGGGTAGCCATTCTATTGAGGGATAAAAGTGTAGTAACAAGGAGAAAGTTAAGAGATAATTGGGGGAGATGGGCTATGGCCGAGGTTCTATTAGGGGGGGTGTGGACAACATTAGTTGCAGTGTACGGTTCTACACAGGACGATCCAGAAATTTTAAAATTTTTGGATTAAGAGTTGGTAGATTGGGCCCCTCGAGTCATTATAGGTGGAGACTTAAATATTAATGGAGCGGAGGGTCTAGGGTCAATAAGGCAGTATAAGGGTAGGAAGAAAAAGGTTTACAAGGCCCTTACTGATCTTCTAGAAAATAACACACTGCGAGATGTTTGGGGGTCAATTAGATCAAAACAACTCGGCTATACATATTATTCAGCACCGCATCAGATATGCGTCAGGTTGGATTACTTCCTGGTATCCAATGATTTAATTAGCATAGTGGAAATTGATAGACTTCCCCGGATACTTAGTGACCACAATCCCCTAATCCTAACGATAAAGCAGAGTGGGAAAACAACAACAAGGAGGGAGTGGACATTCGAAAGGGGACTGCTTTTAGATGATGATTATATAAAACATATGTCTAAATGGATCACTGAATTCTTTGAACAAAATAGAGGAAGTGCAGCAGTTGGCATAATATGGGATGCCTTTAAGGCAGGAGCACGCGGTGACACATGTAGTTATAGTGCCTTCAAGAGGAAAACAGAAAGATTGCGATATAAGGAGAGAGAGGAAAAAGTACTGGAGGCAGAAGAACAACTCAATAAATGTGTAATAAGGGGAGAGCCGACTGAACAATTTGTAATAGAATTACTGAAGGTGAAAAGTGAAGCAGAGGAAGAACTTGCTAATAGAGCCGCAAAGCAATATACAATCAGAAGGGAGAGATGTTACGAGTTCAGTGAGAAAATAGGGCGAGTCCTCGCTATACGAACCAGGCAGATAGCGGCGGTAGGGACGATTAAGGAAATAAAGGATGAAAAGGGACAATTACACTCAGATCCAGAAGAAATTCGGGAGGTTTTTAGGAAGTTTTATCAGTCTTTATATGATGAGAAAAATCCCAGCAGTATTGAAAGAATAAATGAATATCTCCAGAATATTGAGGTTAAAACTATCTCCCCCGAAGATGCAGATGAATTAGAGACCGTGTTGGATGAAACTGAGATTAAAGAAGCGATGACTGCTCTACCTTCGGGGAAGGCTGCTGGACCTGATCAGCTGCCGATTGAGTTTTATAAAACTTTCTGGGGATGTTTAGGTAATAATTTAACTCAAACATTCCAAGCTGCACAAAGTGGGGTGTCCATTCCCAAATCCTGGAGCGGGGCAGATATAGTGCTAATTTTAAAAAAAGAGAAACCTCCGAGTGAACCAGGGTCGTATCGCCCAATAACATTGATGAATAATGACACCAAAATTTATTCAAAGGCACTGGCTGCAAGATTTGCAAGAATTATAAGTACCCTGGTTAGTGATAACCAACATGGTTTTATCCCTGGCAGAGGGACAACTCACCATATCAGAAAAGTTATAACTCTATTTGATGTGGCGGAGGTAGCAGGAGACCCGATGGCAGTTATGCTTTTGGATGCGGAAAAAGCATTCGATCGGGTCTCCTGGCAGTTTTTGTGGCAGACCCTAGTCAGAGTTGGGATTAGAGGAGGGTATTTGAAATCAATTCAGACTCTATATAAGGACCCAGGTGCGGCATTAAGGATAAACGGGGGTATAACAGGTCAATTTAAAATTAAGAGAGGAACTCGCCAGGGTTGTCCATTTTCTCCCCTGCTATTTGCCATGTATATGGATCCCTTAATACGTAAGATAGAATCAGCACCAGAGATTACCCCATTCAGTACAGCTCTTGGGCCATGCAAGATATTAGCCTATGCTGATGACGTTGCGGTGATAACACTTTGCCCTATGGAAGCAACTACGTTTGTAGAGGCTGAGGCCTTAAGATTTGGTCAAGTCTCAGGGTACTCATTGAACGCGTCAAAAACTCAGATTATCAAAAACTCATTGACACCTTGTGATGTTAGAAGAGTAGTGCCGGCAGGGAAATACTTGGGAATTAATATTATGTCTAATTTAGATAGTTTGGTGGATAATAATATTGCCCCAGTAATCGAAAAAGCAAGAAAAGATCTGGATCGTTATGAGAACTTACATTTGTCATTAGTTGGGCGAGTCAATATTATTAAAATGCTGATTTTACCCAAACTGCTGTATCTTTTTAGGGCAATACCCCTTCTAATTGAAAATAAGTGGTTTAAAACTTGCGAAAGTATGGTGAATGGGTTTATTTGGGCTAGAGGTAAAACCCGGAGGGCATTGAGGTATATGTCCCTTCCTAGGGAGAAAGGGGGGTGGTCATTGCCGGACCTAAAGGTATATTATTGGGCTGCAGCAATGCAAGGAATGGTTGGATTAATTGGGGGGGCTGAGAAGGATGGATGGGATAAGACAGGTTCGCTTGCTATATATGGTTTAGCTTTGGGTACAAATGCCGAAAATATTTTTTTGAGATTTACTGATGGAAGTTACTTTAAAAGAACACGTTTTAAGATAATTATGGCGGCCTATAATATATGGAAAGGATTTTCCAAAAAGGTTGGAATAGGGAAATATAGTGCATACACTAGATTCAAAAATAATCCTTCACTACCTAGGGCTGTGTTCTCAGGAATGGTATATGAAGAATGGGAGAGCCGAGGTATAGGTATGATTGGCGATATGTGGGATGATAATGGTATGCTACAATTTATAGATCTGAAAAATAAGTATATGTTAAACACAAATCATTTCTTTAAATACCTTCAAATAAGGAGTTGTATACAAATTAAAAAGGGTGAGCTTTAGGCTTTGGGAGGAGTATAATGATGGATCTCATACAAAAAGGTAATGACTGTACTATAAAAAGATTTTATTTAGAAATGACAAAGTTAAAAAAGGACGATCTTGAGAAATGGATAGTTAAATGGTCCTCAGATTTAGATATAGCTAGAGAAAGAGATATTTTCTCTGAATCACTTGAGATGGGATGTAAACTATTATGCTCATCGTCCCTTCAGGCCCAGCACTACAAGAGTTTGTATCACTTGTATTATACGCCATGGAAAATTGCTCAATGGGGGGCTGTGTCGGGCACCACGTGTTTTAGATGTGGTAGTATGGAGGCTAACTTGTTGCATATTTTCTCTACTTGTCCACATTTAGATAAGATAAAACATGATATTGGGAATTTTTTCCGGAATGCCTTAGACACAACAATAGAGCTGGATTCAGCAACTATTTTGTTGGGAATCTCCCCCAACGGGCAAATAAATTGTAAATACTTTTTGTTTGTAGCAATGGCGATTTTTAGACTGCTTGTGGCCTCAACTTGGTTAGATCTAAATCCTCCCACGTATCATCAATGGCTTGGAAAAACCTTGTCAATACAAAAATTGGAAACATCTATTTACTCTAGGAAAGGGAGAAAGGGCAAAAAGCTGGGTATACAAATCTGGGGTCCTTTGATTCAATGGAAGTTTGGAACTGAATAAGGTATTGTGAGGAATATATGTATTATTGAAAGTTAACATATATGATTTTGTATGTGTATATATTATGATAGGATCTGTATGTAGTATGTATATTGTAATATTTTTTTCCCTTTTCTCTTGAATATGTGGCTGAGTATGTGGCTGCCTTATGAATTTTATTGTGCCTTGTCCATGTAATGGGGGAGGGGGGGAAAATAAAATGAGGGGAAAAATGTATCAATAAAAATATAAAAAAAAAAAAAATAAAAGACATTCCTCCGTCATAGTTAGTTGTACTAACTATAACTCGCACGCCCACAATCCACTGCTGATGATGTCACATATTACATCATTCATGACATGGTCAGTGACATCACTGATGACATCTCAAATGACATCACTGATGACATCATCCAATGAATGTGGTTTGGTTCGATATTTAAGTAAGTATTATATATATAGCAATCTGCATTAAAGACTGAGTGTATGTATAAGTGTCTGGATGGAAGACTTAGTAGCACTATGATTGACTGTCTAATTGACTTTTTTTAAGTGTCTCACTAAATATATGGGATAGTGATTAAACTGTGTGAATATCTGTCTCACTTTATCTCTTGTGTAAACTACTACATAAATTGGTTACTACCTATGTGAAAGTCTATATTAGTTATTAATGAGTTAAGTGAGTATTTGTATGGGATAGTGAATATGTGTGTGGTTGGGTGGGAGGTCTGTGACTGTCCAAAGATGTGTAAATACTTGATTTAGTAGGTATATGAGGTTAAGACTATATGTGGAAACATTTGTTTGAGTGAGTGAATCTCTTTATGGGTGTGGTGGGGGAACATCACTTACAACGCATTTTTTACAACGCACTACCATTACATCGCAACCATTACAATGCATACCATTACAACGCATTGCGCTGGGGGGCGCTCTAGGATAGGGAATATATTTAATTTACTATCCAACACCTTCCCTGCTATCCACAGGGACTAGAGTTGGAATAGTAAATTAAATAATTCACTATCTAGCGCCTAAAAGCATTATGCGTTGTAATGGACTGCGTGGTAAAAACCGCGTTGTAAAGGCATGCGATGTAAAAGCATGCGTTGTAGTGACACCAATCCATGTGGTGATGAGTAAATATATTTCTCAATGATACATGTCCAACCAAGTAGAAATAGAAAAGGCGGTGTATGTAACATTTGTTGTATATAAATAAGTATACATAAAACTCAGTGATTGTTTGAGTGACTGTATCGAAAACGGTATACTTGTAATAGTGATTTTATAACACACTAAGTATGAGTTACTATCTATGTGAATAAATAATGTTGTGTTTGTACAAGTGTGAAGCTTAGTAAATGTAAGTATGATTAATTGTTTGCATAAGTGAATAGGGTGTCTGCATAAGTGAATAAGATGTGTGCTGGTATGTAATGTTGATATAGGTGTATAAGTATATTTAATAGTATTCTATTGATCTTTGTTAGCATGTATGAGTGAATCTATAGGTAAGTGTTTAGATGTGTGTGTAGTTGTAGAAATCACTGAGTGGGTTTTTAGAAACTTGTATTGGTGTGTCAATGCATTCAGATATGGTACTCCGTATTTTATAATGAGTGTTGAAAGATTATGCTAGTGTATGATGAGATGTATTAGATTGTCACGTGGATGATGTCATCCGTGATGTCATTTGAGATGTCATCAGTGATGTCATCAGTGATGTCACTGACCATGTCATGAATGATGTAATATGTGACATCATCAGCAGTGGATTGCGGGCGCGCGAGTTATAGAAATTCAATGGTTTTGTACGAGTAAAATGTCTAGATAACTATAAGACCCCTGAAACCTAAGGTTTTTTCAGTGAATTTCTAAGGTTTTCTAAATGCTAATTCCTAACTATAACATGTCTGAAACCTATGTTTTTTTCAGTGAATTTCAAAAGTTTTTTAAAAGCTAATTCCTAACTATATAATTTCTGAAACCTATGTTTTTTTAGTGAATTTCAAAGTGTTTTCAATGACAATTTTTAAATGTATTAATTGTTGTATTTATTTTTTGATACTGATTTACTACATTATTTAAAACTATTTATTTTTAGATATTTTATTTTTTAAATTACATTATAATTACATTATACATTACATTGCAAAATATACTTTCTCAGAATGAATTACTTTAGTTTAAATACTTTGCAAATAGGCAATAGACTTTTAAGTACAGTAGTTACAGTTGTTGCAATGGGCAACACAATTTCACACACAATGCCACATCGAGATCAATGTGAATTTCTAGTTAAATGCAATTAGTTACTTTATGGATTACTTTTCTAACCACAGGACTGTATCCTAGATTCAGTTCTTGGATATCTCCTGTAAACAGTTGAGCAAAAGCGTTTTAGTTACAGTAATGATTTGTAAGGAATAATATTGTATTTTAAAAGTTGACAGAGAATTTTTTTCACAGGGAATCACCAATATTATCCTATGAGAGGAAATTCACTTAGCAGGTAAGTCGTGTTATCATTACTTTTTCTTACTCAGTGGTGGATCCTGGATCCAGCACTGGTGCATCTCCTGTAAACAGTTGAAAGAATGCGTTTAAGTTATACAGGCGATTTTTTAGAAATATTTTTAGTTCGTGAAAATAGTTGTATACTAAATAAAAAAGGGTGAGCTTTAGGCTTTGGGAGGAGTATAATGATGGATCTCATACAAAAAGGTAATGACTGTACTATAAAAAGATTTTATTTAGAAATGACAAAGTTAAAAAAGGACGATCTTGAGAAATGGATAGTTAAATGGTCCTCAGATTTAGATATAGCTAGAGAAAGAGATATTTTCTCTGAATCACTTGAGATGGGATGTAAACAATTATGCTCATCGTCCCTTCAGGCCCAGCACTACAAGAGTTTGTATCACTTGTATTATACGCCATGGAAAATTGCTCAATGGGGGGCTGTGTCGGGCACCACGTGTTTTAGATGTGGTAGTATGGAGGCTAACTTGTTGCATATTTTCTCTACTTGTCCACATTTAGATAAGATAAAACATGATATTGGGAATTTTTTCCGGAATGCCTTAGACACAACAATAGAGCTGGATTCAGCAACTATTTTGTTGGGAATCTCCCCCAACGGGCAAATAAATTGTAAATACTTTTTGTTTGTAGCAATGGCGATTTTTAGACTGCTTGTGGCCTCAACTTGGTTAGATCTAAATCCTCCCACGTATCATCAATGGCTTGGAAAAACCTTGTCAATACAAAAATTGGAAACAGCTATTTACTCTAGGAAAGGGAGAAAGGGCAAAAAGCTGGGTATACAAATCTGGGGTCCTTTGATTCAATGGAAGTTTGGAACTGAATAAGGTATTGTGAGGAATATATGTATTATTGAAAGTTAACATATATGATTTTGTATGTGTATATATTATGATAGGATCTGTATGTAGTATGTATATTGTAATATTTTTTTCCCTTTTCTCTTGAATATGTGGCTGAGTATGTGGCTGCCTTATGAATTTTATTGTGCCTTGTCCATGTAATGGGGGAGGGGGGGAAAATAAAATGAGGGGAAAAATGTATCAATAAAAATATTTAAAAAAAAAAAAAGAGAAATTCCTCCGTCATAGTTAGTTGTACTAGCTATAACTCGCACGCCCACAATCCACTGCTGATGATGTCACATATTACATCATTCATGACATGGTCAGTGACATCACTGATGACATCTCAAATGACATCACTGATGACATCATCCAATGAATGTGGTTTGGTTCGATATTTAAGTAAGTATTATATATATAGCAATCTGCATTAAAGACTGAGTGTATGTATAAGTGTCTGGATGGAGGACTTAGTAGCACTATGATTGACTGTCTAATTGACTTTTTTTAAGTGTCTCACTAAATATATGGGATAGTGATTAAACTGTGTGAATATCTGTCTCACTTTATCTCTTGTGTAAACTACTACATAAATTGGTTACTACCTATGTGAAAGTCTATATTAGTTATTAATGAGTTAAGTGAGTATTTGTATGGGATAGTGAATATGTGTGTGGTTGGGTGGGAGGTGTGTGACTGTCCAAAGATGTGTAAATACTTGATTTAGTAGGTATATGAGGTTAAGACTATATGTGGAAACATTTGTTTGAGTGAGTGAATCTCTTTATGGGTGTGGTGGGGGAACATCACTTACAACACATTTTTTACAACGCACTACCATTACATCGCAACCATTACAATGCATACCATTACAAATCATTGCGCTGGGGGGCGCTCTAGGATAGGGAATATATTTAATTTACTATCCAACACCTTCCCTGCTATCCACGGGGACTAGAGTTGGAATAGTAAATTAAATAATTCACTATCCAGCGCCTAAAAGCATTATGCGTTGTAATGGACTGCGTGGTAAAAACCGCGTTGTAAAGGCATGCGATGTAAAAGCATGCGTTGTAGTGACACCAATCCGTGTGGCGATGAGTAAATATATTTCTCAATGATACATGTCCAACCAAGTAGAAATAGAACAGGCGGTGTATGTAACATTTGTTGTATATAAATAAGTATACATAAAACTCAGTGATTGTTTGAGTGACTGTATCGAAAACGGTATACTTGTAATAGTGATTTTATAACACACTAAGTATGAGTTACTATCTATGTGAATAAATAATGTTGTGTTTGTACAAGTGTGTAGCTTAGTAAATGTAAGTATGATTAATTGTTTGCATAAGTGAATAGGGTGTCTGCATAAGTGAATAAGATGTGTGCTGGTATGTAATGTTGATATAGGTGTATAAGTATATTTAATAGTATTCTATTGATCTTTGTTAGCATGTATGAGTGAATCTATAGGTAAGTGTTTAGATGTGTGTGTAGTTGTAGAAATCACTGAGTGGGTTTTTAGAAACTTGTATTGGTGTGTCAATGCATTCAGATATGGTACTCCGTATTTTATAATGAGTGTTGAAAGATTATGCTAGTGTATGATGAGATGTATTAGATTGTCACGTGGATGATGTCATCCGTGATGTCATTTGAGATGTCATCAGTGATGTCATCAGTGATGTCACTGACCATGTCATGAATGATGTAATATGTGACATCATCAGCAGTGGATTGCGGGCGCGCGAGTTATAGAAATTCAATGGTTTTGTACGAGTAAAATGTCTAGATAACTATAACACCCCTGAAACCTAAGGTTTTTTCAGTGGATTTCTAAGGTTTTCTAAATGCTAATTCCTAACTATAACATGTCTGAAACCTATGTTTTTTTCAGTGAATTTCAAAAGTTTTTTAAAAGCTAATTCCTAACTATATAATTTCTGAAACCTATGTTTTTTTAGTGAATTTCAAAGTGTTTTCAATGACAATTTTTAAATGTATTAATTGTTGTATTTATTTTTTGATACTGATTTACTACATTATTTAAAACTATTTATTTTTAGATATTTTATTTTTTAAATTACATTATAATTACATTATACATTACATTGCAAAATATACTTTCTCAGAATGAATTACTTTAGTTTAAATACTTTGCAAATAGGCAATAGACTTTTAAGTACAGTAGTTACAGTTGTTGCAATGGGCAACACAATTTCACACACAATGCCACATCGAGATCAATGTGAATTTCTAGTTAAATGCAATTAGTTACTTTATGGATTACTTTTCTAACCACAGGACTGTATCCTAGATTCAGTTCTTGGATATCTCCTGTAAACAGTTGAGCAAAAGTGTTTTAGTTACAGTAATGATTTGTAAGGAATAATATTGTATTTTAAAAGTTGACAGAGAATTTTTTTCACAGGGAATTACCAATATTATCCTATGAGAGGAAATTCACTTAGCAGGTAAGTCGTGTTATCATTACTTTTTCTTACTCAGTGGTGGATCCTAGATCCAGCACTGGTGCATCTCCTGTAAACAGTTGAAAGAATGCGTTTAAGTTATACAGGCGATTTTTTAGAAATATTTTTAGTTCGTGAAAATAGACAAACTTCTCTGGTGAAAACCAGACAATGGATTCCTATGGAAGGAAATACAAGTTACTGGTAAGTACTGTTAGAATTACTTTTCTGGGTCAGTGCTGGGCTAAAAGATGCAGTACTGGGTTCTCTCCTGATAACAGGTGCGTAAATCGAAATCCGTTGTTCGGATGATTTTAGGTGAATATTTTAAAGTTCCAAAGCTCCACACTTAGAAGAATTTCCAAGTGACACCAGTCAATGTTAACCTATGGAAGGAAATTCAAGTTACTGGTAAGTATGTTTAGAATTACTTTTCAGGATTAGTACTGGGCTCAAATATGCAGCACTCAGGTCTCTCCTGATAACAGGTGAGTAAATCAGAATTCATAGTACATCATGTAAGCGCCACAGAGCTGCGTAGCAGAAGGATGTAAAAATGGGCACGGCCTGCACTACCTCTCTGCAGCGCAGTGGTGCTTCCTGGAAGCACCTGGTGGGCTACTTGGCCCCCATGGTCCCTCAGATTTAAATTGGATTTTTTTCCCCAACTTAAAACGCGCCACACGGCGTGTTTGCACACATCACATCAGGCCCCGTCCCCTCCCTTCACCACAGTGTAAACACGCCCTGTCACAGTTCTAAGTTGAGAGATTAAGTCCCCTTCAATCCTAAGGGTCCTTAGGGTCAAACTAGCCCACTAGATACCTCCAGTAAGCGCCACAGAGCTGCATTGCAGAGAGGTGTAAAACAGGGAGTGGCCTCTGAACACCTGTCTGCAACACAGCTCCCTGGCGAATACTGGAGATATCTGTTGGGCTATTTGGCCCTCAGGGACCCTCAGTATTGAAAGAGAATTAATTCCCCAACTTAAAACGTGCCACGGGGCGCGTTTGCAGAGTGGTGAAGGTAGGGGGCGGGGCCTGAGGTGATATGTCTGCAAACACGCCCAGTAGCGCGTTTTAAGTTGGGGAATTAATTCCTCTTCAATCCTACAGTGCCCTGGGGGCCAAATAACCCACCAGGTACCTCCAGTATGCGCCAGGAAGCTGTGTTGCAGAGAGGTGTTTAGAGACCATGCCCCTTTTTACAACACTCCAGAAACGCAGCTCCGTGGCACTTACTGGAGACACCAGGTGGGCTAGTTGGCCCCAGGGACCCTCAGGATTGATAAGGAATTAATTCCCCATCTTAAACCGTGCCACAGGGTGTGTTTGCACACATTTGAACTCAGGCCCCGTCCCCTCCCTTCACCACTGTGCAAACGCGCCCGCTGTGCATTTTAAGTTGGAGGATTAACTCCCCTTGAATACTGAGGGTCCCTGGAGTGCAACTAGCCCACCAGCTACCTCCAGTTAGCGCCACAGAGCTGCGTTACAGAGAGGTGTAAAAAGGGGCGTGGCCTCAGAACACCTCTCCGCAACGCAGTTCCCTGGCGCATACTGGAGGTACTTGATGGGCTAGTTGGCCCCCAGGGACCCTCAAGATTGATGGGGAATTAATTCCTAAACTTAAAATACACCACAGGGCACGTTTGCACAATGGTAAAGAAAGGGGGCGGGCCTGAGATGACATGTGTGCAAACACGCCCTGTGGCGCGCTTTAAAATGGAGAATTAATTCCTCTTAAATCCTGAGGTCCCTGGGGGCCAACTAGCCCAGGAGGTACCTCCAGTATGCGTTAGGGAGCTGCGTTGCAGAGAGGTGTTCAGAGGCCATTTGAGAGCTTCCATGATAACGATAGCAAAGGTTTAACATACTATGTAATTGATGCAGTACCCCTTGATAAGCGTGGGGGCAATAGAGTTAAGGAACTGAGAAAACTTGAGTCCCGCTATATCATTGAGTTGAATTCCATGAACCCTGAAGGTTTAAATGTAGAAGAAGACCTCTACACACACTTGTAATCATCAATATGTACAAAGGTAACAGAACATGCAGTCATGAATTTGTAAATAGTTAAACATAAATCACGGGTCACATGAATTTTGGGGGGAGTCAAAGAGGGTAAACGGAATAGTAACAGCAACAGTCATGGTTGGATTCGTTGAGATATGCCCACTGGGGCTAAATCCGAAGTTACATCAATAATGAGAAGAAGTAATGCCATGCATGTGATAATTTTTATGCCGAGTAAAGATCTCCGCTATACTTGCAGGTGGTTATTTTGTATATGCATTACAGAAACCAGCTATTGCCCACTTGGGCTGTACTACCCGAAATTATTAGGAGTATGTGTGTATATAATTGTATATTTATTGTATATAAGAGTGTACATATGATATTTTTATAGAGGTCGACATATGTAGAAAGCCTTACATTCCGGCTCATAGGCTGACATTCGGGACAGCATCTGGTGGAGCTTTGTTATCATAGAGGCTCGAAGCAAAATGCATGTAAACATTGTAAATAACAGCAACAATTAAATGAATCTGACTTTGTATATTTTGCTTTGCACAAATGCATATTTTCCTCGAAAAAGTGTCAAAAGAAATTACTTTATCCGTTTAAGAACTGTAAATATACACTGTAGTCTTTCTTCACTATTCACACGGGGTTGGGACCACGTGACACGGAACTGCTATGCTTTTTATATGGTGTTCTCTGTAAAGCGCATTTGTTGGTGAGCAAGGAGTGAAAGCTATGAAACGCGTCCGACAGAAGCCTGAAATAAAAGACTTATTCTGCACCCCACAAGTCGATGTCCTTCCCGGCTGCGGAATAGCTGTTTCGAATATATATATCTATATATATATATATATATATATATATATATATATATATATATATATATATGAAATCCAACACGTTGCCGGCGGCAGCCGTCAGCCAGCATACACGTTCACAGACTCCTTAAATGATCACCGCAAGCCAGGCTTCTTTACAAAAAGATTTATTTCCAACAAATGGTGAAGGTGGCGCCAGTCATTAGACGCGTTTCGGACTTACGTCCTTGCTCACTATATATATATATTACCTACTGGCGGTCGCCAGTAGGTATATATAGTTAGGATTTTTTCACTATGGGACTTTTGAAAATTCTATGTCTAATAACTATGGCGTTTGTGGACGGAATCGGCTGAAATTTTCAGGAAACTGGTACATTTTGTTTCTGAGCAGCCCCTGAAAATTTGGGGGGTTTCGTCAAGGGGGGGCCGAGAAAAAAGGGGGGTCCCAAAATGCGTTTTAACATTGAGTTTTCCATAGGGCGTTTGGCTTCACTTTTAGCTCGAACGGCTGAATGGATTTGCACGAAACTTGGCAAAATTGTAGGGACTGTTAGCCCGATGTGCCTTTGCTGGGTCTCAATATATGTGCTCCAGTGGATTTTGAGAAATTAACGTTTTAAAAAACGGATATATCTGTAACAGCGTCCCGGATAGCGCTCCGGTTCGCGAACGTTTCGTGTAACAGAACTTTGCGTAGCGAAGCTGATTGGCTCTCCGGTGTCTGTCAACATTCTAAACAGTCCGGAGCAGCCGCCATCTTGTCTCTTGGTAGGATCGAGAGACAAGAGGAGGAGAAAAACGAAGAGGGAATTTAATGAAAGGGGGCAAGGTAGACCCTTCTTGACCCCCTAGGAATGATGTTGGGGTTATTAAAGGGTCCCGTGGGGCAAATAAAAAAATATTGATTTTTTGCGGTAGAAGCGCTTTCCGGTTCGCGAACCGGGTAGTGAACCGGGACACGAAACGGGAATTCGCCATTTTGTGTTTCCATTTAATTAAATTACAAGATGGAGGAAAAACAATGTGAGAAATGGGTATAAGGGGGTACGGGAGACGTATCCTGACCCCCTATGTTTTCTGAGGGTGGCTGAGGATGCTCATATATGTTGATACTTGTCTTACAGCGGCTGCGCGTGAGCGTTTTTTTTTTTTTGCTGCGTGACGTCTGTTAACGTTCGATTCGAAGGAAATCAGGAAGTGTTGACCGCCATTTTGACACTGCGAGTAAATATATTGTTAAAAATAATTGTTATAAATTAATCCGTATTGATAAACATTGTCTGCGCTATCTTGCTTTTTTTCCAATGGCACACTTTTGTCGTGCACGGCAGCCATTTTAGATGCCTTGACCAGACCCACTCTCTGCACGCCGCCGATCGTGACGTCTGTTAACGTTCGATTCGAAGGAAATCAGGAAGTGTTGACCGCCATTTTGACACTGCGAGTAAATATATTGTTAAAAATAATTGTTATAAATTAATTCGTATTGATAAACATTGTCTGCGCCATCTTGCTTTTTTTCCAATGCCACACTTTTGTCGTGCACGGCAGCCATTTTAGATGCCTTGAGCAGACCCACTCTCTGCACGCCGCCGATCCTCAGCATGGCTCCACACCCTCGCAAGCATCTCCCCCATGCACTGGTCACCCCCGCTCTCTGTCTTATGCATGGGCCATAAACCTCCCCGCATCTGCGCTGCTCTTCCCTGAGAATCACACCCTGTGCCCACCCGACATCTCCCTTTCACCCTATTCACTACTGCACCCTCTGACACTCCTCTTCCTCTGTGTCTGATTGTCCAGGCCGGTCCCAGGCTATCACCAGCCCTGCGGATGTAGTTTATGGCCTCAACTGTAAAGAATCACCCCTCTTCAAAGGAGTTACAGTAGATCAAGGCCCCCACCCGATGAGATCCGTCACACCACACGCGTTCCTACTATCTGATAACGATCCTGTATTGTGATTGGGGAGGGGATTCTCACTGTGAGGGTGTGTGGGACCGAGCCTGAAGCAGAAGATTCGAGGGATGCCTTTTTGTACATCAAAGTCTTCACAATTATGTGTCACATTAAAAATATATAGCACTCCAACAAAGTAGTAGGATTATAACACTTTAATAACTTATAAATATATACAACGCAACAAAAACAGTAAACACGTTAAAAAAATTTTTTTTAAACAGAAGCAATAATGGTCAGTAGCGGTCTGTTGTGCGAATAGTCTGAAGGCAGCACAACGTGCTGAGTTCTGGACGGCGCCCAGGTGATGTCCTTTACTTGCCGCACTGGTTTTGGTATCCTACAATGCTGCTCCGAAAAACGGCGTGGGGCGCCCCGGGGGGGGGGGAGGCGGCGTGAACGGGCCTCCCCAGGTGGAGGCTCGTCTGCTGTAGTGGGGCGCCCCTTTAGCGTTTCACTTGCCATTCAGCGGTTTTCCGCCCGCTTTTGCTGCACTGTGCCTCGTCAGTAGCAGTCTGTTGTGCGAATAGTCCCAAGGCAGCAGAACGCGCTGAGATCTGGACGGCACCCAGGTGATGTTCTTTACTTGCCGCACTGGTTTTGGCATCCTACAATGCTGCTCCGAAAAACGGCGTGGGGCGCCCCGGGGGGGGGGGGGGAGGCGGCGTGAACGGGCCTCCCCAGGTGGAGGCTCGTCTGCTGTAGTGGGGCACCCCTTTAGCGTTTCACTTGCCATTCAGCGTATTTCCGCCCGCTTTTGCTGCACTGTGCCTCATCCGCTATTCAGCTGTTTACCGCACGCTCTTGCGGCTACAGCGTCTCGCTCACCATCTAGTTGATTTGCGCCCACTCTTGCGGTGCAGCGATAGGCGGCTGCCACAGGACTCTTAAAATGGCGGCCGGCTCTTCGGATTTGGGCCTGGTCCACTAAAATGGCCCTGGGACACCTTGGAACTCGGACGCTTGTCTGCTAGGGCTTGGGCCCCATTCTCGAAAGCGTCCCCTCAGCCTTGAAGATTCTACAAAAGTCTTGGGAGCCCCCGACTCCCGCAGGCTTCTGGTGGGGAGCGGCTGCCATGATTGCTTGCGGAATGGCCACGACAGAGCTATGAGATGGTGGTGCTCTCATGCTGACGCCAGCTTCAGTCTGAAACATCCAGAAACACTGTAGACTATCAATTCGATGAGTTCCGGTGGAGCCCCAACGTGACCCAGTAGGGAAGAACTTGCCCTCCCCTTTTTTGAGTGATGGTTCTTGTTGCCTGTCCCCTCTGTTGTCATCTAACGGAACCTTTTTGGATTGCCGAGTGAGAAAAAAAAAGGTGGGGCTTTCATCGTTTGGGAAAAAAAATGTTTTAATCCAATGAAAAGTGTTATTTTTAGGTCATATGATCAAGCATTTCATCATTAGGAAACCAAAAGTAAAATGAACCAATGAAAAGTTTTATAAACAAGTCACATGACCTGTTATGCGGCTTTGGGCTATAAAAAGCCTACAAAATCCGTTGGCCTGTGAGGCGGCGTCAGTAGCGGACCGATGTGCGAATAGGCCGAAGGCAGCACAATGCGCCGAGATCCGGATGGCACAGAGGTGGTGTCCAGCAAGTTGCCGCACTGGTGTGGCAATCCTACAATGCTGCGCCGAAAGACGGCGTGTCCAGCTGAGTTGCGGTTAGTCTTGCTGCTACAGTACGCCGAAGGCAGCACAACGCGCCGAGATCCGGATGGCACCGAGGTGGTGTCCAGCAAGTTTCACTGGTGTGGCCATCCTACAATGCTGCGCCGAAAAACGGCGTGGGGTGCCCAGGGGAAGGGGGAGAGGCGGCGTAAACGGACCTCTTCCGCCTCCCCAGATGAAGGCACCTCATCTGCAGTGGGGCGCCTCTTAGCGTTTCACTTGCCTTCCTGCAGAGTTCTGCCCGCTCTTGCGGCACAGTGCCTCACCCTCCATCCAGCTGAGTTTCGCCCACTCTTGCGGTACAGCGTCTCGCCCGCCATCCAGCTGAGTTTCTCCCGCTCTTGCGGTACAGTGACTCGAACGCGCCGAGATCCGGATGGCACCGAGGTGGTGTCCAGCAAGTTTCACTGGTGTGGCCATCCTACAATGCTGCGCCGAAAGACAGCGTGGGGTGCCGGGGGGGGGGGGGAGGCAGCGCAAACGGGCCTCTCCCTCCTCCCCAGGTGGAGGCACCTCATCTGCAGTGGGGCGCCTCTTAGCGTTTCACTCGCCTTTCAGCTGAGTTCCGCCCGCTTTTGCGGTACAGTGACTCGCTCACCACAGGACTCTCAAAATGGTGGCCAGCTCTTTGGATTTGGGCCTGGACCACTAAAATGGCTCTAGGACACCTTGGAACTCGGACGCTTGCCTGCTAGGGCATGGGCCCCATTCACGAAACGTCCCCTCTTTTGACTGATTGTTCTTGTTGACTATTTCTTCTGTTGTCATTTAACGGAACCTTTTTGGACTGCCGAAAAGGGTTCTGGTCCGACCACTGGTTGGTGGAGACATTTTGACTATATCCTGGACCTGTCCGGCCTCGCCCAAAATGGTGCCGGTATAAATGGGACTCGTAACTCCTTGTTGTGTACTTGTTGCCCAACCTTGATATCATGAGATACGTATGCAGTTTTGAAGCACATGGCGGGCGGGGACGAGAATTGATTGAACATTTGGACATCCCTATTGATATTAAGTTCTGATGTGTTATTGATTACTGTACTATTGAAAGTTCAAATTAACGTCACCTATGGTACTTGCCCGCAAATGTATATCTAGATAATTTTATTGTAACTGGCCCTGTTGTACTTTAATTATAAAATGTACGTCCACCGATTCCGCAAATGTTAGACACCTTAGTTCTTGCATCCTAATGGGTCGCCCTTTACGTTCTTCTACAGTGTAAATGTTCCCTCATCATATACGATTCCAGTTTGCTCCGTGGCCGGCCCACGTGGTTATAGGCCCGTATTTGTATACTGACATTTTCACAAGAAAGGTTTTTAAAACAAAACATGGTAGTAGTACCTACATTGGTAAAGTTTTGAATAATAGCCACTGTTTTCGAATCAGTAAAAGGCAAGTGAAATAAAGGAGTCCAATTACATGACGGTTAAAAGGTATAATACGCAGGAACGCAGTAAAGATAAATGGTGAAGGGCTGTTGTGTTTTCTACTCCTGCAACATAAAGTGATCGATAAGAATCTGATATTCATGCCTATCAGCGACTAAGACAGCAGGCCGAGCCTCTTTTCTTTAACGGCTCCCTCATGGGACGAAGAAACGCCCTTTTCATATGACCAAGCCTTTCATCATTAGAATAACAAAAGTAAAATGAACCAATGAAAAGTTTTATGAACAAGTCACATGACCTGTTATGCTTACGTTACGCGCTGCGCACCGCGCTCTGGATCGCTTCCGGAAAGCTGCGCCTCGCGCACCGGAGCACTTCCGGGTGCGCTAACGCGGCGCGTCATATGACGCATTACCCGACAACGCAGGTCCAGAATATAGTCAAAATGTCTCCACCAACCAGCGGTCGGAACACAACCACTTTCAGTAGTCCAAAAAGTTCTGTTAAATGACAACAGAAGGGACAGGCAACAAGAACCTTCAGTCAAAGAGGGGAGGGCAAGTTCTTCTCTACCGGGTCACGTTGGGGCTCCACCGGAACTGACCGAATTGGTAGTCTACAGTGTTTCTGGATGTTTCAGATTGAAGCTGGCGTCAGCATGAGAGCACCCTGTGGCTACGTCGTGGCTATTCCGCGAGCAATCATGGCAGTCGCTCGCCACCAGAAGTCTGCGGGAGTCGGGGGCCCCGGTGACTTTTGTAGAATCTTCAAGGCTGAGGGGACGCTTTTGGGAATGGGGTCCATGCCCTAGCAATCAAGCGTTCGAGTTCCAAGGTGTCCCAGGGCCATTTTAGTGGACCAGGCCTAAATCCGAAGAGTCGGCCGCCATTTTGAGAGTCCTGTTGCAGCCGCCTATCGCTGCACCGCAAAAGTGGGCGCAATTCAAGTGGATGGTGGGCGAGACGCTGTAGCAGCAAGAGAGGGCGCAACTCAGCTGGTTGCGTGAAGCGCTGGGGTGTACCTGAAAAACCTCCACCTGGGGAGGTGGGGGAGGCTCGTTCGCGCCGCCTCTCCCTTCTAGTGCATCCCACGCCGTCTCCTGGTGCAAGAATATGAGATGGTCGGACTAGGGCACCGCAGTACATGTCTACAGGTCAAACGGATTGTGGGACAATGTTCAGAATGGAAGAGTCACCAAAAGGCAAAAAGTTCCGCTTGACCCCGGGAGCCGGCCGCCTATGTCGGGGGCGATCTCAGGCCACACCAGGGCAACAAGACTTGGGGAGGGGGTCGGAGCCAAGCGCCCCCTCCGAGTCCACGCCATCACACCGCTCCTCGGGGGCCTCCGTCAAGCGGTTCAGGGAGGCACCGCATCACATTGTTTTCCAATGCAGTAAGGTCCACAAACAGCCCCCACTTACTTTGAGAATAGTGAAGCTGCAGCAGGTGCAAATAAGCTTCAGACAGTGTTACAAGCGCTGCTCAGAACTCTCAACTTTGGCACCCAACATCCAGGACTTATGCCATTTGTGCAAGGCAGTGACATCGAAGCAACTCAGGGACCAAGGAACATACCATATCCAGAGTCCTTCCCACAGCGTCTGCCTTCCTTCTTACCTAGTTATGGTTCTTTCACTCCCACTCCAAGTTTTAGTCTGTGGATGGAAAACCATGAACCTACACTCACGTATGAAAATCTTACTATTGATGCTTGACTGAGGCCAAGGAGATCAGAGTGCATGAGTCTCATGCTCGATCGATTGAGCTAGCCGGATCAGGCAACAAAAAGGTGGTGGTGGGGGTGGCGGCATCAGCAAGGCATCCTCACACACAACTTGTCGGACATAAGCTCTGCATGTACTAGGGACGAGTCTTGGCGCATGGTGTCGTCTCCGGGCAATTTGCACAACGGTCCTCCACTCCTAGGCCGCCAGCTATGCTACCTCGACAGGAACAGTGATGGATGTTGCAGCAGGCTGCCATGTAAATAGTTATTTAATAAAACGTTTTACCCTGTTACTTTGCTGGTGTGTTGTATATATTTATAACATTTGCATAGGGTTTGTCGTTATTTTTGGCGGGGTGGGCTGCGGAGCCGAGCTGTCTTGCAGCCATCATGGTGTCGAGCTCAGTTCATCTCACTAGTTTCGTATTTCTCATGAGGGGTTGTTCCTAATGTTTCTATTTTAGCGAGGTCAAAAAGAGATCCCATTAGCGGCCTACTGATTTTGCTCGATTCCTTTTGTTTTTTTAAACGATTTTTCACTATCTGCAAAGTCTAAACAGAGTATTGCGACTCTGTGCTTGTTTGTAAATAGAGAATGAACCAAAGAGAGCCAATTCTAAAACAGTAAATGCTTGGATAACAATCAATCAAATGGAGAGGGAAGCAGGCACGACAGGTTACAACGGGGGCAAAGGCTTACGTTACCTACCTTCACTATCTGCAAAGAGAGAATACTCCTAAAAGAAAAGAGGAGGGGGGTGGAGGGGGGGGGGGGGCAGCGTTCAAAGCACATCAGCGTGCATAAATACGAAAATGTTTTTACCTACCATGTACTTGACATTTTACAGCTTTTGATATTTGCTATTAAAAAACCATTGAAATTCACTGAAAAAGCCATAGGTTATCGACCATATATAGTTAGGAATTAGCATTTACAAAACCTTGAAAATTCACTGAAAAAACCATAGGTTATAGACCATATATAGTTAGGGATTAGCATTTACAAAACCTTAATTTACTCGCACAAAACCATTGCAATTCGCATATATAGTTAGTTGCACTAACTATATATCGCGCACCCGCAATCCACTGCTGATGATGTCACATATTACATCATTCATGACATGGTCAGTGACATCACTGATGACATCACTGATGACATCTCAAATGACATCACTGATGACATCACTGATGACATCTCAATTGACATCACTGATAACATCTCAAATAACATCACTGATGACAGCACTGATGACATCTCAAATGACATCACTGATGACATCACTGATGATATCTTTCATGTGACAATACAATGCATCTCCTCACACTTTAATATAACCTCTGTTACCTCCAGTGTAAAATACAGAATATAATTTTTTAAACCATTGACACACCAATACTAGTTACTACATACGCACTCACTGATTCCTTTGTCTACACACAGATTTACTCATTCACACATACAATCATTCATACATACAATCACTCATCTTTACAACACTATCATATGCACTCATACACCTATACAGACACTCACACTCTGCCACTCATCCATGGAGTTACTCACACACCTAGTCAGTCCTGTAAAGAATCAATCACACTTCCATTTTCTAATCAATACAGTTAAACATAGAGTACCTTACATTTTCAAACATATACTAACACATACTTACTCTCTTATACAATCATTGATACAAGAACACATTGATCTGCACAGAGTCACACATCTCCCAGCCAGCCACACACACACTCAGTCTCCCATACAAATACTTGGGCAACCAATCAATAACCCATATAGGTACTCATATAGCTACTGATCAACACATGCAGCAGGTTACAGAACAACAGACATAATGATGCACAAATTAAGACAGTTTAGTCACTAACCCGTGCACTCAGTGAGACACATTTAATCACTCACTCATACAGAGGTTATATTAAAGTGTGAGGAGATGCATTGTATTGTCACATGAATGATATCATCAGTGATGTCATCAGTGATGTCTTTGAGATGTCATCAGTGCTGTCATCAGTGATGTTATTTGAGATGTTATCAGTGATGTCATTTGAGATGTCATCAGTGATGTCATCAGTGATGTCATTTGAGATGTCATCAGTGATGTCATCAGTGATGTCACTGACCATGTCATGAATGATGTAATAAGTGACATCATCAGCAGTGGATTGCGGGTGCGCGATATATAGTTAGTGCAACTAACTATATATCGCGAATTTCAATGGTTTTGTGCGAGTAAATTAAGGTTTTGTAAATGCTAATCCCTAACTATATATGGTCTATAACCTATGGTTTTTTCAGTGAATTTTCAAGGTTTTGTAAATGCTAATTCCTAATTATATATGGTCTATAACCTATGTTTTTTTCAGTGAATATATATATATATATATATATATATATATATATATATATGAAACAAAAGTTCTCCGAGGACAGGAGGACAGGAGCCTTCAACCCATCAGTGTGGCCTCAGGAATTGGCATGGAGCAGCCCGTCAAATTTCACAAAGAAAGCACAATATATATATATATTCCCATGTTATAGTTAGTTGGACTCACTATAACTTGCGCGTACAATGCACTGCTGATGACGTCACATATTACATCACTCATGACATGGTCTGTGACATCACTCATGACATCACTGATGACATCTCAAATGACATCACTGATGACAACATCCTTATGACAAAGTGGCAGACCTCCTATCAGCATAAAATAACCTTTGACACACACATTTGAAACTAACATTTTTTTAAAAAAGGAGAAACCAATACCAATTACAACAACTTATTAGGTAATTCCAACATCTACATACACATCCACTCATTCACCAACAGTTCTATATAGTCACTCATGCATGTACTTACTCATCATATGTACTCATACACCTATACATCCTGCTACACACTAATACTCATCCATATAGTTACTCACACACAAATTCACACATGCAAATAAACTATCAAAAAACCATTTACTTGATTATACTGCTATATACACACCACTACACATTCTTCTACAGAAACGGAAACATATTTACTCTCTTAAACAATCAATTATAAAAACACATACTCACTAACCCACCCATACACGCAATCATCCACCCATACAGTCTTGCACACATTCTGTCTTCAAAATACATACAAATAGTGAGTCACTCATTCAGGCATCTGTGCTCTAAGTAATATCCCCCACCGAACCATACAGACACTGATACTGATACTCAAAAAAACAACTAATAACCCATATACACACTCATGTAGCTACTCACCAACCCATGCAGCCACTTATACACAAAGTGAAACACAGATACAGATATTTAAATATTTAAACATTACTCGCTAATATATGTTTTCACTAAGATACATTTAATAAGTCAGTTAACCAATCAATTTTACACAAAAAAACATCCATTTAGACATTTATTTACCCATTCATTCTTCCATCAACCTTTTGATATACATATATAAAAAATATGTATTTTTCAGAAAGATACACATTCACTGGATGATGGCATCAGTGATGTCATTTGAGATGTCATCAGTGATATCATGAGTGATGTCACTGACCATGTCATGAGTGATGTAATATGTGACATCATCAGCAGTGCATTGCATGCGAAAGTTATAGTGAGTCCAACTAACTATAACGTGGGAATTTCAATGGTTTTATGCGAGTAAAATTTCCACCTAACTATAACTGGTGTCAAACCTATGGTTTTTTCAGTGAATTTATATATATATATGCGTCAAGCGGGGGCCGAGATAAAAGGGGGTCCCAAAACGCGTTTTCCCCACGTTAATTTCCATAGGGCGGTCAACCTCACTTATAGCCCGAACGGCTGAATGGATTTACACCAAATTTGGCAAAATTGTAGGGACTGGTAGCCCGATGTGCCTTTGCTATGTCTCAAGATATGTGCTCCAGTGGATTTTGAGTAATTTAGGTTCAAAAAAATAGATATATCTATGACAGCGCCCCGGTACGCGCACCGGGCGCGCCACACGACTTGCGCGCAGAAAGCTGATTGGTTCTTGGTTGTCCATAAACATTCGAAACAGTCCGGAGCGGCCGCCATCTTGTGTCTCGGTAGGATGGAGACACAAGAGGTGGCCAAAACAAAGGGGGAATTGATCATAAGGGGTCAGAGTAGACCCTCCCTGACCCCCTAGGTTTGATGTAGGGGCTTTAAAAGGGCCCCGCGGGGCAAACAAATAAATATATATATTTTTTCAATTTTTGCGTGGGGAGCGCTCGGTACGCGCACCGGGGAGCGCACCGGGAAGCGCACAACAGAGAAAAAAGAATGCCAGAGTTTAAAAAATGTTGGCAATATTTTATAAATGGGAGGTAGTTCTGAAAAGAACTTTTTTTTCATTCTTTTTGTTGTTTTAGATTTTTTTTATTATTTTTCTGAACTTTTTTTATTTTTTTGTGTTTTTGAACAATTTTATATTTTTTGGGGGTTTTTTGAGGGAACAAACAAAAAACAGGGAATTGGAAATGGCTCAACAGGAGGAAAAAAAAAGAAAAGAATTACTGTTTTCTTTCCTTGCTGCATTTGTGGTTGTCTATAGCAGTATTTATTAAGGTGACGCTAAGTTCACCATAGCATAAAGTTTTGCCACATAAAATGCAAAGAAATTTGACCTTGCCAAATTTTGGTTGAATATTTGGCACCATTTGCCGTTCTTCTAGTCCAGAAAGTGAGGGTACTGAAGAGGAAGTGCTGGCCACAGGGGGTGGGTTGTGCCGAAGTTTCCGGACTTCAGCCTGCGCCAAATTATTGGGATGCCACCTCTCCATGTGGCGGGTCATGGTATAGTTACCAAAAGAATATTTCTTGGAGGGATTGCCCCTGGAGAGAACTTTGTCACAGATGAGACAGGTGACTTTGGGGGCGTTCATCTTTTTTTGGTCATCTGGAAAAGAAAAAAATTGCCAAATGAAGTGCACTTTGACGTGCCTTTGTCTTGGTTCTTCTGGGAGGTAGACCCTTTGATATTGATCCTCCTCCTCTTCTTCCTCCTCTTCTTCTTGTCCTCCAAGAAACTGTGGTGGTGGACCTTCCTTTCTGGGTGGTGGGGGTGGTGGTCGGGATGCACCAGCTGCAGCAACAAGTAATGCCATTCTTTCCTCCAAAATAGCTCTTGCTCTCTCAATGAAGAAAGTAAGAATGAGGAAAAAAGGAGGGGGCTTTCATTATTTGGAGAAAAAAATTGAAGAGAACCAATGAAAAGTGTTATTTTCAAGTCACATGACCCGATGCGCTTACATTACGTGCTCCGGCGCGCTTACGTTACGCGCTCCGGGCCGCGCCATGGAGCGCTTCCGGGTGCGTTTACGCAGCGCGTCATAAGACGCATCACGCGGCTACGTGATACGTCACACTTACGCGACGCGTCACAATGTTGTTTTCGATCGTGACATTGGCGCTAACGGGACGCTTCCTGGTTCGCGCACCGGGGCTCTTCAAAATAGTATGCTTTCCGGGGCGCTCACCGGGGCGCGCACCGGAAGCGCTCCAAGACAAATATATATATATATATATATATATATATATTTTTTTTTTTTTAAATGAAAAATTGTAAGAACTGATAGCTATGTCTCAAGATATATGCTCCAGTTGTTTTTAAGAAAATTAACTTTTAAAAAATATATATTGGCCTATATTTGAGCTTTATATATGTTAGAGCCCAAATGTAGTCCAAATGTAGGCCAATGTAGCCCAATGTAGCCCAAAGATGGCCACCAGAGACAAAAAAATACAAATGTAGCCCAAATATCAGCCAGATATAGCGCAACTATAGCCCAATGATAGTATGTACCAGAGTGTTCTAAAGAACAGCTAGAGCGGTAACAGTTTTACTTATAAAGTGAGACTTTTAGTTAGGAATTAGCATTAAAAAAACCTTTGAAATTCACTGAAAAAACCATAGGTTTCACACCAGTTATAGTTAGGAATTAGCATTTAAAAAACCTATTACCAAGTTACCGCTCTGACTGGGACTTTGACTCTGACTGGGACTGGGATCACGGTTCATGTTTGGGTTAATGCTGAGGCTGGTTCAGGCTCGGGATGCTGTACGAGCTGCCCAGGGAATGTGACCAAAGCTGAAGTGGGGGGGCTCTCGGCACAACTTAGGGTTGGTTCTTTCAAATATATTAAACATAGACAGACATCCAAACCCCCCTACCTATTTTCTAAGCGCCTGAGTGGTCTAGAGGCAGCGCGGCAGAGACATAGACAAAGGCCTACTGCCAGTAAGGGAGCCAACATGGCCTGCTTGGAAAATACACTGCAGGAACAACAAACTCAGAGTGAACAGAGCGAGAGCTCAAATCTTGCAAGCCGACCAGAGACGAGAGGGGTAAAAAATAAGGATGAAAAGCTAAAAATCATGACCAAAGAGAAAGATAAAGAAAAAGATAAAGTCTTTGATAAAGATCTGGAGAGACAGAAAGATCAGGACAAGACCACATACAAAGACAAAGATAAAGTTAAGGAGGACAAGTAAAGAGACAAGGGCAAATACAGAAACAAGGCTGGCGACAAAGATAAAGACAATGAAGGGGGGCCTGATAGCTCCCAAATGACCGCAAAAATGGAGCTTCTAGAAAAGAAGGCAAAGCGGCTACAGGCCATTAAAAACTCAAAATCGGCAGCGAAAACTAGCGGTCTGCCCAACGATGCTCAACCCAAGATCTCAAACATCTTTACCCCAGTAATTAAGGAACAACACAGCCAGATGGGGCAGATAGAAACGGCTGACAATCAACACAATCCATATAACGTATCATAAATTCCTGGTAACTTAATGAGGCAATCGATTCCAGTAATCGGAGAATCTTCGACCGTTTCAACAACTAAATCGAGTACCCTCCCAGACCTGGAATGTACTGATTCTACAGCAAAAACAAAAGACTCTACTAAGGATAACAGTGGCGGCAAAAAACAGGAAAAGAGGAAAAAAAGACAAAAAAGACAAAAAAACATATTTGACGAAGACACCACAGATCAAGGAAACAATACTGACTGGATGGATCAAAGAAAAGGGCATACACCGCCTAAAGCAACTGAACTGTCGGATCCGATTTCTGGCCCCAATCCCAATCCAGGGAGAGAATGGAAAAAAACTGAATATAAGACATCCGACAAAAAAGAAGAGAAAACAGAGCTTTCCTTGGGGGACGTCATCAATTCAATCAAGATATTCCAAGAAGATGCGAAAAGGGACAACGAGAAACTCCAAGGAGCAATCAGTAAAATGGGCCAAACATGCCTAGAAATCTCGGACAGAATGGCTTCTGTTGAGATCCGAACCGAGAATCTAGAAAATGATGTCTCCGACCTCCAGAAATGAGGAAAAGAACATGAGGGAATTATGAGAGACTTGATGATGAAAGTGGAGGATTATGAAAACAGGGCACGGAGGAACAATCTGCGCCTCTTGGGAATTCCCGAGGGAGTGGAGGGGAACGGCCCAAGGGGCTACATGCTATCCCTGTTCAAAGAGTCATTCCCTGAATTAACCAATTGGGACTGGGACAAAGAGGTTCAGCGGGCCCACCGCTTTCCACTTACACTCAAAAAGGGCTCACATTCATCAGAGAAATACCCCAGAGCTATGTTGGTCTTTTTGGGAATTTTCTTTTAAGAGAAAAAATATTCGATCTTGTACGTCCAACTCGCAGAAGAACATTTAAAGGGTTCACGTTTTTCAGCAGACCTGACTTTGCTCATGCAACGGTGGAAAGAAGATGGAGGTTGCGGCAACTCTTCACTCCATTCGAACAACTGGGTGCCACAGTATTTTTACAAAACCTGGCAAGACTAAAGATTATTTGGAATGGAGTAACTAGAATATTTGTTAGTGAAATCCAGGCGCAAAGCTATCTCGAAGAGATAACGGAAATCAGTAAAGATAAAGATAAACTTCAAAAAAAAAGGGGGGAAAATGAAACAAAAGAAAGGGGAAAAAAAAAACCAAACTCATGATATGTCGATATATTCATAGTCATGACACGAAGGATATGGATAGGAAGCTGAAGGTGGCGGGGGCACACTGGGGGCTATCAAAGTTGGTGCACAGGAAACACAATGGAAGACACTGTTAAGACTAACTTTTTCACTCTATATTATTTAAGGTATAGGGGTTAGGCGGCGGAGATGCCAGCTATTTACTGACCACTGGATGCCCGCAACCGGGTTCCTTGGGAACCAGGTAGCCTCATTAGATGGTGGAGGGTGGGGGGTGGGATGCAGGAGGAAGGTGGGGGGGAGTGGAGGGGTTTTAGGAGGAGGGGGGAGGGTGCGACCATACAGACAAAAGGGAAAAAAAAATAATAACATCATTAATAACAGGCGAAATAAGCTGAATCAGCGATTAGACGAGAAAAGAAAGGAAAAGGGGGAAAGGACAGGAATAGGGGGAAAAAGTGGGGGAAAAGGTTATAATGGCTAAACTTAAAATACTTTCAATAAATATCTGTGGGCTTAACGACTATAAAAAAAGACAAAAAGTAGCGATTGGCTTGAAATCAATCGGGGCCGAAATCATCTGTCTCCAAGAGACTCATGTTGAGGGATCCCAGAGACACATTCTAAAATCTCTGGGATATAAACTAGTTGTTGCTACCACACTAGCAAGTAAAACTCGTGGGGTGGCTATTTTGACACAAGGCAATAGAATTCGTGTCATAAGATCAGCAGCAGACTCAAAGGGCAGATGGGCGATTGCAGAATGCCAATATTCTACCGGGAAAAATATTACGATATGCTCAGTCTATGCCAGTATAATTGACGATCTGGAGGTATTCCTTTTTTTAAGTAATGAACTGGCACATTGGCCGGTACCAATGATAGTTTGTGGTGACCTTAACCTCAACCTTACACCAAACTGGTGCTCTGATCAGAACTTTAAATATAAATGCAGAAAACCAAAAACTTGGAATGCTGTGAAAGAGCTCTGCCATATACATGGGTTGGTAGACTGTTGGGGGAGTAAATACCCATTGATTCCTGGATACACATTCTTTTCCCATCCTCATCAAAAATTCACTAGAATAGATTATATATTGGTTTCACACACTATTGTTTCCGAGTGTTCTATAGAACTGCTTCCCAGAGTTCTTTCAGACCACAATCCTTTAACTTAGGGTATAGATATTGGGGCGACCCAGTCCGTCCAAAGCACCTGGACGTTTGAAAGGGCTCTGTTAATTAATGATAAGTATTGTAACCATATGAAAAATTGGATCACAGAATTCCTAAATTTTAATATGGGTAGCGCCCCTCTGGTTGTGGTCTGGGATTCACTAAAAGCAGGAATAAGAGGTGAAACTTTAAGATTTTCAATTCAAAATAACAAAGAAGCAAAAGATAAGCTAAAAAAACTACAGGAAAATTTAATAATTAAGGAAGAAGATCTAGTTAGGGCGGTCATAGGTGGGAATAACTCAGAAGGTGCTGCAAGAGAGGTTGCCATAGCAAAAAATCTTATATCTGATATGTTCCCCAAGAAAGCGATTAATAAAGCTTCAATATGTAGGGAAAAAATCTATGAAATGAGTGAGCAGGTGGGCCACCAACTGGCTGTACGTGCAAGACAACAAAACTCGGAAAATACAATTAAAACTATTAGACATCCTATCTTTGGACTAACCGACGACCCGATAAAAATCAGGGAAGCGTTTAAGGGGTATTATTCTGATCTTTATACAGAGACAGGTAGCAGCCAGAATAAAATGCAAGAATATCTAAATTTAGATCCAAGGCCCCACTTACCACTGCTTGATCAAGACAATCTCTCGGTGACCCCAGATTGGATAGAAATTCTCCTATCAATAAATAGTCTGGCCCTAGGGAAGGCGACAGGTTTAGACGGAATTCCGGTTGAATTCTATGCTAAATTTTGTAAGATATTGAAAGAAATTCTAACTAAATTAATGATACACGTTTTTCAGGGTGGATGTCCTCCAGATTCTTGGGCCCGAGCAAAAATTATCGTTTTCCCCAAAAAAAATAAAGATCCTACAGAATTGGGCTGTTATCGCCCAATTACTTTAATTAATAATGATTCCAAAATATACTCCAAAATGCTAGCCAGTAGACTCACACCAATTATCCATAAAATTATATCTGCTAGGCAACATGGATTCGTCCCAGGTAGATCTACAACAGACCACATCCAGAGAGTGATCACGCTCTTTGACATGGCAGAGGTAGCAGGAGACCCTATGGCCTTGATATTACTAGATGCGGAAAAAGCATTTGACAGGGTCTCCTGGCAATATCTCTGGAATGTCATGTCATTTAGGAGCGGGATCGGGGATCACTTCATCAAAGCTGTACAGATCTTATATGTCACACCCGAAGCAGCGGTTATGATTAATGGGGACCTATCGGAAACCATCAAGGTAACAAGAGGCACAAGGCAGGGGTGCCCTTGCTCTCCTTTACTGTTTGCTCTGTATTAGATCCTTTTATTACTAGGTTAGAGATAAACTAATCCATACCACCTATTAAAACTATTAATGGCGAAACCAAAACTTTGGCTTTTGCTGACGATATTGCACTTGTAACAGCCGATCCAATGTCATCAGTCAAAGCGATGGAGGAAGAAGCAACAAGGTTTGGGGAGATATCAGGGTATAAATTTAACCAAACTAAAACCCAGATCATAATTAACAATAAGACTAACTACTCAGACGAAAGGGTCGTAGACAAGGCAGTATATCTCGGCGTGAACATTACAGCAGATTTAGATAAATTAGTGAGCCTAAATCTGAGCCCCCTTCTAAAACAGACTGAAAAAAGTCTATCTCATCTACACAATTTGCACCTTACTATTATTGGTAGATGCAATCTTATCAAAATGCTACTTTTTTCCGGAATTTTTGTATTTTTTTCGCACGATTTGTTTAAACTTTGATCCACAGATTTTTAAAATTATAGACAACATTTTTGCACGTTTTATTTGGGTATTTGGAAGAACACGTAGAGCCCAAAGGTTTATTACCTTACCTAGGGAAAGAGGTGGCCTGGCATTACCAAACTTCAAACTATACTGATGGGCCACCATCCTTAAATACTGCAGAGTGCTCTTAACCCTCAGGCAGGAATTTAATGCAGAGAGTCTAGTTCCAACGCCACAGGAACTGATCCTCGGCGAGGAAGCAAGCAATCATTTGTGGAGGTTAACATATGATTGTCACTTCAAAAAAGTACGCTTTAAATCACTCAAAGGTATCTATATCGTTTGGAATCAAGTACGAAAACTTCTGGGGATCGGCAGATTCTCCCACTACACTACGCTATGTGGGAATAATAATCTCCCGGAGATATTTAAAGACTCCTGTATGAGGCGCTGGCTTAGAGCAGGAATAGTACAAGTTGGGTCACTGTACGATTCAGTGGGCTTTCGATCATTCGAATCCCTTAAAATTAAATTTGGACTGAAATCTGGTGATTTTTACAAATATTTACAAATCAGAGATTATATTTCTAAAAACGGGAGGGGAGAGAGTCATTTCGGAAAATTTTGGCAATTGAAACGGCCCATACGGATAGGGTTAGAATAGGTGAAATCTATAAAAACCTAGTTACTGGCCTTCCGGATGACCTAGAGAAACATCTTCATAACTGGGAAATTAAACTAGGTATGTCTGAGACCATAATACATAAAACATTGGAAATGTCATTCTCTTTACTAATGTCCACTAAACTTCAAGCCCAATTCTACAAGACATTTTTCCAACTATACTATACCCCCGAAAAGATTTCTAAATGTAGCTCAGGTAAAGGTACATTATGTCCTCGATGTGCAATGCCCAAGGTAGATCTGATTCATATGTTGGCCACATGTGAAACCCTGAAAACTATTAGACGAGAAATATCATTGTTTCTATCAGAGATATTTGTAACTAGAATTGTGATCACGACAGCGGAAATAATACTTGGGATTGATGGGGACCCTAGACCAGCTACCATTCAGGGACTTCTGTTTATCTCAATGGCCATTCTAAGAATTTGCTTGACATCAACTTGGTTAGACCCATATCCACCTTCATTTCACCAATGGCGGGCACGACTACTAGCTGCATATAATGTGGAAATAGCCATATTCAGTAGGAAGGGAATGAAAAGGAAAAAGAAAGGGCTTGAAATATGGCACCCGCTTACACAATGGATGGGGAGATCGATATTGTGATATTGTTTAAACATGATAAACTTGTGCCTCTTTTCCCTCCTCTTCCACTTTTCCAGTCTAGATCTTTCATCGTCCTGCTTCATGTCTTTGCTCTCTGTTGTTCTGTATGACACATCTTCAGCTGAACTTACTTTGTTTCTAAACTGACAAATTTCAACTTTGATTTTGATTCATCAAGATGATGTATATACGTGTTTAATAATTTAAAACAGTCTGTATGGGGCAGGGGTTCCAGGGGGGGGGGGGGTTAATTGATAAAACTGTACAATAAAGATAATTAAAAAAAAAAAAACTTTGAAATTCACTGAAAAAACCATAGGTTTCACACCAGTTATAGTTAGGAATTAGCATTTAAAAAACCTATTAAATTCACTGAAAAAACCATAGGTTTCACACCAGATAGCTACTCACCATCCATGCACCCACTTATACACAAAGTGAAACACTGAAACAAACATTTAAATATTGAAACAATACTCGCTAAAATATGTATTCACTATGATACACTTAATAAGCCAGTTAACCAATCATTTTTTTTTTAAAACATCCATTAAGACACTTATTGAAACATTTATTCTTCCATTGACCTTTACATATACATATATAAAACATGTTTATTTTTCAGAAAGGCACACATTCACTGGATGGTGTCATCAGTGATGTCATGAGTGATGTCACTGACCGTGTCATGAGTGATGTAATATGTGATGTCATCAGCAGTGCATTACACGCGCAAGTTATAGTGAGTCCATTAACTATAACGTGGGAATTTCAATTGTTTTATGCCAGTAAAATTTCCAGGTAACTATAACTGGTGTGAAACCTATGGTTTTTTCAGTGAATATATATATATATATATATATATATATATATATATATATATATATATATATATATATATATATATATATGTATTACCTACTGGCGATAGCCAGTAGGTATATATAGTTAGGATTTTTTTCCTATGGGATTTTTGAAAATTCTATGTCGAATAACTTTGGCGTTTGAGGACAGAATTGGCTGAAATTTTCAGGAAAATGGAACATTTTGTTTCTGAGCAGCCCCTGAAAATTTGGGGGGGGGTTCGTCAAGGGGGGGCCGAGAAAAAAGGGGGGTCCCAAAACGTGTTTTTCCCATGCAATTTTCCATAGGGCGGTTGGCCTCACTTTTAGCCTGAACGGCTGAATGGATTTACACCAAACTTGGCAAAATTGTAGGGACTGGTAGCCCGATGTGCCTTTGCTATGTCTCAAGATATAGGCTCCAGTGGTTGTTACGAAAATTAACTTTGAAAAATATATATTGGGCTACATTGGGCTATATATATGTTGGAGCCCAAATGTAGCCCAATGTAGCCCAATGTAGCCCAATGTAGCCCAAAGATGGCCCCCAGAGACAAAAAAACAAATGTAGCCCAAATATCAGCCAGATGTAGCCCAACTATAGCCCAATGACAGAATGTCCCAGAGTGTTCTAAAGAACAACTAGAGCGCTAACAGTCCTACTTATTACAAAGGTATGGCACGCCTGAAGCCATCTTGATTGGAATAAAGTGGTAACTCTTAAAACATTTAATTTAAAAAGGAACAAAATGAGGGGGTTCATTTTGCCATAGAAAGTATGATTAGCGAATATATGACGAAATCCCGCATACCATCAGTCCGCAAAAAAAATGCCGCATGTACTATTAGGCCGCAAATTAAAATAACGAAAACTTTTAGAACGAATATGCCTTTAGCATACACTAAACAACTAAACTACCCTAAACCCTAAAACACTACCCCCAGCATGACCCTACACTACACAAACAGTACAACACTACCCTAAACCCTAAAACACTACCCCCAGCATGACCCTACACTACGCAAACACTACAACACTACCCAAAACCCTAAAACACTACCCCCAGCATGACCCTACACTACGCAAACACTACAACACAACCCTAAACCCTAAAACACTACCCCCAGCATGACCCTACACTACGCAAACACTACAACACAACCCTAAAACCTAAAACACTACCCCCAGCTTAACCCTACACTACGCAAACACTACAACACTACCCTAAACCCTAAAACACTGCCCCCAGCATGACCCTACACTACGCAAACACTCCAACACTACCCTAAACCCTAAAACACTACCCCCAGCATGACCCTACACTACGCAAACACTACAACACTACCCTTAACCCTAAAACACTACCCCCAGCATGACCCTACACTACGCAAACACTACAACACTACCCAAAACCCTAAAACACTACCCCCAGCATGACCCTACACTACGCAAACACTACAACACTACCCAAAACCCTAAAACACTACCCCCAGCATGACCCTACACTACGCAAACACTACAACACTACCCAAAACCCTAAAACACTACCCCCCAGCATGACCCTACACTACGCAAACACTACAACACTACCCAAAACCCTAAAACACTACCCCCAGCATGACCCTACACTATGCAAACACTACAACACTACCCAAAACCCTAAAACACTACCCCCAGCATGACCCTACACTACGCAAACACTACAACACTACCCAAAACCCTAAAACACTACACCCCAGCATGACCCTACACTACGCAAACACTACAACACTACCGAAAACCCTAAAACACTACACCCCAGCATGACCCTACACTATGCAAACACTACAACACTACCCAAAACCCTAAAACACTACCCCCAGCATGACCCTACACTACGCAAACACTACAACACTACCCAAAACCCTAAAACACTACCCCCAGCATGACCCTACACTACGCAATCACTACAACACTACCCTAAACCCTAAAATACTACACCCCAGCATGACCCTACACTACGCAAACACTACAACACTACCCAAAACCCTAAAACACTACCCCCAGCATGACCCTACACTACGCAAACACTACAACACTATCCTAAACCATAAAACACTACGCCCAGCATGACCCTACACTACGCAAACACTACAACACTACCCTAAACCCTAAAACACTAGCCCCAGCATGACCCTACACTACGCAAACACTACAACACAACCCTAAACCCTAAAACACTACCCCCAGCATGACCCTACACTACGCAAACACTACAACACTACCCTAAACCCTAAAACACTACCCCCAGCATGACCCTACACTACGCAAACACTACAACACAACCCTAAACCCTAAAACACTACCCCCAGCATGACCCTACACTAAACAACCACCACAACTCTACACTACACTAACACAACACTACACTAAACAACACTACACTACACTACACAATCACTAACCCACGAAAAAATTAACACAAACCCACTTACCTCTCTCGTCATCGTGGTTTTCACAAGCAAATGCATTTACCATACATGCCTTTAAAACGTAATTCTTTGTAAAGGCATGCGCGATAAATGCACATGCGTTTTGAAAAAATGCGGGATAATGGTATGCGAGGTTAATGACCTTGCGGGATAATGGTATGCGGACTGAAAGTCTGCGGGATAAAAAATGCGGGAAATTGGCTGCAAACCATGATTAGCAGCAGACTTCGCTGGTGAGCACTAGCTTTACTACAGTGATCTAATGAGCAACTAGAGTGCTAACATTCAGAATTTATGGCAAATGTGTGACACATCTGAATGCCTTCTTGATAGAACCAAAGTAAACAAGCATTGAAAATGCAATAGATCTCGCCCTCGTTTAAGTTAAAGCCATTCTGTTTGTAATGAGGTGGCTTTTTAGCTTTGCTTTTATTAGTGTTTTTAAAACTTTCATGTAAATAACATGCATATGTATGCATATATGTATATGTATGCATGCATTTATATTTATATAGATATGCAGATTATATATGTTTATATATGTATATTACCTACTGGCGATAGCCAGTGGGTATATATAGTTAGGATTTTTTCTCTATGGGATTTCTGAAAATTCTATGTCTAATAACTTTGGCGTTTGTGGACGGAATTGGCTGAAATTTTCAGGAAAATGGCACATTTTGTTTCTGAGCAGCCCCTGAAAATTTGGGGGGGTTTGTCAAGGGGGGGCCGAGAAAAAAGGGGGGTCCCAAAACGCGTTTTTCCCATTCATTTTTCCATAGGGCGGTTGGACTCACTTTTAGCTCGAACGGCTGAATAGATTTACATGAAACTTGGCAAAATTGTAGATATGGTTTGCCCGACGTGCCTTTGCTATGTCTCAATATATGTGCTCCAGTGGATTTTGAGAAATTAACGTTTTAAAAAATATATATATCTGTGAACGCGCTCCGGTTAGCGCCCCGGTTCGCGTACCTGACGCGTAACGGAACTTCGCGAAGCGAAGCTGATTGACTCTCCGGTGTCTGTCAACATTCTAAACAGTCCGGAGCGGCCGCCATCTTGTCTCTCGGTACGATCGAGAGACAAGATGTGGTGAAAAACGAAGGGGGAAATGAAGGAAAGGGGACAAGGTAGACCACTCCTGACCCCCTAGGATTGATGAGGGGGATATTAACGTGCCCCGCGGGGCAATAAATAAAAAAAAAACGAACCGGGCAGCTCACCGGGCAGCTCACCGGGCAGCTAACCGGGCAGCTAACCGGCAGCGTAGCTGTCAACATTGTAAACAGTCCGGAGCGGCCGCCATCTTGTCTCTCTGTAGGTTCGAGAGACAAGATGTGGTGAAAAAAGAAGGGGAAATGAAGGAAAGGGGGCAAGGTAGGATTGATGAGGGGGATATTAAAGTCCCCCGCGATTTTTCGCGGTAGAGGCGCTTCCCGGTACGCGAACCGGGCAGCTAACCGGCAGCGTAACGGGAGTCCGCCATCTTGTGTTTTTGGAGCGTCCGGTTCACGTACCGGGTAGCGCCCCGGTAAGCGTAACAAGGGGAAAACCAAGAGAAACAGTAAAAAAAAAATTAAGGTAATAGATTTCCAGCAAACTTGGCAAAATTGTAGGGACTGTTTGTTTGATGTGCCTTTGCGAGGCCTCAAGATATGTGCACGTGTGGAATTTGTCTAATTAAGGTTAAAAAAAATATATATATCTGTAAGCGTGCTCCGGCACGCTTACGTTACGGGTTTTGTTTGCGCTGCAGAGCCGATACGTCACGGTTATGCGACGCGTCATGAGGCGTCTCACGTGGCTACGTGATACGTCACGTAATTAAGAATATATTTTATAGCTATAGATATTAGCTTTTAAAAAAACAATGAAATTCACTGAAAAAACCATAGGTTATAGACCATATATAGTTAGGAATTTGCATTTACAAAACTTCGAAAATTTACTGAAAAAACCATAGGTTAGAGACCATATATAGTTAGCTGGACATTTTATTGACATAAAACCAATGAAATTCCATATATAGTTAGTTGCACTAACTATATATCGCGCACCCGCAATCCACTGCTGATGATGTCACATATTACATCATTCATGACATGGTCAGTGACATCACTGATGACATCACTGATGACATCTCAAATGGCATCTCAAATGACATCACTGATGACATCATGACAAACCAATACCAGTTACTACATACGCACTCACTGATTCCTACGTCTACACACACATTCACTCATTCACCCATACAATCACTCATACATACAGTCACTCATTATTACAACACTATCATATGCACTCATACACCTAGTCAGTCCTGTGAAGAATCAATCACACTTCGATTTCCTCATCTATACAGTTAAACACAGAACACCATACTTTTCACACATATACTAACACATACTTACTCTCTTATACAATCACTGATACAAGTACACATTGATATGCACAGAGTCACACACCTCCCAGTCAGCCACACACACACTCAGTCTTCCATACATCCACTCATTCTTCAATATGTAAAACATATTTAAACTTTACAAAAACACACAGACACTAGATGATGTCATCAGTGATGTCATTTGAGATGTCATCAGTGATGTCATCAGTGATGTCATTTGAGATGTCATCAGTGATGTCATCAGTGATGTCACTGACCATGTCATGAATGATGTAATATGTGACATCATCAGCAGTGGATTGCGGGTGCGCGATATATAGTTAGTGCAACTAACTATATATGGAATTTCATTGGTTTTATGTCAATAAAATGTCCAGCTAACTATATATGGTCTCTAACCTATGGTTTTTTCAGTAAATTTTCGAAGTTTTGTAAATGCAAATTCCTAACTATATATGGTCTATAACCTATGGTTTTTTCAGTGAATATATATATATATATATATATATATATATATATATATATATATCCAAGAGAAATTTCCCATGTACAAGGAAACGTTACGACAACACTCCAGAAGTTGCTGTGCTTAAGAATTTATTCGGCAGCAAAACAAACAACGCGTTTCACCAAACAGGCTTGATCACGTTTGTCTAGGATACACAATCTCAGTCCTTTTACCATTAACACAATCTAAACATAGAAGAAGGACTTTCCAAAACACCCCCCAGTGCACAATAAAGAGCGGACATATTGGAGTGGTACATTATATGGTCACGATGCAGCAAGGTTTTAAATGAAAGTCCAAAGAACCAAGGTTATAAATATTCACTTGATTCCGCCATCATGTCAGCCTGAAACCCAAACATAATAATCAATTCCAAAATGTAAAGGGAAAACACCATGTTTACAGATAGGTCATCTCCTACCCCCATCGTCAAGTTTATAACGAATACCGCCCAAGTGGGCTGTTATTTACAAAAACATAAACATAAAATATGACTACTTGTCTCCACATTCCGCCCCAGTGGGCATAAAGTGCTGTTATCATATCTGCAAATGTAAATATAAACATGGTCTTTAGTTAAGTAACATCCCGTCAGGATGTTGGTTCGGTCTGGATGGCAGTTATGTGCAGGACATTGGTTCAGCAGCATCTCATGCTTGATCTTATGGTAATGCATCACAGCGACCATTCCTCATTAATTTATCAATGGATCCTATCCAGGAATATCAACTCCACTAGTCCCAAAGTGCATAGAATCTGTGAATTAATTAAAAACAAGGTGGTATTTACAATTTAGGCGTACATTATTTGCGGCATTTTGCGGACATGCTGATACTGTACATGCAAAATTTGTATAGGGCATTCTATGCTTCAATTCTATCAGCATTGCATTCTAAGCGTCAGATCATGATAATTACTTTTCTAGGTGTACAGACAATTCCTCATGGTTATTCAACCCCTGTGGGTAAGTACATTCAACATCAATAATCATTCTTGATTCTAGTTTTCGCAGACACGTGGTTCTGTCTCCCCCCCGTGGTCCTAGGTCTACTTTGTCCAACACCACCATTTTGAGTAGATTTTCATTTTGATAATGTTGCTCAAAGAAATGTATATATATATATATATATATATATATATATATATATATATATATATATATATATATATATATATATATATCCCAAATAATAGATTATAGGGTATAAAATCCACAACACATACTAATGTTGTGGTTTTTGTCTAATTATATGTTTAAAAACACACCTCACAATTGTTCTATTTAGTTTATAAACAACTGAAACTTCACTTCAATCAATCTTTATTCAGTCGCAGTCACAACCATAAAGGATAAAATCACAAAGCATATACATTAAATACAGTGTCATATATAAATATCAATAAAAACAGAAATAATCACATTAAGACTATATACAATAAGACAGACTGTACTTCACTTCAATCACTACACTTCACTCAGGAACTAAAAGGTGTATTGTAGACTGTATAATCAGGATAACATTTTCATTTTAGCCATGTTGAGCCATACAGCTGGCTGTGCAGGGACAGGACTTCTGTAGCCAGCAGCTCCAGCTCCTCTGACAACAAGCATTTGCAATGCAATAGGTCTCTCATTAGGAAAGTTTGAGCTATTGGCATTGTAAATGACAATATTTTTTTATGTGCTGGTTTTGAAAATGGATAAATTAATAGCATTGTTATTTACAATGCCAATAGCTTATACTTTCGCAAATGTGACACCTATTGCATTTGTAATGCAATATGTGTATTGTTGAGAGTGGGAGAGCGGGACAGTGGGAGAGTCAGTGAGTGGGTGGGTGGGAGAGTGGGTGGGAGAGTCAGTGAGTGGGTGGGAGAGTTAGTGAGTGGGTGGGAGAGTTATTGAGTGGGTGGGAGAGTCAGTGAGTGGGTGGGAGAGTCAGTGAGTGGGTGGGAGAGTCAGTGGGTGGGTGGGAGAGTGAGTGGGTGGGAGGGATAGTGAGTGGGAGGGAGAGTGAGTGTGAGGTAGAGTGAGTGGGAGGGAGAGTCAGTGAATGGGAGGGAGAATCAGTGAGTGGGTGGGTGAGTCAGTGCGTGGGTGGGAGAGTCAGTGCGTGGGTGGGAGAGTCAGTGCCTGGATGGGAGAGTCAGTGAGCTGTTGAGAGAGTCAGTGAGCCGGTGGGAGAGTCAGTGAGTGGGTGGAAGAGTCAGTGAGTGGGTGGGAGAGTCAGTGAGTGGGTGGGAGAGTCAGTGAGTGGGTGGGAGAGTCAGTGAGTGGGTGGGAGAGTCAGTGAGGGGGTGGGAGAGTCAGTGAGTGGGTGGGAGAGTCAGTGAGTGGGTGGGAGAGTTAGTGAGTGTGTGGGAGAGTCAGTGAGTGGGTGGGAGAGTCAGTGAGTGGGAGGGAGAGTCAGTGAGTTGTAGGGCTGCATTACATTCCATGGCTTCCAATTAAAATTACCATCGGACAATGAATCCAGCAAATAAGGACTTTGGCTTAACAGCTCCCCCATTACCTGTTAAGAAATTTTTCATAAAGTATCACTTGGACGCTCATGGACTGTGTGCTTGTGGCAGCTGTATGGGGCATTTGTTATTAGCATGCATAAGCTACTGCTGAAGGTCTTCGAGCAGTTTCCGGTTTTGCTTTATCATGCCTGAACATAAGTATGCAAACTACTAAAGACATTTAAATGTGATTCTCTCAAGGCTCGTTTGTCCCTTATCATATCCCCAAATTTTCCTACAGACTTTACAGACTTTAACCTAGAGATTACTCTCCAGGTTAAGAGGGGGAAAAAAACTAAACATACACGGCGTTCCTGGCGATCAGAATCACGGCAGTAATGGTAACTGCTTTTGCTACTCGAAATGCGAGCCTTAGCGATTTTATTTAGGAGTGGCTATAATTAAACATAATGAATGTTATTTTTCTTGACTGCTTTATTGACCTTTGAACAAAAGAAACTAATTCTGACTGCCAGAAGAGAGCATCATAGTTGTATCCCAGAATCATGCAAGGTCAATAGCCACTGCACAGTATGCTTTTTACAGTAAAATAACAAGCAAACTCACCGCCGCAGCCCGGCTTCAACAGGAAGCCAGGCAACCTTTGTTGGGACGGGGGCGGGGCCGGACACACGACCCTCGCTTCCCAAGAGGCCGGCTGCAGTGGCTGGTGCATGGCTCCGGTACAGAGAGAGGAGAGCCCTGCGTGCAGCCGGCGTCCGCCGGAGAAGCCAAGGAGCGGAGTGCCGGTGTCCCTGTGCCTGTTGACGTCGGAGTGAGCAGCCCCGGAGCGGGACCTGACTGGGCACTTTGTCTCCCCGGAAGAGTCCTGCGGAGTAGAAGTCTCGGTGAGTGGGGATCCGTGCTTGCGAGTCTGTGTGTATGCAGGGTGGTGGGGGCGGCAGTGTGTATGTGTGTGTGTGTGTGTGTGCAAGCGCCTGTGTGTGTGTGCGTGCATGCAGAGGGGTGGGGGCTGGCTGTATCACGGTGAGTGGGGCTCCGTGCTTGCGTGTCTGTGTGTATGCAGGGGGTGGGGGGCGGCAGCGTGTGTAAGTGTGTGTGTTTGTGTGTGCGCGCGCGCCTGTGTGTGTGTGCGTGCATGCAGAGGGGTGGGGGCTGGCTGTGTCTGTGTGTGAGCAGGGGCTGTGAGTTACTCTGCGCAAGCGCGGCTCAGACGCGCGCTCCCGCGGTCAAAACTGAGACTGCAAAAGCGCGCGTCTGAGTCGTGTCCACTTTCCTAAATACGGGCCACATTAGGTCTGTAGCAGACACTCTCAATGCTCACGCATTGAGAGTACGTCTGCTCGACCTAAAAAGGATGTGGCCCTATTAACTGCTTTAATGGACATTGTGGCTCCTAGAATCTGGAAACAGCAGCAAAAGTGGAGGAGGTGTTGTTGGCTGCAGTGTTAGGAGGCAAGTAAGCTTATTTGAAATGTTATGTGCATGTACACAATGGGGCATATTCTCAAGAATGTGTAATAAGCATTGCAAAAGTTACTTAGCACAACTTCCAACATCGCAGTCTATTGTGGGAAAATTACACCATGTTAACCAAGCATTCTCAACACGGCGGTACCATGTGATAGATAGCGCGTCAAATGTCTGCGTTAAAATCAACGCCTTGCCGCAAAAAATGCAAAATGCAAACACAAAAAATCTTGCGATGAGGCCAATCGCAGTACAAAATGCAGCGAAAGCCAGCGACAGGCCTGCAAATCCCATGCATCTGGCGGGAAAATGCACCATAAAAACTACAGAATCAACACACTAGCAACAATCCAAAGCGCATAGCAACATGGATGCACCCTGACCGAGCGCAGAGGCCAATGCAAACCCCACAACCCCCACAGACCACCAGCAAGGAACAACGGGGACGGTGACGGGGATGGCCAAGGAGAAGAGGGAGAGGAACACGTAGTGCAATTCACAGCAAAACCAAATCAGCGTCACGAAGGTGACAGAACACTACCATCAACTGACCCACAAGTAGACCACCTGGAATGCAGTCGGAGTGCTGAGGAGGCCAACCGAGGAGGCCAAGAGACGGCGACAGGAGGTGGGAGTCATGCGCCACAGGAAGAGCTGGAGGAAACCGAGCCCACAGTTATCAGTGTGGAGACAGTGCAAAGAGTAGGGAGTACGGAGACAGCTCAAGAGGACCTGACACAACATCAACAGGGTGAGTAACGACCAGGGACTGGGGGGACGGGGGAGATGGGCACAATGGCACACATGCACAATGATGTATAGCACACTGCACACCCACAATTATCCTGGATCATGTCCCTGATCCCTGTGGCACACTGCAGCACACACACATAGCAAGAACAGCACACCACATTGTGGTACAATGTGCAAAGCTGACACTGCAGAACAGAGGACACAACTGGCTCTGCACATGCACAAAAACATGCCTACTACATGTGACAGAGCTGGAAACTGTGAAATGGAAATGTACTTTACGACCTCACATCCGTCATGTAGTCATAATGTACACTGTCCCGCAGCAATATTCAGCACCAAGTAAAAGGTCACTATGTACATTGTTATACAATCTGCATGTAAGCAAGAACAATGTGCCAACATGCATGTCAACACAATTTCAACATGCATCTCCCCTTCACATTGCAGAGGAGCACCCAACACCTCCAGCAGAGCACAGAAGAAAACACATCTGTGATGTCGGAGAGGACCACCACACCTATGACACTGATGCCCTACAACAGCCCATGGACATCAAACACAACCCACCACCAGGACCCGGGCAGCCAAGCTACTTAGAGGAGAACATAGACCCTGCAACAGACTACACAGCAGGAAGCACCCGTACTTCACCCACCCACACATGGCACCCCAATGCCAGGTGTCAGCACGCCAAAAGGAGGTGGCCTAACAGATGTGGGTGGGGTCGGAACCCATGGAAGACAAACTAGATCAAATACGTTGGTGTCTATTATCCTTCAGGGACCACCCACACCCCACTAAAGAGACCCACGCTGCCATAGAGACACATGCAGATGCACATGCACAGCACAGAACCATGCCCAGGGGCGCGCAATTAGCAGTCATACACCCATGTTGGCTGTGCCTACGATGGCCCTGGCCACTTCCCTCAGGAATGGAAAGGGTGATGGCAAAGTTACATGTCCAAGCCCCAACCCGCTGCCCCCCGTGACATGTTTGCATCGGTGGTACACTGCACAATCTAAAGTCGTAGGGCCAAGGGCCCCCATTCATACAAAAAGACCACAGGGACACACGCAGAGATCATGTTGAACTGGCTATGGGCACATATGCCCAGCCCCTTTATTGGCAAGGCCACATGTACAGTGATGCCTGTGTTGGATTTGTGAGCGGTGAGTGTAATCCAGCCCGCACGGAGTGCTTGGTGCTTTCAACAACTTGAACAGGGGACACCAGTGCAATGGAAATAGAAAACACCTGCATAACATAGTCAACTGCTGAGCAACATGGAGGGAGCCAGAGCAAGTCCAGAGGTCACCCAACATGTAAACAGAAGTGTCCATGAGTTGCAGTGCACTGAGGTTGGCGCACTAGAGCTGAGCGCGCTCATTTGAAGAAAAAGTCTAGGATTGTGTCCCTTCGAGATATTTCTGATGCAGATGCAGTGAGGTGTGTTAGACCTGCATCAGCTTCCTCATCAACGTCCCAGGTCTTCACACTGCTTGAGGTGACATTGCTGTGCAACCTCTCCACAGCACAAAACTGAATCAGTAAAGGTCCATGGGTTGCGGTGCACTGAGTCAGTGGCACCTGGAGAGCTGAGCAGGGTATCAGGCAGAAGATGGCATCTTCGTCAGTCTGCCAGTACCTCTGTCTCGACTTTGGAAGATGGCGGTTGGAGGTGGTCCTGGCGATGGTGACGTGTGCCTCCTGCCGTGATGCGACGTCTGGGCCAGTCAGGGCTCTTTTTGAGTGTGAGCCCTGGTGGTCCGCAGTTTAGGCCGGGTGCTGCTGTGAGTGCAGGGCCACAGACGCCTGGCGTTGATGACCCCAAGGCCATCGCCTCAGAGTCCATCCAATATCTCAGGAGAAGGGGTCCCGGACCTGACCAGCACATAGTTAGTAGCCCCGGATGCACAGCGGCCGGCACAGGCATACTGCCATGGGACTGTGACTTGCAGTGCACTGAGGTAGGGCCACGCAGACTGGGCGGGTCCTCATCGATGTCAAAGGTGAATGTGGCAGAGGGTTGCGGGGGACAGTGGAAGGTGTCCTCCAGGGCATGATGCGGAAGGTCTGATTTTATTTGGAAGAAGCAAATGATGGAGTGGAAAGCGACAGCCTCATTGCCAGAACCAATTCAGTATCAGCTACATGAGGATGAAACTACCCCCTAGTCCATAGACACATAGACTAATTCATTTATTGTAAATTAATTATTAATTTGTAATGATTTTTTCTTAATTGATTAATTGATAAATTAATTGTGTTATTTTTAATGTGTAGTGGGTTGTGGGTTTATAGGTGAATAGGGTGGGTAGTAATTTAAATATAATTGATTATTTAATATGTTTTACTTATTGTTATTGATTATTAATTGATTGTTATTTAATTATGAATTGGCAATTACTTTTTATTAATTGGTTAATATTAAATTATGTTAATTATAATTAATTTATTATTAAGTTATATGTATTGTTAATGTTCATTATTTATTGATAATAAATTATTAATTGGTAATTAATTGTTATTAATTGATTAACTGATAATTACATTATTTGTGTTATTTTTTATATGTAGCATGTTGTGTGTTTATAGGGGAATTGAGTGGGAAGTAATTTAATGTTATTTAAGTAAATAATAATTTAATTTAATAGGTATTTATTAATAATTATTTTGTAAAATAATTATTAATATGTTATTTATTTTACAAACAAAATTTAATTGATAAGTATGTTAATTTAACCACTACGCTATCCTACATTTTCCACACTATTACACTCACTGGAGTTGGAATAGTAATTTTAACCCCTCCGCTATCCAACACTTGCCCTACCGTTGAACTCACTGGAGTTTGAACGGTAATTGTTACCCCTCCGCTATCCAACACTTTCCCTACTGTTGCACTCACTGGAGTGGGAATAGTAATTTTTACCCCTACACTATCCTAGTAATATTTTAGCTAATCTAGTGTATAATTAATTTAAAAAAGATTAAAAATAATTACATTTTTGAAAATGTGTTACATACATTTATTTAATTTCTATTTATATTATTAATATTATTGTTTTATATGTATATATGTATTTATAATTTATAATATTTTTTTTAACAATGTAAAATATATTAAAATAAAAATTAAAACATATTAATAAATAAGTATATATTATATCTATATAGAAATAAAAACAAAAGTATGTCTGTTTGTCCTTTATGCATTACTACACCATTCATCCGATCGCCATGAAACTTTGGGAAGTTGTTGAGTTCACTCCCGCAAAGGTTTCTGATAAAAAATCAAATGTGTTAAATATCGGCCCCCGGACCCCCAGGGTCCTCATAATCTGTCCAATACTGAACGTTTACAGTTTACAGTGCGACTCGCTTTTGCAATGACCATCAACAAAGCACAAGGACAATCGCTGCAAGTGTGTGGACTACATTTGGAGAATCCGTGCTTCTCACATGGACAATTATATGTGGCTAGCTCACGCGTCAGAAAACCTTCTGATTTATTCGTGTACGCACCAGATGGAAAAACAAAAAATACCCTGTATCCACAAGCACTCCAATAAATAAACAGAATTAAAACAACACTTTAAAATGTTTTTCATATTAAAATGAATAAGTTTCAATAAAAATTACACAATGTAAATTGAATGTTATCATTACAAGTTTCCTTAAATTTCCTTTCTTCTTAGATCGCAGCAATGAGCGATGGGTAAGCAAGTAATATATATATATATATATATATGTTTAATGTATTTTTTCATTATATATATTACTTTTTTATTGTTTATTTTAATTATTTGTCTTATTTACTTTATTTTATTTTTTTTTAACTTAAATAAAAACTATATTTTTCAACAACGATATTTTTTCCATCAATATCTTTTTTTCGATATTTTTGTACTTACCATAATGTAGATAGGATGTCGATATTCTTGACTTTGATCTTTTTGCTGCGATATTTTTGTAGGTCGATATTGTAACCTTCGATATTTTGTAAGTGATTCGATTGCGTCCACCCACTACACTCCATACACCAGCAGTGTGTGTCGACATGGATATGTGTGTGGTCTGCATACTGCAGTCTGTCCAGCACATGCACGCCACACTTTACATTGTGTACATTCTCTTTCATGGATCACTTGCCTCCTTCACTCATGCCTGGTCCCCATCTCTTCCCACATCTTGCTATTGTGCGGCTGAGGTGCCATGCAGTTGATGGCTAATGTTCATGGCTGGCCCAGGTTCCCACAGTAGGGGGCCCATTAGGATGTAGGGTGGATCGCCATCGCCATCCTTCCCCGCCCGCCACCCATTTTCCCCACCGCCATATTAGTATGGCGGGGGGTACCGCGGCAGACCGGAAGACAGTCCATCACTTTTCTGCCCGGTCGACAAGTGGACCGGGCAGAAAAGGGCTTATATGGTGGCGGTGTCTGCTAGACACCACCATCCATATCAGGATGCAGGCAGGAGGCAGCCTTTCGGTGGCGGCATTGCAGCTACTGAAAGGTATGCGGTTTCTGAAGTTGTGGGCCCCCAGGCTGTTGGTGGGGTGGTGGCACATGGGGGTACCTATGGTACCCCCCTGCATGTGCATGCACAACATCACAGGCACCGCACGGTGCCTGCCACATTGTGCATGCATATGCACAACATGCATTTTTGGCATAGTGGCGGATGCTGCTGAAAACACCGCCCGCCGCAATGTTAAAAATGCAGGATGCGCCGGCCAGTGTGGCGAGCGCATCCTAATTGTGTATGAGGGACCGCTGCACACATAGCTGGTGGTCCCATTTCACGTGTCCGCCCGCCATCCTAAAATGCCCTAGATTGTTCTGTTGTGTCTGGTAGGTGTGCATGTTGTATGTGAGCTTGTGACGTGTGCATTTCCTGAGTTGTGAGTTGCATGATTGTGGAGTTGAGGTGTGTGGTGTGTGGTAATTTGGTATTGTCCAACAAGCAGTGCATTTCTGTGGTGGACGGTCAGAAGGTGTAGGGCTCATGCACACTGCCTGGGGGATTAGCGGCGACCTTGGCGGGGATTCCTCAGTGGTCCAATATTGCCTGGACATTGGTGGTATATGCGTGGTTTCTGTTGCGCTTATTGTGTGCAGTGTTGCCAGGGGGCACAATTAGGCCATGTGTGCACTCAATTTCCCCCTGACAGGTGTGGTGAGAAAGCTGTGGCGTAGACGACTTGCTTGGTCTCCAGCTGTTCCTGCGTAGTGTGTGGGAAGTATAGATAGTGGGTTACCTAGCTGATGGTGTCATCCATGACCGTTGTGAGGGACTTGGATTGGGCTGGCTGTGTGACTCTTCCGACTCATGCGGATGTTGGTTGGAGGGTATCAGTGGCCAACAGGTGCATCACTGCCAGCAGCTTGGTCTGCAGTGGGATGTTGTTTGTCCGCTGTGTTGGTACCGTAAGCCTGTGGGCAATGGTGGTCAGGATGCGGCCGATGGTTGATCTTTTGAACCTGTGGTGGGCCATGTCATTCTCTGGTGGTGGGTCTGTGAGGTTGGTGCATTTTTGGAGGATCGCTGACTTTGTCTGCGCTACCTCGTGTTGGTCGGGGTGGTGAGGGTCCGGGGGTTTGGGGGGTGGTCCTGGGGGTGGTGTCGGTGGGTGTTGTGGACCAATTGGGTGTCCCGACTGCATGCTCAGTGGCTCCATGGCATCTTTTGCTCTTCAGGTGTGGCTCTGGGCAGGCCTCCTTTTTGTGGTGCAGGCTGTGGTCCGACTTTACACCAGGTCAGAGCAGGTGTTAGTTTCCTGCTGTTAACGCGCCTTATCGCATGTTTTGTGATCTTATCGCCGATCTGGCTGGTCGTTGAGAATGTTGCGGAGTGGTGTTGTTGTGGCTTTTTGCTCGGGAATGCCTACTCTGCATCTCATTAGAGATAGTTGTGGGGGTCATCTGTGGCAATGTTTCTTGCGGCTGCTATCGCAGGTAAACTGGTGCTATGTGCTGTTAGCACCAGCTTGTGAATGGGGTGATACATTTTTCGCAACTTTGGCTGCGATAAAGTGCCATTAACTCGGCAATAGCTCCTTGAGAATATACCCCAATGTGCTCTATCATCAATGGAGAGGAACACATCTATTGGCTTTCATGCATTGCTTTCACACATGTTAGCTTATGGCTGTGTCCATTGTGGAGTTTGACGCCCACTACCTGCTCAACTTCTGCTGGTGGCTAGATAATTGCAAATGTCTTGATGGCGAGGTCAGGCGGCCGATATTTTGGATGATAAAATAGCGTGTTTGTAAATGTCATGTGCATCTCCATCACTCAAAAGGGTGGCTAGTTTGTATAAATATACAAAATGCTAATGTTACTGATTTTTTTAAACAAAACCTTTATTATGTACTGCTTTACTGTGGTTAAATGCAATAGGGTGGTTTTGTTAATACTTCTGTTGGTGAGTGTTTGGATTAAAAAAAAAACGAATATATAAATAATACATTTTTAGTTTATTATTTACAAAATTCTTTAAAAAAAATATGGAAATGTCCAAAATGTTATTTATAAATAAATATTAACAATAATAAATGTTGTGTAAAATTATGTTAAGAAACTTAAAATATTTTTACAAATACATTACATTTGTGTTTTATATCATAACATTTTTTGCAGATGTTATCAAAATAATTACAATTCTTAATGCAGACATATGAACCCAGGGAGAGTGAGAAAACAACAGTCTCAAGTTTTAGACCATTTCCAGTCCGTGCCATCATGGAAGAATGGAATATCATCGAAGAATCCAGATTGAATATTGTTGGAAAATAAGGCAGTATCTGTGAGGACTGCACAAACAACTTCTCTACATTTGTCCTTCACTGGGAACCAAATACCCCATTGTAGCACTTGACTCTCAGAGAGTAGCGTTGCAGAGCAGTCTAAGGCTTCCTTAAGGAGGTGGTGTGGGCTAGTAATTGCTATGTACAAGTATGCAGAAAAAATACTCAATAATTGATTGTACATTGCTTTATAAAAGGTAAAGTAAGTTTATTGCACACACACACACTGCTCAATACTATGCATCAATTTACAAATATTAATAAGCTGATGGAATTACTTTGAGACATTGCATAACATTCCCACCCCTTCTGCAGGGGGGTGGGCCTAGTACCACCACTCCCATGTATGCACATCATCTTGCCCCCTAATGCAGTGAGTTGTCCATACCTTGGAGTGAGGGCGCCGCCCACTGGCACCATCCCAGTGGCGACCCACCCTATTATCTCACTAAGGGCCAGATGTAGGTAGCCCGATACCGGTCGGAAACGGCAAAAAATACCGATTTTCGTCCGTTTCCGGCCGGTATTGGGCTATGGAGATGTAGGGGTTTTAAAAACATACAGAATCGGTAATTTTACCGATTCTGTAATTTTACCAACCGGTAAAATTACCGATTCTGTATTTTCAGATATAGGTAGCACTTTGAAAAGTGCTACAGGCCTGTCAGGATTCGGTATTTACCATGTAATACAACTGCATGGTAAATAACGAATCCCTGTGTACATGCACATCTGTGCATGTACACCTGTGCCATGTGGCACACAGACATGCCCTAAGGGCATGTCTATGTGCCACATGGCACACAAGCCAGTTACAGGGGTGCAACAGGGTGTCAAAGTGACACCCTGTCCCCCTTTGCAATTCAGTATTTTTACCGATTCGGTAAATACCGAATCATTATTTGCTATTGAATCCTATGGGCTTTAGGGCCCATAGGATTCAATAGCAAATACCGATTCGGTAAAAAATACCGAATTTTTACCTACATCTCATTTACCGGTTCATAAATACCGGATCAGTAAAATTTGGTATTTATGAATCGGTAAATGAGATTTACCTACATCTGGCCCTAAGCATTTATAATGGGAGCACCTGCCATAGTGACAAATAAGCCTGACTGAGCATCTCATACTGACCATACAGTATACATCCCTGAATCACAGTGATGTACATGTCTAAGCATCCCTTTTAGAAAGGTAGGTACTTTTCACAGTTATAACACATTTCAATTAACCCCCTAAAATGAATTACAATTATAATCACAGGATTAAGCATGTACAGCCAAACACCCTAACAGGAGTGTCCAGCAGCATAACCCCAATTTGCTTATCATTTCACATGTGATTTCTAGTCCCCATAAGGAACACCATTAGTAAATGCACTACCTGGGCAATTACACCTACCCACCTCAATGTTTGACCCTGCACACTTCAGCGCAACTCTAAGCGTCAGCTCCTGGCTGTAGAACAAACGTTCTAGCATGCGGTAGGCTAGAAAACACAGATGAACCCTCGAGGGGTAGTATCCTTTGAGTCACCAGAGACAGAGGGTGGAGACTTTCCATTTTCGTGCTGGGGAGGCTGAGTTTATCCTGCAGCTCCCTGTACACCTTTTCCAGACAATGGTGGTGACCCCATCCTCCTGGGGCCAACACATGCAGTCTTTTCTGGGGGCCCATCCGGCCCTGCAAGGCATTATGGGCCCGTCATGCCCAGCGCGTGCATGTTAGAGCAGCGGCACTCCAGCTGCTCTCGGGAGATCTGCTCTGCCTTGGCTGGTGGACTCACACCGCAACTGACCTTCGTTGGGGGCCCGGTCCCACCCAGACCCCTTTCTTGCAGATTCATTGGAGAGCAGCTTGGGGAGCCCACCCACGGCTACTCTTGCCGGCTCCCCAACTGGCCAGCATCCTCACATGCTGCAGCGGGAGCTGACACTGCCATTTTGGTCTGTCCACCTCTGCGGGCAGACACAGAGGCTGCCACTGGTTGGCCTCCTCCATGCACTGGACATCGGAGCCTGGAGTTGGGGGTCCCTGGACACAAGGAGGACTTCACGGGGAGTGCAATGACACTCCCCAATTTCATCTTATTCCGCTGGGGGAGTGCGACAACACTCGCCTCCTCTTCACCGCAGCCACAGGGGTCTAGAGTTGGGGATCCCAGTACCAGGGATCTTTACGGGGAGCTCAATGGCTCTCCCTGGCTTCAGCTTTGGTGGGGCCCTAGTTAGAGGTCCTGGGCCGCAGGAACCTCTTCGCGGGGGGTGACAGCACTCCCTGCCCTCCATTGTTGTCTGGGGCCAGGGTGGGCTCCTTGCAACCCCGGAGGACACCCTCACGGGGAGCGTGATGGGACTTCTCAACTTCACTTTGTGGGGACCCAGGGGTTGCCTGGGCCCCGTGGGCACCTTTCCGGGGGCGCAACCATGCTCCCCCACATCTCCATCTTCTGGGGGCAGCCCCTGGGACCTGACCCACCCTGGAGGCACATCGAAGACTGGTGGCACGTGCTTCTTCATCGGTCCGCTCAGAGGTCAAAGGCCGCCTACCTTCTGGGGGGCATATGTCAAACCCCAGGTGGCCAGTTTTCACCACCTTGGCTCTTCGCACTCCTGGGGGCCAGCCCTAGCCACCTGGACCACTTTTCGCCACCCTCCTAGTCTCCAAGAGGGTGCACTCAGCAGGGAGCTTTCTTCACTGGCTCTCTGCATCAGCCTTGTAACTGGCTCTCCTCCTGGGCCTCTATTCTCCTTGCACAGAGGCCCAAGCTTCTCCTCACTGGCCCTGGCCTCCCTCTAAGGAACAGTCCAGAGTCTGGGACAGTCAGGGGGTTCCTCATTCCAAATGCCTATGGCGCCAGACTCAAGCACCAGCCTTTCTCAGCAAGACCACACCCCAGAGAGTTCTCATCTTCCTGTGCAAGACCTTTTAAAATAATTTGGAGCGGGCTGGCAGGAAGGCACTTTTGCCCTATCCTGCAGCGACACATCTCCTCTCTTCCACTGCTCCCTGCTTCCTGCAAAGTCCTCTGGGATGCTTCAAAATGGCATAATCCAGGGGTCTCTTGCCACATGGTCTCGGAAAAGCCCCTTTCCCCCTTCCCCCTTGCTACCTTCATGGCCCTGGCCCAGAGCAGGCCTGGTGCCTGGCACCGGGTGACAGCTGCTGATGGATAACCTGCAGCTTCACCCCCATCTCACCCTCCTGGAGAGAAGACCTTTGCCCCTGGAATGCTTGCAGTGAAGCGCTAAGCCTCTGATGCCACGTCTTAGGGAGGAAAGTAATGAATCCACCCTGGCAGGGTCACACCCGGCCAGGCTCTGGTTATGAGCTGAGTCAGAGGAATATGATATTTCTGGATGACCCATAAGCAGTACAGATATGACTTTGGACTCAGCAGAATACTTCTTTTTACACAACTTACAGTGTATTTTGGTGCATGTCTGGAATTTGTAGGCCCTAAGGAAGTGAAACTACCCCATGTGATCCCCATCATCATAGGAGAGTAATGGAGCGTTCCTTTAGTGAAAACAGTAAAGCACATTGACTTTCCTTTACATGTTCTCCCCACATTAAAAAGCCATGTCACCAACCAACTCTGCTTATTTCCTGCCACACCATTCTGTCTGTACCTGCTCCTGGGCTGCGCATGACAGGAATCTCCCCCGTGCAGCCCTTATATGGGTGCACACACGTGTTCACACGTGTCCACAAGTGTCTACATGTAACCTGCCCAGTGCTCCTTAGTCCGGCTGCAGAGGAGGGGCCTTCTCTCACAAAGGGAACACTGGTGCAATCCACATGCAGTTTGTTTCATCATGAGTTCACTGTGGGTGAGTCCCAGTTTATGAGGCTCTCCCACAGTGAAATCTCAAAAATTAGGTGTTCAAAAAGCAAAAAATACAGGTGGCTCAGATGTTCAGAACCACCTTCTAACAAACATGCAAACAATTATTGATTTATGCCATCAGCTGGAGCCAGATCTTTTGCCTCACAATCTTAATCCCACAGCAATAATACCAATAGCCAAAATCATGGCAGCACTTCATTTTGTGGTCACAGGCTCATTCCAAGTCACTGTGGTAGTATCTGGTGGAATGTTACAATCAATAAGAATGTATTTCTTCAGTGATGAGACACATCAACAGCTTTATCCAGTTCCCACAAAATAAGGATTTTGTCAAGGTGAAGGGAGACTTTTTTGCATTGGGTCGCCTATCACATATGGTTGGAGCAACTGATGACACACCACATGCCAGAGAACAAGTCAGCCACAATTGAAAGAATTTCCATTTAGTCAGTGTGCAAGTTGTCTGCTTGCCAGATGTGTACATCAGAAGCATGTGTGCACGTTTTTCTGAGTCAACCCATGATTCCTTTGTACTAAGGTACAATACCATTCTCCAGCAAATGTCACAACTTGGACCTGAGAGGGTCGGACTTGTTCATAAATATAGTCTGTCATTATATTGTTTGGTTAATTTCAGGTTAAATGATCTAAAATAGTGTTACATATTTTGGCTCAATTGATTTATCTCCGTATAAAAAACTTAGCTTATCCTAACCGACTATGGTTGTTAGCACCACTGGGGAATCCAACAGCGCCAAGGGAAGCCCGCTTCAATGAAACCCATGGTGGAACCTGCATGTTACACATCATAGCCCTACGATGGAGTATACGTAGATTGCAGAGGAGGAAGATCATGATGAGCCACCAGTTGAGGATGATGAAATGCCAAAAGAAGATAACAGTCGAGTAGAGGGAGGAACTGACTTACATCAAAATTGTACTGACAACTTCTTCACATGAGTGTAAGTGTATATTCACTTTTTATTAAATTACATTTGAAATCAACTAATGAGTACAAAAGTCTGTGGTAGATATTTTTTTTAGTAAGGGATAGTTAAGATAAATCCTGAGCAAAGGTGTTTGTTGATCTACGTTCTGATACATGGACTACTGTATTTATTTACATTGTTTCTCTTTTGATTATTTTTTGAAAATGTGCCCTCAAAATTTATCAACTGTGATGTGTCTATTTTGTAATGTCATACAAAATATGTATTTTTTGATTTTATTCTGTTTTAGGTTCCTTTACAATGTCATCTTCATTTGAATATTTCAAAATTGTGACATTTGCAGTTATATGCGGCTGTTGTGTACTACAAAGGGAACATGAGTTAATCCTGTGAAAGATACACTCACTTTGGATGTACTGATCTTGCACAGCGACTGAATTGCATTTGTAAAGATTGCATGAGACTTGTTTTCTGTTAATTGTTGCCATCAATGCAAATATGCTGCTTAGATTGCTCTGCCCACAAGTGTTAACTCACCCAAAGCATACAAATCTCCCTTCATATAGGCAACAGTCACAACATAGCTGTTAATGTGTTTCATCATTGAAGGATGAATTTCTTGAAGCAAACCACTTAAAGTTGGTTGTGAAATTCCACAAGATACTGCAACAGTGTATTAAATTATGCTGTGGCCACCAAAGGGACTACTGGCATTATGTTCAGGACTGATGATATTAATGTGTTTTTCCTATTGTGAGGCAGAGATCTGGCTCCAGCTGATAACATCCATCAACAAGAGTTTGGCTATTTAAACTCATTTTTGGGATTATCTCCTGTTCTTCCATGGTGCCAAGGTCTGGAACTGTCAATGAAAATATTGCATGATAATTTTGGAATGTGCATGGGTTATTACGTATCAGTAGAATATGAATAACGTTTTTTTATTCACAATAAAACAGAGCCTAGTTTGTGTTTTTTGTTCATTTTTATCATATTGTCAAAACTGTGAAACACATTATCTATATGGAATTTACTTATGATTAAACACATTTTTTTAATTTTGACTTTGTAAAATGTATGACGAAACTACAAAAAGTGAACAGATTGAGAAACAAAATACAATACCATTCTTTTTTTTGTTATTTTCTTTTTTCATTCAATAAAACCAAATTAACTAAAAAAGGATGTTAACAAAAAGCCAAACAAAAACATTATTAATCAACCATGGTGAATGAAACTAATATTGAAGGACCTGCATTGCTTGGTATCTAATGTCCAAAATACAACTGGCATGAAAAAGGTAAATATGTCCAGAAATGAGTCCACAAAGCGATGGTAGTCTCACACTGGAGTAAATTAGATTCTGCGTCTCTTGCTGATGGTGGTGAGGGTCTTGCCATTCTCTTCTTCTAATTCAGCCGAACATTATGTCCTGAGGGGTGGTCTGGAGCCACATTTGCTGGGACTGAGGTGGCTGCAGCTGTTTCCTCTTGTGGCAGGGACCCCCATTCTGTGGCTCAGGCAGATTTAGTTGGCCCAGATGTTGCTAGATATATGGGTAAATATATTATGCCACACTTCTGTAATGGAGCCCATATTGGAGTCCAGATTCTCCATCTGTACATTGTGCTTTCTCTGCAACTGCGTCATGTCCCGGAGCGCTGTCAGGACCTTGCCATCATGTGTTGGAACTGATGGAGGGATCCCAAGATTTGGTCCCTGGTGGCCTAGGTGACAGTGAACACAGTGCCCTCACTTTGTTGGCCCACAGATTCCCTCCCACTACCCTGTGTCCTTGACCCAGTGTGCCCCATTCCAATGGTTCCTTCCTGAACAGGAGGTGGTGTTGAATCATCAGCAGCCAGGACTGGGGGGCACATGATTGGGGTAATGTTTGTTTGGAGACAGGAAGTGAAGGTTTCCATAGGCTGATGTTTGGTAACAGCTGGGGTGGGAGGTGTAGATGTGGGCCGAGTGAGACTCACTGGAACGGTCTGCCCCGGCAGACCAGCTAGACCAGTCAGCTCATCATCATACAGACCAGCCGGAGTGGAGTCCTCACTAAAGGCTTGTTCCTCATCTGGAATGGAGGTATCCTCAGTGGCAGATGGCTGCCCGCACACTCTGGGTTTTGGACCTATAATTAATTTAAAAAAATGATATTGTTAAAGTATGGATTGTACGTCAAATGTGCTTGAAGCTAAAAATTAAGCAACCTAAAATGAAACATAAAATTACTATCTTGATTGTACCTTTCAGTTGTATTATAAAAAATTACACAAACAGTTTACATTCCACATAAAACTACTCCAAAATAGCAGGTAAAAAGATGACCGCAAATGAATAAAAAAACTTAGAAAGTATACATGAAATATACCAAAGATTCAACACAACACAGTAGAGAGGAGAATAGTTAAAGAAACCATTCCAAGAACCAGCAGGCTAAAAATCTGCCAATTACACAAACTAGAAGGATATATTGCATTAGTCATTATATACACATTGCAGAGTAAATTGTTTAGCAAAATACACTTATATTCAGTACTAGCTTACCCGTCGCGCGTTGCTGCGATCTCAGAAGAAAGGAAATTTAAGGAAACATGTTATGATAACATTCAATTTACATTGTGTCATTTTTATTGAAACTTATTCATTTTAATATGGAAAACATTTTAAAGTGTTGTTTTAATTCTGTTTATTTATTCGAGTGCTTGTGGATGCAGGGAATTTTTAGTTTTTTCCGTCTGGTGCATAAACGAATATATCAGGTTTTCTGACGCGTGAGCTAGCCACATACAGTTGTCCATGTGAGAAGCACAGATTCTCCAAATGTAGTCCACACACTTGCAGCAACTGTCCTTGTGCTTTGTTGATGGTCATTGCAAAATCGAGTCGCACCGTAAACTGTAAACGTTCAGTATCGAAAAGAATTTGAGGGCCCTGGGGGGCCGGGGGCCGATACTTAACACATTTTTCTTCTTCTTTTTTTTTGCAAGAAACCTTCGCGGGAGTGTACTCAACAACTTTTAGCATTTTTTTTGTTTTGTTTGACAGAAACCTTTGCGGGAGTGTACTTAACAACTTCCCAAAGTTTCATGGTGATCGGATGAATGGTGTAGTAAAGAATAAAGGACAAACAGACATACTTTCGTTTTTATATATATAGATATAAAATTTCATTTATGATACCAATTATCAATTTAATGAAATTACAAGGATAGGACACCATACAAAATTAAACACATAAGCATTTCAAAAACATGGCATAAAATAGAGATTGATAAGTATATAACACTTTAACACGTGAAAATTATGATAGAAAAGAGGAAATGAGCAAGAACAGAGTGCAGTACTTTTTCACAAACCAAAAATAAAGGCTTCATGGTAGTTGTAGTCATTTCAATTAAACATTAACAAAACTTGCAAAATTGTAATTTAAGCATACTAGTGTACATAAGCTGTACAAGTAGAACAGCCAATTACAATATAAAACACAAATTTGAAATATATTATTTGGTGAAAAAACACTACAAGCACCAGTACATCATGTGAATTATAATCTTAAACACAAGAAAATACATTCAAAGAAACAAGACAAAAATAAATGACAGAAATATATGTATGTTTCTGTGTTTCCAAAAGGTGCAAAACACATTAGAAACAGCTAAATTAAAAACAAATGACCTTTAGGTTTAGTGGCACATTCAGAAGTATAACTTACCAGTTTCAACTCTACCAGTAATTCCGGATAAGGATGCAGGATCTGCAAGAACATCAGCACATAAGAGACACTAAACGAACTTTCATCAGAGACAAAGTGCACACCAACGTGATCAAAGCCAAAGAACGGTTCAACGTCATACAGCATTTCACCAAACCCGCCAGCAAAGCCACGGACGTCACACCTTCCCAGGAACTCTGCAACAAGCTTAGCTCCTACTTCCATCTGAAGATCAAGGTCCTCTACAACAACTTCAGCAAACAGACGCCGGACACCACCCCCCTCCCCACCCCCGCCGACAAGCTTACCGCCACGTCCTGGAATCCTGCCACAGTCGAACACATCACCGCGATCATGAAGAAAACCCACTCAGGAGCCGCAACAGACCCCTGCCCACCGCACATATTCCACTGGGCCGCCGCCGCCATCGCACCCAAACTAGAACGAACCATCATCGCCTCCTTCAGATCCGGTATTTTCCCAGACGACTGGAAACGGGCGTAGGTTAAACCCCTCCTCAAAAAACCAAAGGCCAACCTGATGGATCTGAAAAACTACCGGCTTATCTCTTTCCTCCCCTTCGCGGCCAAAGACACTGAGAGGATCTTAAACGCTCAGCTGACCGCCTTCATCGAAGAGAACTCCATCCTAGATGCCAACCAGTCGGGATTCCGCAGCAACCACAGCAACGAGACTGCCCTCCTCGCCGCCACTGATGATATCCGCATGCTACTAGACCAGGGACACACTGCGAGCCTATCCTTCTAGACCTTTCTGCAGCCTTCAATACCATTTCACATCGCTCACTAGCAGCCAGCTCCGATGACACCCAGCTTATCCTCTCACTCATGAAGAATCCCGAAGACACCAGACTCTGCTTCCAGGAAGGAATGAAGGACCTCGCAGCCTGGATGAAAGACAGCTGATTGAAACTCAACTCAGAGAAAACCGATGTCCTCATCCTCGGACCCTGCACCTCTGCCTGGGACAACGACTGGTGGCCCTCCACCCTCAGGAATTCTCCCACCCCTACAGACTACAGACAAAACCTCTGCATCATCCTCAACTCCTTCCTCTCCATGAACCACCAGATTAACGCTGTCACTTATGGATCCCCCGACTGCAGAAGGACTGTCATCCACGCTCTGATAACCAGTAGACTGGACTATGGCAACACCCTCTATGCCCGAATCAATAGAACTCTTCCACACAAACTGCAAACCATCCAGAACTCCGCAGCCAGACTCGCCCTTGGGATACCGCACCACCAACACATGACCCAACACCTACAAGATTTCCACTGGCTCCCCGTTGAGATGAGGGTCACCTTCTCACCCACGCCTACAAATCCCTCAACAACATCGGACACAAAGACATCAATGAGAGAGTTTCCTTCCACGTACCCAAGAGAAACCTCCGACCTCCCGACCTCGCCATGGCAGAGGTCCCCCGCATCCACAGAAACAGAGCAGGTGGGAGAGCCTTCTCCTACATCGTAGCCAAGACCTGGAACAAGCTCCCAGTGAACATCCAATGTTCCCCTACCCTTCAAACATTCAGGAAGAAACTCAAGACCTGGCTCTTCGAGCGCCTTGAGACCCTCATGGGTGAGAGGCGTGCTTTATAAACCCCTGATTGATTGATCGTCTCCTTCCAGGGAAAACGTTGCAGGGAGGCTGAGAGAACCACTACCAGTCTGTTGGGCCTCCAGGTGATGCATGGAGGCCAGGGAATGCACTCTCCCATACAGTTTGTTCCACCTCTTCTTAATTTCCGCCTGTGTGCACAGATTGTTTGCTACAGCATTCACTCTGTAAACTATTCTGGTCCACATTGGCCTTTGTACTGTGCTTTGGCTTTGTTAATACTTATATTTTGGACTTGGGCTTTAAACAATTGAGGCTATAAAACTTTTATCCACCATGACTGAGAATTCTTCCTCTGTAAAATGAGGATTTCTCTTCCCTGCCATTATCAAGAAAAGAATTATCAATATTGTATGAGCCACAAGAAAATGAATGATAGATGAAAAAAGGGACATGAAACAGAAAAAAAAACGTAACTTCACTGACGAAGGTTGGGCTTGACAATGTTGTGCTGCAGTGAAATGGCAAAGGAACGTAGTCTGAAATTGAGCGTGTTTTATAGGGTGGCATGTAGGTGAATACAATTAGTCAAACACATCAGGTGGGTGATGCTAGCATTCAACCAAAAGCCCCAGGAATAGAACAATGTTGAACTTGTCACGCAATGTAATTCCGCAATTTACTGCCATAACAACACCAGCAAAACTGTGAAATCTAAATATTCTAGGGTGCAATCCTGGCACCCTGATGTCGAATGAGTAATGTTAGCCAGCAGAAGAGTCCGATGCACTGGCAGTGGTGAAACACTTATGCGACGGTAAACATTCTGTCAATGCCAACGGAGATTCAGCTGGGACATTCATTCATTGATTGTTCTTACCTTGTGAAATGTGATGTTTATTGTAGTACCATATATGTGAGTTAAGAGTTATGTCTTATGTGTTGCATTTTGTATGCAGCCTTTGTGATGTTTGTTCTATTGAATCATACAATGAATTGCTAAAGCTTTGATGAAATTGAATTTTTTTAAAACAAAAAACTTAAACATTTGTTTTGTCAGTCACTGTGAGTGTCACGTTTGATTGGTTAAAATAATTAATATAGTGGATATCGGTACTGGCAATCATGTTGTTGTTATACGGAGATTCAGCCAGCACACATTTAAATACAGTGGGCAAGATTTCATCAGCTTGACGTAATACTAATAAACTGAGGAGGGACACTGGGAGTCTCCCCAAGATTTAAATCAAGCCCTAAGTATTTGCCCAGGATCATGGGCTGTTGAGCAAATGCTGAGACTCAAACCTGGCTCCCCAGGTCCAAAATCAGCCGCTCTGCCCATAATGCCACACCCTCTTCTATAGTGTTCTTATTAAATAAATGTGCAGTATGTGCACGATGGAGCAATTGTTTAGACATTTTCATAATATTTTGGGGAATAAAATAGTAAATGAGTTGCATGCCTTCAATCCATACTGTAAATATTAATGGACAGTTTATTATTGTTCAGTGACCGAAAGTGGTGTGGATATGCCCAAGGCTGGTGGTACCATCTCAACTCATCAGGTCAATCCAAGCCTTATGCTAGGGTGCGAGTGCCCAACTGGTTATTAACAATGCGCAGGTAGGGGAAATAAGGATAGAGCGGGGCACCCGACAGGGGTGTTCCCTCTCTCTACTATTATTTGCTTTGTTTAAAGAACCACTAGCCCAAGCCCTGCATCAGAGTAGACAGGTTTTAACGCTGGTTTCTGGTGCTCCTAAAATCAAGCTTTTCGAAGATGATGTGGCGTTGTATTTAACCTCGATATTGGATGATATAAATATGGCCTTACAAATAATGAAGGCTTTCACTGCTCCGGAGTGTTTATAAGATAAATGAGGACAAGACACAATCCTTACTTTTCAATGTCTCCCCAGAAATGTTCCCGGCTGTTCTGAAAAGGAACTAAAGAATGGGTCCAAAGAGATATCAAGGGGTATATTCTGTGATAGACAGGAAGAGTTTTTGGGGATAATTATAACCCAGTCCTGAAGACGTTAGAAAACCTTTATAAATTTCGAGGTGACTTATGCTCTAATTAATTTACAGTATTGCACTTATTAAGATGTCAATTTTTCCTTTGTTTCTGTTTCTTTGTCTTCCTGTCTCCTACAGACCAGAAAATTCTTACTTTGTTGGACTAAACTTTTATATATCCATCCTACAAATTTAGTAGGAATGTCTATTGGATTCACAAAACTGCATAATATAGGGACTGAGTCATCTTATCTCATCAGCAAATGTTGGTGTGGCTAGCTCACTGCATCTAAACTCCTAAACCTCCAGAGTTATAAATGCAGTTGGTAACCTCGAACATGACCACCCTTATTCTCAAGGAATTTGTGGAAACAGATCTAACTCTGTCATTTGTCTTTTTGCATGCCCATGGTTTCACAAAAAGACGAGAAAATAATACATTTTTAAATGTTTATTGAAAAGATCTAATCATTGTAAGTAAAACATGAACTGTGATTATTAGACAGATGAGACACATTGCTATAGGCATTATTAGAATGGTGAAAAACACAAAAAATTAAACCATGTTAATTGTTCCTATCTATCACTGATACCCAAACACTAGCAAAAACATGATGGGAGTATCCTTCTACCTGACCCTGTTGGAATGATCTAACCCCATACTTTAGTGTAACATCTCAGGAAGTTGGCATAAGTGCATAAATGAATGCAATCCATCCCAGTGTGCAAGCCGGTCCGCATCTGCCTGCGCAGCTATCTTCCTTCTTAGGATGGATCTCGGGACCTGTGGAACTGTGTTTCCGACACATCTCTCATCAGCTTCTATGATAACTATAGTGTAAAGTAGCTCTTTGGAATTCAAAATGGTGGCTGTATAAATAATTGAGCACCAGCCTTATCTGATTCTGCTACAGACACAGAAAAACATTTTTACTTACCCTGGGGCATAGAGTTGTCTCTTACAAGCGCATGATAAAGGAAGGACATTGCATTCTTGTATGTGTGTCTCTGGAACTAACAGTGCAGAACAATAATGGCTATTTAAAATAGACGCAAATGTAGCATTATCTTGCGTTAGTGGAGCACATGTTTAAACCAACATCCTAAAAAGATGCTAAGTTAAAAAAGAAAAACTAAAATGGAGACTAAATTTGTTCCTGATAATAGGACTGAATGTTCCATACATTTGTGTGGATGGAATCAGATGCATCCCTGAATCTAACAGTCTTTTACTATAACCTATGGGCAAGGGCAGGTTGGGGCGCCCAGATTTACTGCGGTATTATTTGGCATCCTTAGTGCTATCGTTGCGTCATCTGTCACTGGAGTCTTCCAGTTTTCACAATATAGTGGTACACCAGATGTTGAAAGTCCTGAATATTTCATATTTATCCTGGTGAGCGGAAAAAAAAACTCACTAAAAAAGTGAGATACAAAAATTGTTCCAATTTGTGACACTTTGCAGAAGATCATTTCAAGACACGGCATACACATCATAAATGTTGAAACACCAGAAGGTTCTTCCTGTCCGAAGAAATCATACGTAAATGGGCAGATCTAAGTATAGCAAATAGTGGGGTCTTTTTGAGGGTCCCAGTTTCAAATCTTTCCAGAAGTTTTTTTTGGTCAAACCTCAACATAGCCAGCACCATTTTTCAGTTTGCTCAAATAATAGTGATCCTTAGAAATATCAACATGGTTGACATTGAGCCTTCCAGGAAGATAGCAAAGGATCTGTTTAGGGAGGATGGAGTCAATCTCTCCCTTAGGTTTTAGTACTGCTGAGTCAAGACCCTGTGCAGCTAGTAGATGCCTGAGAAAATAATGGATGCAGTGCACAGGGATTGACTTAAGGGACCAGCAATGGGAGAGGTATTTCAGCCTGAGCTACATCTGTTTTAGGGGAGTGAACTTCCAGCACATAGATTATTTCAACAGGTGGATGCTCACTCTAATGCTAGGGGCTCTGAGCAAAATGTTCCCTTCAGTGCCTGGGAAGCACCCAGAGTGTAGTTCCGAGTAAGATCGGCTACACATGTTTTGGTCCTGCCACTCCCTTAAGTCTGTCTGGAAAGGTATATTCTGTGTGGTTAGCCTGACCAGCCAAGACAATGTTCCCCCCTTGACAAGAGCAGCTCTCCTGGGCCTGGTGGACTTGCATTTTTGAAAAACCCATCAAATTGGGAATTCAGTTTCTATTAAAATGTTGATTGCTTGGTAACTAATTACTTCTCCTTGGAAGTCCCCTGTTGGGCTTGGCTTTGAGGAATGGGTAATGAAAATGAGGAAAGTCAGACAATGGGCAGCCTGTTTCCATGCCAGACTGAATAGGTGTGTTACATATTATAGAAATTGGAAAAGCTTGGCTAGTAAGCTATAGGTGGGTGAAGAGTAGGCACAGGCACTTTATTAGTAGGAGGTAAGAGGGTATGCACAAGCATGTTTTGTAGTGGGAGTCAGGAAGGCGCTTGCAGGTTTATTGGCCGCCTCTGGGAGATGGTATGATAGTGCTGCACAGTCACTTGGGGTGGGGGCTAGTAGGAGGGAGGCAGGGGTGGAGCATGCTTCACCTAAGGGGTTTTTAAGTTCTAGGATCAGGTGGCCATCAAATAGGATGAGGGGTTGTTGACACATTTTTTTCTTTTAAAGACTGGTGGTGACACTGAGAGCGATTCTTACTCTTCGCTTACAGAAATTGCACAAGACTCCCGATAACACGATCGCTGTTTGTTTTGTAAATTTGCTGAGTGGGAGTGGGAGAGGGGCAGTTCAGATCCCGTTCAGATCCTTAAGAGACCATGAGAACAGCAGCTGGACAAAAATACTACTCTGGCAATCTTTGTTTACATGTTGCCAGGAGCACAGCCTCCAGATGCAGAGAGTAACCATACTGCCTATTCGTGGGGCTTAGAAGTAAAACAAAAACGACAGGGGATTGTAAGTATTCAGTATGGCCTGTAAAATGAGTTTTGTTGAAGTTATAACTGCCCTACTGGGTAACATGTTGCTTCCCAGGAGGCCAGCTTAGGGCAGGAGTAGTCGCAGTCTCAAACTGAGCTTATGATTGACTCTTCTCAAGAAACAGACCTTCTAGAGCTTCCAACTGCTGTGAAACTCACAACTGGGTTGGGCCTCGTTCACCTTCCTCACCAGGCTGCCTTCATTCATGCCATTGCAGCACTGTGTGATGGGTGTTATAGCCTTCAAAGTTGTTCAGAAGTGGTGGGGTGTGGGGGGGGGAAGTTGCATGCAGGCTGCTGAATAGTTTACCAGCCTCCTGATTCCTGCTTTCTATTAGTTAGTTATCTCCTTAAACATGACTCTCTACTTTTTTAGTTTTTCTTTATCTTTTTTTTTTCTTGCTATAGCATTTTTTCTTTCCCTTTGTAGTTATGACTTTTTTTCTTCTTTTTCATCCTTATAACTTTTCCACGAAAGTCCTCAAATGTAAGTTTCGGTTATGTGCCTTTTACTGTAGAAATTCCTGTTGAATGTCTGCTGACATACTCAGTCTTTGTGTTAAACAGTTTGCAAGCTTTTTTTTGCTTTTCTGAGTATCTTTATGGTTTCAGTTTGTTAATTGTTTTTTTTCCAATAATACAATTGTTGATGTTCAGTTTCTTGTTGGGGTTTTAGTGCAAGAGTACACTTTGCACTTTTTTGTTTTGAAATGTACTTAGTCTTAAAACACTGTGAACTCCCTAAACAGTCACATTGTCTTATTGTTGAAATTTAGGACATCTTTGCAGTGTCCCCCCACCACACTTTTTGCCCCATTTGAGACCCATGGATCCTGGTTTTCTGACTCTGAGAATGCCCTGGGCTTTGCTGGACAGGCCTAGGGCTAGTGCTATGTTGAAAAACACCCACTGCTCATTGCAAACACACACACATGTATTAGGGTGCACCTATGATTGACATGACCTACCCTGGAGGTCCCTCGTAGATAATAGGGCAAGCGGGATTAAAACTACTTTTAAGTCCCTAGAATATAATATGGAATGGTGGTTGAGAGGCCAAAAGCCTTTGTTGCACTTGCATGTGTGCACTGCTGAGAGAGCCTGATGTCATTTTAAAAGCAGCCCTGTTTTGCAGCACTGCTTTTAAATGTAAATTGTGCCTAAACTCTACTTTGGTGGTAGGGGCACTTAAAAGATGATAAACTATAATATTTTGTCATTTTAGGTATCCCCAGGGTCTCCACTAGGTGTCCCAGTGGTGAGGGGCATGTCATTCATTTTTTGTCAAATCTTTTTTATTAGCATTTGTTTAAGAAACAGCACAGTGATGAACAGCACATTGCAGCGGACTTGCCCCTATCCCTCGCTAACAGCTCAGCATAGGGGTATATCAGGCATACTACTACAGTCTCTGCACTTGCTAGTCATGGGGCGCTAAATTGTACGCACATTAATAGTAAGGTTACCCACCCCGCACTGGCCAAGCATGTGCTGCCGGGGCCAGCACCCCAAGGCAAGTCCATAGGTGTCCACCCGCTGAGTCTCTGTGTATCAACATAAATGAGGATGGATCCTCTCAGCATCGGGTATGCGCACAAGATTGACTTTTCCGTATATAAAACAGTTGAAATCAAACAGTGAACGGAATATACTTAGAAACTATTGCAGCTGCAGGAAAAAACTCCAATACCCACTGGTCCCCCCAACTCATCTAGGACAGCCCCTCCCCACCTCCCCTCGCACTTCCCTACTCTGTTCACAGGTATAATGCACTCCGGGAGCCCAATCACCCTCACAGGCTAAGGTGTCATTCAATTAGTTAGGCGAACTGGAACACATCTTGCAACATACCCAGGCCTTTCCAGCAATACCACTCAATCCTCCACTTCTCTTGCGCCTCCCATCTCCCCTGCCCTCTGCAGGGCACTAAACATGCATTTCCACCGCTCCGCCATTGGCTCTCTCCAGAGACTCACTGTTTCCTCCCTGCGTATAGCCGTCCACTCCGCCTGGGCCCATGCCTGAAGGGAAGAGACCCACGCCTGCGCAGTCGGAGGATCACCCGCCTTCCAACGCCTCGTGAGGAGACGCACAGCTCCCACTAACCCCAGGTCTAAGAAGCGAGAAGATGTCTTGTCTTTGGGTGGTCTCTTAAATTGGTGCAGTATATACTCCGGCCACTCCAGGGGTATGATACAACCAGTGCATCTACGGAGTAACGCGCCTATTGCGCCCCAGTAGGAGGTCAGCCTGGGACAGCTCCATAGAAGGTGGAGAAGTCCTGCATCCAGCTCTCCACACCTGGGGCAGGACGCATCCACGCGGTGGAAATATCTTTTTATGAGTGCAGGGGTGAGGTAGGCCCTATGCACTATACTGAGCTGTATTTGACGGAATCATAGATTTCTGGGAATGCGCACTAGATTTTTGAGTATTTTTTCCCCAGTCTTTGTTAGATAGTGCCCTACCCATGTCCTGCTCCCATTTGACCTTGAGGGATGTCAAACGAATCCCTGTGTGTATCCTCAATGACCCAGCAAATCAACACACCAGGTGTCTGCCCCGCCTCATGACATGCAGGAATTGTATGGTTAAATGAGTTTTAGGCTCTGACGCCATGTCTCCCCACTTGGCCGTCATTTTCGCCACGAGAGACCGGTGCAGGAGGAACCCCCCCGGGGAAAGCCCATCTTCTTCCACCAGCGTCTCATATGGGACCAGTGCGCCGTCCCGGTAGCTATCTCACAGTGTCTGTATGTCTGCTTCTTTCCAATGGTCTAACATGGGTCATGCGAGGTCTCCGTCACCCCCCAGGAAAGCCTCAAGCGGCACCGCAGGTGCATATGTAAGAACCCCCCCGGGTAATGTAGAGGGCTCTACGAAAACACTAGTAAACAACCGCCAGCAGTAGCTGGGTAGGCCGTGTTGGCGTCGCCAATGGGTGGAACAGCTGTGTGATCTGCTCCCGGGAGTACTGTGGATCCACTGTGGCGGTGCCTTCCCTGCCTCGGTCCGCCAGCCATCTGGCGATCCACTGCAGCTGCGCCACCAGATAAAATTGCTCCAAGCAAGGGGCAGCTAACCCGCCACTATCTGTTGGGAGGAACAATTTCGCAAGCGCCAACCGGTGTCTGGATGGTCCCCATATGAAGTCACGAAGCATCTTGTTGAGCGATGTGAAGAAGGAGGGCGGCACATAGAGGGACAGATTGACAAAAAAGTACAGGAGTCTGGGGAGCATAATCATTTTGGTCAAGGCCACCCTGCCTGTCGTGGTCAGTGGCAAGGTAGTCCAAAAACGGATTTGGGATCAAAGTGCAGTTACAGCCCTACCCAGGTTGCCGTCAAATACATTAGCCGCCTGTCTGTAAATCTGCACCCTGAGATACTGGAAGGTGTCCGCTTTCCATTGGACACGCGTTTCACCTAGGCAATACCCCGGATCCTCCGTTTCCGGATTAAAGGCATAGAGACATGACTTTCCCGCGTTCACTTTGAGTCCTGAGACAACTGCGAACTGCTCCAACACCTGGGCCAACCTCTCCGGTATATGCGCCACATCCCTGACAAACACTAGCAGGTCATCTGCATAGAGCGAGACCTGATGGGTCGCATCTCCCAGTGGAATCCCCGCGCCCAGTGTCTGTCTCAGTTGTTCCGCCAATGGCTCCACCGCCAGCGCAAACAGCAGCGGGGACAGGGGACAGCCCTGACGGGTGCCCCGGCCCACCGCCACTGCCTCAGAAATATATGGACCCAGCCGCACCCGAACCGTAGGGTTCGTGTAGAGAAGTTGAACCGCCTGCAAGAAGCCCTCACCCAGCTCGTAGCGCGAAAGCACCGCAGCAAGGTACCTCCACTCCAGACAGTCAAAAGCCTTCTCCAAATCGATGATCAGTCATCCTGCCCTGGCCAGGCTCTCGTTGCCTCAGCCGCCACTCGAAAGAACCACCTGAGGTTCAGGGATGTGGTCCGCGCCGGCACAAACCCGTTCTGGTCAGGGTGCACTAGGTGTTGGACCCCTGCCGCGATTCGCTCTGCTAGGATTTTTGCAAAGATTTTATAGTCCACGCTCAGCATTGCGAGCGGCCTGTACGAGCCCAAAGCAGTGGGGTCCCGGTCTGGCTTAGGCAGGGAGACGAGGAATGCTTCCCGCATGGTAGGGGGGAGCAAGCCCTCGTCTAGGGCTGTACTGAACAACTGGAGTAACAGAGGCGCCAGGGTGTCTCTATTTGCCTTATAATATTCCGCAGGCAGATCATCAGGCCCGGGGGTTTTTCCTGTCACCATGTCTCCAATCGCATCACCCATTTCCTCCAGGGTGAGTGGAGCGTTGAGCTTGCCCCTATAATCTTCCGTTGCTACTGGTAAGACCAGGGCATCCAAGAACGCGCCAGCGCGGGTCGAGGCCCTGTGCCTCGAGACTGATAGAGCTGCTTATAATGTGCAGTCAGGGCACAATGGATCTCCCTCTGAGTGTACACCATGACTCCTTCCGCAGTGTGCAGGGCGCCCATGGGGACATGGCGTCCTTCACTTTGCACCAACCAGGCCAGCATACGACCTGCTCTATCCACTTTGGCGTGCATCCTGGCTGTATGCTCCATGTAATTATGACAGCGCAGCTGCTCCAGAAGCAGTGCGTGCCGAGTACGCAGTTGGCTGAGCGCACGCGAGTGCTCGCCCGTCCTTTCACCGTCCTTTTCGTAGCGGAGGAGCTCCAACTCTAGTTTCGCCAGGGAGACCGATCATTTTTTTTTGTTTGTTCCACATGGCCCCGAGGCAATGCCCGTGGATAGCCACTGTATGCGCCTCCCACTCACCCAGCGCGCTGCTCGCCGACCCTGCATTAACCTCGAAATAGGCCAGAATGGCCGTGCCCAATGACGACCGAAACTCAGCATCCTCAAGTGCAGCTAGTTGTAGCCGCCACTTGGGCACAGGGGGACAGTCTGCTTCCCAACTGATCTGAAACCAAAGCGGATTGTGATCTGAGTGCGTCCTCCCTAGGTATTCGGACTCGGCAAGGAGTGGAAGCAAGGACTGTGTACGTAGTATTCTGTCCAGGCGGACGTGGAGGTCGTGTACTGGGGAATAGAAGGAGTAGATTCTGTCTGCAGGATGCTGCACACGCCAGAGGTCACATACCTCCCAGTGAGTGAGCCAATCCCTGAATGCATGCGCGATGGACACTACTGGTGCAGCCCGAAGGGGAGAGAAGGACCTGTCCAAGTGCGTGTCCAGTACCATGTTGAAGTCCCCCCCAAGCAGACAGGGGAGCCCAGCATACGGGTGAAGGATATGATTCAAGCTCTCTAAATAAGCGGACTGCTCCACGTTCGGAGCGTACAGAGACCCCAGCAGTATTTCCTGGCCATTCAGTCGCCCTCGCGCCAGTGTGTACCTGCCCGCTGGATCCACCTGTGTGTCCGTGCAGTTGAATGGGACACCTGCCCGTACCCAAATCAAAGTGCTGCATGCGTGTGCAGAAAAGGTTGTGCCAAAGATCTGTCCTCTCCAGCGCCTGCGCAGCTTTTCTAGTTCGGCCAATGTCATATGTGTCTCCTGGAGGAATGCTATTCCCACCCCGTGGCGCTGGAGGTAGGAGAATACTGAGTATTGGCGAGAGGGGATATGTTCTATGAGCGGGCGCGCCGGGGAGAGGGAGCTCCCGGGGGGGTCTGGGGACACCAATGCGGGCATGAAGAACAAAGTGCTGCATTAAAAAACATTTGAACGGTTACAAACAAGATAACAGGAAGGGCGAGTCCCCAGTGGAACGTACGTACAAACAGTGTCAAAAACCACATCACCATAGTGATCTTAACTAAGCGTGGTCGCTGCTTGGGTTTGTGCGCTGCCAACAATCTCAGTTTGCTGCACCCCTAACACTTATCGCCTGAGGTCTCGGGAGGTGCCCCCATGCACTGAACACCCCCACCTACTCTGCAGTGGCTTGTGTCTCTCCTAAAGGAGCCCCCTACGCTAGGTAGCTTGCAGCTTGCGCCGGTCTCAGTCCAGTGGTCGCAACCCGCTGCCTCGCAGCCCAACAAGCATTTGCGGCCATACGAGCACACTCTAGGGAAGGCATTCATATATCAGCAGCCACTCTTCCTCGCACACAGCAACAGTAGGAGGCAAGACAGTGTCACCAATAGAGTCAGGAAGCTAGCAGAAAGTTCCCTTCATCCCAAGGACCCCAGGAGATATCACATGAGTAGGTCCGGCATCTGTGGTGACACTACTGGCATGGCCGCATCATCCGAGAGCACCGTTGAAAGTGAGGATGGGTCGCTGTTGCCTGAGTCACTCCGTGTCTGTGAGTTCCGCCTTCTCTCGCCATGTATCACTCCCAGGTTCATGACCGCTTCAAGGGCCTCCTGCCGCTCGAGGCGCTTTTTCTCCAGACTGGGAGCTGCTGGTCCAATGTTCGGGCCATGGCGGGCACCCCGGTTTCTATGCCGTCTCGACTTCTGCACCTGTCACTCACCACCTTCCTCCGCGTGCTCAGGCTGCGTGCCATTCCACTGCCCAGTTTCCTCCAGCCATCCCAAACGTCTGATGGTGCGTCAAAGAAACGGGCCCCATCCTTGGTGATCACTCTGAGTTGGGAGGGGAACAGCAAGGAATACCGAAGACCTATCTCCCGCAACTGCTTCTTTACCGCCAGATCGGTGCTTCGTCTTGTATGCACCGTCGCCGTGTAGTCCGGGAAGAACATCACTTGACTGCTCCCGACTGTGAGCATGTCCAGCTTCCTCGTTTCTCTCAGCACCACGTCCCGGTCCTGATAATTAAGCAGTTTAAAGAGGAACAGGCGAGGTCTGGCTCCCAGGCGAGGCTTCTGTGCCGGCACCCTGTGCACTCGCTCCACCACAAAGTGCGGGGACAACACCTCCGGGGGCCGAAGGTCCCTCAGCCTTGACTCGGTGAATGCCTCCGGATCTTCCCCTCTTTGCCTTCCGGCAGCCCGACCACGCGGATATTGTTGCGGCGGGAGCGACCTTCCGCATCTTCCATACGATCCTCCGGTACGTGTACTCTGTCGAGGATGTCCTGAAGCGCCGAGGTATGTTGCTGTACCACCGGCTGCAGTCCCCGAAGTGTTTGGCGTTGGTCCGTGACTGTGTCCACCAGTTTACGATGGTCTGAGCGGAGTAAGGTGAAATCTGACGTTACCTTATCAATTCGGTTCTCAGGGGATGTCTTTGTCTGCTCCAGTGTGGTGCCAATGCGCTCCACCGCCGCCAGTACGGAGTCCATCTTGGCTGCAAGGGCCTCTGCCGGACCCAGACCACCACCCTGCGAGCCATGCGGCTGACTTGGTCCATCCTCAGCCTGCTGCCTCTGCTGGATTCGAGCTTACCCATTACAAGTTGCTGCGCAGACGGCATCCACTCACACCGGCAGCTGCCCAGTCCGTTGATCCAGGTCCTCACAGAGGGTTCCACGAGGTAAGCACTTCCCTAGTCCAATGCCAGTAGGCGCTGCCCAAGGAGTCTCCGAGTCAAACCCAGCTGACCCCCCAGGTAAGGTGCCGGCACCCCGGAGCCCACACTCACCAGTCTTGCGGGGTCCCCCGCTCCAGTAAATCTGTGCCAAGAAGTCGCTGCTACCTCCCCTCCACAGCTCCCAGAACCCTAGCGATCAGGGCATCAGCCGCAAGGCCCGGAGGATATCACACAAGTCTCGGAGCCCAAGATTTTCCCCCGAGGCACGCCACCGCGCATGGGCCAGAGGCGATCATCCCAACAGCCGTACCAAACAAGGGAGGACCAGCAACTCCCAAGCAGAGCGCAGCTCCGTCAGTTAGTGGCGCCCAGTGTCCTGTCTCAGCAGCCGCAGCCCAGGGGCAACAGAGGTAGTCACTAAGTCGGCCCCGGGTAGCACCCAATGCGATTATCTGCTCCAGCACTACTGCCCAAGCTAGGGGGCAATCTCCAGCTGGGTGCGGCCACAGTAGCCGTCCAGTCTCGGTCCCTGCCAGCCGATGCCAGTCCCACATGCGCCACAGCAGCAATCCACCAAGTACCTCAGCTCACCGCGGCGACTCATCAATACAGTCCCAGGCGGCCCCCCGCTCAATCGCAGACGGACAGGCGCCAGCAGGAAAGCATCAGCAGTCTCCACCTCGCAGTCAGGGCAGGCAGTACATTCTACCATTGCTAGCGTCCTCTCCACATGTCCCACAGGCGAGTCAAGATGGCGCCCACAGCTCCACTAAGATGGTGCCCGGCAGTTAGAAATGGCGACCTGAGAGAGCACTAAGCGCAGGCAGGGATGTCTTCTTGAGCATTGTGAGACACAGGCTGCCAGCCTCACACAATCACCATCCAGTTCGGGCCTCCTTGCAGTGTGGGTGCACCCAAGCCTCTGTGCCCCCAAGCCCCAGGGAAACCAGTGTTGTCCTCCGCAGCAGTCGTGGCCCCAGACAGGAATAGTTCAATTCTCAGGGGCAGCCCTGCCCCACCCGACAGTCACGGTCCTCAGGGGGCCCTCCCAGGACACTGACGCCAGTCCCCCACCTCACCTCCAAGACAGGGCCTGCGCTGGTTGCATGACACGCCTCCACGGGGCAGGCTCTCTCCCGGGCTCCGTGCTCGTGTAACTCCCGCACCCGGGCCGCCCAGATCCTTGCCCAGACACCTCACCGCTGCGAGGCTTCTCTCGCCATGCTCCGGGTCTCTCGCTCCGTCGATGCCAGGGCCCTGCCAGGCGCCGCCACAGTCCCGCCGGCGCAGGGGCCCCCCCACTGGAGTCGTCACCGGCCCGGAGTCAGTAGCAGATCACCAGGTGGCACCGGTCCGGAGTCTATGGCGGGCTCCAGCGTCTCCACTCACCGCTGCCTGTCAGGACGTCTCCGCATTCAGCCGCTCCAAGCAGCCACTCCTTCTATGGCACCTGGCAACTCCAGCACCTCTGCAAGCTCCGCGGCTCCCTGGCAGCCCGATGTCGCTTTCAGTGGCCCGGCGCCTCTTCCCGCCGATGTAATGGCCGCCTGTCACTGCACACGGCCCTCCGCCACAGATTGCTGCGCCGCCATGTACCGGCCCAGGTGATTGTCGGCCGCCTCAAAATTTCTCCGCCGCGTCCCTACACCATCACCGTGAGGCACAGGCTTTGGGGGCACCTCTGGTCTCAGGATAATTAGGGGTTTTCAAAGCGGAGCTCTATGCTATTGCATCCGCCATGCTGGCTGGCTAGCCACACCCCAGTGGGGGGCATGTCATTATAAGGAGGACCATTTTAAAATATGTGTTATATGCCTTGTGTATAGAGAAATTGCACATTTCACTCTCTCTATTGTAGTAAAGTTCCTCCCAAAATCGACTTTTGTGCTAGGAGCACTGTGGAGTGAGTATCCACAGAGGTTTTGCATACTCTTGAGCCCTACAGTTCCCCTAGGTGTCCCAGGGTTGGGGGGTCATGTAACTGTAAGCAGCGCTTTTATAAAAAGATGTTTTATATCTCTTGTGATATAGAAATTTCACATTTAATTTTCCCCATTATAGATCCCTAGCCCCATAGGATAATATGACAATAGTTTATGAATGTACATATATTGTTAGGAAATAAATAAAATATGATTCAAGGACATAGAATAATTGTATTGATAAATCCAACAATATGTCATTGTTGAATTTATCCTGCAGTATACAGAAAATAAGTTATAAGACTTTCTTGTCTGTAAGACAAAATTCAGCCATCCTGTTGTCTTCCCTGACAGGTCAGGTTAACAGGATTAGCCAGGCTGCTTTGATTAAGTGATTAGTGGCTCATCCAGAGAGAGGCTATCTGTTGGAGAGAGCTCTGCTACACAGAAATTCCAGAGCAAAGGGGATGGTCAAGAAGCATGAAGCTTCAAAGGGGGAATAAGACAGACAGGGATTGCCAGGTCCATCTACCCACCAGCCAGATGGCAGGCTTAAGGCAGGAATTTGCAGGTGGTAGAGGAGGAGAGCTATAGAAATTAGTCATACTGGAAGTTGGTTTCATTAGTTCTTGTTCCTCTGCTGACATTTTAAACATACACATTTTTGGAGGAATAGTGCTTTCTGGGAGAAGTATATGCCACACTTTGGAGGAAGTTGTCATGCTGGGGTGTGCTGCCCTGCCCCTCTTTGAAAAAGAGTGCTCTCCTGCTTGACCCCAGAGAACACTGAATGTGAGAGTTGCAGAGCCTCTCAGATTTGCTGCTTGAAACTAAGAGAAGAAGAAGTATTGCCAATTTGGTATCTTGATTTGCACCATAAAGCTCTGCATTCTGAATGAGTGAGCCTGCTGCATTATCTGTAACTACAGCCCTTTGGATGTGCCTTGATTCGAGAGGAATAAAGAGTGAACCCCCTGCAAGCTACATGTTAACAGAGCTCACCTTGACCACCACCACTATGAATCCCCAGCCAAGAGAGTGTCTAGTGGATTTGTAATGGTTTTGTCCAGGTGCGTTGTGGTAATTGAGATCCCAACCTTTCAAAGACCATCTTTGAGATTCCAGACCCTTGGATTGTATTTTGGACACTTTGGGCCCTCAAGAGGAAATTCAGGAGGAAGTTCCAGAGGTTTGGAGCAGCTTTGGAAAAAAGTTCTAAAATCAGACCGACTGAACCGCAAAAGCCAAGCCGGCCACTGTCAACCGCGAGCCGGCCTGACCTGCTGGTTCATTCCACTGAAAAGCTCTGGATGTCCTACTTCCAGAGTTTGACCGGGAGCTCCCTGAAAGGCAAACTGGTGATCCCTTCCTGAATGTGGACTCTGGGGCGGCTGGTGACATTTGAAAGTGGTGGTGCTTACCATTATATTCGTACTGCACTGCGGCGAGTGAGCGTAGCGAGCGCGCTCGAACAACCTATGGGGGGGCAAATTTGAGGAATCAGGAAGGTTAATACAGCAATTAGTGCTGGGCCTGAACTGCCCTCACAGGCTTATCTACAAGTTCCTCACTTAGACTATATAGGTCTGCATCCAAGAGCCAGTGAATGCAGATTGTCCTTCGGTCTGCAATTATTTCTGTATCTGAGAGACAGTGATCGGTACAGGATGCTCTGATCTGGCAGAGAAAGAATGACTTTGGATGAACTTGGCAAATGTGTACCCCAGAGAAGAAGAGTGAGAGCCCAGCACGTCAATGTGTGAAGACTCTGCCTATTTATTCCCCGCTAAGTAGAAGAGAGAGCAGGGCACCAGGTTATCCCAGGTGTTTGAAATGCATTTTTATATGGAATCCTGCCAAACACCAACTGATGCTCTTTATCGAAAGGCAGAGTGAGCTCAAAACTCTCTGCCCATCTCAGCCTGTGTGCATACATTCAAGTACATTCATGCAGCGATGGACCCTTCGCACTGCAAGATTGATGATTCACCTACAGTATGCAATCTACCTTATTTTAAAACGAGATTGATCATCAAATCAGCTTCATAATGAACATACGCAGACTATTCGAACGGCTTCACGGTAAACATTCATCATGCCATCTTATGTGCTCCCATAATAAACACACAGACCACCTAAATGGCCCTTTAAATAAGAGGAAATGAACGAGCTAACCTCCCATGTAGACCACCAGCTCTCTTTATAAATACACACGCGCAGAGCAAATCCAATAACAGCGTGGTGAATCTTTGTCAATCATATTGGTCAGAGTTTCGTCAAATGAAACGTCCCTTATTCCATCTAAGAAAGTTTGTTTTACATCATTATACTGAGGGCGGGATTACTTAAACAGACCCTCCAGTTTATCGCGATTTCGCGATTCACGAAAAAATCGCGAAATCGGCAGACTACCGCGATAATAACCATTTTGGCCGCGATATTTAGAAAAAAGTGTCTCTACCGGCGGGAGACAGCAAAACAAACAATGCCTTTAATTGGCTGTGCGCCCCTCCCCACTCGTGTGTGCCAGCAGCTTCCCGGGGACACACAGACAGTCAGTTTTTTAGCTGCCACCCGCAGCCGAGTACTTAATAGGTCTTTAAAAGACCTTTCACTTGTTAATGAGTCTTTGTGTTTCACCCTTTCTTTGACCTCTCTGCCTAGGGCTGGAATAATTAATCACGGGCGATCAGGACAGTCCATGTAAGCAACAACTCTTGGAGCCTTATCTTCCCCGACTCTGAAAAGAGGGAAACGGACTGTTAACCAACAATACAACTGCACTACAGAGCACAAACTATACAGATTAAATTTACGAAATCTTCTCTTGAACAAACCATGCAAATAATATCAGATCTCAGTTAATGAGGGTTGACACCAGGTCTCTTTTTACAACCGAGCCTCACCAAGACAACAAATGCGCGAGCAAGGTATTAGTGACTTCTCCGCAGTATAAAAAATGCCTTTAACAAAAAAAAATTGTATTATATGCATTTCCATTATTGAGACAAGATTAGAGACAAAATGCATGCCTTAGAAGACTAACGGAAAACGATACGCTACGTTTTCCAAGAATGCTGCCTCACAGCATGGGCATCAGAAAGATGGCTATGACAATAGAGTTATGTTATATTCTTCATTCATATGTATTGTTTGTCTGCTTTTTGTATAATTAGAAATGCATCTTTTGATGTTCTCTGAAGATGTTCTCTGTTGCCTAGTTACTTATGCTCATTATCACCTACAGCACTCCAACTTTAACTTATGTGCTTTTACTCGGAGGACACAAACCACCCTCTGTGAAATGATTCCCATCAGTATGAGTTTACTCCTCCTTGACCACATGCTGAAGTATAGATGTATGGATGGAAGAATGAAAGGGTGGACGGATGAAGGATGGATGAAAGGGTGGATGGATGAATGATGGATGGATGGATATGTAAAAAGATGGGTGGATGAATGATGGGTGAATGGATGGATGAAAGGGTGGATGGATGAATGATGGATGTATGGATGGAAGGATGAAAGGGTGGATGGATTGTGGATGGATGTATGGATGGGAGGATGAAAGGGCGGATGGATGAAGGATGGATGTATGTATGGATGGGAGGATGAAAGGGTGGATGGATGAAGGATGGATGTATGCATGGATGGATGGGAGGATGAAAGGGTGGATGGATGTTTGGATGGATAAAAGGCTGCATGGATGGATGTGTGAAAAGGTGGGGGGATGAATGATGGGTGGATGGATGAAAGGGTGGGTGGATGGATGGATGGATGAAAGGGTGGATGGATGGATGGATGTATGGATGGGAGGGTGAAAGGGTGGATGGATGAAGGATGGATGTATGTATGGATGGATGGGAGGATGAAAGGGTGGATGGATGTATGGATGGAAGGATGAAAGGGTGGATGGATGAATGTTTGAAAGTGTGGGTGGATGAATGATGGAGGGATGTGATGAGATCTAACAGGCACATTTATGGTTGTCAAAAGTTGATGATGAGGAGTACCAGTTTCTAGAAACTTTTGTCGGAAGGGGGTCCTTACGCCTAAAAAGGTTTTACAAGGGGGTCTCGGGATCAAAAAGTTTGAAGACCTCTGCCATAACATACAAGTTAGCTTGACAACCAAACCAGTATTAATACTAGATAGAGTATTATTCACATAAAGATGCAACTTTATCAGTCGGAGGTAGAGCCACTGGAATTATGAGATTTTGCAATAACTACAATTTCCGAATTGTTATCAATTTGCCAACCTTGCCACATAATATTCAACATCCGCTCAATAATCTTAAGATTTTAACAAAATTAACTGAATCATCAAACAAATATAACAGTGTTCACCACTGGATGTTACCCTGGTGATGGCAAATCTTTTTGTTAATGTTCCTGTGAAGATCTACTGGTCATGGGATTGCTAGCGACAGTAGTCATCCATTGTTACTTTTATGGTACAATCTTGGTGTTACTCAGATATTTGTGGTATGATAGTGGTGACTTGGTGGAGTCTGGGCTTTCTTAGTATAAGACAGGTTTTATAAAATGAGGTGTAAAAATGTATTGTAGAATCCTGACCCTCGTTGTAAGGTTTTTTATTTCCATTAGAATGTACCCCCTTCCTGTGTTTGGCGGAATTGCTATATAGTTACAGCTCTTGAAGAAGGTGGTTAAGAAATCTCTATTTCCACTGAAATGTGCATTGGCGGAGGTTGTAGGGAGTCCCCCGACTTGGACACAACATTGGAGATGTTGAAGCAGTGATCCCCATGCTGGATTGCAAATTAAATTCCATCAATTTGGGTTATGTTTGTTTTGAGCGAGCATAAGAGGAGGTGACCTGTATGAATGAGGGTCAGTGAAAATGGGGTGGTTGTTTGATCATTCTGTATTTATGATCGCAGTTGTTTTGTCTAAATCACCCAGTTTTGGGGTGTATAGATAAGTAAAGTTGGATTGTTTTTAAAGCACAATGTATAAAAAAGAACGAAACTATAAAATGTATGAAATTGAAAAGGATTTATTAACAAGCAATTAAAATGCTTTAGTTGGGTCAGTGCTCGTTGTGGATTGACTACCTTCATTAAATAGATAGGTTAAGCATGAATGTATATATTTGTTTGATGGTTTGTTTTTCCCCTATTCACAAACCTAAAATTATACTGAGAGAGGGCCCTTTTCAGCGGCGGGCCCTGGGGGGATTGCTTTGGGGCATTTATCCATTAGTTTATGTCCTATATGCAGCCTTGAAGCCAAACAAAGTGTCTACATTGTAAATAAACCAAAAATACATAGTTTCATGTTGTTAAACAACTAAAAAAACGAAGATATGTGTTTGTTGTAGGAAAAACCGCCAAATAAAATGCCGCTAAATTGCCGCTAAATTTCCATATTTGTGCCGCTAAATTTCCATTTTTGTGCCGCTAAATTTGCTAATCCATGCCGCTATATCCTGGGGGGTCTGAACTTAAAGTGCACTGCTGGTGATACTTTGTACAAAGGCGTCATTCAGTTCAATGTTGCATATTGTACAAGTGTCGTATACGCTCCATTTCTTTTTGTCATGATCAAAACGCCTTTGCAACTGCAATTATAACTATTCCTCAGATGCGGTTCGCACTAGCGGGGGAGGGGTGAGATTAAAATAAACAAAACTTACCGGGTCCGCCGTCCGCACCGCCTCTGCTACTACTCCCGCGTAGGCAATGGTGCTTCAATGTTACCGCGTTTCTGCGTCACTGGAGAGGCAAGTGAGTGGCAACCCCTCTCAGCCAATTCTGGTGCTGCCAGCAGCGCCAGGATTGGTTTAGGGCATGGTTATTCACCGCCCGCCTGCCCATTAGGAGACCGAGGTTTGATCCTGTGCTCAACCCTCGCTCTCCTAATGGGCATGAGCCAACCAGAGCAGCAGACACTAGTACGCATGAGTGGGCACAGCTGAAACATTTGCCTCCTTTCCCAATCATGCGCACTCGTGTCTGCTGCCTGACAATGCCTGTCAGTCAACATGATGCCAGACCGCCCACCCCTCTAGACTCTGATGGGGTGGGCGGTCCGATGTCATGCTGACTGACATGATTGTCAGTTCTTCCTTGACATGTCTGAACTTAAGTAAACTGAGAGTTTACTAAAGTTCAGAGACGCCGAGGGAGCTGTGGGCGGGGGGCAACGCCTCCAATGGACCCACCGCCACTGTGTGGACTGGTGAAGAGCATCGAGGGACCCCGGCAGAAAGAGCTCCAGATACGTTTCTAAGCCTCATGGTAACATTTCGACCAAGGCCTACCTTGAGGAGTATCTGAGCAGGGCTCCATCGCGGTCAGCGTGAAACTTTTACTTTGTCCTGGTCAAGCATAGCCAAATGTCCCTGAGTGGTGCTATAGGTTTCTATGTGCTAGAAAGTGTTTATTCTTTAAAAAATCATATCTCTGGTTTCCTGTATAAGATGCTTGATGTTTTGGTGTCATTTTAAAGAAAATACCATGTCCTATATTTACAAATTGGTGTTGTGTTTTTATTGTGTGTTGGGTCTTAAATATTTAATGGATTGGTGTTTTTAAATGCTTTACATACCCGTCTCCTCAGTTAAGCCTGCCTGCTAGCAGCCAAGCTACCAAGTGTTGAGCATGGGAATAATTTACCGAGACCTATTCCGAGCCCTAGACTGTGTTAGTAGCCTTTCTGCCAGTGGTAGATGCATATTTACCACTGTTATTAACACACTTTTCAAACACTTATTTAAAGAGTTTGATTTTGCGAAAATATTTAGTTTACAGAGTATATTGTGAAATACTTTTTAGACAACCTTCACAACAACACATGTTATGTAAATGTTTATTGCAACTTGTGTTTGCCCCCAGATTTATATTTGAGTGCTAGCATATGTGAGTAAGTCAATAGCCTTGTATTTCGTATTTTGTTCTAAATGTTACAGATAGAGTGTTTTGGGAGGGGTTTTTAATATGCATTTAACTACTTTGAAATCTGAGTCACTTTTTTTAATGCCTGGGATGCAGATCCCTTTTATATATGTTTGTTATAAGGTTTTTGCGATAAAGAACCATCAACAAGGTAGAAACATAGGGCCTTATTTATGAAGGACTTGCGCCGCCGGTGCGTCACTTTTTCCCATGTTAAAAGTGACGCACCGGCGGCGCAAGTCCTTCATAAATAAGGCCCTAGGGGCCTTATTTATGAAGGCCTTGCGCCGCCGGTGCGTCACTTTTTCCCATTTTAAAAGTGGCGCACCGGCGGCGCAAGGCCTTCATAAATAAGGCCCCTAGTCTTTTATTGTAGAGACCATGGACTCAAAGACATAGTGACCCCTTCGCCGGTCAGTAGGCAACTGCAGACAAATGGAACCCACTTACCCAAGCCCACTAACAATGGAGCTTAGAACTAGGCATTCGTTAAAGAACACGTAAACGTATTAAAACAGTTTGCTTAAATGTTTTGGATTGTAACCGTGTTTGTCAAGCCATGTAATATTTGAAATAAAGGCTAGATGTAAAATACAGGGGCACATTCTAAATAAATAACTAATCCATTGAATTTCATGATTAGTAAGAGTTTAGGTTAGATTAAATTGTATAACTGTAAAGGCATTGTTAGCTTACTTGAGATGCAGGATTGCTTCTTAAGTCAAGCTGTTCGACAGCGCATTCTTTGGCCATTGCAAGGTATATTGTGGCTTACCAAATAAACATAGAGCCTGCCCATTCATCACTATTGGTTGGCTTTCCATGTCACTCTCATTTCCCTACTTGTTATTCATGTTCCATCTTGCCAATCTGGTATTTGTCCCTCCCAGTGAGCATTGACTCTTTCAAAACTCTTTGTTTGGCAGGCATCATCACTTTGCTGCTTGCTTATCAGGCACTACTTTTTTTGCTTGCTTCATCTCCCTCATGTACATCTCCCCCCTTGCACCTCATGTTGCTCTCTGTTGCCGGTCTGCTTCGCTTTCCGCCATGCTCAACTGCATTGCTTCTGCTTACCAGCCTGGCTTCTTTAACAAAATAAAAATAAAAATAACATGTTTGCTCATTTTACATTCTTTTGAGTTAACAATATGACTCGGATCAGTAATTAGAATGAAAAAACAGTCCTGCATGTATGTTTACAGAATGACACAGGTTGCCACGTCAAAGGCTTTTGTGTTGTTTTTTTTTAATTTTAGCCATGCAGCACAGCAAAGGTGAGACCTTTTGGGTTTGCCAATGCCTGTTTAGTTAAGTATCAAGTGTGTGGGAATAGATAGCAAACCAGACATTTCCAGTGGAGTTTCTTCCTAAAAAGACTTTTGAAAAAATACCCAAAACAGTACAGTGTGCATGACTGATTTTCTAAAATACTGGTTAAAAATATATAGCAATTCAATGCAGGCCTTAAGTGGAAATATGCAAAAGTACACATTTTCACTGTCTTCTCCACTATAAATAAACAATACTTCTCCACTATAAATAAGCAATATTTTTTTCTCTAGCATCAATTCAAGTATGTGTCTTAAAGAAATTGCACTCGCAATACAATATACATACTGGAGTGGCAGCACAGCAAAGCATCCAACCGTAGGATAAATAGCACTCATCTGCTACACTGTGTCTAGTAGAATTGGTCAATTTACTATCATATTTCATGAAAAAACATTAGAGTTATCAATTGGTATCGGCATAATGGTTACTTATATTGCTTACCATTTAGTAGCCCAGAAATTTCTGTGCCAGGTTGTGCCTATTTGGCATTGGTCTTGAAAGGTGGTGTGTATGAAATGTCTGCCTGACTTGTAAAGATGAAAAGTTTTGCTTTATGCAAAATTTGTGAAACTCCACGAAATTTCTCAGGGTGAAGTGCCATACAATTTATGAACTCAGGACTGTCTTGAGTCAAAAATGTCTTGAGGATGGCATTTTCACTGCCAGTGCTGCATGTGAGAAGTGAACATAATCAATTTTCATGCAAGATGTCGCAACAAAATTGATGAGATTTTTTATAAATTCATGTATTTCTCATTACATTTTGTGAACTAAAATCCCACCCTCCTACTTGAGACACCTTCCTGCACAAAATCAATCTATTCAGGCAATTTCCTCTTTCTATGTGTGATGCATAATACAGCACACATAGAAAATGGCAGAAAACAAGGAGGAATTAAAATATTTCTCCTCATTGCGCCTCCCTAACTCCACCCCAGGGGTTGCGTTAGATTCTAATGCATTCATAGGTGTACGATTTCTCATTAATCTGGGAATGCTTCAGATTCCATGGGTGTTGCGTGTTCGGCATAAAAGGGGCACATATTTACGGGCCATGAAAAGCCAGGTAAAGTGGCTTTAGGTGGCCTTGTAAAATTACCAGGGCACAGTGTGCCACCGCAACACCAAAAAAGTGACGTTCCAGTGCCGCAAGGGGCCTAAAAAACGAGGCTCTTAGTATGTAAAGCAACATTTCCATCATGGATGTATGTCCCAGTATGCTTATCTAGGACATAAGCATACTTATGCTTATGTCCTAAGTGGCATTAATGTGGCTAGTTAATTAAGGCACCATGCCAGGTTGTGAGTCTGTGCATTCATTCAGGTAGGCCCAACTCTGCCAAAGTAAATCAAATATGTAAGAGATCTTCTCTATATGTCCATGTAGGTAAGGTGCCTCTGAAAGTATTGTTCAGCATGACAATATACTCCAGTAATTAAAGCATAGTTACCAGCGAATCATACCAATATCCCTACACGATGTAAAGCATCAATACAAGATGTCTTCTGTATGTTTAGCACACATTACCATAATGCTAATATGCCCCTGTATGCATGCGCAATTGGCTGATTATACATGCATTCCCTTAATAAGGAAAGCTTCATCCGACTGTCAGTGACCGAATAGCCTGTGGGCCTGTAAAGCAATACTACCATTAAGTAGGTATGCTCCTTGTAAGTAAACTGCCTTTGTCATCATCTGTTGCAAAAATATCAGTCTGGCTAAGTTTTTATCATTATGGCAGTATGGCACAATGTGTAAGACGTCACTACCTACTATCAGCAATGCATATGCACTTGTGTCCAAAGTGTCACTGCCAACAAGTCCCATATTCTGAGATGCTCTTGGTGCGATATAAATATGCCTATGGGAGTGGTATGCCGCAGTGTTTAAAACACTATGCCAATATGTCTCCAAACATAAACCAGCATGAAAACGCAACCCTTTGCGTGAAGCTCCTTTGCACCATTCCACTAGACTCCAGTATGCGAATCGCGGATACCTCATACAAAACTTTTTACACAAGGTCATACATTGTGGCCGAAATGCACACATGCTACCAGTTCGAGGAAATAACGTCTCTGAGAAGGACGGAAGCTGGTCGAACCAGTTTTTCACGAACCTAAACGAATCCAAAATTAAAACAACTTGTGAACTTTTCAAACACCGCATAATGCGAAATGTGTTTGTTTTGTGAATATTATTAAAATGTTCCCGCGGCCTAGCCTTCCAATGAGGCACAGCAGGATTTGACCCCGTGAGGTCAAGGAAGAGTAGTGTTTGACACGTGGTTGTTCCACGGATCCAGAGGCCTCGATTCGGCCCAAAATGAGCCGAACCCATTATTCCTAATCTCAAAACAATCTTTCCCCGGCCACTCCCTAGACCCACGCCCAGGCACACACACTGTAGAGCGAATCACACTCAGGGTGAGAACATTTTAACAAATTGGTTGGATACAAGCACCTTTCATACGCATTTCCCCGCTTTTAGTTGCAGAGAAAGGGCACTCCTCTATCACAATATCGAATTTTAAGTCTCAGCCTACACTTATATCCAGAATATCGACTGCTACCGTATTGTCCAGGTGTGGAGATAATAATAGCAATCTATCCTTCCCTCTCCATGCTTACCTTGAGCATATGCTGGAAATCAATATTGTGGAGTTGATATATGTACATGTCGATATCCTTGACCTCGATGCAACCAGAGAGCGTTAATGGATGGTTTACTGGTTTACTTTAACTTGTTCTAGAGGGAGGTAATAGAGACAAATATATATTTTGCATAATCTATATTGATTTAGGTTTTTATGTGGTATTTTTATAAAGAGATATTTTAAACGACCTATCTAAATGCCAGAATGCAAAAGTGTTTTTTTTATTCTTCAAAAAAACAAAGTCTTGCCTTGGGAGTTTGTTTTTAAAGAAAGAAAAGTGTGTGTGTGGCTTTCTGAAAGACAGCGGCAGTGCACCAAAATTGCAGAACTTTCAGATTAACCACAGTAAATTCAGTTGCTCCAAGGGTATATAAAGCACACAAACTGTGTAGGAAGGAATGCTTGCAATTTGTCTAACCACTGGCTACTGCTCGGGGTAGCATCCCAATCCATTGTGCTTTTGATCACCATGCCACCTCAGTTTGGTCCCATATACAAATTAGCCTTGACCCTGTTTCTCATGGGAACAGTCCAATCCGAACTGCCAGGCCAGGTCTTCCCTGAACTGGAACACAATCAACCCAGGACCAGTTTCACCCTAGTTATGGGCCCATCAGCTGGGTACAGCTTGGTTTCAGTTACGCTGTCAACATGCAGTTTGATAGGAGAGCCCAGAGAGCAAATATGGAGTTCAGGGCTTCCTCCCAGAACATTCTGGGCATCCTTTGTAGGGCATTAGGGTAAAGCGTGATTAGGAAATGAGAGAGAAGGCTCCTTTAAAAATAGAGAAATTTTTGTGTCCTTTCCTGGCCCATTTTTCCCTGGAAGTTGTACTCCTAATGGTTAATAGGTAGTTTGGTTACGTGGGGGAGACCCCTTGCCTTCGTACCCTTATTATATTATTTTAGGAGTAGATTCCCTACTCCAGCAAACTGTCATGTTAACACTTCATGCCAATGACATTTACAGTACCAGTCTGAGTGCAATAAACTAAAGGGCAAAACTGCCCAGAACCGGGCTCAGAAGCAACAGCCGGAATTCATAAACTGTTGACTGAAATTTTGGTATAAACAAATAACAGTAACTTCCAGCCAGTGTGAAAAAAAATGATTTTACTGATTCCTGAGGTTGCCTCACCTGTGTTGCCCAAAGAAACTCTTTGAGCTCAATGGTTGGGGTCAATGCTGCAAATTCCCCAAACCAGGTTTGGGACCAGAATCTGAGGAAGTTTGACTACCTGTCAGAAGAAGGTACAGTGGAGCAAAGTGACTGGTTAGGAAGGGTGTTGGAGATGATGTTGCAGGAAAACAAACAAAGCAGCTTAGTTGGTGATGGAATGTGATGAAACATACAAAAGGTTGGGCAGGCTGCTAGCAGGCTGCAATAAGTCCAACCACTCTCAGAAGCTCATACAGAGTAGCAGTCCAGCCCATCATTCTTTTGCTCAGCAAGCCACCTCAGTATGGGCCAAGTCATGTGCAGACCAGTTTTGACCCTGCACCTTATGAGAACACTTCAGCCTGAACTAGCAAGCGAGACCCTCCCTGAACCAAAACAAAAGCAGCTCAGGACCGGTTTCACCCTAGTTATGGGGTCATCTGTTTAAGTGTCATGGGAATACCCAGACGTGGGTCCGGTGCTCATTGGGTCACTGGAACCAAGCAATACCCGACTGATGAACCCATAACTAGGGTTAAACTAGTCATGGGTTGTTCTGGTTCAAGGAGGACCTGGCTTGGCAGATCAGGCTGGACTGTTCTCATGAGGAGTGGGGGTAAAGACTGATTTGCATATGGCTGGGTACAAACTGAGATGGCATGGTAAGGAAAAGAACAATGGGTTGGAGTGCTACCCCAAGCTATTGCCAGTGGTTAGACTTATTGTAAACAGCCTTCCATCACTTTTTGTTTGTTTGATGAAATGTGACGGCCAAAGAAGCTCTGTGAGAATCTGCACCACTCGCAGTGACGTGGTATGGTTAGAGCGACTGACCTGCAGCAGCAGCGTGTGGTATATTGATTCTATCATTGCAACTTTGGCCAAAGATTCAGTCTTCACCTCACTCTATTCTCAAATAATTGGATAAATCCTTTCTCGATCAGGGTGACATATCGGATTGGCTTAAAATCAGACTTATGCTCCTCTTTAACCACATGGCTGCTGCAGGGATTTTTGCGCTGTGCTGCAAATGATCATTTTGCTGTTTACATGACGAGCTCAGCTCGTCATCAGCACACGACACCCGTGGGTGATGACGAGCTGAGCTCGTCATCAGCATCGAAAGGGTTAAAAATCAATTAGCTCCCACCATGACCTTAATAATAGCCATCTACTAACTACATTGCCTAGCACAGTGAAAATCTTGGAAAGCTGTGTATATTTATAAAAGGTGGAATTCATAAAAAATAATTTTCACTACAACACCCAATCAGGATTAAGAGCAGGCTGCAGCAATTGGACAGCTATGATAAAAACTGTGGACAATGCTGTGTACACCCTTATCTTTGGCTATTCAGGCCTTCGTACTCTCTTTTATTCCCTAATCTGATTAATGTATCTAACAGCTTTCACTACAACGAACTACATCATATTACTGGATACACAAAGATACATAGAATTTAATGGGGTCGTTCAGACTTCGTTCTCACCTCCTTTAACAAAGCATACCCAACTAATTAAAACTGGAAACTCTCTACCAAAATCTAGATATTTCTCAAATGAAGTATGCCACAAGGATAAAATCTTACACCCAAACCATTTAAAATATATGTGGAACACACTCCTAGGAGGACTTCTCAAATTCTCAAGTATCTTGTAGCATATCTGCATACTTAGGGGCAGATTTATCGAACTTTCATGCAGTCTAGCAAACCGCCATACGGTGCGGCACTGCATGAAAGGGTAAGGGCAGGAATGCACGGTTTTACCATTATATAGTGGATTCCTGTCCTTCCCTTGTGCTAGTGCTCTTTTAGCTGCCTAGAGTCAACAGAGGCACCTTTGCGGCATGATGCATGGGTGCCTTCATTGCAAGCAGGATTGTTTTTGGGCAGAAAGGGTTACCTTTCTGCAAGCAAACAGTCCTCAGAGGCATTTTCCTCTTTCTTAGAAAGAGGAACAACAAGAAAAACTAAATATATTTGTGCTTGTCCCCTGGGAAAGCATAGCATTTTTACGTATTCCCTGGTGTACATGTGCTGGTAAATCTGAGAATGCTCCAAAATCAATGGGTGGATACATGGGAACACTCATGCTCTTCTCATGAAATGCCTCCCAGCGGTAGAATACCGGAAGGCAGTGACTTATGTTGCATTGCATCACTTCAGACTTTTCAGGCCATGTAGGGCCCCGCGAGCTGGCCTTGCGAGGCTTGATAAAATCTTATTTTAGTGTTGCTTTTCTCTTGCCCCCTCCCTTGTGTGGCACTAGGGCGACCCACCACATTGATAAATCTGGCCTTTAATGCCCTGCTGTACCTAGCATTTGTATCCCCGGTGTACCTCTCTATTCTAACTCAGACCATTGGACTCCTCCTTCTATGGATAACACAATAACACCTAAACACATAATGCAGTGAAAATCATTACAGCTTACTTCCACATAGCCAAATACCTGCAAAATACTGGTTGGAATCAATGAATATCCTAGACTGCAAACTCTAGTTCATTGTATGTGCCATTGAGAACAGGGATAATTTAGATCTTGGCTGAAGCCTGTTAGAGGAATGACAGAGGACTGACCACCACTACACCACTGGAGGACTTCTTGAGATATTTAGAAATGTTTTCTGTTTAGAACAAATCCAAAGTTTCCTGCACATCAGTCTGTGCAGTGTTTGCATATAAGTATAAATGAATGCTGAGCGGGTGCAAAGGTTTTTTTGGCCCACCCAACATTATTTGTTTTCCTCAAACAAAATGACAAAGCTGTGAAAAAAAAAACAGAAAAAAATAAATGACCTGATACACATGGACGTCATTGATTTTTTCCCCTGCCTAGGTCTTCCATGACTCAAAACAGACCAAGGCAATGAAAATCACTATTGGGAGCCCTACACTAAAAAAGTCGAGGCTACCATCTCCTCTGTAATCTGGCAGCCATGTATACACCGTCTTTGCTGTTACTGTTGGCAAGGCCAGCAGAGGCTCTGCATTGGAAACTCTGGGGCATATTTATGAGGGCTTTGCATCATGCTCGCACCACGCAATGTGGTACATGCATGACACAAACCTCTAAGTCATGTTTATGAAGCCAGGCAAAGCGACTTTGCGTGGCTTTGAATGGCTTTAAAAATGTTGAGCAATGCAACGTAGTGCTAATCGCTGCATTATGTTATGTTATGTTGAAAGGATTTGTTGAGTGCAGGATCACCTGGAGAAGTCTTGAAGTTAGCTCTGCTCGAGAAAAAGAATCAAACCACTAGTTACTCTAAAGCCAAGTTTTTAGTTCCTTCCTAAATGATAGCAAATTGGGCAAGGCCCTAATGTGAAGAAGAAGAATGTTACTTATTTTAACCATGCCTGTTATTAAACATGTTTGTCCCCAGTTCACTCACTTGAACCTGCAGACCACCTATTTTTTGGCCCCGGCAGACCGCAGCTTCCCACTGGGTTCATCCCACTTAAATGTCCTCTACAATAACTCAGGACCGCTGTCATGCAGTGTATTGTAGGCTATGCAGAGGGTCTTAAATTGTGATGTGGTTCTTTATTAGGTCTTTAGAAATGTGATGTATTACTCTGCGCAAGGGAGGCATTTCAAGGGTGTTGCAGTAGGTGCTCCCTATTAAATCCCATGGTCTTTTATGCATTCCCAGAGTTACCAAACCTGGTAAACCTGGGAATGCGACAAAAAGATACACCTCCCCAGGTGAGTCATAATGAGGAGAAACATTTTTATTTCCGGTCTTTTTCCCTCTTTTTCTGTGTGCTGCAGTATGCAGTACACATAGAAAGATGTAAATGCCTTTATGGATTGTTTTTGTGCAGTTAGGTGCCCCTTCCTGCACAAAAACAATTCTGCCTACAACACAATATGGTCCAAGGGTGCCTGCCTTAGTGCTAGGCCACCGAAATGGCGCTAGCGCAGGGGGAAAGGACAGGAATATACTGTATTGCTTAAATACAGTGCATTCCTGCCCTTCCCTTGTGATGCAGGGCAGCACAGCAAGATAACTTGCTGTTCTGTCCTGCACCACAATTCTCATCAATATGGCCTTCAGTGTCGTGCTCTTGCCGAATTTAGGGGCAGATTAGGATAAAGTCCGCCCGCCATCCCAACGTGAAAAGGCACTTCACGCCATAAGGGCGAGGGTCCCATGGGGGCCATTAGGATGCGCCTGCCACAGTGGCGGAGCATCCCGCATATTTAACATTGCGGCGGGCGGTGCTGCCACCTGCCGCAATGCTAAAAATGCATATCGTGCATTTCAATGCACAACGTGACAGGCACGACAGGTGCCTGCCACGTTGTATATTGAAATGTAAGGCGGTACTATAGGTACCCTCTGACCCCCCACATGCCTTTGCCGCCACGGAAAGGCACGTGTCCGCCCCTTCATAATATGGATGGCGGTGTCTAGCAAACACAGCCGCCATATTAAACTCTTTTCCGCCCGGTCGACTTGTCGACCGGACGGAAAAGCGGCAGAGGGCCTTTCCATCCGCCGTGATCCCAACCCCCCGCCATAGTAATTTGGTCAGGGGAAATGGGTTGTGGGCGGGGACGGATCTTGGGTGGATCGCCACCGCCATGTGGGCGGTGGCGATCCGCCCGAGATCCTAATGATCCCCTTAGTGAGGTCCTAATTATTAAACTTCGGAAAAATCTACTGAGGATACCGACTTCCATCTAGCTTTCTATAAAATATGAAATATTTCATGGTAGAATAGGGTTTCAGAGCCATTTTTCTGTCTTTGGTACTAGACTATGGTTGGTCACTTTTGACAAGTCTACCTAAAATTAATTCTCCTCTCCTAAAAGCAGGCTGCCATGTGGCAGCTATGCTAGTTACAGGAAGTTACAAATGAGACCACTTGCCCCTGGCTCTTTCCCAGACTGGGAAAAGGAAGACAGTAGAACCCTACAAGACCTTTTCCAAGGATCGACCACTAAGCCCTCTGAGCAATGTGAATGGCTATACTGTCCATGACAAATCCCGCCATCAATACTTCCAGCTTTGCCACTGGGCCTTATTCTCCTCTAATGCAGCAGGTGCCACCCGCTCACTCACCCCTTTCAAAACCTTGGTACACAGCTTTGAGGGATCTATGGGACTTATTTTCAAAACTTACAGAACACTGCAACAGACCCACCTCCTCCCACGACACCCTTGCCAAACTAAGTGGGAACTGGAGAGCACCTCAGGCATCTACCAGAAACAGTGTGCGCTCCTTTGGCATGAGATTAGTAAATCCTAAAGGGGTATCTTGCAACACGAGTCAACATATAAGCTAATGCTGTGATGGGACTTCACCCCTGAATGATTGCACAACATGTTTCTCACCACGTCCACTACCTGTTGGAGATGTGGTGCCTCGGTTGGGGACTTCCACCATGTCTACTGTCTATGTCTCTCTCTCATAATATTCTGGAATGAAATCTAACGGCACATCAAAAACATGCTGGGATTACCCATACCTGTGAATTACTGCATAGTTATCCTGGGGGTCAGACCAGGTACACTAGAGGTGGTGACTCACATGGACTGGTTCCTTACCCACCCCTACACAGGGGCAGCAAAGCAACTCACAGCCTTGACCTGGAAAACAAAGTCTGCTCCTTCACCAGCAGCCTGGTTTACTCAGATGTGGCATATCATGGCTGTTCAGCAGATGCCGCACAAACTGTTGCTTACTGAAAAGATATTTACCCACCTCTGGCAGCCATGGATAGACAACTTAACACATGCAGAACTTCTATTTTTTTGTACCCCAGACTCTGAGTCCTCCACATATTTGAGTGATAAACCCCCTGATACCAAAGTGACCCCCTTGATATTGCTCTACGGACATCAAGGGTGGGACCCCTCTCCACTTTCATTTAATTGGTGCATCCTCCCTGAGGGCCTCCCGCACACAAATTTCCTTGTGCGCGACCATGATTCTGCATGACTAGAGGAGTTACCTCCTTCTTCTCCCCCTAGTTCTGGGCTATCCCCTTTGTCCCTTTTCTTTATAGGTCTCGCCTGAGCCAGCGTGCATGCGCTGCTCTGCGCGGCTTCTAATAAGGGTTTTTTAACTCGGACCACACGCTAGTGCGTGTGCTTTTTTTATCATCATCCACTATTGGCCTCTGCAAGCGTCTTTCTAAGAAAGACAAAAACAACAGTTGATGGACAGAATGCAGACAAAAAATGTCATTCATTCACCTCAGTACAGAGATCTGGGCCTAAAACCATCGTTTTTTGTTCACCACACCACCCCAGTTAAGACATGGCCTTATGCAAATCAGCCTTGACCCTGTGCCTCATGGGAACAGTCCAGCTCGAACTGCCAAGCCATGTCTTCCCTGGACCGGAATCAAGCATCCTAGGACCAGTTTCTGGCTATCAGCCGTCTTCAGCCAGAATAGCTTGACTCCAGTGGCGTGGAGAGCACGGGACTCACGTCTGAGCATACCCGTCCCACTCGGGGTTACAAATGCAAAAACTACAGTTGATGGACAGAATGCAGAACAATGTCATACATTCACCCCTGTACAGAGATCTGGGCCTAAATCCATCGTTTTTTTGCTCACCACACCACCCCAGTTCAGACATGGCCATATGCAAATCAGCCTTGACCCTGTGCCTCATGGGAACAGTCCAGCCCGAACTGCCAAGCCATGTCTTCCCTGGACCAGAATCAAGCATCCTAGGACCGGTTTCTGGATATCAGCCGTCTTCAGCCAGGATAGCTTGACTCCAGTGGCGTGGAGAGCACAGGACTCACGTCTGAGCATTCCTGTACCACTCGGGGTGACAAATGCAAAAACAATAGTTGATGGACAGAATGCAGAACAATGTCATACATTCACCCCAGTACAGAGATCTGGGCCTAAATCCATCGTTCTTTTGCTCACCACACCACCCACGTTCAGACATGGCCATTTGCAAATCAGCCTTGACCCTGTGCCTCATGGGAACTGTCCAGCCCGAACTGCCAAGCCATGTCTTCCCTAGACCGGAACCAAGCATCCTAGGACCGGTTTCTGGCTATCAGCTGTCTTCAAGTTGGCAGGGTATGCTCAGACGTGAGACCCTTGCTCACTTTGCCACTGGATTCAAGATAGCCTGGCTGATGAGGGTTATGAACCCGAAACCGGTCCCAGGATGCTTGTTTCCGGTCCAGGGAAATCATGGCTTGGCAGTTCGGGCTTGACTGTTCCCACGAGGCATAGGGTCAAACTGATTTGCATCTGACCATGTCTGAATTGGGGTGGCGGAGTGAGCTAAAGAATGGTGATGGATTAAACCCAGATCTCATGACTGGGGGTGAGTGTTTGATTTGCTCAAACGCTCAGTCCTTCATCCCCTTTTGTGTCGCTTTGTTTGCCCTAAGTTGGCAGAGTATGCTCAGACGCGAGTCCTTTGCTCACTTTGCCACTGAATTCAAGATAGCCTGGCTGATGAGGGTTATGAACCCGAAACCGGTCCCAGGATGCTTGTTTCCGGTCCAGGGAAATCATGGCTTGGCAGTTCGGGCTTGACTGTTCCCACGAGGCACAGGGTCAAACTGATTTGCATCTGACCATGTCTGAATTGGGGTGGCGGAGTGAGCTAAAGAATGGTGATGGATTAAACCCAGATCTCATGACTGGGGGTGAGTGTTTGATTTGCTCAAACGCTCAGTCCTTCATCCCCTTTTGTGTCGCTTTGTTTGCCCTAAGTTGGCAGAGTATGCTCAGACGCGAGTCCCTTGCTCACTTTGCCACTGAATTCAAGATAGCCTGGCTGATGAGGGTTATGAACCCGAAACCGGTCCCAGGATGCTTGTTTCCGGTCCAGGGAAGACATGGCTTGGCAGTTCGGGCTTGACTGTTCCCATGAGGCACTGGGTCAGACTGATTTGCATATGGCCATGTCTGAACTGGGGTGGCGGAGTGAGCTAAAGAATGGTGATGGATTAAACCCAGATCTGTTGACTAGGGGTGAGTGTTTGATTTGCTCAAATTCTCCGTCCATCATCCCCTTTTGCATCGCTTTCTAAGAAAGACAGCAAGCAATTGGCCAAAGGCGGGTGCATGTCCCGCCTTCTCTCTCCCCTGGCCTAGGTAGTTTGGGAGCAAGCAGCAGCACTACCGGGTGCCATCTGTTTTAATTAGCAGCAGCATTTGCTCTCTTGTTTTTATCAGGGCATAGACGTAGAGAAAGGACATGCTGTTTTCATTGACTCTGCAAGCAGAGAGGCTCCTGAGAAGTGACTGCTCTTTTACGGCAGTCTAATTGCTTTATTATTAGCCTATAAAGATGGTTATTTTCCAGTGACCTGGACTTCAGTCTAACCCTTAATCGTAGTGCGGATTCCAGCCTTAGCCTTAGCGTCGCGCATGGAAGGGTTGAGATTCTCCTGGGCTGCTAGTTGCAGTTGTTCTCAAAACTTTAAAATGACAGCTATAGTGGTGCAACAGGTAGGCATATGTTTGCATGTCCTCGGACATTCTTAGGGGGTGGAGAGGGGTGACTGGCCGACGTGATTTCATACATTTTGTACAAATTGCCAATTTCCATTAATTCGCCTTGTTTTAAAGTGTTGCAGTGTAAATGTGAAAGTTTCACATATAAAACTGGCTGTGTCCCAGTTGTTTTTTAGGCAATATTGAGTAAATCGGCCTCTTCTTTATTGTTTTTAAGTAAAAATAAGATACGTTGGGCCTTATTTATGAAGGACTTGCGCCGCCGGTGCGTCACTTTTAACATGGGAAAAAGTGACGCACCGGCGGCGCAAGGCCTTCATAAATAAGGCCCATTGAGTTTAAAAGTTGCAGACTGTTTGTTATTTGCCCTGGCAGTGCGAGGGGTTTTCTCATCTTTATTCGGTTTTAGGGGTTGGGATCGAGGGGTCGTCCAGAGTAGATCTATGTAAACATAAAGATATTTTTACTGTTGACTTATTTCACGGTCCTTCCTGATCTTAAGTGGATGTTTTCGACTTTGTATTTGTTTACTGCACTTCCGTTTGCTTATTGAAGCAAACACTACTAGTCTAACCATACTTAAACTGTTTCTGAAACGTACAACCTGCTTTTCTTCTGCAAAGTTCAACACACAGGTTTATATTTAAAATATATATTCTATAGAAATCGAAATAAACCATGAATGCTTATTTGAGAGCGGGCGTAAATTGTTTTGGTGTGGGATTAAATGCTAGAAAAACAAGTCAGTTTAAGTTAACGCCTAGCGGCTCCTTCTGCGTAATCATAGCATGAATGTGATTACTCACAAAACATGTGACTGTTCATACAATGAAATAACAAAATGATTGCCCAAAAGGCTGGTAGGTAGTTATTGTTTTTGTCACATTTTAAACCGTTCATCTAGACGCAGTTCTTGCGCATTTTTAAACCCAAAAGGAAATCAACATTGCGGTCTCATAGCATACCATTTCGTGATTAAAATAGAAGAGGGTATGAAAACAGTACAAAGCCATTTATTGTTGTGACTTGCAAAGCATTGCCTAATATACAGTTTCTCATTGGTAGGTGAGTGCAATACTTTTTTCATTGGTGGATCAGTGCAGACCATAAATTGAGTGCGTGTTTGTGTCTGTTGCCCAGAATGTGCATTTGCTGCACAAAACGTGTAGTGTTTCTCCTCCCTTTTACTCCATGCTTTGTAAAATTTCAGTTTCTAGCCCCTAATGTGATCATAGGAAACCTTTCCCGCTGAGCCCAGATCTGGTATCTCTGTGTGGTTGTGTGTTGGTATGATGTTTGCAGCCACATGGCGATAACATCTTTCCTCTTACTTAATAACCCTGAACCTAAAAAGGAGTGTATACAATTTGCCTTTTTTGAAAAACATGTGACTTGCAGCCAAAGAGGAACCTCTCATTGCAGTGGCTGGGAGTAGGTTTGCGTACATGAGGGTTGGAATTTTTCTTTGATCCTGTGGGGCAGGAGAAAGGAGGAGTTTGTATAGCAAGGGTGCAGAATCACATTTAGGATTAAAACTACCACTTTAATTTTTTGTAGCTTATTGTTACTCTGGGATACCGTTTGCTAAACCGTTCCTAGCTGAGTCCACACAATCTGGCAACGTGTAGTAAAACCTAGCACATGATAGTGTAGAAACTAAAATTTGATTTCTTAAGAGGTAGAGGATTTTGACAAGCAAAGCAGTGGGATCATATAGGAAATGTTGCTGAGCTCTTCAGTCAGAGAAGTCACTTGAGCAAAAGAAGATAGAAGACTGATTGGTGTATGCTGGATGAAATCTGGTCTGTTGGACAATGGAGAGGTAGTTCCATATTTATTTTGAAACTTTGAAACAGGAAACATTGCTTCAGAGGGTAAAGGAAACAAGTGCAAAGAGGTAGAGGTTGCCTACTTGCTATGGAAATTATTTGCTGAGACTTTGGGCCATTTGCGATTTATAAATAGCGATTTTTAAGGAATCGCTATTTAGAAATCGCAAAATGGTATGTATGTAGAAAATCGCTATTTTTTAGCGATTTCCAATTATTCCTTATTTGCGAATTCGCAATTTGCAAATTCGCAAATAAGGAATAATTTCCCATTCATTTCTATTGGCCAGGAGGCCTATAGAAATGACTGTGAAATAATTCTCAATTTGCGAATTCGCAATTTGCTAACCGCAATTTGAGAATTATTTCAAGGGTGCAGGGGTGTCTCAAGGACACCCTGCTGCACCCCTGAAAATTACATGTGTGTGCATATGGCACACATACATGCCCAATGGGCATGTATGTGCGTCATATGCCACCCTCATAAATGCACAATTGTGCATATTTACAAGAAATCGCAAATTACCACCAACTACAAGTTGGTGGTAATTTGCGATTTCTAAACCTGAATTCGGAATTTTGAAAAGCTTCATACATAGCATTTAAGGAATCGCAAAATTGTGATTCCTTAAATGCTTAAGCAAAATAAGGAATCGCATTTTTTTGCGATTCCTTATTATGCTAATTTTTCATACATTTCAAAATCAGAAAAAAAGGGGGTTTGCGATTCGCTAAGGCCAAAATTCCCCGAATTTCGGCCTTAACGAATCGCAAAAGGCTTGATACATATGGCCCTTAGAGAGGTCCAGGAGTCTGAGAAGTCTGTGCCCACCTGCAAAAGCTAAGTAGTAGAAATTTGAAAACTACCTACTGCAGGCCAAACCATCTGAAACTTCTCACCTGTGTCTATGGAGCAAAAAAAACCTGCACACTTAGAGAGATGACCCACTGGCGGGGGAAACTCGAGGAACAGTTGCAGCTGGTCATTGCTGTGGGCTTGACGTTGTGTGAAGCCCCTCCGTCTTGAAACCACAAGTGTTTTCTAAAGATCTTGAAATCTATTCTTCATCTACTTTTTTTAAATACCACTGGACTACGAGTTAACTGGTATTTTAAGGATGGTTTCCTCCAAGAACTATTCTATTTCAAACTGAGTGGCAGCCTTTTGTTATACTGTCAAAAACAAATGCATTGCTGCAGTCTTGATGGATGTTTTTGAGAATCATATGCATTTTATTAGCATGTGATGTTTTCATTTTTTTATTTGTAGGCACTTTACTCACAACAAACCCAGAGACAGAAGTATATTAGGATAAAAGGAGGGTCCTTCTGCAACTAGACTTGGAATCCACAAGAAATGTCTTGGCATCTTCTACTCTCACTTTCAAGTATGCCACAGTTATTGCATGTAGCTCAACAGACCTGTCAAGTAGTATTTGACACTGTTTTATCAACAAGCATTGGCATATCCAAAAGGTCTTGCCTTTGGGACCTTATAAGTATTTAGTTATGCAGCAGGTCCCAAAGGCGAGACCTATTGGCTATGCCAATGCTTGTTTCTTTTTCCTTGTTGGAGTGGGCCCTGTTGCTCCCCAGATCTCTTGTCAGTTTACTATTCGTTAGGATTAGCTTGATCTCTAGATGACACTTCCCCAAAGATGCTATGGACTGATCTCCTAAGGGGACCTGACATATTTGAGCAATCCTGGTTCATATATTATCGCTCTATTTCGAGCAGACATGGAGACTCTCCTTAGGTAATCAACTGTCGATCACCTGCCACCCCATAAATCCCCTAGGGCCAAATCTCATCTACATCTGGTCCCGTCGGCTGCTAATTGATTATTCTTTTCTGTCCACACCCTGGGAAGAGACTGCTGTCAAATATGCTATTGTATGTCCACTGCTTGATAATGTACTGACACTGAGATAGTATGTATCTGTTCTGTTTTGTAATACTTGATGAAAATCTAATAAAGAGATTCTGAGTAAATAAAAAATTAGACCACATTACACTAAATTTATTGGCTCGCCTGCATATTGGATCCAGGAAATGGCACTTGCTAGAATACACGTTATTACAAAAATGTGATCTTGCACCCATAAGTCCTTCTACCCATGTAAAAAATTACCTCCATAACTGGCTACTACTTTGAATGGGTATGTATTATTCCAGGGGAGTGGAGTAGGCTTTTCAGGCTGGGAATTAACTTCAACATCTGGAAACACCAACAAACTAGAAATTTTGAGGGAATTCACAGACCTTTCTCTAACCAATACTCTCCCTGGAAATTGTCTGACATTAATTCCTGTCAAGGTTTTCTGCAGGAAAATATTGTTTTCCAGAGAAACTTGTTTTTCAAAACACTATTGCACGAATGAAATGGAATTTCTTCTTGTGCAACTGAGCGAGCAGATTTGCCTCTGCTTAGTTGCAATTGCTAAATCAAGAATATATTCCATAAGTGAATCTGGAATTATGTTTCCTCCATATATTCATTAAAATTAAAAAGTTAAGTTTAACATTTTAAATTCCGTCCCCTAGTGAGTGCAAAGTTTCGAGTGAGCAGATTCACATGGACCAACTTTTGGGAATTGGTCTCGCTGTTTTATAAGTGTCAACCTTTTCCTTCTGCAGTACCTAGCATCTCTGGTGTACAGAAAAAGGTTTGTGGTCCAGTGGCACAGTGTGTAATAATTTAGAACAGAAACGTTTTGAATATGTCACAGCTCAAACTGAATGGGTATTAATTCTTGATTAAGTTGAATAGTGAACTAACTAAATAATGCCCCTTTTAGGGACATTTGACAGAGGAAAGGCTTGGTCTGCTCTTGGGGGGCTATATTAGTGGACTGTAAGTTGCACTGACATCTGTGTAGCAGGCACTCCATCTATTAAAGGACCTTACATTCATTGTAAGCTATTCAACGACCTATAAAATGACAACACCACCCAGCAGAGAGCTGCTAATCAATCAAACTGGTACACTGCACTGGATTGGAGCGTGCTCTTCTGTTTCCATCTCTTCCAGTTTGTGTATGCTCACCTGCTTCTCCAGACAGAGCAGTGAACAGCAGGACCTCCTCTGATGTCTGCTGAGCCTGCAGCCATCGTCTGATGGGATAATTAATTCCCCTTAATTTGGACTTGTCATTTTCAGTTCTCTCTTCTCGATGGACGGCAACTCCACATCCTTAATTGGCAATTAGGGATAATTAGCAAACAATAAATATTTTACATTGTTTTGACTGCAGTGACTGAGCAAAAAGTGCTGCTGGAATCTGGTCTCCTTAGCAGCCTCTAATCTCCAGGGCATTTTGCTGAAGACCGCACGCGGAGTTCCTCCTATTTACTCACACAGGATGCCCAGCATGCAGCATAGAGCGAGCTCTTTGAATGGGAAATGTGTGCTGTTCAATCAATCAACCCTCACATCTGTCTCTACACATTGCCTTCACCCTATAAAATATACTTCCATCTCAGGGCCCTCTTAGCAGCATTGTAGGCCGGCGGGCAAAGCAGTGCACTGGGCCCTGCCTACACCACTCACAGGAACAAAAATGTTTAAGAGTAAATTAGTCTTAAATTCTGGTCTGCATAAGGGCCCCTATGCTTGTTGGGCCATGGGCAACTTCTCAGCGTGCCCATGCGTTAAGACAGCACTGTTCCGGATGACTTTCAAAATGTTTGTATGAAAAACCCAAGGCCGGCGCTAGGCATGGGCAGTGTGGGCAGCTACCCAGGGCCTCGTGCTCTGCCTACCGGCATGGGGCCCCGTCCAATGGCAACACCCCACCAGTTCTCGTGTATCGCTGCCGATCAAAGTGAAGTAAATACATCTCTTTACAATTGGGCTCATGGGAGGGGGCCCCCTCCTGGGGCCTCTAAGGAGGCCTAGGGGAGGGGGACACCTCTCGTCTCGGGCTGGCCATTCAGAGACTCCACAGGGTGCCCATTGTCAGCACTGTAGCCCACACAGATTTAACTCAGTCCCCAAGCAATTCTCACACCTTTAGTCCGAAATGGGCTGTACAAGAGGTGCTTGGGTGGCTGAGAGGAAGAGCTGCAGCCCAGTTGGAGTCTGCACAAAGCAGCTTCCTAAATTTCAGGGGCCTCGCACATTCCCTTTTGCCCAGGGCCCCGGAAATCTTAGGAATGGCCCTGGGAAAATCTACATGTATTGATCAAGATAAAACTAGCTCGACAGGAGAGCTCAGTTGTCCCTACAACTTGCAGCACTATAAACATTTTTGATTAGATTATTTATTGTAAGATTGCCACGACACTGAGATACTGATTAAACTCTGGTTCCTCAAACTCCTCTGATAATTTCTTATTTTGATTTTTTGAAGATAGGACCAAACGTTTGTAGTTGAACCTGCATCCCCGTTCGATACTGGTCTAGAGTGGCTTTCTTTCCCCTCAAAGTTGCACTGATGCTCTGGTTTCTTAACGTGCGTTTCTACTACATTAAACTACTTTGAAACAGGAATGGTTTAAATTCAGCTCGTAAGAAAATCCACTTGCATGTACACACAGTGCCTCACATTCCATGTGATTGACTTAGGGTAGGCTCTCAATAATGAAAATTATCAGTCCTAATTATGAGTCAGGCGAATATATGTGTGGCAATACTGAGGGTCAGATTAAAAAAACTGATGCAACGCAACAGAGCAAGTGAAGTTACTGTGCTGCGTTGCGTCAAAAGGAGAGAGCAAAAATATGAGATATCTACTAAGATATGGCACAGTTCTGCTCTCTTGTAAGACTCAAGCACTTCTGAATGCCTACCGCCAACATAGGACCCTTTCTGCCATGACACAAGAGTGCTTGCATTGTGGTCAGATTTGTGTTTTCTGCAGGAAGCAATATTTTTCTGCAGAAAACTATCCTTAGGGGCCTATTCCTCTATATATGTGAAAGCAGAACACTTGCAAAGAAGATGTTGTTACTCCAGCCTTAGGTAGGCGCACCCTTTTGTCACAAATCCATGTTTACTGACTTCAGTAAATATGGGTTTGTGTCAAAATACATAGTTGGATGTCTAGGACCGTAGCGGGTGCTACCGGACCTGGGTTGCAAGGAAAGAGGCGGGGAGGGGGGGAGGGAATTAAAAAAAGAAAACCTAAACAAGCAAAAAAAACTTAGCTGAAATGGCCACCACCTCTCCTTCGTCCTCCGTCCTTCCGACATCTTCCTGCATTTCCAGCAGCAGCAGAAAGCACCCTCCCCATAGCCAATCATAACTCCTTGCAGTGTTGTGATTCATCTAAGCGCTGTGGATCGGTGCTTAGACGCGGAGTGGGAGAGTTTGCATGTTCCTCATGTAATGCAGCCTGGTGGGGGACATAAAAAGTGCGCAGGACTGCTTGGGACGGCCCGAGAGGGCCGATCAAGAAGTCCTGCACACTTCAGGAAAGAAACCAACTTGTCTCCCTACTCCACCAGCCCCACCCGAGAGCCACTGAAGTATATAGGAAAAATAAAATGATAATCACGAAAGTTATTATAATTTTTTTTCCCTTTTTTTCATTGGGGTGACACTGGTCTGGGAATGTCCTTGTTCCATTCATGTAACCCCTCCAGATGCAAGTTAACACAAGGCAGCTCTATGCACTAACTGGCAGACTTCCAAAAGAGACTCAAGACTAGGCTCTTCAATGGAGACACAGCACCCAGCTACCCCTAGGGTTGACAGTATTGAGCTTTGCACATGCTGTTTGATTCATTGCTTGATGCACTGCATGGCATGACTGTTGGGATAAAATCCCACATAAAGCCACACAAATCTTGGTTTGCTTGGCTTTGTGAATCCAAACGTGGATTTTGCGTCGGGCTGTGCCACACAAGTGGTGCATCTCTGTCTCAAAATCATAATATATCTGGGTCAGAGTACCTGGAGATTGCAGATTGCATAATATGCAGGCACTTTTATTCCAAAACCAGCATCTTGCTTCATGCACATCACCCAGCTTGTAATATCTGCAATGACTCTCTATAGGCTACAGGATCAAGTACTAGCTAACTGTTCAAGTTCTGCTATGAACAGGCAGCCATTTTGTCCAGATTGGACTATGCCAATTGGCTCCTGCTAGGGGCAAATAAGGCAGAAACGACTTGTCTGCAGCATGTCCAGAACGCAGCAGCTGAGTCCTATTGAGGCTTCCCAGAACCTGCTCTGCTACAGGGGCTGCTTGCTGTCTACATTGACTGCCTATGACCAAAAGGATTTAATTTAAGACTTTGTGCCTGGCATTTAAAATTCTAAAATGTTGTTCCCCCGAGATCCTGTCTAATTTACTGGTACCCTACGCACCCACATGCCAGCTATGTTCAACTGGGCAATATCTGGCCCCGGTCCCTCAAGTGAAGCGTCACCGAGATGGAGGACGTTCTTTTCGGGCAAACTGTGGAACTCTCTGCCCACGCAGATTTACTGTCTGGATAGCCTGGATAGCCTGTTGTCCTTTCGTAAGGCTGCAAAAACCTTCCTTTTTCCCGTGGCTTAGTCCCGTGCTTCCTCATTAACACTGCTACTAGCGCCGGGAGGCGTCTTTGCGGGGGCAGCTGTGCGCTATATAAAAAGATTTAACATAACATAAAATCAGGACAACTAAATTAGCCATCCTGGGTGATACACTATTAGTGTGCATAACAGATGCTTACTGAGGTAATCATAATCCCCCTGCTCTGTCTAAATACCTTATATCCATTTGGGGGTCAAACAACCTCGCCTGCCTTCCAGCAGCCTTCAAGTGTTTCTTAGATTGTTTGTTTGCCTAACTGATTCTAGGTATCATTCCTCTTTAAGCCATTTGGGAAAAGTGATATCTCCTCTCTCCAGTGACTAGATGAAACTTGAGGTCCCTCCATAAAGTACATGGAGGATCCCCTTCACGGACCCAGTCAGGAACTCTCAGGCCAAGGACCCGCCACCCGTGCACAGTGCGGGAGGGGCCCTCTGAAGCTCAGGTCCCCCTACACTGAGTGGGCTTCAGGGGCTAGTGTTGTTCCACTGCCTCTTTCTGCTTGAAGGAGTGTATTATGATGAGGACAATGAAAAAGGTTTGGTATTTTTAGGGCTGGCGAAGAGCCCTTTTGAAGGGGGTTTAAAAATAGACCTGTAAATTCCTCACGCTTGTGCGTATGAGTTTCCATTTGCGGCCTGCTATAGGCCTTCCACTGCTTGCTGTTCTGTAAAATAGACACCAATAGGCCAGAGGCGGGCGCAAAGCTCCGCCCCTGGCCTATTGGTGTCTATTACGCGCATTTCCTGACATATGCTTTAAATTATCGTGCCCAGACACGGCCCTTGATAATTGAAAGCATATATGCGCGTGCGCACCACTTGCGGTTTTGCTGTTTTCTTTCGGTTTCGCGGTGGGGCTCTGGTGCACTGTCCGCCCTTCCTTCTCTCGTATAATGGTTGTTTTTCGGCATGTGGTGTACTCCGGGGAGGTGCTCTGCTGTTCTAGGATCCGAGGCGAGGCTCCTGGTGGAGATGATAACAGCTAATCACAAAACAAAACATATCACTGAAATCACCCCCGTGCACTTCCGGTGCGTTGACACTGGGTGTGGACGAGCTGCGCTTCTGTTTGTTTCTCTCGCTCTTCGCGCTTCACTCGCTGGGACTGGGTGTTTCGGGCTCGGGTCATGGACAGCAGATGCATTAAAGTTACGGTTTCTTTGTGTGATCTTGTGATTTTCCAGTTTCAGGTGCAGTGTGATTCCCTGGATTGCTGGATTGGAATCGCTGACCACAATTATGCAATCACTGGTTTTTAATGGAGGTATAAAGAAGTGAACTTAGGAAATCCCAAAGCATTTGGGCTGTCACTGTGCTTCTCAAAGTTTGTTCGAGCCCGGAGCACATTGAACTGGTTGGTATGTGTCTCTGGGTGCAGCTCATTCCACACTCCAACGGCATCTAGGCGCTTCGATTGCAAACAAAATATTTTTTGCATTATTAACAAAAGTCATTGCATTCAAAACAGACATCTGGTCTGCTGTTCATGTATCAAGACTCCAGCTTTAGTTATAAAAAATTCTACTACCGATGTCTGGATTTTTCTAATCCCCCTTTAGTCTTCCATACAGAAAAATGTCACACTGGAATCTCACAGAACCGAATCTAGTTAATGTTTGCTATGATGCTGCATGTGTTTGTTGCGTCAAATTAAACTCCTATGAGCAACACAGCACCCAAAGCGTGCATCCTTGCGTCATTCTGGAAGAATATGAGTTTATTCTGTTTCGATAAAGGTGTTTTTTTCGGCTGTATGAAGCGGTATTCATGAGAGCTCCTCCTTTTATCGGCTCTTAAAACGAGTGCGCGGAGGTAATAGTCTTTTTCCTGGAGATGCTTGTATGCGGACACTTGTTTGACTCTGTTCTGCGTATCCGTTTAGCTTTGGAAACTTGTCTACCTCACTACTACCTATATTTTATTCTCAGCCCTCTCTGCTCGTACAAGGACCGGACGTCATCTGAAAGCAGGGCCATACGGCAGACATAGGCAGCCGTGAAATATATGATATATTGTAAGGGGAATGAACGAAAAGTAGAATGACGAGGTAGAAATGGGCCTTCCTCCAGATTTCGACGCTTCGCACATCCTGACGTCAGCGTGTCGCTAGATCGGCCTTTGAAATTTTCCCGAATGGGGATGGGAGTGTAGATGCTCCTCTTAACCCACCCATCTTTTGTCACTGGCCGCTCTAAAGCTTCGAGAAACAAATGGTCCTCAACGCACACTCTGGCTATAAGCGACAAGGCTGTCCTTGTCCACCCGGTGCTGCTGTGCTGTTTATCAGCAGGCGACCCCTACCTGCATTAGCAGCTCTTTAAAAACATGAACCGGGGTCTAAGGGGGAGGGCTGGGGTCTGTATGCGGCCATCACTAGGGTTCAATGATACACACGTGCACAGTACGGATTGCACGTGGGTGGTTGCTGCGGCTAGATGCCAAGGAAGTGAGGTCAGCAGAGTGGCTAATAGTATACGACAGGCAGAGGCGGCTGGCCTAGTGTTTGTAGTTAGGTGTCTGGGGTGGCGCAGGAAGTGACATCAGCAGGAGAGACGAATGGCCTGGTGTTTTGTGGGTGATGTAGACAATCGTAGAAAGAGCTGGTAATAGATATCCAGTGGATGTCCAACCAAAGAAATTGTCTCCAATATGGACGAAATGGAATTAATAACGTGGAAATACCTGTGTTCCCCTGTGTTTCCCCACCCTCCCCGCCCTCAATGAAGCTATGTTAGCTGATTAGTGTGAATCCTGAATATGTATAATTGGACCTGCTAACTGTACCATCCCATACTCATGTTTGATACCTATAAGAGTGTAACTTTCTCTATGTCATGCTACTGTATACTTGAACTACTGCTCTCAATAAAAAGAGTTATGAAAAAAAAGAGCGGGCCATAGGTTGGTTGACGGCCCGGGTTAGTGCTTGGCAGGAAGATATGTTTGTTATCAAGAGTTTGGTTGGGGAATGGGACTGATTTAAGCAGTCGCTTTACATGGCTGTCTGTTACAAGCTATCGTGGAAGTGGGTCCCTTCAAATAGACTAAAAGGTAGCGATAGGGGAAGAGGGTCGGATACATTTTAAGACGTGGGCAAAATTGCTCAGGACCCTGCCCTCCAAGGGACCCACTGGGAAGGTGAACTCACTCGCTCTCTCTGGTGCACATTTGTTTATTTCTATATTTCAGCCTTTCTCCACTGCATATCCCTGTCTCTCTTTTTCCAGTGCCATTTTAAGGATTTTGGGGTCCTCGGAAAGGCATATTTTATTTTTGTGACCCCAATTTTGAAAGTTTGTTTGGTATCATTCGGTCTTCTATAAGCAGAAAATGAGTACTAAAATTCAAAGTTATTGCGAACAGAGGCCCCCAAAACATGTCTTCTCCAGGGCCTCAGGAAGACACTAGGGAGGATGTCCTCATCCCCATGTTCAGGATGTAATACTTCCCTTTTCTAATCTGAAATCACCACCACCTCTGCAAAAGTAATGTTATAACAGGCATGAGGGACAGTCCAGGAGCAGATTGGTCGGCAATGTTTAAAGTCATTTTGTGATAAATTGTACTCCCTTCCAACCAAGGGAATAGCTTTGGGTGTGGGTGGTGTTTGGGGTGTTACACCCCCCTAATAATTGAAATTTCTAATGAATATTTGGGTACAGGTGCTTTTAGTAGGTTATGGTGAAGTGTCTGTCGGATTTCACCTGGGATTTTTGCCTGCACACACTGAGAAACACACACACACACATGCATATGCGCACGCACACACACACACACACACACACACACATGCTCTCTCATCTCTGTTTTGAAAAACCTAAAAAATGTTGATTAATTTATAGTACACATACCAATCCACATTTCTTTTCCTTTCCACTGCCCCTTAAGTCCCTCTCATCTGCCCCACTTATGGTAGAATGTATTTTAACATTATATGTTAGCATGATTGTCGGGAAATCTGAAGTTTGAACCCCCTCAATCTTAATGACCAAGCTACGCCCCTGCAGCCAACTCCTTAGTCACTTACAATTTCCACAACAAAAATATCTACACCACGAGTCATAAAAATCATTTACTGCAATAATATCAATATGCACCCTTGTCACTATTACAAAAATGGCAAATCAAGCGCCTACTATTTTAGTTTGAAAGCTGTGTAAACCTCACCAGCTCTACAATAAGTGGATTTTAACATCTAGATAGTAGGTGCAGGTGGATGATAATGCACTCGAAATTGTGCGTTCCAGACATCTTTGTTTTACATATAGTGACACAGAAACCCTTTAATTGCTGATGTTATTACTCATGTGTGCATATACTTTAGCTGCATTCTTTACCAGCGTGAAAAAAGCAATAAAGTGCCAATATGTCCTTTTGTGTGTTTCTCTAAGATAGAGCAGAGTTAAACATCCTCTGTAAAAATCGATGTTAGTGCAGGCCACAAAGTAAAAAATCCGGTTGGAGCCCACAAAAACAGACGTAACAATCCAGCGCTTCCACAGAATTGTTGAATAAAACCATAAATGTCTAAAAGAAATTGGCAAAATGTTAACATTTTGTAACACCTCCAGTGGTGGCTGCCTCTGTACGGGGATGGAGGGAGGAGGAGGAGGCATAAATAAAAAATAAACTTATCTTCTTCGCCGACGTACAGCTCTCCTCCATCCTCGCTCTCAGCCACTGGAAGCTCCCAGGCTCCCAGACTCTTGCAGCCTTTCACAACGCTGCAAGACAGCGGGACGCTGCAGGAGCAGCGTTGTGATTGGCCTGAGCACCCAGTAACAGGGAGGCTGGGAATGTTCTCCACTGAGCTGTGCAACACAGCCCAGTGGAGACCATGCCAAGTGCACATGGCTGTTTGGCCAGCCCCAGAGGACCGGCCAAGCCATCATGCGCACTTAGGGAGGAAGTTCAAACCACTCCTGCTCCCTCTGACGGTGGCGATCCAGCCCGCACAACTTGGCTGGAGTCCTGCAAAGAAAAATAAAATAATAATAATTTCTTGTTATTATTATCACTTTTTTTTACATTGCTCAATGAGCAGTGGGGCAACAGAACCACACAAACAACCACAAACACAACACACACAACCACACACACAACCACACACACAACAACACACAACCACAAACACAACCACACACACACAACCACACAAACAACAACACACAACCACACACACAACCACACACACCCACATACAACCACACACACACAACCACACCCATGCACACAACCACAAGCACACACACAAGCACACACACACAACCAAACACACACAACCACATATACACAACCACAAACACAACTTTACACAACCACACACAACCACACACACAACCACACACAACCACACACACAACCACACGCATACAACCACACACACACAACCACAACCACACACACAACCACACACACAACCACACCCACAACCACACACAACCATACATACAACCACACACATAACCACACACACACAACCACACACACACAACCACACACACATTCACACACACAACCAAACACACCCACACACAACCACACACACACAAACACACACACACACACACACAACCACAAGCACACACACAAGCACACACAACCACACACACACCAAACACACACAACCACATACACACAACCACACACACAACCTTACACAACCACACACACAACCTCACACAACCACACACACACAACCACACACACATACAACCACACACAACCACACCCGCACACACAACCACACATACAACCACACACACAACCACACACACAACCATACATACAACCACACACACAACCACACACAACCACACTGTCAGTGCACACTTTCAACAGGCACAGATACCATCAGTCATCAGTGCATACTTTCACCGGCCACAAACACCACCAGCCGTCAGTGCTCGCTTTCACCAGGCACAAACACCACCAGCCATCAGTGCACACTTCCACCAGGCACATGCCACCAGACGTCAGTGCACGTTTTCACCAGACACACACACCACCAGCCTTCAGTGCACACTTTTACCAGGCACACACATACACGACCAGCTATCAGTGCACGCTTTCACCAGGCACACACCACCAGCCGTCAGTGCACGCTTTAACCAGACACACACAACACCAGCCGTCAGTGCATGCTCCCACCAAGCACACACACCACCAGCATCAGTGCACAATTTCTACAGGCACACACACCACCAGCAATCAGTGTACACATCAATTGTTAGCACATCCACAATTAACTATTGTAGCAATAGCAGTATGGCGCACTTTACTTTTAAACATATTCATCTAAAGCGCAGCATGCCACCATTGCTACAAAAATAAATACTCATTTTTTGGTCTACAATTTATAGACTTTTGTTGCAATTGCTGTTTCAATATTTAGCAATGCCAATAGCTCAAGCTTAATTAATGCGAGACCTATTACATTGCAAATTCTTGTTTACTTTCCTGTTATCAGACTCAGAGAAAATTGACAGCAGTGTGCATTGAACTCAGGATTATGGTGGGCTTTTCTTAAGGCTTCAGAAAGTATCTTGATTTTCGGAGAGATCTAGTCTTAGGTCTGCTGATTTTTTAATAGCATCCTGACAAAGCGTTGCAAGATTTTAGGTGATTCAAAGGTCCTCACTTTAGGATGGAGAAGGAATAAAAGCTGTATTACAGACTTGAATGCCGAAGATGAGTGGCAGGGACAGCTTAACTGGATTCACAAATTGATGAGCAGAGTACTAGCCAGGATGAAATGGTTTCGAGGAGCATGTGCCATTTAAGCTTTTGAGGTAGTTGTCACCACCATTTAACCAAGACTTGTGCCACAGATAATTCAATGGTAGAGCTCTGGCAATGTTCAGTGGGTTCTGCTAGAATCTGGACTGTGCTTTTCATCTTGAGATAATTCGGGATTGTTCACTTATTGTATCCGGACATCCTAAATATACGTCATTGTGGGCTGTAGCTCGAGTTCTGTGTAAATTCCTCATCTGTGTCTTAGGATCACCCTAAGTACTGAGGTGTTTAATTTCAAATCAAACAATCGTTTTTTTACCTTGAGATATATTCCTGAAATAACGTGGTTTTAATGTTTCTCTCTTCTTTCTCACAGTGTGGATAGTCCTAATAACTTAACAGTTTGATTGCAATATGAAATCTAAAGTGCGTTATATTAAAAAAAAAGTTGAGAGAGCTTGAAAAACAATCAATTCAATCAGTCTTTTCCTGATCTCTAATAATGATGATGACTGTAATAATTATAATCTGCTCTTATTTTGCATTCAGGGCTGCCTTCAATTAACCGAATAGTATTTGCATTGTTTTGTTTTGTTATCCCTTCTTGTAGTCTGACAGTACTTCTAAATGTGATTACTGCTGCACGAGGTGCCCAGCGGGTCCTAGGTTGCTTGTGTTCCGGTTCAGGCTCCTGTTCGGTCTGGACTGTTACCATGAGGTGCAGGGTCAAGACCTATTTGTATATGGCTTGGTCCAAACTGAGGTGGCATAGTGGGCAAAATCCGATGGAGTGGGATGCGTCCAGGGCAATTGCCAGTGGCTGAAATTAATTCAAGCATTCCATCCATCACCTTTTTGTTTTTGCACAAGCACTGACAAACAGAAAAACAAACTAAGGAAGCAGATTAAGAAACAATTTCGATAAATTGATATAGATATGAGAGATGATACTTGATTAATGTTTTGATGAATGCAGTAAGGAGCATTAGATGAGTGACGGATGATTGTTACAATTGAATGGATCAATTAATCTCAGATGGTGCCAGGCACATGTTTGATTCATGGATAAGTCGATAAAAGCTGTTGTTGAATGCATTTTGGAGGAATTGAAACTTTAAAGAAGATTTTTTGGGCATGAGTTTCACTACGATAAATCTATACAGGAATTATGGATGAACACCGGTTTGTCAAATCAAGGACCTCATGAATGAATCAGAGATCATTGCCCAGTGATTATTTTCAGAAAGTCGCTATTCAGCCTGCCACCGGACCAATGGCCAGATGTACGTAGTGTATGGTTTGCGATTACCGAATATCAAATGTTTGCTATCCGCTATTTGGTAATCCCAAACACCTATGTACCAATGTGCGTTTAACACATTTTCCAAGTCCCAGTGGTTCGCAAGTGGACCTTCCCTCATTAATATTCATGAGGTAGGCTTCGGTTTGCGACCCATTGGGAATGCAAAAATCGTAGGCATAGTGGCCTGCTCTGGTCAGCAGACCACCATATCTGTGATTGCTTTTCAATAAAGCACTTAAAAAAATGCAGCCCATTTTCCTTAAAGTAAAATGGGATGCATTTCAAAAAGAAAAAGTAAAAGTTTTCTTTTCTTTTTTAAAGAGTAGGCAGTGATATTTGAGACCACGGCTTGTGTTTTTTTACATTCACAAAGTGGAAGGGGTCCCTGATGATTCCTTCTCATTTGCAAATAGGTTATCACCTACTTGAAGTTTGTGGTAAAATGCAAATGTTTTGCGACTGCATTTTGGTTGCAAAACATTAACACACACATTCGGGATTTGAAATGACTGTCCTAAATATGCCCCTTCCTAAAACCGAATCACAAAATGAATTTACGATTTAGTAATAGGTTACAAAAACGCAAATTGGTCCACTGTACATTGGAAAACAACTTTTTTCTTTTCGCAAGCGCCCCGATTCTGCAAATCACGCCATTTGTGAACAAAACTATTTAAGTACAAATGGCCCCAAAATTATCAACTATCTGTATTTATCCAGGTACCAACCAAAGATTATGAAATCTCTGCTATTATGCCCAGAGCCAGATAAGTAGCTGAAAACTACAGTTTTTAGCTGTTTGCCGGCTCAATAGTAGACATTTTATAATATTCAACCAGAGGTTAGATAGTCTGAAGGTGGTCTTTATTTGCCTGGACGGGTGTTTTGCATAAAAATCGGTAAAAAAAAATAGACTTCAAGGGATGGCATAATGGTGACTACCTTAGAATAGGGGTTCAGGAAAGTGTGTCAAAGAATCGAAAGTAAGTGCATGTATAAAAGTAAATCCATGAATTAAGCTGAGTTTTTCATACATGAGACTGAAACATGAACCATAATAGTGGCTCAGTTCACAGCTTTATGGTGTGCACAACAGTTCATGGAAGCTGTAGATTATTCAGAAATTAATCACATAGCAGGGGCAGGCTCCCTACATACACATTCGGTTGATAGAAGGATCTCCCTTGGAAACACAAGATTTCCGCTCTATTACTGCTGTAATATATAAGTATACTTTTGTGAGGATGTGTGTTAATTAGATTCATTTGGTATTTATTTTTATATCACCTCATGGGTGGTAATTTAAGTCTAAGGCTGTGCGGCAACACTTCTGATATGCTAATTAGTTCTCACTGAAAAGAATGTTCAAAACTTGAGAGCACTGAATAAACATTGTAAAAAAAATCAATAAACATATTTATAACTGTATATAACTAAATTAGATGTACAAAAATCAGGGGCTGCAAAGTGCTGCTTCAGGTAAAATGTAGAAATCATTGTCTGCTATCTGCTGTTCTTGAGCCCCAATGTAATGTAGAGCAAATTTTTGGGTCGTAGCCTCCCAGACTGCTGCTAAAGACATCTTTTGAGACATTCAGAAGCAGACCTAGGAATGCATTCTGCCTGTTGCTTGCCATAGGCTTTGTGGTTTGTAACTCACATTTTCTTGCTTTCCATTTACTGGCTTTGTTTGTTTTAGGCTGTCCAACTTGAGTTCCTACCCTCCCTTGCCCAAGCCTTATTTACAGTACCCTTATAAATGCTCCACTTCTTTAAATAGGCATGTTAATCTTGTTATCGCCTCACCTTTGCTGTGTATTCAAAGACTGAGGTCAAATGTCAGGTGCTGGGTTCCTATGGTGCTTGTTTACTTTTCTTTCTCTGACTTCAAAGTAATAGGAATTTTGTGGCAATCTCAATGGTGTGCTTGTTTACTTTTCTTTCTCTGACTTCAAAGTAATAGGAATTATGTGGCAATCTCAAGGGATAGTGGTAGGAGCAAGTTTTATTTAGCACATGACAACATTTAAAAGGACTGTGTAACTATCTTAGAATATATCAATTAGGAACACAAATTGAGCACTGTTTTTTGTTATTTCTGAAGTGTGTTGGATACAAATACTTCAATATGATCAGAACACATCATTACATTAGGTGATGCAATTTCCACACATTTTCAACTGTGCTGTGTATAGTTTTTATCAGGAAATCTGTCTGTGCGAATGTAATTTCATTTAAATTGAAAATGTGTTGTTTGCAACGACAGTGTGCTACCACACCACGAATACTCCACTCTATGCCACTCCATTCTACTCTGCACCACTCCACACCAGTGCACTCTACTCTTGGTAACACATTACAGTAGTCCACGCCACTGCACTCTGCATCTCGCCATTCTATGCTGCTGCGCTGTACGTCACTGCACTCTACCCCTCTCTACTCTACTCTGTACCACTCTACTGTATGTCAATGCACTCTTTGCCACTCTACTCTACACCACTGTACTCTTCAGCACTGCACTCTACACTACTCCAGCCTAGGCCACGCCAATCTACTCTGCCCTCTATGCAACTGAACTTTACGCCACTTTGCAATACTGCACTCTTCGCAGTCTATGACAAAACACTCTAATTTAAACCACTTTACTCTGTAACACTCAACGCTATGCCCCTGCACTCTATGACAATCCACTGTACGCCACTCTAAATCTACACTAGACTCTACACCACTTTACTCTATGCCATTACATTTTAGGCCACTCTACGCAACTGCGCTCTACTCTACACGACTCCACTCTACTCCCTTGACTCTACTCTGATACAATCTACTCTAGGCCACTGCACTCTTCACCACTCTGCTTCACTCCACTCTACATCACCACTCTACTTTTAAGCACTGTACTCTACTCCACTACTCTATACACATCTACACTCTGTCACTGCACTCTGTATCACTGCACTCTACTTTGCAGCACTGTCCTTTATGCCACTGTTCTCTTCGCCACTCTACTCCTCTATACACCACTGCACTAAGACAGTCTACTCTACAACACTGTGCTCACCGCCACTGAACTCTCTGCCACTGTTCTCTGCACTATTCTTCTCTATGCCACTGCACTCTACTCTACTGCACTCTACACCACTATACTCTACTCTTCACCACTTTTTGCTACTGTAACGTTTTTGAGAAACTATTATCTTCAATAAGATAAACAGTAATGATCACATCAAAATAATTTTTTTCTTATGTTCTTGAGAGTTCTTTATTTAATTCAGATGGTAAAAAATATACACAGGATCTACAGCCGACGCGTTTCGTCCTCAAGGGACTTCTTTAGGGCAGGATAGCCACTGGCGATGATGTCCCTGGATCTTATCTCGTTGTTAAAGGATGCGTGAATATATCTGAGTAGTTATATTATGGATCACATGGCATCATGTCTTTTAGACATCTATCCAATTAGATGAAAGGCGTTAGAAAATTCAACTGCAATCGAATCACACCAGTGATATGAGGTGTTTCAATATCTTGTGTTCAAGCCACCTACCTGCCGGTACTTGACGGAGGGGGACGTCGTTTCTCACGCTATCTTTTCGAGCCACGCAGGAACCAGGGGATGCTGTATCACGCTTTATCAAGAGTTGCTTGGCAATAGAACTATCATATATTCTTCCTCCTACAAAAAGAAGATATCAGTAGGCACTCTATGCCACTTGACTCTACTGTGCACTCTTTGCCACTGCACTCTATGCCACTCAACTCTACTCTGCACCACTGCCCCCACTCAACTCTAAGCCACTCCACTCTAAGCCGCTCAACACCACTCTGATCTACGCCACTGCTAATCTATGCTACTGGACGCTATGCCACTGCACTCTACACTACTCTACTCTGCACCACTCCACACTTTGCCACTCCTCTCTGCGCCACTCCACTCTGTGCCACTCTCCTCTGCGCTGCTCCACTTTGCACCACTGCATTCTGTGCCACTGCATTCTATGATGCTGCTTTGTATGCCACTGAATTCAAAGCCACAGTACTCAATTCCACTGCACTTGATGCCGCTATATTCTGCAACACTCTATGCCAATGCACTCTACACCATTCCACTCTACTCTATGCCACTCCATTGTATGCCACTCTACGTGACACCACACTATGCCACTCCAATACTCAACATGCTCTGCCACTCCACTCTACAACACTCTACTCCACTCCTGCCCATTCCCCTCTATGATACTCCATGCCATTTTCCTCTGCACTAATAACTTTTAGCCATGCTGCACAGCAGCGACGCATGTGTACAACATGGCTAAAACACATTGGCAAAGTTAATACCTCTTGCATAGGTGAGACCTATTGGCTTTGCCAATATGTGTTTATCCTAGGGTCTTGGTGTTTGGCTGTCGGCATATCATTCACTAAAGAGTATGTTTTTTTTTAACATATTAACTACATGTTTTCTTAAATTGTGGGAATATGTTGTTTTTAATGTTCATATCTGCATTTTAAATATAATGTAATTTTTTTTATATCTAGGCCCATTTTGCACTAGATTCTGGAATAATCTGTGCACATTTTGGGATTATTTTCATAATCAATTATTCTCTTTTTAGACTTCAGGCTAGACAACTTTAACATTTAAACAGCAGCAAACAAGAAACAGAGACACACAGGGCCTCCTTTACAAGACCTTTGCATCGCTGGTGCATCACTTTTTTTGACACACCAGCGGTGCAGTGTGCCTGCCATATTTATAAGGCCACGTGAAGTCACCCTGCATTATTGTTCATGGCCTTGTAAATGTGGGCCCCTTGCACTCTTTACTCTGCATGAAAGGGGCATTCCATGAGTGTTGCTGCGGGTGTTCCCACTCAACATCCATGGAACCTGACACATTCCCAGAATTACAAAGTTTGGTACAGGTGGAAGTGCCTAAGAATCCTAATTCCCCAGGGAAGGTGTAGGAGTGGCACAACAAGGAGAAATACTTTTATTTCTTCTTGCTATTTCCTCTTACAATATGTGCTGCATTCTGCAGCATGCACAGAAAGAGGGAAATGCCATCAATGACTGTTATTGTGCAGGAAGGTCCCCACAATTCAGGCACCCTTGCAAAATGATGCAAGGGTGCCTGCGCTGATTCATGGCAGACGATTGTGTGCCAGCGCAGGGGAAAGCACACAGATGCATCGTATTATTTTTAATACGATGCATCCCTGTGCTTTTCAGATGACGCAGCTCAGTGCAGCAAAATTGCTTGTGGCACCGCACAGAGTCTTTTCTTTTTAAATGAGGCCCAACAGCGGGTATCTTTGTCAGATATGGAGGAGGCATGTACATAAAGGCTACTTGGAGTGGAGTCATTTAAAGGTGGGGTGGAGGCATGGAGAGGTGCTTCCCATGGTGCCACAAATGAGGGTGAGATAGACCACAAAGAAGGATGGTATTGGGGCGAACCAGCCATCTGCAAAGGAGGCTGAAGCCAAAAACGAATGACCCAGAATTGATAATGTGTCCCATTATGGTGTACGCGCTGCCCCCAGGGCAGCCGTAAACTCCTGCTGCCCTGGGTGCAGCACATTCATGTGAAAACACAGAGCAGCCGTTACATGTTTTCACAGTGCACGCAGCACCTGCCTGCACTTTCAAAGGGGTTTAGAGATCCCCCTGTAGGCGGGTGCAGTCACTGACTGCACCTGCTTGCAAGGGGATGCCTGGGCGTGCATGGGACCCCATTTTCCCCTTCTGCAGAGGGCTGCTGTCAGGAGGCGCACTGACAGTGCACCACCTTTAAAATGGCGCACTGTCAGTGTGCCTCCAGAGGGCTTCTTTGACTCAGCGCCAGCGTCTGTAATATGGCCCTTGCACAGAGTCAAAGGAATTCCCTCGTTTGTATAGGGTACACCTCTATGCAAATGAGGGAACACCCTCTGTTGATAGGGATGGTGCTTTAAGTGCGCTAAAGCTATCAGTATTATAGAAGAGGGTGCACAAGCATCACCTGTAATACAAACCCCTCAGTCTGTGAGTCATATAGACCAATATCCCTGCTAAATTGCGATTATAAAATCTTCACAAAAATAATAGCAGGTAGATTAGCTCTGGTAATGCCAAAACTGATTCATTTAGACCAAAAGGGTTTTATAAAAGAGAGGCAAATATCTGATCTTACTCACAAACTTTTTGCAGCAGTTGATATAGCCAACGGTGAAAAAATTCCCCTTACAATAATAACTTTTGACGCTGCAAAAGCGTTCGATCGAGTCAACTGGTCCTTTCTAACAGAGTTATCGACAAATATAACCTTGGTCAAAATTTTAGTCATCTGATAACTGAGACTTACAGAAACCCAAGAGCAAAGATCTTAGTGAATGGGGGTTTAAACAATAACTTCACAATGCATAGAGGAACAAGACAAGGGTGCCCGCTCTCTCCCTTGCTTTTTAACCTATACATTGAACCTCTGGCAGTCACAATTAGAAACAATGAATCAATAACCCCTTTTAAATATCAGGATTGGGTCAAAAAGGTGGCCCTCTATGCGGACGATTTAATGATCTTTACAGGAAACTATCAAACCTCCTCCTTTGAAATAAATAAGGCAATCACAGAATTTGGGAAGGTATCCGGATATTTAACAAATGAAGCAAAAACTGAATCAATGAGCTGGAACACACAACAGCACAATCCATACACAAAGGATAAAATATAATATTTGGGTATAACCTTAGTAAAGGACCTTGAAAAAATCCCCCAAATGAATCTGAATAGGATCTCATCAGAAACGAAAAAGCTCTTGAAGGTTTGGGACAAGCTACCTCTAAACATGATTGGAAGATCTAATCTGGTAAAAATGTCGATCCTTCCCAAATTTACCTACCTTTTTAACGCCATACCATTGGAGTTTAAGAAAGAACATCTGAAAAAAACTCAAGGAGATATAACGACCTTTATATGGGCCTCAAAAGGTTCAAGGATTGCCTGGAACAAAATAAGAAGAAGAAAGCAACAAGGAGGAATAGCTAGCCCAGACATTTTGGAATACTGTAGAGCCTTCCAATTTAAGAATGATGCAGCCTGATTCATCATACTCCCGTTTTGCGAGGCCCTAATTGCGATTCATAGCGAATCGCTATTAAGGACTCGCAAAACAGGATTCATGTAGAAATTGCATGAAGAAATGGGATTCCTACATATTCCTTATTTGCGATTAGCAAATTGCTAATCGCAAATAAGGAATAACTCGCCATTCATTCCTATGGGCCAAAAGGCCCATAGGAATGAATGGGGAGTATTCCTTATTTGCGATTCGCAATTTGCAAATCGCAAATAAGATAGCGATTTGAAGGGTGCCAGGGGTGTCCAAAGGACACCCTGTAGCACCCCTCAAATGAAACTTTACACAGGTGTTGCACATACACATGTCCAAAGGACATGTGTGTGTGTAACATGCAACTCAGAAAAATGCATTTAAATGCATTTTTCTGAGTTTTCGCAATTTACCCCGAGGTCTGACCTCGGGGTAAATTGCGGCAAGAAATTGTGAATTCGCAAAATGAAATTGGATGTTGAATTGCATTTAAGGAATCTCAAATAGAGATTCCTTAAATGTAATTCCTCGCAAAATTGCGAGATCGCAATTAGCGATTTTTACATTTGGGATGCTGAATCCCAAATGCAAAAATCGCTCTCGCAAAGGGCCAGATTCTCAGAATCTGGCCCTTTGCGAGCGCTATTTTCTTTGATGAATAGGGCGGCAAGATCTTTGGTGAACAACTACAAATTTTACCCCCAATACCTCCAAATACTAACAAACAAAACTGACCACTTCCTGTTTAAATTCGGACATCCTACATTTAAAAAATAAATAAAACTAAAGGTACTAAAAAATCTGACAAAAGTCTGGTATCAAGTAAGAAGCGCATTAAATATCCCTTACTACAGCTACGCAGCCCCTATATGGTACTCACCAGGCACCCCTGAGTGCTTAAAAGATGCCCTAGCAATCCCTTTAAGAATGGCAGGAATTAACAGATGGGGGCAGTTGATGACAGAGAACTCAATAGTGTCCTAAGAACATCTTATAGAAATTACTAACGGGACTCTCTCAAAATTTAAATATTATCAACTTATAAGCTGGGCTAGCTTCTCGACGGAGAAAAAGACTGGGAATATAGAAATAGAGAAATAAATCATTAAAATCTCTCCAATAAAAAAGGAAATTTCAATATGGTACTGGGCCATAATCACTTCAGGAGATGATAACGCCTCAATATCGGAATCAATCTGGAGTAAAAACATCATAGACTCAGAACTTGATAATCTATGGCAGAAATCATGTGAAAAATGCTGGACTATTATCAAACCAGCGCGTCTAAAGAGAAATCACCTGTTCACACTGCATAGGGCATACTGGACACCAAAAAAACGGTCAAAATTTAAAGGAGCAAGCATAAAATTCTGCCTTAAGTGCGGACTAGAAAAAGCAGATGATATACACATGTTCCATGGATGTCCACAACTGGAACCCTTCTGGCAGGAAGTAAGTAACACACTATGTCGGATATTGGGAACAAACCTAAAAGTAAGTACAACATTAATTATTTTTGGGATATGTACCGAGTTAAATGTAAGTAATGAGAGGTTAACCAGAAGACAAGAAAATCTATTATTTGTCTTAATACTCCTTGCTAGAAGAGAGATTTGTCTGAACTGGATTAAACCAACATCACCGCTGCATAAAGATTGGCTTAACTCCGTAATAACTACTCATAAGTTAGATAGGAAGGGAAAATTCTCCAAAAAGTTTAATTTCTGGGAAATTTGGGAAAATCACTATACTAATTGACATATAAGGGAAACCTGAAAAAACAACAATATGTCCGATGATTAAAGCAGTGACAATAATTCAGACAGGAATAATTCCCCGCCGAGTAGCCAAAAAAGGCTAGCTCCCTTTTCCACTCCACCATGAATTATTGAATATGGTAAAGGATATAGGAGGACTAAAACTTGACATTTCCACCAAAGGGGTACTCTATGTGGCCGGAAAAGCATAGAAAAAGAGTGAAGGAATAAAAGTGGAAGTCTTAAAGTTCATAGGCAAAATGAGGATATAAAAAAAGAAAAAAATCACCTGTAATACAGCCCCAGGATGGGTAGTAGGAAAGTAACTGGATGGCCAGGCCAGGAAGACCGGAACAAGAAAGCCCCACACAAAAAGGAGCAAGAATAGTTGACATCAGATCAGAAATACAAAGAGCAGGAGGGTTAGTAGGACCAAGGCCAGGAGAATCATAACAAGATTGAGGAAGATCATGTCGACTAGGAATTGTAGGAGCAGGAAGAAGTATGTCAGGTAGACCAGGGAACCAAGAGTACCAGTAGAACCAGGGCAAGGAAGACCATGGTCAGAGTAAGGAAGACTGACGGGACTAGAAGGATCTGGACTAGTGGGAGGAGGACCTAAAGGATCACGATTACAGTACTATGTAAAGGAACATCCTGGGTAAGGAACCAGAAGTAGCAATGGGAGTGGACTACAATGGCCAGGAGGCGCAGAACCAAGATGAGCAGCCCAATAGGCAGGATCAGGGGACCAAGATCAGCAAGCTTTCCTGGCCCTCATTTCTAGGGTTCTTTCTAGGGTTCTTTCCCTTAACTTTTTGCTTTTCTACTCCCAGTTTTTCGATGATGTGGGTGTTAGCCTTAGGGCATTGAGCACATTTGACACATCCATTCAGTGCCACAGTGCTGTGCTTATCATACACATCCTGGTGGTTGGTGTATACGTGATTGACTGATTCGAGTTAGCTGTAAGTCCCTTGTCTAGGGGCAAGGCATATACCCTGGGCGTGTATCTTGAATGCTCCTCTGTGGCTCTAGTTGTGCCATCCACGGTGGTAGCTTATCGATTGTACCACAGGTTTTCCCTGGTATGGCCTGTGTGGGCAGGTTACTAGTACTAGGCTTGGCTTTTAAAAAGCTATGTGTCAAGGTTCTGCATGTCTCTTGCTATATTAAAGTTTTACCTGGGGAAAGTATGTAGTGTTGGGAAGAGGTAGGCCAAGTTGGCATGTGTGTTACATGCAAGGGCTGTGAATGGCACAGGCCTGCTTGTCACATTGTATTAGGATGGGGAAATTTAGGGAAAGGCTATTGGGCAGTATTTCCTAGGTGCATAATAGTAGTACTATAGTGTTTGATATCGGTAAGTGCATAATGGCGAATCCTCTCCGGTAGTGCGAGTGGATCTGATATTACTTATGTTGAAATGTCACTGTTGGAAAGTGGGCATTTTGATGCTCGTGACTCCTTGTGCCGTTCGGCCTGTCTCCAATTCACAACTGGGTGCTGGGTGGACAGCTACATCTGTATAAGAAGGTCATTGACTAGGGGTACAAGGGAAACTGTAGACCTCTGACTCTGAGGAGCCTTTCTGGGATGGTTACGTGGGGGTGGAATTGGGACCTGCATTCAAAAGGGCAGGGTCTTGGCCCCATTAAAAATAGTGATCAAACCTCCCAGGGTAGGATAGCAGATAGGACAAAATTTAAAGAGGGCCTGTGCACTTCAAAGGTGGCCTTTTGAACTGAATGCATCTTCAAAGGCCATTGTGTGTATAATTAATTACTGGGGCTTCAGAAGTCAGAGACGTTTTTGGATTTGGAACCATACTACACTTGTTTGATGCTGAGACATATTATGTTATGTTATGTTATTTGCGATTATATAGCACCAAATCACCGCCAGGCCTCTTAGCGCTTGAACAGGGGTAGACAGCTCACTGCATGGGTGATAAACATGATCTGGAAAGAATTACTCAATGCTTAAGGCTTTTTTAAAAAGGACAGTTTTAAATAGTTTCCGGAAGTGAAGCAAATTGGGTTCTCTACGCAGGAGGACAGGTAGCTTGTTCCAAAGTTGAGGGACAAGTACTGAAAAGGCTCTACCACCTTTCGAGGAAAGTTTATAACGAGGACATAATAAAAAAATTGTGTCTCTGAAGACCGCAAGGAGCGTCCCGGCGTATAAACCTTCAAGCTTTCTTTTATGTAGACTGGGACTAGGCCATATATAGCTTTATGAGCTATGCAGAGGCTCTTAAATTCCACTCTTTGTTTTATAGGTAACCAATGCAGCTTGCGTAGCAGCGGGGTGGCATGGGATTTCCTAGGCAATCTGAGGATCAATCTAGCTGCGTCATTTAAAAATACCAGCAGTCTATTTACCAGATACTGGGGAAGACCCAGGTAACGAGCGTTACCATAATCTAAGCGCGAGATTATGATAGCGCCACAATCGTGTGAAGCGTGGAGGTGGAAAGAAGGGGGACCAGTTTACGAAGTTGTCTGATTAATACTGTACAGGTGCCAACCACTGATTAAATCTGGTTAGCCATCAAGAGTTTATCATCGATTTTTATACCCAGACTTTTTACGGTTGAACTAGGTCTAGGAGTGGGACCTAAGTCTTGGGGCCAGAATCTGTTGTTCCAAGGTGATTCGTTTGTGAAGATGACCAGGACCTCTGTTTTATCGGGGTTGATTTTTAGTGAGTTAGCTGTCATCCAACTCACTGTAAAATTGAGGATATTTTGTGCTTGAGACTGAGCAGATACAGTGTTGTCGATGCTAAGGAGCAGCTGGGTCTCATCTGCATAATTAAAGATTTTACAGCCCATATTCACTAGTGCTGTTACCAATGGTTGCAGTTCGACATTAAAAAGAAGTGAGGACAGTGCTGAGTCGTGAGGGACTCCGCAATCAAGCGACCCTAACTCCGACACTGCATCACCTAATTGAATCCTTTGGGACCTACCTAACAGAAAGGATTCAAGCGATTGGTGGGCTTGATCTTGAATGCCAAAGGCAGCAAGTCTGTCCAGTAATAGCGCATGACTGACCGTATCATAGGCCGCTGATAGGTCTAATAATATCAGGGCACAAGGTCTTTTACTGTCAGCCATGGGTCTGAGCTCATCAAGCACTGATACATCACCAACTCAGCGCTATGATGTGCTCGAAACCCAGCTTGGCATCCCTGGAGGGGATGGTGGTCCTCCAGGAAAGATGAGAGCATCTTCAGAACTTGTTGTTCTAGAACTTTAGCCAGGAAGGGTAACTGGGAGATCGGTCTATAGTTTATCAAGTTGGTTGCATTGGCTCCTGGTTTCTTTAATAGAGGTTTAACTCTAACCTCTTTGAGGCTCGGTGGTAGATACCCAGTCTCCAGAGAGGTGTTTAGTATGGAGATAATTTGTCCCTCTAGGCCTGGGAGCGCCATTCGAAAGATTCTAGGCGGGCATGGATCTGACGGAGAACCTGTTTTTATCCTATTCATGATCAGCTTGAGGGAAACAGTGTCTAGTTCTGGGAAACTTGAAAGTATGTGATCTTGTGAGGGAGTATTAGGGCAAGGTGGTAGGATATAGGTGGTAGGGGTGTTATTAATATCTTGAAGGAGACCCCTGACTATTTCAAGGAAAAAGGATTGGAAGGTGTTACAATCAAATGTAGTTTCCACTGATGAGCTATCGGTCTTTATACTGAGTTCCAGCAGGATTCTGAAAGTTTCTTTCTATTTGTTTTCAGCGGTGTTAATTCTAGATTCATAATATCCCGCCTTAGTCTCTGTAATACATTTTTTGTAGGAGCTGAGCAATAATTTATAGTTTTCTCGCTCTACTGGAGCATTCGTTTTGCGCCAGCATCTTTCCGCCTGGCGAAGATTTCTTTTAGAGTCTCTTAGCTGGGAGTTAAACCAGGGGGTCCTTTTTGCCTCATCCTTAATCTTATACTTTTGCACCGGTGCTAGCTGGTCAATAGCAGCGCATAGATTATTGGTGAGGACCTCATACTCCTGATCTAGATTATTTTGTTTACACACAAGGAAAGGTGCCATTACGCGCATTTTGCTGCTGCAGTAACTTCTAGCGCGCTGCGCTTATTACCATTTTAAATTATTTCTGTGTGCCCCCACACTTGCACCATAATTGTGCCCTCAACGCGTTTTTAGCGGAGTCTGTTGCCTTCTCTGCTGCCTGCTTGTGGCGCCTGGTCGCCATCTTGGGGGTGGTCACTGCCTCACGCGCCACTTGCCTGAGCGCTCTAGCGCTTCTCAGGAGTCCAGGTGAGCTGGTATTTAAGGCGAGCACTTTTGCTGCTCTGCCTTAAGGAAAGGTGCCATTACGCGCATTTTGCTGCTGCAGTGATTTCTAGCGCGCTGCGCTTATTACCATTTTAAAAATCCGTTTTTCCTATCTTTGTTTATTTAATTTTGTATCCCCTGCTTTTAATAATATTTCTGTGTGCCCCCACACTTGCACCATAATTGTGCCCTCACCACGTTTTTAGCGGAGTCTGTTGCCTTCTCTGCTGCCTGCTCGTGGCGCCTGGTCGCCATCTTGGGGGTGGTCACTGCCTCACGCGCCACTTGCCTGAGCGCTCTAGCGCTTCTCAGGAGTCCAGGTGAGCTGGTATTTAAAGCTCACATTACTCGCGCAGCGGTGACGCGCAGCAGTAGCGCCTGACTCGCGCCTGAGTCAAGCCAGAGTCTGCCCGTCTGCGCCCGTCCGCGCTAAGGACGCGCGGCCCGTGGCAGGATACTATCGTGCAGCTATCATGATCTATCAATACTCTAGTCAGGCTCTTCGCTTGATTAGACAAAGTTTGCCCTCCTGCTCGCACTCGGCCCAGCATCCCCTATGCGGCCCTCGTACCTGCCCATGCGGCTGGTGGGAATTATCGGCACCGACGATGGCTCCTAGCCTGGCATTGCTACTTCGTAAGAAGGAACCTCCTCCTCCCAGTGCCATTAAACTCTGGCACCATAATGTCAGATCTCTGTCGAAACATCATCGAGATATTTATGAGCTTATCTCTTTAGAAGGCCCTGATATCTTCTTTATGACAGAGACCTGGCTAGGTGATGAGGATACGGCCATTATTAACCTGGCCCTTCCCCCGGGGTATGCAATCCATACATTAAATCGCAAGGGGAGAGGTGGAGGAATAGCTGTGGCATTCAAAACTTGTTTCACATGTGCCTGGAAGCCTATGGACTTGACTGGCGCAGAATGCGCCCACTTTTCCATCAGCATCAGTCAACATCTAACATTGTCAGGTCTTCTGATATATCGCCCTCCAGGGAGTGATAGTGCTTTCAGGAAAGCTCTTCCTGAGCTGGTAAGCTCTCTTTCTCTGTGCTCCTCCAACATTACCATCATCGGCGATCTTAATATACACTTTGATGCCATGGAGATACCAGTGGTTAGAGGTCTGCTGGACGATCTTGAAGCAGTACAGCTTCCCCAACTGGTCCGTCTTCCGACCCATGAGGGTGGTCATATTCTTGATCCGGTCTTTACAAACCTGCAATTGACCGAGGTCTCACCCCCTAGACCCATGGGTTGGAGTGACCACCACCTCATTGAGCTCTTTATCACAACGGTGATACATTCTACTGGGAAGCCCGATAAAACATCTTTTAGGCGACCCTGGAAAAAGCTCAAATTGGAGGATTTTCATTGTTTCTTGATCACTACACCTCTGGCTCAAACGGATGACGTAGCAATTGGGTATAACACCTTTTGCGCTTGGAGCACTGAACACATTAATCCCGGCCAGCTGGAACAGGAATCGATCCTCTCAATCTAATCCCTGGTACTCGGAGGCACTCAGGTGTATTAAAGCTTCCTGCCGACAAGCTGAAAGAGCATGGAGGAAAAACTATGATAAAGACCTAAAACTATGCTATCTGGCTAAAGTAAAGATATATCACAGAGCTGTTTGTCGGGCCCGAGCGGACTACTATGCACAGGAGTTCCAGGCGAGTTCTAACCCGTCCAAACTGGTTTTTAAAGTCTTGAAGGAGCTCACAATGAACAGACTTCCTAATACGGAGATTTTTTCCCTCGCCCACTGTGAGTCGTTAGCCAGCTTTTTTGTGGAAAAAGTAAACGCCATCTACCGCTCTTTTCCCAAAGCTGATGCTGACAGTACGATTTTAACATTGCGTACCTCTCAGTGCTTGGCCTCCCTTCCCATACCATCGGAACAGGAGTTCAATCTCCTAGCGGCCAAGGTTAAGTCTGGCTCACCGGATGACCCTTTGAGACCGGCCCAGTTTCTGGACTCAGCGCCCTTATGCCTTCCTCCTATCCGCCACTTGGTGGAGAAATCCCTTACAACTGGTTCAGTTCCACCTAGCTGGAAGGCTGCCTGTGTTATGCCCATTATAAAGAAGCCTGGATTGGATCCGTTGAAGCCGGAGAGTTATCGACCTATCTCCCTCCTCCCGTGGGTGGCAAAGATCACAGAGGCCCACGAGAACAACATCTTAACAAAACACCTGGCCTCTGCACACCTACTGGATCCCACACAGAATGGTTTTAGACCTGGACATAGTACTGAGACGGCACTCCTATATATGGTTGAACATCTCCGCTCAGTACTAGATGCAGGTCATACGGCGCCACTGGTCCTTTTGGACCTTAGTGCCACCTTTGACACTGTATCCCACACCATTCTTCTTCGAAGGCTGGGTGAGGCAGGTATTTCAGGCAGGGCATTGGACTGGTTCCAATCGTTCCTTTCGGAGCGATCCTTTCAGGTGGTAGTGCCACCGTTCAGATCTAAGCCTCATGCCATCACCCAAGGAGTCCCGCAGGGATCGGCGTTGAGCCCCACTCTCTTCAACCTCTACGTTCAACCTTTGGCGGAGGTTGCGAAGAGGTGGGGTCTCACTATGGTATCATACGCCGATGATACCCAGTTGGCGGTTGCTCTTAACGGGGACTCTGACCAACTGGCATCAAATTTTGCGGATTGTCTGAGGGCTGTTGCTAGTTGGCTCACAGCCAACTGTTTACAACTCAACGCCCTCAAAACTGAGGTGATGGTAGTAGGGAAACATCCTGATCTGTGGGGCGCTACTTGGTGGCCTAGGGAGCTAGGACCTCCTCCAAAACCTGTTTCTGAACTAAAAAATCTTGGCGTTTGTTTAGACTCCAAACTAGCCTTCTCATTCCATACTAAGAAGGTGGCATCTACGTGCTACGGCATTTTGCGTAGTTTGAGGCCTATTCTCAAATTTTTTGATGCCCCCACCCGCCAGATGGTGATCCAGGCCAGTATTTTATCGAGGCTCGATTATGCGAGCTCTCTGTTGGTGGGCACCAACCAGCCGGAAATTCTGCGACTCCGAGTGCAGAACGCGGCAGCCAGGGCCCTGGTGGGTCTGCCGCGCTTCTGCTCAGCTCGCCGCACAATTTCTAAATTGCACTGGTTGCCTGTAATTAGACGCACAGAGTTTAAGATCCTTTGATTTGCGTTTAAAATTTTAAAAACTGACACTCCCATCATCCTTCAACACCTTCTCACCTCGTACACCCCCTCGCGCAGCCTCCGTTCTGCTGGCCAAAATCTGGCACTTATTCCTCGCTTCCACAAATGTAGGTTAGGTGGCCGATCGTTTACGGTGCTGGCCTCCAAACTGTGGAATGCACTTCCTGTTTACATTCGTTCTTTAGAGGACCTTTTGGCTTTCAGGAAAGCTGTTAAAACTTATCTTTTCCCTATGTCTTACTAACTATTCCTCCCTTTTTATTCATAATGTTAGTTATGTTACCTTTTCCTGTTACAGCGCCGGGACGCCCCTTCGCTGGGGCAGCTGTGCGCTCAAAAATTCAATTAACATAACATAACATAACATAACATAACATAACATAACATAACATAACTTATGGGTAAGAAGGAGGTCTACCAGGTTTGCGGGGATGATTTTTTTCCACTGAAGTAGCATTTTCCATATTTGTGGCCGTTTAGTTAAGGCGCCATCTATTGAGATACATCACCTGATTCGGAAGTGGTCTGACCACGTACATGGTAGAATGTCTATCAGACTGGCTGCCCCTTGGGTGGTCCAGACCAAATCCAAAGTATGACCTTTAATATGTGTAGGGGCATCCACTAATTGTTGGAGGCCCAGTGAGGTCATCAGAGCCTCCAGATGTAAGCGACCGGATCCTTGGGTTCCTTATCCCAGTGCAGGTTAAAGTCTCCCACTATTAATACTCTCTGATAACGAGTACAGATATCAGACATTATGGTCGTAAATAAATCAATAAATTGCGGTGTTGATTTTGGAGGGCGATATACCGTCAGGAGGGCAAAGCACAAGTTGTTAACTGTGATTTTTACCCCCAGTAAATCAGCTGAGTCGGCATTCTCTCCCATTATTTTGGTGACAGTCAATTCTTTTTCTAAAAAGATTGCCACGCCTCCCCCTCTGGTCTTATCATTACGATTATGCCACATCACATCGTATGCGTTTGGGAGGGAAGCGATAATGTCTGGTACTGAGGTTTTGCTTAGCCAGGTTTTCGTGAGCGCCAGAATGGCGATATCCTCATCCTGGAGCAGGGAAAATATTTCCAGATGATGTTTTTGTAGGGATTGTGTATTCAGGGTAGTAATTTTTAAGTCAACCTGGTGTTTAACCGCCGAGCTGCTGTTGCATATAGAGGATTTTTGAGGGGAGGGGTGCAGGCAGTTAGCTATCGTGCATTGTTGTATATTTGTTCCCTTTATTTTATCGTATATGAACTTACTGATGGTATAATCCTTAGAAGCAAGGGAGAGTAGTACTTCAGTTGTATACCTCAGTCGTTGTCCAGGGGGTGTGGCCCCTGGGCCCGGTCGTGCGCGGACGGGCGTAGACGGGCTTGCCTTTGGCGCGCCTTTGGCACGACACCGGCACGCTGCTGTGCGCGTCCGCTGCGAATTGTCGACTGCATCAGTTTTTAAGGAGAGGAAGGTGGGAGCGCTAAACCGCTCACCTCCTCCGACCGGAAGTGCCTGAATCCCCAGGAAGTGTCACAGCCAATGGGCTCCCTCCACATCAATCGAGCTCTACTCAGCTCGCTGTGGAACGGGGAGTCCAGCGGCGCAGACACAGCAGGAAAGGTAGGGGTGACATCAACATGAGGAATCATTAGAGCAGAAGGGACTGCAATAGGATTATCCATAGTCTTCAATAGGATTATCCATAGTCTTGTGGTGGCCTGAAGCTTGTCGTACTCCAGGAAGGGGACTATCACTTGGTGGATCTTGACTCGGTGTTGCTTGCCTGCAGCTAAGTACCAACTGTTGTGGCCCGGATCCCTAAGTACTCTTCAAGGGCTGGTTGGTGGGCCTCCTGTCCACTAGATCCCAGGGACACATGGGATCTCTCAATTTCCACTACATTATAAGGACTGCGCAGGGTGTGGTGGAAATGGGTGGATGTGATTGTCGGATGGGACAGAGACGATCCTAACATACACCTTCATCACACAGTATTGAAGAGTATGCTCATAAAGATCAGCACCCCACCTGAGGTGCCAGGATTTGAGGAGTTTGAGGAGTTCAGGGGAAGCTTGTAGAGGGACCTGTGCTTGCAACCAGGGGACCTGTGCTAGCTTGCACTCCAGAGATTGTGGTGCCCGAGGGGTATTAGAGGACCTTAACCGCGAGCTGAGACTGGCTTCTACCACCAGATAGGGAGGACGACAGTGCCTGTCATTGGGACCTCTATCCAAAGTTGCTGGATCCTTCCCCCTCGACCCATGCTACAATGTACTTTGTTGTGGGGAACATCGTGACGGGCCCGAGGGAATTTGTTGTGCCTTGTGGCCCCTACGGCTGGCTATTGGGAGCTACAGCAGCTCACACCTCTGCTTAATGGGAAACATTTCTCCAGATTGGGAAGCATGACAGCTTCTTGGATCACAACCTTTTGTCTACAGAGGGGATAGCAATCCCACATTCATGCTTGTGCTACTGGGCGACTGGGTTCTAACCGGATGGGCGAAACTCAGTAACTGTTTCTTTTTGTTTTAAATGGTTTCAACAATCTAAACAGCGTGGCTCCAGCAGGTGCAACGTGTATCATTGGCTGGTGTAGTTTAGTGACTATGGGGCAGGATCACAATGCATAGTCAAAGGCTCTTATTGCTTGACCATTGAACGTGTTGGGGGTATGGGATATTGCGGAATGTCGTGCTGGCTGAATACCTCTCATTAGGGCATGTATTTTCATGTCATTCTGCAGCTAATGGGAAAGATCAACAGTTGCATATAGCTGTACAGTGTGAATAAAATGTGTATCTCATTTTAATTCTAATGTGCGGGCAATGCAAATTCCAGTGTTTTATAGACACTGTCTGGAGTCCTTTTGTGGCGTACACAGTGTGTTGCGAGGCTTGTGTTGTTCCAATACTTTACACTTCGGCCCTAAGAATAAGCCTGAGTGCTCTGTGACAAGATATCCAAAGGTGATCACAGGTTAAGGGACACGCGTATTATACTCATCCTATTTTGGAGGGTGAATTCTGACTGGCTTCGATGAGTCCCAGCCAGCTGGAAACACCTGTGTTTAACATTGGGTAATCAGCGGTGCCCTCTCCACACAGTCGTTTTCTACAACTCTGGTGTACAATATTGTTTTCTTGCCTTGGTTTTTTTTGTTGTTTTGTGGTCTAATTTGGAAACCTTTCTGTGTTCACAACATTCATGTCTAAGTCTGGATAGCTATCAAGGAACTTTCTGTGGGGGAGTTTGTGCAGGAATGGGAAGCATGGGAGGTGAACCAACTCCGGAGACTATGCACAGACCTTAAATGTTCTTTTAAAGGCCGCCAGAGAAAGGGGGAGATGCAAAACTCATAGAAGGCCTGGCTGGGTTCCAGGAGTGCCGCTGGGGATTCAGAGGAGAGTGAGGTTTTGGATAATGAGAGGCATGGTCTTCCTCTAGAGGCTTTACAGAATTAGAAGCTGCAGGGATGGGATTTGCTCCCCCATACCCCTCGGGGTGGAAACATTGTCGTCTTTATCTGTCAGTCCTCCAGTGAACTGGGGGACAGACAGGGAGAAAGGGGACTGTAGGTTGAGCCCGGTAGACTCCAATGGGAAATTAGAAGGGCAAGGACAGAAAGAAGATGTAGTATGAAGGCATGGAAATGGATGTTGGCTCTGGGGTCGAGTGCAGCAGAGTTGCATTCGCAAGCCAAGGAGGCTAGGTGTTTTAAAAAGAAGTCCAGTAGTCTAGTGTACATTTGTTAGAGGGTGGTTTTATCACAACATTTAGCGTAAAAATGTCCTTTCTACAATAACAATAACAAGACATGTGTGAAATGCAGAAACTGTGTCAAGAGGGGCACTATTTATTCAAACAATGTAGACAATAAATGTCAAAGACACATCAATAATCAAAAATCTAGTGAGTAACAAGTGTCAAAGACAAATCCCAGATCAGGAACAAAAACATGCAATCTAGTAAATTCAAAATCACGACAATGCAAAGAAAAAGAGAGACATAGAAAATGAATAACCAAGTACAATGAAGCATTACAACCTCAATCAAAATGCTACATTAAAAAGTTAACCGAGATGGTACTAATAACAGAGGAGAGGTCAGAACCCAGACTGGGTTCCAATAAGAGGGCTCAGGGAGGTACATTGTGATGTCAATTGAGGAAAGGGGGAGCAGGCAGATGACTTGTTGGAAAAAGAACCAGTGTGTTACTTTTCTTTAAGATGGACTGCCAGTTCTTCATCCTGATTGAGCCCCCCCGGTGCCTTAGACTGGAAATTGATGATGTGTCTAGATTCGATTTGCCTTAACCTTACCACTCTATTCCCGCCCCTGGGGTTCCTGTCGATCTGTTCTAGGATGAAATAGCTCAACAGTGCAGGGTCCGAGAAGTGTTTGTCACGAAAGTGCCTTGCCACAGGCTATTTCTCATCATTGTGTGCAATGGCACGGTAATGTTCCAGTATACGTTTCTTCGCATGGGAAGTCGTACTGCCAATATACCACAGCTTGCAGGGACACACTTTTACATATACAACGTACATGGTACTACAGGTAAGAAATTGAGTAATCTCTCTCTCTACTCCGTTGTATTTGATTTTCTTTACATGTGTGCTGTTACTACAAGCTTTGCAGTGGCCACAAGGGAAAAATAATTTTAGGCCTAGTCCTTGAGTGGCAGGATAGATGGTGATGTCACTGCGTACGCAAAGATCTCATGATCGAGCTTTCACGTTGATAGCCCTCATCGGTGTTGCAAATTTCTCCGTGCCCTTAGCAGCTCCCCAAATGGAATACTCCACTTTAAAGTTTCAGGGTGACTGCTAAGGGCATGGAGGATACTGTTGCTGGCAGTGGCTTTCCTGTAAAGTGAAGTGTGGATTTGTTCATCCTTGATATCAATTCTGACATCTAGGTACTCTGCCATGACCCTACTGATCTTACTACTACAGATGATGTTTTTGTTGTTAATGTTAAGGAGGTCAATAAACCGGTTGGCTTCCTCCTCCGATCCACTCCACACTACAAAAAGATCATCTATGTAACGCCACCAGGTGGTGACATGACATAGATGTTCCGACAGCGATGGATCCATGAAAATATTTTGCTCCCAGTGCGCCATGAAGAGGTTCGCAAAACTGGAAGCAAAACATGAACCTATCGCGGTCCCGACCTCCTGTTTGTAAAGGATGCCGTCAAAAAGGAAAAAATTGTTCAAGAGGCAAAATTCCACCATTTCTAGTAGCATCTTGCTATGCTCTTTGAAACGAAGGGGACGTGCATCTAGAAAATATTTGCATGCTTCCGGGCCCTGCTGATGGTCAATGATGGTATAAAGGGCCTGGACGTCCATGGTGATGAGATGGTAGTCATCATCCCAACGCAGGACCCGGGGAAAGAGGCTCCTACAGAGGTGGCAAAAGAGGCAACGCAAGGGGCAACATGGGAAACATGAAAACGCGCTCCAAACGAGGCAATATTGGATCCAGTTCCGGTAAAGGAAATGATTATTAATTTATCAGCCAGGACAATGAATGACACTGAAAAAGCCACATTGAGTCTAGGACTCTCCTTTTGTCCCTCCATGTCTTTTAATTATAGTGAGTCAAGGATTGACCTTTTTAAAATTGTCCGCAAGCTCAAGCTTAAAAAGTGGCACAAACTCAAATGACTGGGGGTGGGAACAAATCAAAACCTCGCACCAGCAGTCCTGTTGACAATTTTACGATAAGCGAGGTGGATGCCCTTATCAATATAATTCAGTTCGAATTACATTAAAATTTGCAATTGAAAATATCATAGGACGCATGATGGTAAAAGATTAAACAGTCCTATGACATCAGATACCATAAAAATCACAGCACTTAAAAATCACAATCAAATATAATTCTGCAATTAACATCACAACAATATAATCTTGTGTAAGGTTTGGGGAACAAAGGACACCACTGAGAAGCAATACCCTCACTCACCTCCTTCTGCACACAACAGGAAATTAAAGTGCCACATCCGCACTAAATTGGACACAAGCCCCTACACTCAACCCTAGGGTACACGACCCCACAAAGCACACAACTTGCACACCTGACCGGACCCAAGGTCTCAGGTAAAACAGCATAGGGTACACAACCCCACATTGCACACAACTTGTACACCTGACGGGACCGAAAGTCTCAGGTAAAACAGCATATGGTACACAACCCCACAACGCACACAACCTAGCCACCTGATCAGACCGAAGATGTCAGGTAAAACAGCACAGGGTACACAATCCCACAACGCACATACAACTGGCACACCTGACAGGAACGAAGGTCTCATGTATAAAACTCAAGGGTACACAACACCATGCCACAGTACATACCTCAAAATCATAAAACAAGGGTACACAACCCTACAAACATAACACCAGGGTACATGACCCTTAGAACACAACAGCATTCTACATAACAAATGCCATACATCTTACAAAACTAGAAGGAATTCAAGACCTCCACACAAGCATGGTATAACACATATGCAGGAAATTATAGCACTCAGACAGCATGATACACATGTCATAACACCGATACACCAACATCAGACCTGCACAAAATAAAACACACCCAGGCAGAAAATAAAGCTTGGAAAGATCAGCATGGCATAAAAAAAACATACAATTGGGCAACAAATTCCGCATGGCATAAAAGAAATGCTAGGGCAGCACCCAGGACCAGGAGGAACAGGACTATATCCAGCAGTAACACTTAAAGTCCCCAGTGAGTGCGATCTCACCCGAATTGGCATGCAAAATCACTAGTTCTGGAGCTCAAGAGACTCCCAGCTCACCAAGTTAAAATCTGGGTTTCAAGCAATAGTGTTCCAGGCCATCCATCTCGTACCATCTGCAAAGCCTTAGATCACCAGTGTGCTGGTCCACCGTGGAAAAATGCAATCTTACCAGTTTCCCAAAGCGCTGTCATGAGGCGAGATTGCAACTCCCCACTGTTGGCATGCTTGTAACCATATAGCTTACATGCATAAAATCAAAGTGTGCAAGGAGAATAACACGTTCAAAAGCAGGGTGGCCGGAGAACACTATTGCCTCAAACAGATAACCTCTCAGATAAGCGTTGTACGCCGGTAACAATTGCCTTAGCATTGATCAACGGTCTCGTTTTTGGCCTCCCAGCACACATGTTGGTAACTATGCGCTTCTTTCTTTGTCCTGCAATTCCACTATTACAAGGCATGCAAGGCCTGTTGGTAAGTGACACGTGTTGCTCCTTCCTGCAGGGGGCATCACAGTGTTTGCAGTGAAAACTCAGGATGGCAGCGGAGGAGACAACATTGCAGTGATGCACAGCAGCCCACATGGGCATTTTCAAACGCTGTATCATCTCTTGGTAAGTGATCATGAGCTCTGCATCCATGACAGCCTTACGGGCTAAATACATCCATCAAAAACTCAATGGTGCTCCACTGAAAACATGCTAAAGTTTAAGTAAAACACTGTCACAGCATCGCACAGCTCACCAGTGTTGTTTCATTCTTGATGCAATATGCTTCCCAGTGCCAGTATTTCAGCTGGTTTCTTTAACGCAAACACTGCCATCCGGTTGAAAAGTGCACTGTCCACAGGACCTGCTAGTTCCTTTAAACTATAAGATGCCTTTTTCTTTAACATAAATACTGCCTATTCCTTTACAAAAGTGATGCCTGTTCAGATGAAATGCCCGACTATTTGGGCTGTCCGGTATACAGGACACTGGTGGGGCATTTCTGTTCCCATAAAGTTTGAGTTGCCATTTTCATAATTTCTTCAGTTGCTTTCCTCACACATAGGGGGTCATTAGGATTGTGGTTTTTTCACATCCTCGGGCCGGCGGAAGCCACTGCCGGCCCAGAGGATGCGGGAAAACCGCAGCGGACTGACCAAGGACCCACCGCCACATTAGGATGGCTGGTGGGTCCTGGTTTCCGTCCGCAGCTTTTCCGCCGCGGTCGGCTTACAACCGCGGCGGAAAAGCTTTAATATGGTGACTGTGTCTTCCAGACACCGTCCACCATATTAGGATGGGCAGTACAATATCCTTTTCCGCGGCGGGTTTTCCGCCGTGGAAAAGCATACGGAACTTCACTGCGGGGGCCCGTTGCGGGCCCCCTAGGTGAAGGGGGGGGTGGGGGGTGCACATGGGGGGTACCTATGGTACCCCCCTGCATTTGCGTGCACAAAGCAGCAGGCACCGCGCGGTGCCTGCCGCTTTGTGCACGCAAATGTTGTGCATGCTTTTTTAACATTGCGGCGGGTGCAGCTTGAAGCTGCACCCGCCGCAATGTTAAAGATTGAGGATGTGACCGCCACCCTGGCGGTCACATCCTAATCTGCACGGAGGGTCCTCCGCAGCCCCTGCGGACGGTCCCTCCTACTTTATGGTGGCGGACGGACTCAGGTCCGTCCGCCATCATAATCGGCCCCATAGTTTCTCTCCTTAATCATCACCAGGGTCATAATAGGAAGTCCAGTGTTAAGTAAAGGACACCATAATTCAATAGAGATTATAGGATTTATTACAGAAAAATGGACATCAACAGAGCACGCCACCTTCAGTCCTTCTTCCTGGCTAACAGCAGATAAGAATACTGGTTATCAGGTTGAATGACTAAAGCATGGAGCCTACAATTTAAAAGGAAACAATATGTGGTAACAAGAATACATTCTTTGTGCAGTGACACGAGGTATACAATTTATTTAAAGGGAAACACAACACATCTTCCCCCTTAATAAAATACAATAAACAATGGAAGATACAAATTCATCATAAAATAACAATAAAAAACTAAAAACAACATTTAAAAAAACATTCAATTTGATTGATCATCACACACAGTCTTCTAACCATTTAGGTTTAGTGCGAGTACGTGCAGAACTATCACTAACATAATCATTACTAACTTCAGTTGTAACCGCTGTCAACAACCGCTGTTCCAAATGCTTCAGTAACTTTAGTTGTATCAACTGAAGTATCAACGTCAACCACTGTTCCAAATACTTCAGCACTAACACTAGTATCAACCATGCTGCTCTTCACAAAGGAAGATTCAACAGCAGGGCAATCACCAGTGCCAGTAACAGAAGACTCCTCAGCAGAATGACAATTATTGCTAGTACCAGCATGAACAACAGATTGAGTAATGTTGATATCATCAATGCGAATAAGATCATCATCAATAATAAAATATTGAGATGCTTTTCTTGACAAACCAGGATTCTCACTGTTTTTGTATAAATGAATTTCACTTTTAAGTACCTCAATGCGTTTCAAATTCCATACTTTAACATCACTTATTTGTACAGCATAGCGAAAATTTTTAACAGCTTCCAAAGGTTCAGAATACTGACTTTCTCCCTTCTTTACCTTCCAAGGTTTTTTAACTTTAATCCAAGTACCCTCTCTAACGTCACATGTTTTGACATTATGTTTACTGTCATACACCTCCTTGTTTCTAAGATGTTTGTTCTCAGTTCTAGACTTCAGAACATCCATAGGTACACAAGGTTTGTGAACATCAAAAATTCATTCTGGATTACATTTAGTACGAACAGCTCTCCCTCTCATGACTTCAAATGGTGACACCCCTAAAACATCATGTGGAGACGTTCTATACATCCAAACGGTCTTGAATAATTGCTAACTTACCTCCAGAAATTGAAAGAAACAGATATAGCAGACCAACCAATTGAACTTGCCAGAATCATAGAAAAATCCTATGAAGAACTAGGAAGAGATAGTTTGGGTGGGAAACCAGTAAAACCCCAACTAACTGAAAATCCTGAAAAGATATTTATTAAAAATAATCTAAACACTCCAAAAATAAGCTGGGATGGAAATAAACAATCCACTCCCAAAGAAAAAAGATTCCAGTCCAGAGGAAGTTCTCCTCGGTGGAGAAAAATATCCCTGGACCAAGGACATAAGTCTCACCAGAGGGAGCCCTCTGAGAAAAGATACAACCTTAGAAATAGGGATAATTTGAAAAAGCCTGATAGATATCAAGATATTGATACACGTCCCTCTCGATCTTTTCAGACTTCTTCGCAGAAATCGGAAAGAAGAGGACGGTCAGAACACAGGGAAGAGCACGTCAAGTCCAAAGACAAGGAACCTGCTCAAAGTAAAAAATTACAATTTCCAAGAAAGAAGGTAGCCAGTGTTAAAATAATCAAACATGCCGAGGATACTGAGGAACTAGCTGAAAAACGGAGAGTGGGCCCAGACAATGCTAGACAGCGCAGCAGAAGTGACAATAGCTCGCAAGATCCTGATGTAATCATCTCGAGACAGTGGACACGAATGAATACATTCAGGTGGAAACTGCAGATACCAGAGTTAGCAAACCTCATAAAATATACAAAATAACATTGCGTATAGAGGGAGATAAGACTAGGAAACTATGGGGGGTACCTATGGTACCCCCAACATTTACATGCACAAAGCGGAAGGCACCGCGCGGTGCCTGCCGCTTTGTGCATGTAAATGTTACACATGCATTTTTAACCTTGCGCGGGTGCTGCTTCAGGCAGCACCCACCGCAAGGTTAAAGGAACAGGATGTGACCGCCAGGGTGGCGGTCACATCCTAATTTGCATGGTGGGACCGCCGCTGCTCATGCGGATGGTCCCTCTTCCTCGGGGTGGCGGACGGACGCGGGTCCGTACGCCATCCTAATGACTCACTTAATTAGGTTTTGTTTTTAAGCAATTGGCGAATATCGAAAATCTCACTCGAGAAATTATGCACAAATTTTGAAATAAACTCTACAAATCCAAGAAAAGAACGTACTTCATCCTTATTTTTAGGATGAGGGGCATTCAACATTGAATCTACCAAAGCAGGTTTGGTAGAGACACTTTCTCCACTGATGACGTCATAAATACTTAATAGACTTCTCAGCAAATTTACATTTTGTGTGTTAAACAGTTAAACCTTTTTGTTCCGGGACACCTAACACTTCTTTGAGCATACAATCATGTTCCTGTCTGTCCTTTCCAAAAATCAAAATATCATCTTGGAAGCATCATACTTTATCGAACTTACTGAAAAGTTGATGCATCAATCTTTGGAAAATCTCCGCAGCAGAGGCGAGACCAAAAGGTAATTGTTTGTACTGAAAACATCCTAAAGGAGTAATGAAAGCAGGTAATGGTTTACTGTTATTAGTTAGAGTAATTTGATGATAGGCCGCAGATAAATATATTGTGGAAAACCAATTAGCATCTTTATTTAAACTGAGCATTTCAGAAATTTTGGGTAGGGGAAACTTATCCACAACTATATTGTTGTTTAAATGTCTCAAATCGATACACAACCTGAATTTTCCATTTCTACGTTGAGCGACAACAATCGGAGACATCCAGTGTGAGGATTCAATAGGTCCAATTATATCAGCTTTAACAAGTTTCTCCAGTTAAGGTTCTACTTCCTTTCTCAATAAAATAGGTATGTTCCTAACTTTGTGAACTTTCAGACAAGCATCAGGTTTCAAAACTATTTGGTGTTTAAAATCATCTATCCTACCAATTTCCTTACTGAAGACCTTAGGGAACAATTTCAAAATATCTTTGCACAATTCTGTATTGTCATCTAATAGCATGACAGGATCATCACAATTTGGGTTGAGTATTATGCCAAGGTTACCCTGATCTTTCCATCCAAGTACTGAAGGGCCTTTCTTTGACACAGATAGTTTCCCATAGGATTTCCTTCCTTTGATTTTAAAAAGAAGGAAATGGTATCCAACCATATCTATCGTCTCACCTGAGAATCCTTCAGGATGTTTTAACGACTTATAGTTAAATTTCTTGCTCTTGTCAGTAGTTTTATGTTTAATTTTGCTGACTGTAACTTCAGTTTTATCATCCACTCAAGCATATTTTTTTAAGCTTTTGCGCTGCGGCTGGATAGTTCTGATTTTCTCACTAGGGCTAAAATATCTTTTAAACCTGCATCACCATTGATCCATAACTGATCTTGAATGGATGAGTCCCTGAAGTGCATAACCACTTGGTCTCTAATGAATTGATCTTGTAAATGATCAAATTTGCGGTCATCAGCAATTAGCTTAAGAGCTGATACGTAACCATCAATAGTTTCATTAGGTTCTTGCTTTCTATAAGTGAATTTATATCTTGTTATTCCAATGCAAACTTTGGGTGCAAAATGGTTATCAAAGTCTTTCAATATGGCAAGAAACTCATTTGTATCTTCACTTACAACTCCTTTTGGCATTCGATCATAAGCTTTTAGTCCTCCTGGACCAATAGAATACAAGAAAAGTGTTTTTTCCTATCTCCTGACATTTTATTATCCTCATCAACATCCTTGATAAAGTTTAAAAAATAGGCTTTCCATTCTAACCATTTTATTGAAGGTACAGTACCCGAAGGCCAGAAAGGTTAAGGAGGCTGAATTGTAAAATTCTGTTGTGTTGCCATGAAGAAATATTACCAGAAAACACACAGAATGAAACAGAAGGGAAAAAAATATATGAACAGATAAATGTACTATTTTCAATAAATTAAAATACAGTACTAGTAGAGATATACTCGGATAATCGAATTAGGTGAAAATGGTCTTCCGGATCGAAGAACTGAGGTTTCCTGAGTGAAGAAATGCAAGTATTACGATGATTGTAGAAATCGAAGATGGAGTCACGTAATTGCTCTTGTACGTGACATTTGATGATGATGACGAGCAATGTGTGTCAGGCACCGTAATACTCACAAGTAAAAGTTGAGCCTCAGGATTTTATCGGGCTCGCACTGTGCACTCGTGCGATCGGTGTCTAGATATGAAGGATGTTTTAAACAAAGTAAGTTAAATCCAGACAAAAAGCTTCTTTTGGTTGCAAATTCCCATGCCGAAGAGAAATACTTGCAGAAATACGTTACTAATCCACAAAATCAATGTTGAAAATTAACGTAAAATCCTGATATTTCACAGAAAATTCTATATTTGAAAAAAAACCTCTGTGAGTTCTTAATGTCGATGTCCAGTACAATCGTCGCCAAATTTGTTAAGTAAAGGACACCATAATCCAATTGAGATTAAAGGATTAAAGTCCACCTTCAGTCCTTCTCCCTGGCTAACCACAGATAAGAATTCTGGTTGTCAGGATGAATGACTGAAGCACGGAACCTACAATTTAAAAGCAAACAATATGTGGTAACAAGAATACATTCCTTGCGCAGTGACACGAGGTATACAATTTATTTAAAGGGAAACACAACATCCAGTACCTGTAGAGTAGGTTGTAGAAGAAGAAGGTCTATTAGATCTTTAGGTACAGGTAAGTAAGTAGATAGGTAAGCTGTTAAGTAAGTTCAGGTATTGCAGTTATTCCCACCAGGAGCAGCCTCCTTGTTGCTCAACCCATATCTTCAAATGATGCTCTCAGCTTCTCAGACACTCAAGCATTCCATTACATCACAGTGCACTCCATAATTCCACTACACCACATTCATACTGACTGAGAAGCAAGGACTTGGAACACTGGGGCGGATGCATGAAGTACAACACTAGGTCTGGCCCAGGTGGTGGCCGCATGCCAACTGGTTCCAGCGTGATGGCTGGGCAGGCACTCAGGAAGGAACCTAACGCTAGTGGCTCCGATGGTCTCTTACCAAGTGTTGTGGAAGTACGGATGAGTGTGGGTAATGCCCCATGGAGTTGGGGAGTCCCCTATCTCTTCTAAAAGGAGGAGGGAAGATAGGGGTGGACCGAGGTTAAGGATGCCTACTCAGTAACACACAGAGAGATTCATGAAGCCGAAATCGGCTCGCAAAGGGCCAGATTCTGAGAATTTGGACCTTTGCGAGCGCTATTTTTGCATTTGGGATTCATCATCCCAAATGCAAAAATCGCAATTCTAAAAATCGCTAAATTGCGAATAATTGCATTTAAGGAATCTCAATTTGAGATTCCTTAAATGCAATTCATGAACCATTTTTAAATTGCGAATTCGCAATCTGGGGCCGCTATTTACCGCGAAGTGTAACTACGTGGTAAATAGCGGAAACCTAGAAAAATGCACTTTAGTGCATTTTTCTAAGTTGTATGTTACACACACACATGTTCTTTGGACATGTGTGTGTTCAACACCTGTGTACATTACCATTTCAGGGGTGCTACAGGGTGTCCTTTGGACACCCTGGCACCCTTGAAATCGCATCCTTATTTGCGAATCGCTATTTGCTAATCCTTGCAGAACCTTTAGGCCCATAGGAATGAATGGGGAGTCATTCTTTATTTGCGATTAGCAATTAGCGAATTGCAAATAAGGAAGCTGTAGAAATCGCAATAAATATTGCGACTTCTACATGAATCCCGAGTCTTTAATGCCGATTCCTTAATAATCGCTATTAAGGACTCGCAAAACATGACAATGATGAATCTGGGGGTTAGTGTGGTGTATTCCTGGTGGGAGCAATCAGGGAGGAGCCAGGGCAGTACCAGAACGTCATCAACTGAGAGGTCATTTCTAGTGGAGGGAGAATGAGGTGGGGCAGCTGACACATGTGTTCCCCCATTCAGGATGCGGGGGGGGGTATCTGTAGTGTTCAAGTGGTGGAATGTCCATTAGGAATGTTAGGTTGAGGTTCCTTTTGGGCCATTTGGCAATGACGGTTGAGTGGGAACGATGGTTTCTTTTAAGGTGGATGTTTAAGCTGTCTTTTTGAAGAATAAATCTTCTTCTGCCACCCACTATGTGTCGTGAGCTGTTTCCACATGAATTGGTGACTTTTGTGCTTGGTGCAGTATTATTAGTAAGAGTTAGTTCAACGAGCTGTGGGGTGAGAAGAAATTATTTCCACCTGATATTCAACCTGGAGGGTACATCAGAAAGCATTTTTCAATTCTTATGAATGCTGTTTGGTTTGGCAAGCATTGCTTCCGTTTTCCAGCGGTTAATGAAGGAGGTTTTGGAAGGTTGTAACAGAGCAAGTACCTTCCAGGGCGGTATTATAATTGCTGGGAGAACGTTTAATAAACATGACAAAAACTTGAAAGATGTATTAATTAGAGTGTAAGATAAGGGTTTGACTCTGACATTTTCAAAATGTAAATTCAGACAGAATATAGTTGAGTATTGAAGTCATGAAATTTCAAGTGAAGACATCAGGCCCAAACTCAACCATGAGCAGAGCATTTGTAATGTATCTGCGCTGGTGACTAAAGAACAATTGTTGTCATTCTTAGGGTTTATTGAATTCTATAGTAAATTTCTAGAGGATTATTCTACAAAAGTACATCCATTACGACAGTTATTGGAAAAAAATGCTAAATTTGTATGTGGTGAAGATCAACAGGTAGCATTTGATGTTCTTGGAAAGGACATAGTTTGTGCACCATTCTTAAAATCATATGTGGTTAGCAGGGAATGTATTGTAGCTGCAGATGCCGGTAGTGTGGGATTGGGTGCTGTGCTTATGCAGAAGGACGGTACTGATGAATATGTGGTGTCAAATGCCTCAAGAATGTTGCATGACTCTTAGTTTAATTATTCCACTATTGAGGTGGAATTACGGGCTTTTACATGGGCACCTCAACACTTTTGTCAGTTTTTATGGGGTTTCGGTTAAGAACTGATCATAAGCCCTTGATTAATATGCTAGCAGCTGGTGGGGGGAAAACATTAACAGCTCGCTTAGTAAGACTAGCTGCTAATTTGCAGGAAAACCAATATTTGGTTGAATATGTTCCGGGTCGTACTAATGTTCACACAGATTGAATGTCACGTTTACTTTTATTGGATGTCACTGAGAATAAGGATATGGAGGAATGTGATGTGGCTTTTACTGTGGATGATGTAATTAAAGGATGGATAGAGGAACATTCCACTAAAATCATTCCTGAAGAATGGAAAGAAGCTATGCAAGCAGATTGTATTTTGACTGAAGTTCAGATTTTTTTGCAGAAAGGTTGGCCGGGAGAAAGGAAGTTGAGTGGAGAATTGGCCTCATTTTTCAAAATGAAGGAGGAGGTTATGTTTTTGCATGGTATCATAATGAGAGAAGACAAAATTGTTCCACCACAGAAACGTAGGGAGGTGATTTGTGCTGTGGCCCATGAAGGTCATATGGGAATGACCACTACTAAAAGAAGGATAAGAAAATTCTACTGGTGGCCCGGTATTGATGGCATGGTTGACAGAGGGGTCTGGGAATGTGCTCCTTGTGCGAAGAGTGCAAATTTGTCAAACCGTTATCCGTTGACGTTACTCCTATTGAATATGCTCTTGGCCCATGCGGGGAATTAGGAATTGACATTTTAGGACTGTTTAGAATACATCCTGGAAAAGATGTGTATGCTTGGGTGCTTGTGGATTACTTTTCAAAGTGGTAAGAGTTGAAAATAGTGGATAAGATTACCTCTGCGCAGGTAGTTCAGTTTTTGGCTTAATTTTTTTGTCATGAAGGGTTGCCTGAGAAACTTGTTTCCGACAATAGTCCACAATTAGTTATCAAGGAACTAGAATTGTTTCTTAAAAGACGTTGTGTTCTTGAGTTATTGAGTTATGTTAAAAACACCAAGCCAGAAAATCGCAAACTACATGCCATGCTGCTCTTGCTTGCCAAACGATGACTAGCGATACATTGGGGTGACAGACCTGCTCCCATGAGCAAGGCATGGATACAGGATGTCATTTTTAGCCACACTCAACTGATCACCTTTTGGGAATTGATGCAGACGGCCTCTCGACCCAAGAATATATGGGACCCCTTTCTAGATTGGCTGAAAGCACAACAGGGTTAAGGGTTTCACTAGCTGAGACTGCACAGACATAGATGGAATATCAGGCCAAAATACTAAATAGATGTGTCAACTTGATACCCATGACTTACCCACCACTGGAACTATGCACAAGCACATCCCATGTGCTGTACTGTGGCGCTGAACATGTGCACAAGTTATCATCAAAGGTTGCTATTTGACACTGAACGAAAATATTATTGCTTCCTGACTGAGTTGTTAGGTTTTTGTTTTTATGCATTCCAACTGTATTTTCACCTGTTCATACTGATTATAATGTGACAGGAAATGCGGTCAGTTGTTTTTCTTGTTTGAAAATGTGAAACATATAAAAAAAAGATGTTTTGTTCTACATAAGAGGGTGTCTATTTATCATCCTCAAGCCAATGGTCAAGTTGAATGCTTCAACAGGGTCATTAAGGAGTCTATTCAGCTAGCTATGAAGTGTGGTATGTTGTGGCGGAGAGCATTACAGGCGACTTTGTTAACATATTGTACATCTCCCATTTCTGTTACAGGGTTATCCCTGTTTGAGATGTTGCGAGGTAGGAAACCAGGATCTAAACTTATGCCCTGGTGGTTGAAAGAGAAAAATTTGTATGATACTGTTATGGGTTTTACTAAAGTCAGGGAGAGTGTCAAGAGGTATCAGGAGAAGATGAGGGGTGTTAGTTCTAGGAATCGGTTTAATGAGTCGCAATTGAGAGTAGGGAACATGATCTGTGTTAAATTGGGCGGATTGTTAAACAAGATGTGGTTTAAATGGTCTCCTCCTGTGAGACTAGTTGAGGTTTTTAGTAAGGATGTGAGAGTAGAACGTGAACAAATATGGAATTTTAGTTGGATTTCTTTGTGTAAATTTCAAGGAAAAGAGAAGACGCATGCTAGTACTAGTGATAGATGCACTGAAGTCTTGAAGCCTAATGAGGATTATGAATGGAGTGCTGGTTTGTGGGAGAAGCATGATGGTTTGAATGTTCTGGACATTGGTGAATCTGATGGAGGAAAGTTGTTGAGCAGGGTGCTGCTCCAAATACTGGTTTAAGCAATCAAGAGAAACAATGTGATAGTTAACCTGTGGCTGAAGAACATGTGATGGATGTGAGAAAAAGTTTACATGTTAAGCATTTGCCCATGAAATGGAAAGATTTTGTTCAATTTTAATTTAATTAATTGTGAATTTATCTTCTATGTATTATATGTTCACTGGTAATTTGTACATTGTTACTGATATTGCTTAGTTTTTTTCAATTAATTATTTTTAGTTTTTTTTCATTTTTTTTGTTTTTAAAAGGGGAAGTTGTGTAGTGTTCCAGTTGTGGAATGTCCACTCGGAATGTTGGTTTAAGATTTCTTTTGGTCCATTTGCTAATGATGGTTGAGTGGGACCAATGGTTTCTTTTAAGGTGGATGTTTAAAAATAAATCTTTTTTTGTCACCAACTACATGTTTTGAGCTGTTTCCACAGTACCCCACCTAAATGGGGGTGTGGAACATCCGAAAAGGGGAGCAGGGGCAAAAGAGCTCACCTCCGGCCCTATCCAGCTTCTGGGTCTCTACCCTCCACTGCAGGACCAAGCTCAGGACACCATCCCTGAGCTGAAGGGGATAATGGATGTGATGCACCTGGGTCTATCAACCCCCCTTCTGGGAAACCACCCAATACAGGGGGCTTAGGGTGGACAGGAACCTGGTTCTGGACACTGACGGCTGTCAGTGCCCTTGGCTGGGTTATGTACCGATGAACCAGGGTTGCCCGGGGGACAGGACGAAGAGTCAGACACTGTTGGCTAACTGGGGCAGTGAGTAGAGCCAGGGGAGGCTTATTTGGCCCTGGGAGTAGGCGGAACAGATCCAACGAGGTTTTAGGGGGGCATAGGACTGGCGGGTTCCACTACGGGAGGTGGGTCATCGTTCAGGGTCTATCGCTTGGCACAGGGAAGTTTATCAAGGTATTGATTAAACACTCCTGGATTTTGGCTTGAAGGGGGTCGTGTTAAAAATGGCCCTTTCTAGGGTGCTTTCCCTCGACTTTTTGCTTTTCCCTTTCCCAGTTTTCTGCTGATATAGGTGCTAGCCTTAGGACTTCAAGCAAATTTGACACTGCCATTCAGTGCCAAAGTGCTGTGCTTGTCATACATATACTGGTGATTGGTGTATACATGATTGGCAGATTCGAGTTAGCTGTACGTCCTTTGTCTTGGGGTAAAACATACCCAGGGCATGTATCTCGAATGCTCCTCTATGGGCCTGCATCTCTGGTTGTGCCATCCACGGAGGTAGCTCATTGATCATACCACAGGTTTGACCTGGTGCAGCCTGTGTGCGCAGGTTACTGTTACTCGGCTTGGCATTTAAAAAGCTACATGCCAAAATTCTACATGTCTCTTGCTATTTCAAAGTTCTCCCTGGGGACAGAGTGTTGGGCTAGGCAGAGCATGTACATGGTAGGGTTTTTTGGGGTTATGTGATATTGGGTAATGTTATGTTGGATAAATACCTCTGATTAGGGCTTGTATGTTTATGCCGTTCTGCTGCTAAAGGGAAAATTCAACAATTGCATATACCTGCAAAGTTTATATACAATGTGTATCTTGCTTTAATTTCAATGTGTGTGTCATACAAAGACCAGTGTTTTATACACACAATGTGGAGTATTTTTTTGGTATAAGCAGCATGTTGTGAGGGTGGAACTGTGTTGATACTGTATACTTGGGCCCTGAGGATAAGCCTGACTGCTCGGTGAGAAGCTACTCAAGGGTAAGCACAGGTTATCGGACACATGCATCCTACTCATCCTATCTAGGACTATGGATTCTGACTGGCTTTGATGCGTTCCAGGCAGCTGGAAATCACTGGGTCTAACACTTGTCTCCCTGTGGTTCTGAAATTCTGGACCCTGCTGTAATATGGTACCGAGGTCCGACACTCGTGTCACAAAATATCATCGTACCATGACGAATTTGGTATCGGCAGACCGGTAATGATTAGGACATCATCCCTATGCATTTGTGTCGTGATTGAGTGATGCCAACACCCTTAAATCATGGTTTCCGTTCTGAACCCTCGGACTCCATTTTGTGAACGGCATCCATCTTATGGCTTGCCCTCATATAAGTCAATCGATTAAGGCCGAGTTTGATCTGAAAGGACACGTCCACCTTAGCTGACTTCCCCATGACCTGGCCAAACTGACTCCCCTGCCTCCAGCCAAACCTGTTTAGGCAGCTCCTCGCCCAGTGGCCGAATGAGATAGCATTGATGCATAACATGCCATAAACCATTCACTACATACAGACCATGTTTTCTACACACATACACCTGTCCATGTTCCTTGTTTATGGCCAGTTTTACGACGAGGAGGTGCCCGGTTTTATTGGGGTTTCGTCGATATCTGATGGGAGTTCTGGGCCTGGCTGGGTAATCCATCACGAACTGGACATCTAAAATGTGGGTTGGCCGTCATGACTTCGCTTTTTGCCTTATTGTGGAAATATGTGTATGACCGTATTGTAAACTCAAGAATTCTTGCCTGCAGCTGTTATTTCTGTATAAAAGGAGAAGGCTGGTTCTGTAAAAACGAACAGTCTCCTGAGAACTTACGACCCGTGCTGTTGTACTTCTAGGACACATGTTACTTGGTTGCAGCCAATAAAACTCGATCTCTGACTTCACCTAGAAGACTCTGTGTTTCTGTGGTCCGGAACAGGGAGAACTCAGAGGTCTTCGGGTGTTATCCCCTGGCACCACCGGGTTCCTAAAAACCCGGCACCTCAGTTGGCGCCCAACTCGGGGCAGTATCAAGCGGTGACGGTCCAAGACAGATGTTCGTGAGGAGCTTCGTGTGAAAATTTCGGAGGACGGCCAGCCACTTCAGCGACCCCTGTATGTCGACGTGGTTCCGAAGGTCTTTGCTGCGAGGTTCCCCGCGTCCCGACGGCTACGAAGGACTGCTGCCCTGACTATCGTCCTGTTTTGGACCCAGTGATCCTTGGTAGAGCGAAACAATAGACGAGTCTTCTAGTGACGTGATCGATCTTCAATAACTTCAGTTAAGTATAAGTGGAGCGTCTCCCAGTCCTTAGTTTGGTTCTTAGTTTTTGGTATCCTCGAGATACGGTTTTGTATTGGAGCTTGCAAGCGCCAAAACCGAGGGATTCGTGTATTCAGGAGAATATCATAAATAGATAATCCCTTGAAGTTTGAAGCTAGACTAGTGAGCAAAGATGCCTGGTCTTAGCAGACTTGGAAACTTGTTTTGTCTTGGTTGTAGTAAGGACTCCCGATTAGAGGATTCGTGTCCGGTTCCTCCGATTGGAACTCCAACATATGAGTTGTATATAAAGCACGGAGTAGGCCCTATCACATATAATGAAGTATGGATAAAGTACACCCGCAAAGATGGTGTTTTAAAATGGTCCCAATATGGTAGCTTTGACCCAGAAATTTTCACACACTCGACCCCATCTTCACCTCCAGCAATCATGTCTCCTTCAGCCATACTACGGATCTCCTCTGGACTGACCACAGCTGCGTTCACTTCACCTACAACAAGCCGAAACCCATCAACCACCTCCAACCAACCCTGCAAAGAAACTGGAACAAAATCACCATCGACCAGATCTCCTCATCGCTCCTTCTAAACACCCCAGCCCACTCTTCTAACCCAGACCAAGCCGCCGCCAACTTCACCCTATGGTTATCCAACACCGCCGACACCTTAGCACCACTGAAAAAATGTCAAAGCAAACCTGGCAGCAAGAAGGCCTCATGGTTCAACGATGATCTTAAGAAGTCCAAGAAACTCTGCCGCTCCCTTGAAAAGGCCTGGAAAAAAGACCCAACCACCAGCACCAAGGACGCCTTCAAAAACGCCACCCACATACACCACCAACTAATCCGAAAGGCCAAGAAAACAGCATTCAAGGATCGACTAGACAACAACGCCCACAACAGCAAGGAACTTTTCAACATCGTCAAGGAATTTACCAATCCCTCGGCCAAATCCAACGACATCACCCCCTCTCAAGCCCTCTGCGACTCCCTAGCCTCATTCTTCCACAACAAAATTGCAGACATCCACAACAGCTTCGACAACCAACCCGGAGACCAACCCACCCAACCATATGATGAACATTCTCCCCCCTTGAACACCCTTAACGACTGGAACACAATCTCCACTGAGGACACCATCCGCCTGATGAACTCCATCCACTCAGGATCCCCCACAGACCCATGTCCTCACCACATCTTCAACAAAGCAGACTCCGTCATAGCACCGCACCTCCGAGACATCATCAACTGCTCCTTCAACTCCGCCACCTTCCCAGAAAGCTGGAAACACGCTGAACTCACCGCCCTTCTGAAAAAACCCACAGCGGACCCCACCAAACTCAAAAATTACCGCCCCATATCACTCCTTCCTTTCCCGGCCAAAGTCATCGAGAAAGCTGTCAACAACCAGCTCGCCGCTTTCCTCGAAGCCAACAAATCCCTCGACTCCTCACAATCTGGCTTCCGAGCAAAACACAGCACTGAGACCGCCCTCATCGCAGCAACAGACGACATTCGAACTCTACTGGACAATGGAGACACAGTCGCCCTCATCCTCCTCGACCTCTCCGCAGCCTTCGACACAGTCTGCCACAGCACCCTTTTACAACGCCTCAGAAACATCGGAATACAAGGAAAAGCACTTGAATGGATCACCTCGTTCCTCACCGGAAGAACCCAGAGAGTCCGCCTTCCACCATTCAAGTCCGAGGCCTCTGAAGTCATCTGTGGGGTACCACAAGGATCCTCACTCAGTCCCACCCTCTTCAACGTATACATGAGCCCCCTAGCGGCCATCGCACGCCAACACAACCTCAACATCATCTCTTACGCGGATGACACTCAACTGATCCTTTCTCTCACCAATGACCCCAACACCGCCAAAACTAACCTACACGAAGGAATGAAAGAAGTTGCCGAATGGATGAAACACAGCCGTCTGAAACTGAATTCAGATAAAACTGAAGTCCTCATCTTAGGTACATCCCCCTCTGCATGGGACGACTCTTGGTGGCCGGAAGCCCTTGGAAAAGCACCCATCCCGACAGACCACGCACGGAACCTAGGCGTTATCCTGGATTCTTCACTTTCAATGAACAGACAAGTCAGCGCCGTATCCTCATCCTGCTTCAACATTCTTCGCATGCTCAAAAAAACATTTCGCTGGATCCCCACCGAAACCAGAAAAACAGTCACCCATGCTCTGGTCACGAGCCGACTGGACTACGGAAACACCCTCTACGCAGGTACTACCGCTAAACTCCAGAAGAAACTCCAACAAATCCAAAACGCCTCAGCCAGGATCATATTAGACATCCTGCGTAACGAACACATCTCTGGTCACCTGAAAGACCTCCACTGGCTACCCGTCAATAAGAGGATCACTTTCCGACTGCTAACCCATGCACACAAATCACTCTACGACATCGGACCAGAATGCCTCAACTCACGACTGTCCTTCTACACCCCCTACCGCCAACTACGTTCTTCCAGCCAAGCCCTCGCCACTGTACCTCGCATCAACAAGACAACCATGGGAGGCAGATCCTTCTCATACCTGGCTGCTAAAACATGGAACTCACTCCCCACTTACCTTCGCCTTACCCAGAACCACCTAGCATTCAGAAAGCAACTTAAAACTTGGATATTTGACAAGTAATCCTCTTCCCCTCCCTAAGCGCCTTGAGACCCCCTGGGTATGTAGTGCGCTATATAAATTCTTTGACTTGACTTGACTTGACTTGAGATAGCCTCGAGGTAAAACTGTTCAAGAAAAAAGCCCGGCCGGCGATGTTTGACTCTTTTCGCTTATGGCGCAAAGAAGCCAAACAGAAAGAAATGAAATTAGCAAAGAAGAATAAAAGAGGTATGTCAATGGTGCAAGCCGCCGTTGCATATAGGGATAATAAGGAAGAGCAGGAAAGTGAACAAATGCTCAGAAGCAAGAAATTAGTGATAGATAAATGCTACCCGATGTTGCCCCATGAAGGACAAGATTCAAAGGGAACATCCGAGAAAGATCCATTAATGTCCAATGTACGGAATTCACCACCCCCATACACATCGAGTATTACTGGACCCCCGAAGCGTTTTGTTATACCGCGCCCTGGCGCACGAAATGCAGCTCATGCACGAGCACCAGCTCCTCTTCAGCTGGTTCCTACTTCTCCGGCGCAGCCTTCTCAAGGGCCGCCCCCTTTGCTACATACTCCATCTACTTCTTCTACAACTTTGCCTGCTGCTCCAACTATTTATCCCGATACTACTTCTGCTACTGCTTCGACCTCTTCTGCTATTGCCTTGACTTCCTCTTTACATCAGCCTGTCTTTTTCGGCACATCTGCCTCTCCGCAAGCTTCTCCTTCTGTTTGACAGAGAGTGGCAAGTACTGTCACTGGTCTGTTCTCATCTTGCTTTGGGTCGCCTAAAACGACCCCCAAAAAAGGACGTAGACAGTTGCGTAGTCAACTGCCTGATTACGAGGAACGAGAAGTGCTGAATGAGTTAGCACGTAAATGGGTTACTGATACTGTAAAATATGATGTTCAGTATGTTATGGAAGTTTTCCGTCAATGGGATGCACCCACTCAGAGATACGTATTCGAAGAGATGTGTGTATATCTTTGCGAAGATTTGGAGACGAATGATCCCAAACGCAAGATGCAGGAATTATTCCGTATGCGTTTTAAATTCTATGAAGGCATGATTGTAGGTGTCGATGTTGAAAGAGCAATAGACTTATTATTGTCTTATAGGAGTAAGGGAAACGTCTCTAGATCATTGTATGAAGATGACGTGTCAGGTAGAAAAAAGGCGCGACAGTACCCAATGAGAGAGGTTCCTCCAGTATGGAGGGAAGGTGACGCGAATGTAAATCCACCAATTCTGCCACATTTTCAGCGTGTATGGGTACATGTCCCCTGGAAAAGATCTGAAGTTTTAGCACTCAAGCAGACAATACCTGATCCCCGTAAAAATCCTGCAGGGTACTATAAGGAGTTATCACAGACTGCCAGCTCATGTATAATGAATTTAGCGGATGTAGACATGTTGTTTGGGAATATTGTTCCGCATCCTTTATGGAGTAAAATTCGTCATACAGATCATGATCAAGAACTAGGTGACACATGGGCTAATATTACTGCTACAGATGCTAGACAAGTTGGTGGTTCTAAACCTGAGCCTTTAGTAGCCGAACTTCCTGGTAGAATTATCGCGTACATGAAAACTTTAATGCCCGAATTGCGCGTGAATTGGGACAAGCTATCTGCGTGCAAGCAGAAGAAAGATGAGAATGTGTCTGACTTTTTCACGAGATTTGAGGAGACTTTTGTCGATCATAGTGGCCAGGATATGGCTACCGAGGGTGGCCAAAGATTGTTTGTAGACAAATTTGTACATAATCTGCTTCCCGAACTGTGCAATAAATTGAAAGATTCAGAGAGTGCTTGGGCTGTTTCCACGTCAGCGCAGATTTTAGCCACAGCCCAGTACTACGAAAACAGGCGCAAAGACGAGCTAGATAAGGCAGATAAAAAGACTAAAGATTTAAAAACTAAAGTTCTTCTCCACCAAGCCTATCCGCCTTGCACACCTAGTCAGCCCAATTATCAACAACCACAGCAGTATTCGAGAAACGCGCAAGGAAACAAGTTTTCCTATCAGCGTTTTCCGTATGGCCCGAATCAATGTGCCTATTGCAAAGAAGAGGGTCATTTCAAAAATAATTACCCTGGTCTAGCGCGACGCCTAAATGGTGTTTCTGGTGCAAGAGGTAGAGGTGTTCAACAGGCTCCTAGGGGTAGGGGCAGTGGAAATTTCCCCCAGAATACCACTTCTTTTCCGCCTCAGAATTCTATGAATAGCTTTGATCAACAGAATAATGCGTCTTCCAGGTCAGCCCAGTACTATGCTGATGACTATTACGCCAAAAACGAGAATGAGGGTAATACTTGCTAGGACAGCCATGGACAAAGAGAGGGAGTTGTTTCAGTTCCAGTAGATCAGAATGGACCTTATGTCGAGGTGATTACATCAGGAGTGTCAGAGCCATTTCTGCTGGATACTGGTGCTACAAAAAGTTCTATTATGCACTCAAAACTTCCTGTTGCACCTTTGTCTGGCGAAATGAATGTTTCAGTAGGTTTTTCTGGCGCCCCTGTTAGAAACCCGATCTCTAGTTCCATATCCCTTTCTGTTGGCCCATGCGAATTAGAAGCACCCCTCATTCTTACAACAGGTTGCGGCGAAAACTTGTTAGGTCTGGATTTGTTAAAGAGATTATACGCGACGTTGTACTGTTCCCCTTCGGGAGTACATCTTACCCTAGGTAGGAAAGTTATTTCTCCAATGTATTTGTCAAAGGAAAATATTCCAACTGAATTGTCATCTCTTCCGGATATACTTTGGGCAACTGGTTCTAATGATGTAGGTCGTTTGGAAATAGCACCATATGTCATAACATTGAAAGCCAATGTTAGGTTGCCACGTATTGCCCAATATAAAATCTCTAGCGAATGTGAAAAGGCTTTGTTAGCGATCATTTACGATCTAATCGAGAAAGATGTAATTGAAGAGACAACAGGCAACATTTGTAACAGTCCTGTTTTACCTGTCTTAAAGCGTACCGATCCTTCACAGCCACCTGTGTACAGGTTTGTGATTGATCTCAGAGAAGTGAATAAGATCGTTGTACCACAGTTTCCGGTTGTCCCCGACATTACTGCCTTACTGACAATGGTTCCAGCTTCAGCCACTTGGTTTTCGGTGATTGATTTGAATAACGCTTTCTTCAGCATCCCGATCGCTGAAGAGAGCAGAGATATTTTTGGCTTCAATATAGGAGGACGAAGCTTCCGCTTCAAGCGCGCTCCTCAGGGCTACTGCGAAAGTCCATCAATATTCAGCCAGGCTCTGAAAACACAACTGGACACGATTGTCCTACCTGGTGGTGCAACTCTGATACAGTATGTGGACGATCTGCTGATCGCTGCAGACGCTGAAGAAATTTGCAAGCGAGCCACATTGTCATTGTTGCATCATTTATGTGACATGAAGCACAAAGTCTCTCTTTCGAAACTGCAATTTTGTCGACAAGAAGTGACCTACTTAGGTCACATCTTATCGAAGGAGGGAAGGAGATTGACCCCAGAAAGGATACAGGCAATTACAGAATTGAGTGTCCCAAGGTCACAAAGAGAAGTGCGTGCTTTCTTGGGCATTACATCGTACTGTAGACAATGGATACCGAACTTCTCACTATTGGCCAAACCCTTGCTGACACTAATCCGTAAAGACACACCCATTCCTATGCCTTGGTCTGAAGATTGTCAGACAAGTTTCCACGAGTTGCGTGATGCATTATGTTCGGCTCCTGTGTTGGGCAACCCCGACTACAGTAAGCCTTTTACATTATATGTCCATGAGAAGGAAGGTTGCCCATTATCAGTCCTGACGCAACACTTTGGGGACAAACAGCGCCCATGTGCGTACTTCTCAGCGACTCTAGATCCTGTAGCTAGGGCATTACCAAGTTGCTTGAGGGCCACTTCTGCAGCAGCCGTCTGTATTCGACAGTCTGCTGGGTTAGTAAAGAATAACATTCTGACTGTTATGGTCCCACATGCGATAGACATTTTACTAAACAGAACGAAAATGCAGCACTTAACTAGTGCTCGACTGTCAAGCTATGAACTGACACTATTAGCGAGTCACATTCACATAAAAAGGTGCGATACACTCAACCCCGCCACGCTATTGCCCATTCCAACAGAGAGAGATAAGGTTGAAATGCATGATTGCTGTTTTAGGACAGAAGAAGAGACAAAAGGGAGAGTAGACTTGTAGGACACTCCCCTTCCTGAATGTAATGACACTTTATGGGTTGATGGTTCATGCTTCAAGTTGCCAAATGGTGATACAACTGCAGCATATGCTGTGACAACATTGCACACGATTGTAGAGACAGCTCACATCCCCCATAATTCTGCACAAGCAGCAGAGTTAGTTGCACTTACAAGAGCATGTGTGTTGGCAAAAGGAAAGCGAGTGAATGTGTATACTGATAGCTAATACGCCTTCGGCGTAGCTCACAGTTTTGGAAGATTGTGGCGTGAACGTGGGTTCGACATCACACGGTGCAAAAATCCAACATGGTCAGCTAGTGAACGACCTTCTTGAGTCACTGACCTTGCCCCTACAGGTTGCGATTGTGAAATGCAGTGCACACAGAAAGATTCAAGATGATGTTGGTCGCGGGAATGCATTTGCGGACGAAGTTGCGAAAGAGACTGCAAGGAACACAATGAGTCGAATGTATGTTGTAGGTCCTGCGAGATGGATTGCCGATGTGGGTATGTGTGAGGACACTATTGAAAGTGTGAAGTCTATACAAACTGATGCCACTGAAAAAGAGGTGAATGAATGGAGAGAAAGCAAGGGTAGATTGGACGCGAATGGTTGTTGGGTCGAATTGTCAGAACATCAGCGATGGCTGTTACCCGATGCATATGTGCTTGCAGTGGTGACAATGGCAAATGGAATGGCTCACATTAGTGCAAAGGGAATCTGCAAACTATTGGCCCCAGTATGGCAGAATAGTGGTATCTCAAAATGTGCAGAGAATTTGGTCAGGAACTGTATGGTGTGTTTGAAGTACAATCCAGGGAGGGGAACCCCAACTCCAGCTGGTCATTTTGCACCTCCAACGTATCCGTTCGAGGTCTTGCAGCTTGATTTCATCCACATGGAGAGGTGCAACAATCTGAAATATGTGCTTGTCGTTGTTTGCACCTTCTCCAGGTGGGTGGAAGCGTATCCCCTTAAGGACAACACTGCCTTGTCAACTGCCAAAGCCCTTGTTAAGGAATTCTTCCCTAGATTTGGAATGCTTCGAGTGGTCTGGAGCGATAATGGAAGTGAATTCGTGGGACGAGTGATGAGGAGAGTGTGCGAATGTCAAGGCGTACACCAGAAGTTTCACGCTGCAAATCACCCCCAATCAGCAGGATTAGTTGAGTGCTACAACGGCACGCTAAAATTAAAGTTGGCCAAAATCCAAGCCAGTACAGGTCTCAAATGGCCTGACGCCTTGCCTTTAGCACTCCTATCAACTAGAATGACTGTCCATTCCAGATTAGGACTCAGCCCCCATGAGATTGTGTTTGGCCGCCCAGCCAACATCTGGGGTGTGCCAAGGCCCAAGAGACTAAGTGAAGTGGAGTACCCCGCACTGCTTGATTATTTGCACGAATTGACAACTAAACTGCATGTTTTACATCAACAGGTCCACAGCTCCTCTCCACTGGCGTCTGACGATCCAGGCCACGCCATCGAACCAGGATCCTGGGTCCTAGTCCGGAACTTCAGGCGAACCAAGAACGAGGAGCCTCGTTGGACCGGACCTTTCCAGGTCCTGCTATCTACCCGTTCTGCAGTACGTGTCCACGGGAAAAAACATTGGGTGCACGGCGCCCACTGTAAACGGGTCCCGCTGCCCCTTCCATATGACCGGTGGGTCCAGAAGGGAATTGCTGACTCAGAGACCGAGTCCATACCACGCTTCGTCCCTTTCAGCGATGCACATTTAAAAGGAACTGGTATCGAAAAGGAAAGTGATTTGCAAGGATTTGTGCCCCCGTCAATGCAGTTGGACACTACAGAACCTGAAACATTGTTTGAAGACCACGCCGTACCTGGGAAACAACGATATAATCTGAGGTCAAGAGGAAAAGAACTAATAAAAACAGATTGATTCGATTTCCACCCCCTTTTTCCCATGAACTATTTTTGATTTTACAGCTCTCTCGCCCAGGGAACTAGCTCATTTTTGATTTTCGAACCGCCATCCGGTTCTGCTGCTAGGGCCGCGGTTGAGGTCTGGGGAGTGCAGCTGGGGACGTTTAGGTCAACGGTTCTGGTCGGTCTGAGGGAGTTACCCCGGACTGAACGGAGCGCACTCCTTGGCAGAATCAAACTCCCACCGCGGGCAGCAACTAGAGGATGGAGTTTCTGAGGGTAGAGAGACCTGCTAGATCTACGAACTTTAAGAGGAAAATATGCACTGTGATAACCAGAAAAAGATTCTTGATGACATGTATTTTTATGTTGTGTAGCATAAGGTTCCATGATGAAATATCGATTACAAAAATATCGTCAGAAAAAAATATTGTCACAAAAATATCGTTTACTAAAATATCGTCATCCTATATTTAAACAAGGATTCACACAAATATCGTTTTTTTATCGACTACCCTAATATCGTTTACACTAACATCGACAACATAAATATCGACTACTACATTATCGACATTCTTTTATATAACATTACCTTCTACATAAATATCGACTACACTAACATCGACTACCTCTCTACTTATACAAATATACAAAAAATATCGTCATATTAATAACAACACTATATGCACAATTCTTTCATATTATTCACTTTTTTATAATTATTTACTTAAAAATAACTAATCGCACATATATGTATTTAGTATTCCTATTAGTTATTAGTTATTTATATATAAATATACAATATAGGTTAATAATAAATACATTTACTGACACTATCATACACTCCGATTGCATAAATTTAAAACACATTTCACTATTTTCTACATGTTAACATTTTCATTATAAAACAAGATATCACATATAATACTTTTTACTTTTTCAATTAACAAACAATTACTGATTCAACAAACTCTTACCAAAATAACGGTTTTGAAATTCAAAATTATGTTCTCAACCAATGAATTTAAATTTTCACTAATTGAACCAATCAAAATCTACCATTAATTAAGTCACTACTATAAAAACAAATACACACTTAACGTAATTTACCATTTGTGGCCCAAACTTGGAGAAAAACGGTTACCTTGCTGAGAGAAGAGAATACAAACCTACGACAACAACTACAAAACGTCATACTACACTTCAAGTAAGTAAAATCCCATTCTTTTATCATTCTAACCTAACGAAAACTACCTAAACTCCCTAATTTAAAACCTGTTCTTCTGTCATGTTAAAACACAAATAGTAGAACTTACCAACAACGACCAGAAAATTAGAATTAAATACATTTATGAACTGCCTTATCCATGTCTACTTAGATAGCTGTTAAATAACTTTAAAATTAGCAAAGTACATGTGCAATAGACTTCATATGTTATGAACTATTATTATCCTAATACAATAAATAACACAATTAATCTTTTTTCAACAGATTATACAAACTTCAGTTCCAATCTACAACTACACTACCAACATCTTCTACTACATCAAGTAAGTATAGTCACTGTATGTATAAAAATTCTGAAAGTAAAAACAAACAACTATAACACTAAAGCATTTATTTTTATTATTCTTTACCACTACTACAGAACTTTAAAAGGAGAAACTCCAGAAAGGAAAATAAGAATTAAAGAATCACCAGTAAAGCTACATAGTAAGTATATGTTCACATTTTTTCCTGCTCTTATACACACCTCTATAAATGTTTTTCACTTTTCTTAAAAATACATATATATGTTTCCACAGATCTACCTTAGACATGGCAACTGGAGCTACTTTCATTACTTCTCAAAAAGGGAAACTAATGCTGAGCTACATGGGTTACACCTACACCCAAGAAAGAATCAAAGGGAATAAGACCCATTGGAAATGTAGTAAATATTACTCAAGTGCATGCTATGGTAGAGCAACTACTGTTGATAACAATGTGGTAAATGTACGTGAGCATAACCACCCACCCAATGTAACAGAAGTGGAAGTTAGAGAAGCACTGGAAACATTGAGAGATGCTAGTACAGGGTCACAAGAAACAAGCACTAGTATTTTGAATTTTTTTTTAAGCAAAGTGCCAGAACATGTCACAGGACAGTTACCTTCAATTCCCAACTTAAAAAGATTAATTGCTAAAACTAAACGTGCTTCTGATCCAACTCCACCAACCCCAGAAAGTTTTCAAGACATAAAAATATATCCTGAATATAACATTACACATAATGAGGATAAATTCTTAATGTATGACAACCACAGTCATGACAAAAGAATATTAATTTTTTGCAACAAATAGGAATTTGCAAAAACTTAAATCATGTGAAACATGGATGATGGATGGGACTTTTAAGGTATGTCCCAAACCTTTCTATCAACTTTACACCATCCATGGTGAATACCAAGAAACAAATATCCCTCTAATTTATACTCTGCTGCCAAATAAAACAAATGCTACCTACGTCGAACTTTTAACAACTATCAAAGAATTAACAGATAATTACTATCCACAAAGAATAATAATTGACTTTGAAATGGCCATGATTCAAGCTATCCTTAAAATATATCCCTATACCTCAATACAAGGTTGTTATTATCACTACAACCAAAGTATATGGAGGCACTTACAAAAATCTACTTTAAGCATTGAATATTCAACAAACAGTAACTTTGCTTATCAAATTAAAAAGTTGATTGCATTGGCATATGTGCCAACAACAGAAGTAGCTAACTACTACAATTTATTACTTGACAGCCCTTTCTACCCCACCAATGAGAAAAAACTAACTCCCTTCTTAGACTATTTTGAAGATACCTGGGTGGGAAGATTACATCGTTCAGGCCACCGCAGACAACCTAAATTTCAAATTCCATGGTGGAATGTGTATGCTAGTACAATAGCACAGAAAGCAAAAACTAACAACGCAGTTGAAGGATGGCATAATGGCTTCCAAGCCACTTTAGGAAGAACTCAACCAACACTTCACAAACTAATCCAAAGCATTAAAAAAGAACAAAGCTACCAAGAACTCAGAATAGAGCAATCACTTTCTAAAATTGGCCCTAAACTAAGTAAACAAACATTAAATATGTACGAATACCTACAGCAAAAAACAAGAATGTACCCAAGTATCGAAGGTCTAGAATACTTAGACCTAATAGCAAAATCCATCCTTTAAGAATCAATACCTAAAAACGTAGCAAAGCATAACAAAACATACTATTTTTTTCAATGTAGTTATATTATGTCATGTAAAAATAAATGTAATATATTATTACAAGACATAAGAAAACTACTTTTAACTAAATAGTACACTATAACACAATCCAACCCCAAATTAAATATAACTTTTACTTACGGTTCTGCTGCTGTAGAATATGTTCCATGGTGATTATTTCCACAGGAATAATACCAAAAGCAATCCATATAGTGTTTAAAAATCCCAACAAAATGCAAAAAATACAACTGTTTGATAAGAGTCCCACTTCGCAATCCTCTCGAGATTGGAACCATTTAAATCGCCATAAATAATCACGAGAAAAAAGGTACAAAAACCCAAAAAATCAGGGAAAGTAAAAAAACATGTACCTGCTTTAAAAAAAAACGAGATAAAATCCATCTGCTCACCAAAACGAACACCTGTAAATAAATAGAAACAAAACGCACCCACAAAACATATGAAATACACAAAGCCTACACATAGCATATAAAACATATAACAACACCTTAATTCATCCATTAATACAAAACTAAACTTTACTTGCATTCGAAATACCTAACAAAGTATGTTATCCATAACAACGCAAAATAACACGTAATTATCACATAAACTATAAAGTACTACACATATCGACACATACACACTACAACTAGCACTAAAATACCTTACAATGTACTTAAAATAATATAAAATAAACTTACCTTCACCAACACGAAGCAGCTCCCAACCGCGAGGTTCCGTTTTCTGAAATGACCCAAACAACGATGTCGATAGACTACAAAGTGAAGTTCCAAAAACAAAATGGCAGCATAATAAAAACTAAAATAGGACTAAATATCCTTTTCCCCCCCAAAAAATTGTATTAAATAGCATAATGTTTTCCATGTTTACTAATAATTTTCTTATTATTGTGAAACAACATATGAATATTGTGAAATATACAATAATATGTTTAAAATTATTATGTATTAATTGTTTATTGTATATTAAAATATGTTTTTGATTGTTAACTTTATTTCTCTGATGTAAAAAAATAAGAAATATTTTATGTACATTTTTTTATAAAAAGAATGACATGAAAATTATGTAACATATTAAATTTTAATAAAAATTATTAAAATTTAATATACTAATTAATGCATTATTTAACATGTATATATGTAAAAAACTGCAATATAATTTGTTAACAAATATTATGTTAAATTTGTAATCAAATGATCAAACTGTTTGCATTAACAAATGGAAGTATGAATAAAAAAAATTACAAAATAAAAAAACAACTTTTTTAAAGAAAATTTAGAAACGTGTCATATGTATGTAAAAATGTTTTAAAAATGTATTTAATTTATATTGTTTAAATGAATATTACAACATGACATATATTATTATTATTAAAAATTGTAAATAGATATTTATTAAAAATATAATAGACAGTAAACTATAATAATGTACTATTCTAACTCCAAAAAGAACATTAGTCAGGGAAAATGCTGGATATTGAAGCATAATAAATTAGTATTCTAACTCCAATCCAACATAACTCAGAGAAAGTGCTGGATAGTAAACCATAATAAATTACTATTCTAACTCCAATCCAACATAAGTCAGGGAAAGTGCTGGATAGTAAACCATAATAATTTACTATTCTAACTCCAAACATAACATAACTCAGGGAAAGTGCTGGATAGTAAAGCATAATTAATTACTATTCTAACTCCACTCCAACATAACTCAGAAAAAGTGCTGGATAGTAAACAGGAATAATTTACTATTCTAACTCCAAACATAACATAACTCAAGGAAAGTGCTGGATAGTATAGCATAATTAATTACTATTCTAACTCCAATCCAACATAACTCAGAGAAAGTGCTGGATAGTAAACCATAATAATTTACTATTCTAACTCCAAACATAGCATAACTCAGGGAAAGTGCTGGATAGTAAAGCATAAAAAAATACTATTCTAACTCCAATCCAACATAAGTCAGGGAAAGTGCTGGATAGTAAACCATAATAATTTACTATTCTAACTCCAAACATAACATAACTCAGGGAAAGTTCTGGATAGTAAACCATAATAAATTATTATTCTAACTCCAATCCAACATAAGTCAGGGAAAGTGCTGGATAGTAAACCATAATAATTTACTATTCTAACACCAAACATAACATAACTCAGGAAAAGTGCTGGATAGTAAACCATAATAAATTACTATTCTAACTCCAATCCAACATAAGTCAGGGAAAGTGCTGGATAGTAAACCATAATAATTTACTATTCTAACTCCAAACATAACATAACTCAGGGAAAGTGCTGGATAGTAAACCATGATAAATTACTATTCTAACTCCAATCCAACATAAGTCTGGGAAAGTGCTGGATAGCAAACCATAATATTTTACTATTCTGACTCCAAATATAACATAACTCAGGGAAAGTGCTGGATAGTAAACCATAATACATTACTATTCTAACTCCAATCCAACATAAGTCAGGGAAAGAGGTGGATAGTAAACCATAATAATTTACTATTCTAACTCCAAACATAACATAACTCAGGGAAAGTGCTGGATAGTAAACCATAATAAATTACTATTCTAACTCCAATCCAACATAAGTCAGGGAAAGTGCTGGATAGTAAACCATAATAATTTACTATTCTAACTCCAAACATAACATAACTCAGGGAAAGTGCTGGATAGTAAACCATAATAAATTAGTATTCTAACTCCAATCCAACATAAGTCAGGGTAAGTGCTGGATAGTAAAGCATAATAAATTACTATTCTAACTCCAATCCAACATAAGTCCGGGAAAGTGCTGGATAGTAAACTATAATAATTTACTATTCTAACTCCAAACATAACATAACTCTGGGAAAATTCTGGATATTAAACCATATTAATTTACTATTCTTACTCCAATCCAATATAACTCAGGGAAATAAGTGGATAGTAAAGCATAAGAATTTACTATTGTACTCCAACAGTACTAAATTATAATTGTATACTTACAATAAATAATATTAGTGATAATAATATTTAACACAAGCAATACATTTTTTTAACATTAAAATTAATATTTGTATTATCATTCTTAATTTTTCATACTTGTTTTTCATTATTAGCATATATTATACCAAATAATAATATTAATTTAAAAAAAAATATTATTAGAAATATTTTGCATTATAAATTATTTTCACTAATTTCAAAATTTCAATTTTCGAATTTCGCAAAATTTAAATTTTTATTCACTTTTCAAAATTACATTTCAATTTTCACACTATTTACTTAAATAATATTAGATATTATCTACAAGTGAAAACAAATAAAACAAAAACCATTTTTCAAAATTATTTATATTTACAATTATATTTACAATTCTTATCACTTATTATAATATACTACACACCCTTATCCCCTGTAGCAACAACAACTCACTAAAATATTTATTTGGATAATTTTATTATAATTACAATTTTAATTTCGTAAAATAATTTTACATTTTTAATTTAAATTTCGTTTTTTTAATATTATTCTAAATTGTTAATATTCTATACAATTTTTAAATACAACATTTTTAAATTACTACCCACCCTTATCCCCTATTATACCAATAACCCGCTCCTAAAATATTTATTTGGATAATTTTATTATAATTAAAAATGTAATTTCGTACAAAATTTGAAATTTCGAATTGCAATTTCGATTTTTTAATATTATTCTAAATTGTTAATATTCTATACAATTGTTTAACACTACATTTTTAAATTACTACCCACCCTTATCCCCTATAATACCAATAACCCGCTCCTAAACTTTTTACTATTATTTTTTTTAAATTAATTTTACACACATATTAATACTAGTAGAAATTTTGTAATATTTTTTTAAACTTAATACATACTTTAAAAAAATTATATAACACATTCTATTTTTTGGTCGATATTATATACAACGATATTTTACTAAACGATATTCTGTTCATCGATATTTTATTTTGACGATATTTTTGTCATTCTTAAAAAACAATATTTATTACAACGGTATTTACTACTACGATATTTTTACTAGTCGATATTCTTACCTCGATATTAATGCTAGTCGATATTTTCCCGTCGATATTCATGCTTTATACCGTAGCATAATGATGTTCTTGATTGGCTATACTTTGTTCACGTTTCAAGTTACCTTTGTACATAACACTCAGCCCACACCTCCTCCTACTGTTTCCCCGCACTCCTTTCACCCCTTACCAGAACACGAGTCTGCCAGAAGACTAGAATTTGTAAATAACTCATTCATCCAACTCCTACACCAGCACCAATCTATAATGAACACATCGAATTGTTGGATATGTGGACTCATGCCGCACGCAACAGATAAAGGCATCCCTTACTTTGTCCTGCCCTTCAGTTACTATGGTTCTCTGTGGGCTTTCCAGACAATGTTCCTGTTCGCCATAGAACCATATCCCCCGCGTCCCACAGGGAGCAATTCCAGCAACAAGGCACTAGTGGCAGGAATAAGAAATATGAGCAGGGATATCGACACGTCTCGGACGATTCCCAAGGATGAGTTTACCCCGTACAGTAGATGGAACATCACCAAGTATGGGATTCCATTGAGTAAGAGCCAGACAACAAAGAAATCCTCCCCGGTTTGGATAGTACCCCACCGAGGTCACCTATGTCTGCAAGGTATTGGCAGGGATCCCAAAGCACAGTTGGGGAAGAGCGTATGCACGGAAACGTACGTGTTTGCATCCCAAACTTCCCCTCCATTCTTAGCGGCTAAGGGTACATACTTCGTCTGCCATGATAGAGCATACGCATGGTTGCCCCCTGACTTCTCTGGCACATGTTTTATCTCGTTTCTGCTGCCACCCACCTACACGGCCAAGGCAGATTACCACTGGACAAGGACAGTTAGGGGTGTCGTGAGTCAAGACGACACTGCGGGTCAAGAGTTTGGAGACTTCGCAAAGGGTTTTCTGCCATTTTGGGGGCCTATGGTGAACAGCAGGAACATTCGCCAGTTAACGAGGGTAGTCGAGTCCGCCGTGACCGAAACGGCCGGTGCCCTTAGTAACTTGACAGCTGAGCTTCAGTCGGACAGACTTATGACTCTTCAGAACAGGGTCGCTCTAGACGTCATACTTGCAGACCGTGGTGGTGTATGTAGGGTGATCCAATCCAGTTGCTGCATTTTCATCCCTGATAATGCCCCGACAGTGTACCAGGCCATCTCCAAATTACACAAAATATCTGATTCCCTCCACGTGGAGAAAGGGGTTTGGTCCTTGCTAGGGTGGTTCTGGGAACTGTTATCTGCCTGGGGATGGAAAACACTGACATTCGTTGGGATGATCTTAGCCATCCTGGTACTGTTCTGCCTGTCTGTGCAGTACGCTCCTGCAATATGTGGCCTCTGCTCTACATCATGTGTTAGGAAGCCTGTGTCAAGGGACGAATTGAGTAACAGGATGATGCTACAGCAGCATCTCCATGACTTCATGAATACAGATTTGGACTCAGATTAGCATGAGTTATTGCCTAATATGAGGGCAAAAGGAGGGTCTGTGGTTCTGAAATTCTGGACCCTGCTGTAATATGGTACCGAGGTCCGACACTCGTGTCACAAAATATCATCGTACCATGACGAATTTGGTATCGGCAGACCGGTAATGATTAGGACATCATCCCTATGCATTTGCGTCGTGATTGAGTGATGCCAACCCCCTTAAATCATGGTTTCCGTTCTGAACCCTCGGACTCCATTTTGTGAACGGCATCCATCTTATGGCTTGCCCTCATATAAGTCAATCGATTAAGGCCGAGTTTGATCTGAAAGGACACGTCCACCTTAGCTGACTTCCCCATGACCTGGCCAAACTGACTCCCCTGCCTCCAGCCAAACCTGTTTGGGCAGCTCCTTGCCCAGTGGCCGAATAAGATAGCATCAATGCATAACATGCCATAAACCATTCACTAAATACAGACCATGTTTTCTACACACATACACCTGTCCATGTTCCTTGTTTATGGCCAGTTTTACGACGAGGAGGTGCCCGGTTTTATTGGGGTTTCATCGATATCTGATGGGAGTTCTGGGCCTGGCTGGGTAATCCATCACGAACTGGACATCTAAAATGTGGGTTGGCCGTCATGACTTCGCTTTTTGCCTTATTGTGGAAATATGTGTATGACCGTATTGTAAACTCAAGAATTCTTGCCTGCAGCTGTAATTTCTGTATAAAAGGAGAAGGCTGGTTCTGTAAAAACGAACAGTCTCCTGAGAACTTACGACCTGTGCTGTTGTACTTCTAGGACACATGTTACTTGGTTGCAGCCAATAAAACTCGATCTCTGACTTCACCTAGAAGACTCTGTGTTTCTGTGGTCCGGAACAGGGAGAACTCAGAGGTCTTCGGGTGTTATCCCCTGGCACCACCGGGTTCCTAAAAACCCGGCACCTCATCCCTAGACATTCCGTTCCTAGTTTCTTTTGCCTTGTCCTTCCTAGTCTTGGTCTTCTTTAATCTGCCCCCCCTCTGCTAGTCATGCCAATCTTGATCTGGTCCTCTTGATCCTTGTCCTCTTGGTTAGAGTTACCCTGTTCACCCTTGTGTTCCATTTGATATTTTGTTCCTTATGCCTTGGTCATGGTCTCTCGGCCTTCCTACCCCAGTTCCTGCTCCCGCTTGCTGTGATCTCTCTAGCCTTCATTACTATTGTTCTCATACTCTTGACCCTAGTTCTATTTGTCCTCTTGGTCTTGGTCGCCCTGAGAAGTAACACCAGGAAGGGTCAAGACAAAGGGGACCAGGAAGAACCAATATCAACAGGAGGACCAGCAGCAGGACAAGCACCATAGGAGGATCAACATATGGATGGCCATCACGAAGAAGACAAGGAGTAGGGTGGCTAGGAGGACTAGGACCAGAGTCATACATATAGGTTCTAAAAGAACCAGGACATGAACTACTATTGTGACATGACCATGGGACCAGGAAAAACATGGAAGGCAGTACAAGGATTATGAGGTTGTGTGAGAGGAAGACATGGAGGGCCTGAACAGAAGAACCTGGTCCATAATATTAAGAGCCAGGAGCATCAGTCTTGGGAGTTGGATCAGGATGGCCAATAGGACAGGCACAGGATGCCCAGACCGAAGATAAAGAACCATAAGGAGAAGGAGAAGGGCAGCCAAAGCCACAGAGATCAGGTTCACATCAAGGAAGAAAAAGTGAACTAGGACTAAAAGGATCAGGAGCAGGGAGAAGAAGGCTAATATAACCATCGGACTAGTATCAGGAGAACAGGGGCTAGGAAAAACAGCATCCAACAGCCATGGCACCAAGACTAGGGCCAGAGGGCAGGCTCACAGCAAAAGAAATATGTTGGCCAGAAGGATGAGTATCAGTGGGAGCTGCTCACAGAGTACTAACTAGAACAGATCACCAGGACCTGGATCACAAAGCAAAGTGACCAGACAACCAGAGCCTGTGTGACCAAGGGAACCAGAGCATGGTGGTGAGGAGAACCAAGACAAAGATGACCAGGCTCAAAAGGACATGGACTCGGAGAAGTAGGACCAAGAGAGCCAGATCCAGTGTGTACAGTACTAGGAGGACCAAGAGGGCAAGGACAGGGCCATGAGGTTCAGGACAGCCCAAATCAGAAAGACAAATACTCGGAAAGCCAAGCGTAGGAAGATCAGGAAGAAGGAAGCATGGTATATCAGGACCTGAGGTATCACAGCATACAGGAATAGGGTGATGTGAATCAAAAGGACAAATAAAAGTGGACCAGAGGGAAGCGGACTAGGAAGGAACAGTTCCAGGGGGAGCAAGCACTAGGGAAACCACAAAGGGCCAGGATGTCAAGGAAGACAGACAAGAAGGAGCAACACAGTAGGGCCAGAACAAAGAGTGCCAGGACCAAGAGCTTTGAGTAGAGGATAACACAAAAAGTACCAGGAGCAAGATGGTTGGGCAAGCGGGCACAAAACCAGGATGAAGACAAGCACTGTGAGGGCCAGTTAAAGGAGGGCTAGGATTAGGAGGATCTCAATCATGATCAGGATGACAAGGAGGACCAGGGGGATCAGGATGAGAGGCCAGGGAAACCAGAGCCAGAAAGACAAGAGCTAAAAGGGTGACTATGCCCAAGGGGATAAGGAAGATTGTTGCAAGGAGTCCAGGAGTTTTAGGATATTCCATACCATGAGCAGGAGGATCAAAGTAAGATTGAACAGGAGGACAAGGACAAGGGGAGTTATGACCAGGGTTATCAGAGGCAGGAGGATTGGCATTGGCATATAGGGTCAGGATCAAAATAGCCAGGCCCAGGAGGACCTAAATAAGGAGTATCAGGGCCTGTGGACGCAGCCCCAGGAGGACAAAGAGAACAAGGCCAGGAGGATCAAAAATGACTCAAAAATGCCTATTGTTTGTTCCTTGGGACCTGTGTCCACCGTAAATTCTTGCCGCCGCCATCAGCGGCGAGGCCGCTAGCCACCCCCACTTGAGGCCACGTCCCCCCTTATTTTTTTTCTGGCACACATATATAAATGTGCAACCCTAGGAAGCGTAGCGGACGAGCGCAGCTGGCGCGCCGTTTGCGCGCCAAAGGCGCGCCTAAGGCAAGCCCGTCTGAGCCCGTCCGCGACGGGCCGGGACTAGGGACAACAGCACTTGGCCCTTTCCTGTCAGGGCTATCTTACACTTACTCTAGGGAAGCCCTCCTTAGACTCATGCCACCCCAGCATGCCCAATGCACTACCTTGAATCCTCATTGTGCCCCATGTACCTGCCCGACTTGCTCGCTCCCCCTTACCTCCCTCCCTTCTATAACCAACATAGCCACCTCGAACTTCCCTCCCTTACGTCCCAAACCTACAGTTGCGGACCAGACCCAAACCAGGATGCTAATCAGCCTTAACTGTAGATCACTAGGCAAACATAGGAGAGAAATTTTCGATCTTCTTGTCTCGGAGAAACAAAAAAGCTAAAAAAGCTAATAAAAAAGCGAATAAAAAAGCTAATAAAAAAGCTGGATAATTCCTCCCTAGAACTCATCATGGAGCTTTTAAACTCCTCCCTAAGAGAAGCTACTGTTCCCTCCGCATGGAAACATGCGATGATAATGACTTTATTAAAAAAGGCTAATGCCGATCCCAGTATTCTAGCTAACTTCCGTCCTATCTCGCTTATCCCAGTATTTTCTAAAATCTTAGAAAAGCACATTAACTCTCAACTTTCCACCTATGTTGAGCTAAAGGGAATTTTACATCCATCACAATCAGGCTTTAGATCCGGTTTTTCGACGGAATCCACCTTGCTGGGAGTCTCGGAAAACATCTGTTTCCGAGTTGACAGGGGGGAAACCGTGGCACTCATATTGCTAGATTTGAGTGCCGCATTTGATACGGTTTCCCACCCCATTCTTGTCAATGCCCTCCGATTATCGGGCATCACCGGCTCAGCTCTCAACTGGCTTGTTAGCTTCCTATCCAACCGCACCTTCCAAGTCTTCTCTTCCTCATCCGCTTCCCAAACCGTTACATCTGCATATGGAGTCCCACAGGGTTCCATCCTGAGCCCCTTGCTCTTCAACTTATACGTCAGACCTCTGGCGTCCATTGCGGAGCAAGCTGGGCTCACCATTTACTCCTACGCAGATGATACCCAGATCATCTACTCTCTTTTCTCAGACTCTCATGCCCCCTTATCTGACCTCTGTTCAGGACTGAGTAACATCACAGCCTGGATGTTGGACAACAAACTCCAACTGAATGGGGGAAAAACAGAACTACTTCTGTTTGGCCATACCACTCTATGGGGACCCCAACACTGGTCCGTTCAAATGGGCACTCCACCCACTCCTTCTAAATCAGCACCCAACTTAGGCGTGATCTTCGACGACCAGCTATCTATGAAAAGCCATGTGGTCAAAACTTCCTCCACCTGCATCACAATCATCAAATGGTTGTGCAAGATCATCTGGATGCTGCCTGTGGATACCCAGAAAACTGTAGTCCAGGCTTTAATCACTTCTAGACTGGACTACAGTAACATCCTTCTTCTGGGCGCCAGCAAAGAGGTAACCCGAAAACTTCAAACAGTCCAGAATATGGCAGCCCGACTGCTCTGCAAATTACCCAATACTTCCCCCACCTCTAACTCCCTCTGCACACTACACTGGCTCCGCATTGAAAATCGCACGAAATTCAAAGCTCTCTGCATTATGCACAAAATAAACACTGGTTTGGCTCCACCATATCTTACATCCTTGGTTCACCACCATTGCCCCCCCCGCACTCTGCGCTCATCTAACCAACACCTTTTTTCAGTGCCTAGAATCAGAAAAGCCAGAATGGGAGGCCATTCTTTTGCCTGGCTAGCCCCTTCACTTTGGAATTCTCTCCCCCTTCAGTTACGAAAAGAACCCAATTACCTCAGATTTCGCAAACAGGTAAAAAAATTGGCTATTTAACATGTAGCTTCCTCCCTTCTGTCCTCCCTTTGCTGGTTTTTAGCGCCGGGAAACCTACGGGTAGCTGAGCGCTTTATAAATTTAAGTATAATATAATAATAATCATTATCACCCAAAGCAAGAGAAAAAGGAAACAGAAGGCCTTACTTAAGGGGACTAAGACAAGAACAACCAGCAGGGTCAGGATCAGAAGTATCAGATGGAACAGGGCAAGTATGACCAGGACTACAAGGACCATGGAGGACAAAGGCAGGAAGGGGACAGGATCAGGAAGACTCAGGAAGGAACAGGACCAGTGTTAGGAAGGACCAGAACTAGGAGTACCAGACTTAGGAGGCCAGTACCAGGGTGAGAAGGGCCAGGGGGCTATGACCAGGAGGACAATAACAGCCCAGAAAAGATGGACTGGGCATATGTCCGTGAGCAAGAACAGGAGGAAAAGAAATACAGGGATGAGAAGGAAGAGGACTTAAGGGAGGAGGAGGAGGCCTGTGTGAATGTACACCAGACTTATTGGGATGTGCCCTCAGTTACAGAGGCCATGCATTTTGGTAGTTCCCCTTAAAGATATGTATCTATGTAATCCCTTTTAAAGCACCGATTGTATGTAATGGACAAATTTCACACCATCGAGAAATCTGTTGTGTAAATAGCACATGACATGGACTACTTGGCAACTATACTGAGGGCCGGCAGAAGGACCATGAAGGCCAACAATGGAGAGAGTTCAGATTAACGGCAAAGTTGCTCTAATGGACAGCAAATGCAGCTTGATGCTGGCACAGTGGTCTGCGTATAGACAGGTCGTAGGTTCTCAAACTTGGCATAGGGATCTAAAGGAGGATGGGCGAATTTGTGGTGTGTGGAAAGTGGCTAAAGAGTTAGAGTAAGTTATGTGGCTGAAGGCAGCAAAAATGGTCAAGGACTTAGAAGCCAGAAAAGGACCCCTGATTGCCAGGTTCATTAGCACTGAGAACAGAGACCATCAATAATGGCATGAGCCCCAGAAGAGTGGTCTGCAACATTGTGATGGCATATTGAAGAGTCTTGGAGATGTGTATAAGACAGAGGTGTATGGAATGTCAGTAAAGGGTTCTAAATATCAAGATGTGTAGAACAGTCTGCAAAGCTCTTGGCTGGCACAGGAGTCTGAAGATGGATTGAAGGTTTGTAAGGCTGAAGAAAGTATTGTAAGGGCTCTGAAGGCAATGGAGAGTATGTAGAAGTGGCCTGGGGATGACAGAGGGATACTCAGTGCCAATAGCAGGAATCAGAAAGCCAAGCGAGGTATTCTGATGTCAATATTGAGATTGTGAGATCCCATATGTGGGTGAAATTTTGAGGGTAATAGAAGTGTTCAGTGGTCTCTTAGGGCTCACAAAAGGTGCACAGACTCTTAACTGGTAACATACCTAGGATCGAGGAAGACAGTGAGAAGAGAAGGATGGCAAAGATGGAGACTTGAGACAGGCAGAGCAATTGAAAGACTCACAGTGAGCCAGAGGGAAGTCTGATTGCAAATATCAGCATAGGAGATTGAGAGCTAGCTAACTGTCATCACAAGAGAAGGGAGAGAAGGGCATGAAGTCGAGTAAAACAAGCACTGGCATAGCCAATAGGTCTTGCTTTTTGAACCCTATAAGTATTTAGTTATGCAGCAGAATATCCTTGGTGCAACAATACCAACTGTTGCATGGCTAAACACTTATGAGGTCCCAAATACAAGACCTATTGGCTATGGCAATCCTGTTATATAGGGGAAAGGGCGACCCTGCCTGAGGAGAGAAGAAGAGCAGGACACGTACAGAGCAGGCCCAGGTCACAGAACCAGACGGGGATAGGGTCAGGGATCGAACAGGACAGGACAGGAAATCTACCCCAAGAAGAATAGAGGTCCTACTGTAGGAGAAACAGGTCTGACAAAGAAGATCCTGAAGCGGGACAGAGAGCAGGGCAGGGACTAGATGGTTGTCAGACATAGACATCAAAGGAGTTGCAGGACAAAGTGCGGTGGGTTGAAACATCAGAACAAGAGAGTGGGGAGAAAGATGAGGGTGAGTCAGATGACCTAGGGGACAACTCACTTTAGGCCACCCGTTCACTAGACCAAAACCAGAACCTGGTAGCATGCTTGTTTTTTAATTGGCTGTATTTATTAACATGTTATCGTCTAGCAGTTGTACGCTCGCTGATTGGCCTGCTCCTTTTTCCTCGTTTATTGGCCTGCAACGTTGTTTCACTGGCAGTAGCAACTCATGACCTCATAATGAGTACCAGATGTGGGTTTGGGTTGAGCAGCATGAATTGTGAGAGTCTGCTTCTGATTGGCTACTGGATCATTAGAGCATCAATTAACTCCCTGGAAAGGTTAATGCCCCCTTTCTCAGCCAATCACTGTATTGCCTGCAGTAATAAATATGACCATAGCTGCAATCAGTTTCCAGTTGATGAAGGTCTGTGGCGTTCATGGTGCTCTTGCTGAATGAAGGTGCCACATGCTATTATTTGGGCAGCACATTGGATATCGGTAGCGCACGGGATAAGTGAATTTTGCTAGGTTTCTGCTTGTGAGTATTTAGGATTTAATTGTAGAAAAAGTCCTACTCATTTAGTTTTGGGTAGTTGAACTTACTGGCATAGTTGCTGAAGGGTGTCTTTTCACTGCAGTATTTTGACGTGCGCATATTTTTTATTACATGGGTGTAGTATAAATATTGATTTAGCGCATTGCCCACAAAATCCATTATCTGCAGCATTATTTGCAGATTTTAAAAACTTTCCAGCTCAAACGGTTTGAAAGTTACTAAACAAGCAATGGCCCGCGCAGTCGCGAAATGAAATAAAACAATTTTAAAAAACGCATGTGGTGACGCAAGTTGTGCGCAACCGGAAAAAGAGTGCTGTGCACGTTGTGCGCGCTTGTGCGCTTTCTAGCAAGCTGGTGGCCGGCAAGGTAGGGCTTTTTGAAGCAGCTACTAAATGTCTCGCTAGATCAGCGCATGCGCTGACTCTAGCGAGACCTAAAAATGATGGTCTGCAGAGAGCTAATAGATAGTTTCAAAATGTATGTTCAGGTGCAAAAAGAGATGGAACAGATGATGCTGAGATGTAACAATACAGGATGTGTTTTGAGGACTAGTATAGGGGCTTTGATTGCTGGCAAAAATAGGGTACCCAAATATTTCAGGGAAAGCTGAAGGGTTGTAATGCATCTGGTATCACAGATATTTAGCAACCATTCTCAAAATGGTAGCAGATAGGGTATTAAGGGTGAGGCTGGAAAAACTGACCTGAGTACTTGTAGAAATGCCTCTCAAAGCCTGTAGATAGTTGTAAAACCTAGCAGAGAGAAATAGATGGCCTAGATAAACTTTTATGATCAACACAGGAGATTTTCATGAGGATTGTGCTGGTCAATGGGAAGAGTCTGTGTACCAGCAAAGGGCGTCTAACAGCTAGTGATGTTGGCTGAGGGTTGGTGGATGTAGTCAGAGAGGCGATGAGGGACTGCATTTTGATACTGTGACTGTGTGCACCAGAAAAGATGTTCTAGGGATACTGAGGGTCATCACACAGAGTTAAATGGCCTCATATATACATGTTCTGAGTGGGCCTCCATCCATTGGGGGCAGAGTTCAGAGCCTCCACTACCACAGCTGCATGCCACCCATCACTTTTAGTGATCTACTCTTGTCTGGGAAAAATCTCTATGTCTTCAGAGGGGGCACCATGACTGAGTCTTATCTGAAGCAACACCAGAGGGCCTTGACTCTACTCAGTAAGGCTGAGTCCATATAACAACCAAACGTAACAAATGCCAGTGCTGAGTACAACTGCAAAACGACCTATTTATACCAAAACCTATGAACAAAACATAAGGGTCCGCATTTTTTATTTATTGCATCATTAGTTGTTTTATTTGACAACTTCCTACCACAATCATTTACAAAACATTACTTTCTACATGTGTGACAAAAATAAATACAAAAAACAGAAAGATAAGACTATATACAAGGGAATTCTATTAAAAAACACAGGACACCAACCAGATGTACTAATATCCAAATTGCGAGCGGGAATTTGTTCTCAATTGCGAGTCGCAAATTGCGAGTCACAATTTGGAATGTACTACAGTGTGTTCAACGCTGTTTGCAATCCCGATTGGGGTTTCAAATTGCGTGGCTCATGAATAATAATGAGCCTCTCGCAATTTGCAAGCCTATTGGGAAGGACAGACCCTCCCAGGGATGGTGGCCTGCTGGGCTCAGCAGACCTCCATGTCTGGGACTACTTTTAAATAAAGTAGATTTATTTTTTAATGCAGCCCGTTTTCCTTAAAGGAAAACGTAATGCATTTAAAAAAGAACTTTGAAGAGTTTTCGTTTCATTTTTTAAGGGCAGGTAGTAGTCCCCGAGACCACTGCCTGCCCTTAAAAAATCTTTTTGGAGCCAGTCACAAAGGAGAAGGGGTCCCCTGGGGACCACTTCCCATTTGTGACTCCATTGCCACCCTCTTGAAGAGGTTGGTAATTTGTGAGTGTTTTGCGACCGCAATTGCGGTCGCAACACATTTGTACTTGGCTCTGCAGTCGCTATTAGGAAGGAAAGGCCCCTTCTTAATAGTGAGCCGCAAAACCTATTTAGCGAGTCGCAAATAATTTGCGGCTCGCTAAATAGGCTTTGTATATGGCCCACAGTGATTTTGCATGCACAAACGGGTCGCAAACCCGTTTAAGCATGCAAAATCACGTCGTACATCATGCCCTCTATTCTTAAAGATGGTCACATTCTCCATATGAAATGCTATCTAACAGCTTTTTCTCATACCTACCTCTATCCTCACCCCCCAATTTGGTAGGTGTAATAGACTTAACCTTACTTTTGTAGCTGAAGTTTTAAGCAGAACACTTATACCATACCCTGAAGTCATTGTCAAAGGTTACAGATACAGACATTGCAGAATTGCACCATTCACATAGGATCAGCAGAACATGCATAGCTGTTTTTTGCTCTACTTTTATACAAGGAGATCCTCACGTCACAAATTGATGCATGGGCGCATTTCATCCTGAAATATCGTGTGAAATGGCAAACATGTATTTTTGCGTCATTTTGACATAATTACATGAAATCAAATTGCTCTAATTTAGCACACCCCTACTTTCTAAAGGGCATAAGATACTTTATTGACAATGACAAACTAAAAAGTAACCATTGAGTCATTATCTGAACTAATTGACGTCACTGTAAGTTGGTACCACCTTTAGTGATTTTGATGTTGTTGTATTGCTATGCTATGACCCATTTCTGCTATTATTGATTGAATGACACCATGATGAAGTCAGTATGCCTGCCTATTTCATCGTACATCCCATTGTATTTTTTCTAGTGTATGTGAGGATATTGTCGTTATAGAGTTCAAGGTTCAATAATGGTGTGAACTATTAGTAGAGTGTCATCATAGGTATTTCCCCCCACCGGCATGTATATTTGTAAACTATTGCATAGTATGGAGAAGTGTGTGTGTATTAAAGTATTTTTTGTATTTTTATAAGCTTAAGCAGTAACTGGATAGTGATTTATTAGTTGCCATTTGTTTTGCACCCATGGAGCGGGGTACTAGACCACACCACCGGCCCTGAAAAGGTCTAGGGCTGCTCTATCTTGCTACCCTGGAAAAATCAAGTGCTACAGCAAGGTACTTGGTTTCCATCACATGGAAGATTGAAGTCTTATTACTTGAAGAGGATCCACATCCACCCCAACTAATACCTCACTTTCTTGCAACGAGCATATAAATCTAAAAGAGTGAGCAGCTCAACCCAGATGGCAGAGCATTTGATCATGTCAGTCATTGCTTCAGATAAACTTAAAGTAGCAGGGGCATTTGAGCAGTAAGAGACAGCTGTATAACCGAACTCTAAAGTAACTTTGTCTAGGCTCCTGTGACAATGAAGTAGTATTCTAAACCATGTCTCCCAAATTAATGTGAAAACATTCACTCTGGTGTGTTCAGGAACCTCTTAGATCAAGAGTTCCTACTGTTTGGATGCAATTGTTTTAAGCCAGTGTTATGACTAATTTCCATGAAGAGATGGGTGTCAATTGTGTTCACTTCTTGTTTTCAGATGCCCCTGGTGCTAAGTGCATATTTTAATCTGCTCTAAATGTTATAACTCATTATTTTTGCTTTTAAGACAGTGACAAAATAAACAAAGATGTTTCTTTTCTGTTTTTATGACTGTAGCCCAAACAGTCTAGAATATCTACTATTTAGGCAACAGATGGGTAAATAGTAAATGTTATTGCTATTTACCCAACAACCAGCCAAAGTGTACATCATTTCAAAACAAGCACCCCTGAAGTTCCTTTGCTACTTGCATGATTGATGGCCAGCTTATGCATGTCTGCTATTTAGCTGGTAGCCTGATAAAAGGTGAAGCTTTGTTACTATTTGCAGAGCTGCCATCCAAATAATACTCAGGGCCTCATTTATGAGATGTGACACATCTCTGAGTGAAAACAGCGATGCTTCACTTTTCATTGCGCCCTCCTTGCGACTTGCTGGATGCGTCATATTTACAGAATGACGCATCATGCTGCAAGGAGTTACAGATACATCAGTATCTCTGACGTGTCTGTAGGCGCATAAATGACGCATTGCTGGAGTGTGTCACAAAAGTGTTTTGCTACTCCAGCAAAGGGTCATTTCACATGGGCAAGTCCCATTTCAAATGTACCTTGCGTCAGTCTTACGCCTGCTATGAGGCAGGCGTAAGATATTGACGCATTTGTGCCCTAAAAGTGGAGAAGTGAAATCTCATGGATTTCTGTGCGTCACTTCGACAGGGTTTACTTGCATCGCAATGCCCACCCTGCACACATTATACCTGGCACAGGTATAATGTGACACAGGGGTTTACAAAGTGACGCATCTACCGGGTGGTGTCATTTTGTAAATATGACTCAACATGGCACATTTTTTACGCCGCTGGTGCGTCACAAAAAGTGACACACCAGTGGTGCAAAAGTGACGCAAGGGCTCATAAATAAGCCCCTCACTGCCTACTACATAGCCAGCAACTGTATAAACATTGATGTTTCTTTGCTATTTGCATAGCGGATTATTGATTACACAGTACGTAATCTCTGCTATTTACCCGGCGGCCAGGTGAATAATAAAATTGCTTTGCTATTTGCATAGCCATTGGCCAAATAGTAAATAATCTCTCCTATTTATCCAGTAGCTAATTTAATAGCTGCCACCATATATTCATTAATTTATGTGTGAATGAGAAATCGTTGTTAGATGAATTTGCTAGTAAAACATAACAAATTAGGTAGAGATGGGTGCTAAATACTTTGATGATTGGAAATGTGAAACAGAAGCTTTTTGATATTAGGGTAATATAGTTAGAGTACTCAAAGCAGCTCTTCAGGCATCTCATTTGATGGCGAGTAGGTGGAGGGATGTAGCCACACGGATGAATTCCCATCAAAATAAAAAGATGACAGGCTGGTGTTTTCTGTGGGTCAGTAACTGGTGACTGAGAGACACAAGTACAGTTTGATGTCCTATGAGAACAGGTGCCTTCTTTCCTGAATTGAGTGCTAAAAGTCAGCAGGTGAAGAACGAAGCAGGATCACAACACAGAACGTTTTCCAGAATATTTTGATGCTGGGTGAACCTCCATGAACTACATTGATGGGACTTGGCCTCCTTAGCACATGCACGCCATTTTAGTCAAGAGACCTCTGACTCTTACGAGCCAAAAACAGCGTGATATTTCCTTCACGTAAAGAATCCTTTCGCTTTTCTGCAAGTCCCCATATTTTTCTAAATATTCCTCTGAGCTGTTCCCAAATCATACCATGTATACAGAGTGCCAGACACCAAAAATACCAATATCTATATTGACTGCAATCATTAAACAGACCTGATACCTGAATGAATTTACTCCTACAAATATTTGTGTGCAATTTATTTGAATTTAAGTGTGCAAATGCCTTTAAGACTCAACCCCATGAAAGGGGGGGGGGGCATCTTTTTAAATATCCAAGAGATAATTCTGTTTCTCGCAGCTTCATAAGTTTTCTATAGATAAAAATGCACATATAAAAAGAGGCTGCAATTATACACCAATCTGATCTGGACAGGATCAGAAAGTGCCAGTCTGTGCTTGCGATGCCCACGCGGCGCCTGGAGACACGAAGCCTGCGATGGCACCTCTGCCTTAATTGCACAGAAGGGGCAGCCGGAGCTCCCACTGAGTGAGATAACTTTGATCTCGAACGCCGCTCCTTCTCATCAGGCAAGGCTCAGTGTGGAACTTGGATCTGCAAATGAAGACGCAGAAGTCCCTTTATTTATCCCTCAGTAGCCGCGGATATCCGAGAAACAGACTGTTGTCTCGGATCTGCATCTACTGAGCAGGGTTCGCAGAGAACGAGATTAATAAACAGGAACAGGTAAACAGAGGGTTCCTGGGAGGAATTTTAAAAGTCTGATTTATATCTAAAATGGAATAATCATTGAAAAAAACAGTAGATTTGGCTCTTCTTGTACTAATAATTGCATGATTGAGTATATAAATCCCTCCACGAAAAGAGCCTATGGTCTTTGGGGTGTTAAATATCCCATTGGTAATGCTATGAGAGTGCACAGTAATGTAATGTTTATTACTGTATAGCACGAATTTGACCCGAAGGTATCAAAGCGCTTTAAGGAGTTGGCATGGCAGAAATTTTGATCCATGTAAAAATTAATATTGAATACACTGATCTCACAGAATGAAGTGTCTGTAAGAAATGTTTTTTGTTTTTTTTCCCTTTAAATAGATATATGGGTAAAATCAAGTCAGACCCAGAATGAGAAACTCTTATGAGATATGAATAAAGTAAGAGCTGCTGGCGCCTGAATTCCCTCTACGGGTTCCTCCCCCTCGCAGGCATGAGAGCTATAGATGAGGAGGAATTATAGGAAGTCATCAGGTTTGGGAAGGATGAGATTGCTGTGAGGCCTGAGTTGGAAAATGTGACAATAAGAATGTTGTAGAGATGAGGGTTTGGAAATGTTGAAAGAAGAAAAAGAGTGTAGCGGAATAAAAGAGAAGTCTAGTGCAGGAGAAAGAGAATGTGATGAGTGTGCTCTTACACAGCGGAAAAAGTCACATTATAAAAGAAAAATGGGGGCAGGAGCAAGTCAATGAGAAGAAGAATTTTAGAGAAAGGAAATAGAAGAAAGAGAGTGACCAGAAAGGAATATAGTTCAGTTTTACAAAGAGAAATAAAACAAGCATTTGCAATGCTATAGGACTCGCATTTACGCAAGACCTATTGCATGGAAACGGGAGTGCGGGCGGGCAACAAGGCAAGAACAACGAAGGGAGTGTGCATGGAGGCAGAGAAGTCACACACTGCGGAAGGAGGCGGGGGAAGACAGGTAAGAAAATAGTGTTCGGAGTAAAGGGGCTAATTGCCATGGAAGGATACTAATGACGACATAGCTCTCATAAGGAGGGACTAACAAGCCTAAAACCATTCGGAAGGCATCATTTAGGACCTAAGTCAATGAAAAAGATGGGCGGAGCTTCCAAAAATCCTCCACGCTATACTGAATACTGCATGCCTTGCAAAGCGACAGCGCATGCTCTGCAACGCTAGGCTCGACCTAAAAAGAGTGAGGAATAGAGGTGTTTAGATAAAATATCAGATAGAAAATATTGTGTTGCAAAATATGTCAAGAATATCGGATGCTGAATGGAGTGCTGAAACTTTTCAACCACTTACCCCCAGTCAAGAAGTCTGGGTTGAATCTATCATCGTATGTTAGCTCACTTCGTCCCCCAGTTCAGACCCAGCCATATGCAAAACAGTCTTGACCCTGCTCCTAATGGGAACAGTCAGGCCCGAACTGTCAGGCCAGGTCCTCTCTAGACAGGAAACAAGCATACTGGGAACGGCTGCAAGGCGTCCTTGAATCCAGTGGCTCAGTGATCAAGGGACCCACGTCTAGGCATACCTGGCACACTTTGGCTGAACATAGCAAACACAAGAATATCGAACACAAAAACATTTTGAAAGTACATTTCAATGAGTAAGCAAAGTTTTCTATAACTCCACATATATGTGCACCTTGACTATATATATATATATATATATATATATATATATATATATATATATATATATATATATATATTCAATGAAAAAACCATAGGTTATAGTCCATATATAGTTAGGAATTTGCATTTACAAAACCTTATTTTACTCGCATAAAACCATTGAAATTCCATATATAGTTAGATGCGCTAACTATATATCGCGCACCCGCAATCCACTGCTGATGATGTCACATATTACATCATTCATGACATGGTCAGTGACATCACTGATGACATCACTGATGACATCTCAAATGACATCACTGATGACATCTCAAATGACATCACTGATGACATCTCAAATGACATCACTGATGACATCACTGATGGCATCTCATTTGACATGACTGATGACATCACTGATGATATCATTCATGTGATAATACGATGAACCTCTTCAGACTCTAATATAACCTTAGATACAATCAGTGTAAACAGACACTCACAGACTGTCACTCATCCATGGAGTTACTCACACACCTAGTCAGTTATGCAAAGAATCAATCACACCTCCATTTCCTCAACTATACAGTTATACAAACTTTACTTATTCAAACATATACTAACACATATTTACTCTCTTATACAATCCCTGATACAAGTTCACAATGATCCATACAGCCACTCACACATTCACTGGCTCTTATGCACAGTTATTTATATATGTCAACTCTCACATGTACTGTGTTTTACATATGTACTTACTTTGACATGTAGCACTGAGATATCCATTCACTCACCAATACACTCATGCACACAGTCAACCGCCCATACAGCTTTTTCCACATGCACTTTTGAAACCATACATCTAGTGAATCAACTGCTCAGACATCTATGCACAGAGTCATACACCTCCCAGCCACCCACACACACACTCAGCCTCCCATTCAAATACTTGGGCAACCAATCAATAACCCATATAGTTACTCATATAGCTACTTATCAACACATGCAACAGTTTTCAGAACAACAGACATAATGATGCGCAAATTAAGACAGTTTAGTCACTTACTCATGCACTCAGTGAGACACATTTAAACACTCTCTCATACAGTCAGTCATGCACCTACTAAATCCTTCATCCAGACACTTATACATCCACTCATTCTTCAATATGTAAGACATATTTTAAGTTTACAGAAACATACAGTCACTGGGTGTTGTCATCAGTGATGTCATCAGTGATGTCACTGACCATGTCATGAATGATGTAATATGTGACATCATCAGCAGTGGATTGCGGGTGCGCGATATATAGTTAGCGCATCTAACTATATATGGAATTTCAATGGTTTTATGCGAGTAAAATAAGGTTTTGTAAATGCAAATTCCTAACTATATATGGACTATAACCTATGGTTTTTTCATTGAATTTCAATGGTTTTTTGAAAGCTAATATTTCTATCTATAAAATGTATTCTTCTTTAAATCATAAAATATATTGTACATGTTTTCTTATACATTTTTTTTTTTTAAAAATTTGTTCCGCTCCTAGTCCGCGAACTGGTCAGCTTCCCGTTAGCGGAATTCAAAGCCGCGACTTGGTACGCGAGCCGGTAATCGTTGCTTAAGCGTAACTGTTACGTTATCATGACGTTTTGCGTTGTCGCGTAATACGTTTTCCGACGCGCCAAGTTAGCGGACCCGGAAGCGGATTGGATAGCGGCGCAAAGCGCGAAACGTAAAGACAGCAGGTCATGTGACTCGATAATAACACTTTTCATTAGTTCATTTCACTTTTAGTTTCCTAATGATGTAATACTAGGTCATGTGATCTAAAATTAACACTTTTCATTGGTTTAGAACTTTGGCTTTTCCCAAATGATGAAAACCCCTCCTTCTTTCCTCACTCTGACTTTCATCTTGGTGAGAGAAAGACCTTTGTACAATCCAGAGAAATGGCTTCTGTTGTTGCTTCTGGTAGTGTTCCTCCACCACCACCTCCACCTCCTCATGGAAAAAAAGGACCACCTACTCAACCAATCTTTCCACAAGAGGAAGATCAGGAAGAGGAGGAAGAACCTGAATATTTGCCAGAGGAGCCCAGGAGGTACAACCGGAAGGAAAATTTCATATGGCAATTTTTAAAAATGCCACCAGGGCAAAAGAAAGTGAACGCTAGGTATGTCTTTTGCCGAATCTGTGATGATCGTCTTTCTAGAGGCACGGATAAAAAATATAGTTATGGGAATTTCACTATGCACAGACACATGAGCAGGTGGCACCCAAATAACTACAGTGCAGCTCAGCTTCGAGACGAACAACAGAATTCACCAGCAATAGCCAGAAGATCGGTTGTGCCAGAAATAACGGGACCTGAAGCAAGGGAGCTGATCCCAAATATTTAAATGGACATGGGGGAAGTCAAACAAGTTTGTATGAGGTGCAATCAAACATTATGCTACCGCGAAAGTAGTATAACTCTTATCATTAGAGCCATCAAAAATCATGTATGTCCAAAACGCCCCCAAAAATAAATTCTTCTTTTTTTTGTTGCTCCTGTTGAGCCCTCTTCGATGAATCATTTTTGTTTCCCCCCCTCCCCCCAAAAAATTAAAAAAAATACAAAATGTTCAGAAAAAAACAAAAAAATATAAAAAATGTTCAGAAAACTAATAAAAAAAATTTAAAACAACAAAAACAAAAAAAAAGTTCTTTTCAGAACTACCTCCCCATTATTAAAAAAAATTGGTAGAATTCTTTGAACTCTGCCAAGCTCTATTTCTATTAGTTCGCTCCCAGTTCGCTATCCGGTACGCGAACTTTGAGCGCACCAAAAATTTTTTTTTTAAAAAAAGGAACAGTAAGTATAAGGAAAGAAAACAGACAGCTATGTTACTATAAAGATAGCTATAGGGAGTAAAGAAAAGATACTGTGACCCGCAATTCACTTCTGATCATGTCATATATTACACTATTTTTCACATAGTCAGTGACATCATCAGCAGTGGATTGCGAGTAACAGTTTTTTTTGTTTACGTCCTATAGCTCTCTTTTTTGTAACATAACTGTCTGTTTCCTATCCTTAAACTTACTGTTCGTTTTTTTAACGAGATAACAGATATGCCCAATTATTACATCATTCATAACATAGTCAGTGACATCATCAGCAGTGGAATGCAGGTTAAAAAAGTAGAAAACATTTACCTTATAATTCTTGTTAATTTTTAACGAAAATTTTTCATACATTCAATCTGTAAAAGAGAGAACAAACATTTCCAAAAATATTAAAACATGTATTTAAAAATTAGAAAAAAGAAGGGAAAAGGTTCAAGAAGAAACACTTTTTAAACAACTTTGAAACTTATATAAACCTCTACTTCTCTACGACCCCTACACAATCCTAAATATATTTATTTTCAACAAACAGTATCTTCATGCTGATGAAATGAGGCCTATTTTGAAATATGATGCTTCTTTTGCATTGCTTATGTCTCACAATCGTGATGCCATAACAGCGCAAAAGAGATGTGAAACCATCATAAAATTGTGTCTAACATTTAAAATGATTATTTTAGGACGCAAATAAGATGTGTGCTTTCAAGAGCTTTCTTTGAGGTGAGGCCTCTTTTCTTTTTTTTAAAAAAAACAGTACCCAGAAGTACAGCACTATAAGCATTAAAATGGACACTTACAGAAGACTCAGCTTACCCATATGTACCTCACATTTCTAAATGTATATCATAAGTACAAAAACGATAACATTAATTATACATGTTAAATGGTTTATTTTTGCTGTTCTCAGAATGTATCAAATTTCACTTAAATCAGTGACTTGAAGGTATTCATCATATAACAGCGGGGAAAAAAAAACACAATCAAAATGACTGTGTTTAAAAAACCCATACAACCAAAGAAATCTGATTTCAAAACTCCTTAAAATTGACTTACTTTCAATGACGTCGAATGATCTCCCATAAACAGCATCCACTCTGTTGTGCTATAAATATTTTCAGCCCGCTACTTTCTGAAAGAAAACCTCCATCGATACGTAAAATATGTTACATAGAAAAAAATACTTCTCTCATTCTATCACATGTTTCCACTAGGCCAAATCATGTTGCCGCAATTCGCAAGTCTTATATTTCTTCCAATCAAATCCCGACATTTTCTATTTACGCAACTTTCAAAAATAAAATATTTGAGATTATTTTCACAATCCTGGACTACTAATATCTTACTCTTCTTTGTCACTCATGTTCTCCTTTTCCTATGACACTGATACTGCTTACTATGAAGCAGACCTACTTGCATCAGGTTTATATAGTTGGATTTTTAATCTAGACAGCATTGCAGACTTACATTCCCTCTACTTAAAATTTTGGTTTTAAAAACACCAGGTAAGAATTTTTAAGGTCAAACGGCAATTTTTTTTTGAAAGTTACAACGGAATCATTACAGAATGACCAGCCGTTTCCAGACTTTAAGTAAGCTGTATAATGTCCTGATGTTGTTGATGGACCTTCATGATAGATAATTGCTACAGTTACAAAAGTCCTCCCTGATATTGACAGCTGAGAAGCCACAAAATTTTTTATTAAAGTTGACAATTTTGATCCATCAGGCCTACATCGTTGGATCATTAAAATGACATACTGGCTATATCTACGTATAAATAATGTTGACATCATATCACATTTACATTGGCTACACTCCATGTTGTGATCCGCTGCATTTACTAGCTTATTAAAGGAGACTGATTTACTGTCTGGCAAAGTTAAATATATAAATCTTTCTGAGTCTACACTAGTAGTACTTGATACCATACAGTTCTCGCAGTCATGCTGCCATTGATAAGAAAGCCCAAACAGGTGATCTACATCTACACCCTCATCTTGCAATACATCAAGCATATACATTAAAAACTCCTGACAATCTTGCTGATTATTTTCAGAGAAGTCTGTTTGACCTGAACATTCATCTAACAGATAACGAACTTCAGACACACTTTCTACTTTTGTTCGATCAGTGCTACATTTTCTAACACAGAATTCAACAAGCAGCATAAACTTTGCTCCGAATTGAACACAATCTGTTCTTTTAAACTCTCTAGTGAAAAGAGAACATTAACCACTACATTTGCATAGCAGTTGACACCAGAACTGTTTTCAAATTGAAAACCGACAACATCTTCAACAGAATCCACTTTCTTTCTGCTAACAACTTTCGGTTCATTGACTTTTAGTCTTTTTGCAACAACCTCCCTACTATTACTGATATTTCTACGTTTCTGGCCTACCACACGTTTCTCAAACAAAGGATATTGAGGCAAATGTGGCGCATACTCTCTTCTTAACCTATTGTATTCCTTAACACAATCTAGATCCGCACAAATGTTTGTGACATCACAGTCAATCAAGTACAATCCCGATAAAGTTCTAACTCGTGACAATGCCAGATATGCCATACCCTCCTTGAACACAGAACTGCCAATATTCACCAATGCACAGTCTACACTTAAACCTTGCGATTTATGGATTGTCACCGCATATGCCAAGCAAACAGGAAACTGTTTACGGCGAACATATAAGTCTTTAACAAGCAAAAACCTAGCAGAACAACGACCAATTTGCTGTACTTCCTCAATGCCATCAAATTTAATTCTTAAAAATTCGATTCCATCTCTATTTTTGTATTTCTCCAAATCAACAACATTACCCATTGATCCATTTACTAGACCTCTTTCTACATGTAAATTCCTTCTCAAAATGATTCGGCAATTTAAACACACATTCAAAGTCTTTTCAAAACCCGCTGTTTTAGATATAGTCTTCTCTAATGAATCCAATTTTGATTTCAAATTGTCTGACAAAATAATTGTTGATCCCATGTGCTCTAATTTGTTGATAGCTTCAAGTTTCACAATCTCTTGCTTTTCTAAATTCAACATTTTATTGTTGAAGATGGCACATTCTGCAAGAGTTGGCATGAGACATATCCCGGACTTCTTCTCAGTAATTTTCTGAAAAATATTCTCAGGCACAATCTCTTGTTTGGGATATAAATTTGACAGTAATCGTGCATTTAAAGCTTCTCTCCCATGCTCGGTCACTTTTCCAATTCTAATGTCTTGTAGAATATTCTTGTAATCTTCATCCTTTGCCTGACGCATATTTTCATGCAGTTCTGCATAATTGAAGTTTAACCATATATTGATGTTGCCAATGCTCCCTAGGCACTTCCTGGTATCTTCATGTGTGAGTATTTTGAACACAGGTTGACCTTTTACTGGTGTCAGCTGCAGAAGATCTCCAAAAACAATGATGTGTTTGCCACCAAATAACACATCATATTCAGTTTTAAGTACTTCTTGCATTCTCAAATGCACAAAGGCAAGCATGACATTGGAAACCATGCTTACTTCGTCAATGATAAGTAGTTTCATTTTCCTCAAGACTCTTGAAACTTCACAGCAAGCATCTCCAGATAACTTGTTGTATTGTAATTTGTTGTCATGCTCCACCGGCAGCATCAGTAGACGATGCAAAGTAATACCTTTAATGTTATGTGCTGCCAGTCCAGTAGGAGCGGTGACAACACAAGACAGCGATGACTTAGTCCTTTCCTGCAAATAACAAGAAATTGCTTTAATGAGGAAACTCTTTCCAGTTCCCGCTTCTCCACTCACGTACAGTCGGACAGGCTTCAACGACGTACATGAGCACTCTTTCTTCTCATGACTTAATCCGTGCTCAATTTCCTTGGTAACTTCATCATATATTTTCCTCTGCTCAACGTTGAGTTGTTTTTCCAAGTCTTCTAAGTTAACTGAATCCTCCTGAGCATGTGCCATGGCTCTTTCCACTTCATTCATAGCAGTGGCAGCTTCATTTTCGATAATAGGTCCTCCAAGTGGATCTTGACTCAATGAAACAGAACTCTGACTGTCCTGAGAACTGTCTCTGGCAATCTCGGCTGCAATCGTTGCTTCCTGCTCAATTTCCAAAGTTAGCATTTCTTGATATTTAGGAAAAGCAGGACATTCTATGGACTCCTTGGCTGCATTAAAAGAGTCTTCGTAACAGAGGAAATCTCCAAGCAGTTCCTCTTCTGCACGCCAAGGCTTGAAAAGTTGCAAAAGTGCTAAATAGAAAAACTCCTTTCTTTCTGGAGATTCACCACTCAATTTTCGATGGTTTACTAATTGGCATTTTCTTTGCTTGACCAGGCATCCCTCACTTCCAATTACAGCATACACTCCTTTCTCAATATCTTCTTTGATGTTCCTCTTGAATATATAATTTTGGAGAACCTCATATAGACAAACATTCTCAAGGTAACTGCTTCGATTTGGATAATATGTATCCAACATGTTGGTCTTCAAAATGTCGGTACTGTTTGGCTCCTTTTCCGCCAAATACTCAATTTCCCGGACAGGTTTTAGAACTCGATTTCGCGTTGCAGCAAGACCAAGACTCGCCCAAACGATACTCCTAGATTTGGCATAGAGACTTGCTGAAGACAATCGATCTGAACATTCGTAAGCTCCGATTTCTCGATGCGACAACATCTTCAGACTGAAACTATACAATTTCTTGCTGAGGCTCTTTTCATGGGATATGTCCTCCCACATATCCTTAAGTTCTGTCTTTTCTTTTTTGGTGATGTAAGATGTCACATACCGAGCCACAGCCATGCAGTTGTCACCCACAAACTGTATATCCATGTTAGCATTCCACATGGACAAAATCACTGGGTTGTAGTCATTGATGTACTTGGACTCTTCGTTCCTTTTCAAATTGTATGTATTTTTGGGTGATTTCCTCGTCACATTATGTCGTAGTGAAGACATCAAACTGTTCACTTTTCCTTTAGAAATCACCGGCCGTGGAAAGTTGAAACGACATTTGGTGTAGAACTTGTCCTTGTTTCTGAATTTACGACGACAGTACTTCCCACAACGATGGCTTTGGAAACGTAGAACTTGTTCTCTTAGGCTTTTCTTCTCCGTTGCATTTGGAACAGCACACGTAGAATACTGTTCTATGAAATTCATCACTAAGTCATCGGGATCTGTTCCAAATTTAGGAGCATCCTTGATCCACAACAACATATGTATATGAGGAGCACCTCTTGCTTGGTACTCCTTTCTCCAAAAGAAATCCAACACCTCTCCAAGAGGTGGATTCTTCTTATTTGTGATGAAAGACATCATAGCTTCAAATTTATGATTGAAGTACCTGCATACATTCACAGGATCCAAAGAACACAGTTCTCCAGGTGTCTTGAATTCAATGTTTTCAATATTTCCATTTGCTTCTCGTAGAAATTCAAGTAAGTCTTCCCAGCCATACTCGGCACAGCTCAGAGTGAGGAACCATGTCGGAGTTCCTAAGTTCCTCAGCATACATTTTAAATCACCATGACGACGATACCAATACTCATTAGTACCACGCTGACACGCCATGAGATTAATTAAGTGAGAATCCAAAATACTATCTTGGACATTAACTTTATGCATAAAGTCTCTTGCCGAGATATTTCGCATCTGTATACCACTTTTCAAGATGTGGTTCACTGCATATGACAGTCCAGACAGATCGCTTTCAAACAGGAGATGAAACAAATAGGGAATGCATTGACGAAACCTAGGATCTTCTCCATACAATCTTAAAGTCCGGTATTCAGACGCAGGAATTTGATGAGATCGCTCATCATATCTTCCTCCTCGACCTGTAGGAAATAGCTGTGGGAAACACCGAGCTTCCAAACTTTCCTCCCAAACACTAATGGGACTCCCTTTGGCTTGTTTCATTTGAAACAACTCAATAGCATTCCCCATGACTTCCTTGGAATGCAATGGATGAACACTATAATGTTCATATATTTCTTCACTTTTAGAGGCCTCTACTTTCTCAATTTGCCCAGCACACAAATCGCTATCCTCTTCATCACTTACTTCCTCTTCTGCAACATACACATTCTTATAATACTTATTATTTTTCTTCAAATACACTGTTGCCTTTTTGACTTTCCTAACATCCACTAAATCTTGCCATATTTTCTTATTCTTTGTCGGAACCCCATTAACCAAGATAACCAGAGGTTCCTCTTCCACTTCTTCCACTCCAATTGTGTTAATGTTTTTATTCAAATCTAAAGCCAATAAACAACTCTTCCCTTTAATCCTCTCTGTAAATCTGCTGGAGGCAACTTCCCTGTCTTTGGCTCCATTCTTACAATAGCCTGAAAGGGATGAATACTTTGAATCAAAATAGATTCATAAGTATTTAAATCCTTCAATTCAGAAGGAATCTCAACCAATTCAAGATTATTATGAACTGCCCTAGCAGGCATCTGGTTTTGGTTTAATTTATTACAACAATAAGTACACACACGTTGATCCGATCCCAAATCAAAATAATTTTCTACCATCAAGTATGTGGCAAAATCCTTCCATTCACTATTATTTTCCCTTTCACTTTTTGCATATAAATCCACTACCTTAGTCTGATTCTTATAATAAGTACGTCGACAACAAACACAAGTGAAATTAGGCCTCTCACTTGATTTCATCTGAAACGTGGCAATTTCCTTCTGAAAATTATCTGTACTGTAAACCTGTACATTATCTTCCACATTACTCTCTACTTCAGGGTCAATTTGAACATTCTCATCTTTACTACTAAAGTAACAAAACTCAATTTCTTCACAAATATTCTTCACATCTATTTCAGAACCATGCAAAAGAGCAGCACATAATTGTTTAAGCATAATTGCTGGAGTCTTTGCATAATACAACATTCTCACTAATTTTCTCACTTTATTATGATGCACTGCTAGCATACTGAAATGATGAAAAACACTCTGGCATACTCTCCTGGAAAGACAAGCCAGTGAATGACCACGCAAACCTGTTATTTGTCTCACTCTGCAAGGATCTAAATCTTGCAACAACTTCATTTTCTGCTTCAAACTTTTCTTATTAAATGTCCGTATAAAATCACAAAGCAAATTGATGGAAACCTGTCGCACACTGCAAATAGAACTACACTTCCAAATGTACACAGGAGCCTTAGGACGTCTTCCTAAAACCTCATCACTTTGCGCCTCTTTTGTGTCTGTTGTCACAAGTTTTTCTTTTTCAACTGGACAACCATCCTTCACTTCATAAGCTCGACCACTGGTGTCAACTGCAAACATCAAATCATTATCCTGAAAATAACTCTCCTCATTAAAAAATGCCTCAGAACTTGAATTATGCATCCATTCTCCGGAAAAAACTTCACAAAAGTTGCTACGATTTACTACTCTCTTCCATCTACTGTTTGTTTTAAAATCAGAAATTACCTTGCTTAGTTTCCTAATTCTATTGATTACCAAAATAAACAACTTTCGCTTAATTTCAAAAGCATGATCAATAATTTTCTCGACATTTTTCTTCTTCTTATAAAATGCCACTTTCTGTTTGCATTTCTTAATATTTCTTAATAAATTAACTATTATCCGATTACGGAACATTCGTTGTCGAATGTCCCTAAACTGTTCTTTCCTTCTACTATCATGCACAGAGTTATCTCTTCCTCTACCAGTAACATTTTTCATGGGTCTTTTCTTTCCATTTAAATTACTCTTCTTTTTCTGAACTGAAACATTTTGGCGAGAAATATTTTTTTTACTACAAATATTTTTTAAGAAAGACTTGGTGCTCTTACCCGGAGCTTTCTTGGTGTTTTGATAAGTATTTAGGGAAGAGGACTGCTGCAATAAAACATCACCGTACTGTCTTTGACGTTTTCGAGCCTTTATAATTCTATTTTTGGAAGGCATTTTCCAAACTATGAAAGAATCTGCAGTTGAATCTGTTGAAAAATATAATAGAAAAATGTTAATAACCACTATTACCAAACAGTAAATAAATAACAGTCATCAAAAACTTAATGCCCTTCTTATTATTTAACATAGCAAATCAAGGCATATGACTGAGTATGATGTTATTTTTCTTTTTTAAATGGAAAGCGTTCTTCATGGTGCAAGTTTCTTGTAAATACGCTCCCACCTGCGAAAAGGAACTTAGCAATGCAAAGCTGCTTGGGTCCCCAGTGTCTGTCAACATTCTAAACAGTCCGGAGCGGCCGCCATCTTATCTCTCGGTAGGATCGAGAGAGAAGAAAAGGTGAAAAACGAAGGGGAAATTTAATAAAATGGGGTAAAGTATACCCCAGTTGACCCCCTAGGAATGTTGTTGGAATTTTTTAAAGGGTCCCCTGAGGAAAATAAAGAAATATATATTTTTCACGATAGAACCGCTTCCCAAACACTGAACTGGTCCGCAAACTGCACGAGAATACGCCATTTTGTGCGTCTTTTTAATTAAATTACTAGGAATAAGGAGGTGCGGGAGACGTATCCTATTTCCTTATATTTTCTGAGAGTGCCTGAGGAGTCTGATATATGTTGATACATGTGTTCCAGCGACTGTGCGTGAGCTTTTTTTAAATTCTTGCTGCGTGACGTCTGTTAACGTTCGATTCGAAGGAAATCAGGAACTGTTGACCACCAATTTCTCAGTACGATAAAATCTTTTGAAATATATTATCAAGCCTGTGCGCTAAAATTATCGCCGATAAAGCGGCGACAATGGGCTTGATAATATACTCTGTGAAATTCCAATCGAAGCCCATTTTACATGTCTTCACATCTAGCATGTACTTCGATTGGAAATCCATAGAGCATATTATCAAGCCCATTATCGCCGCTTTATCGGTCGTTTTCGGCTGATAAAGCGGCGATAATTGAAGCGCACAGGCTTGATAAAATACCACATTGTTATAAATGAATCCTTATTGAGACACAATGTCTGCGCCAATTTGCCTTTTTTACAATGCCACAATTTTGTCGTGCACGGCAGCCATTTTACATGCCAGGCTGGTCTCAGCCTATCACCTAGCCCTGCGAATGTAGGGAAATATTATCAAACCTGTACACTAAAATCTATTTCTATATCACTACAGACAAAGCCACAATTTAAAAACACAGCTTTCTTCATCATTTTCTCCTTAGCGATAAAAAGCGGTAGCAATGCATGAATATCACGCTGAAAAGTCAGCGATATTCATGCATTATCCTGCAAATGCTCTTAGCCATGTTATCCACCTCCTATTGGATAACATGGCTAAGAACTGCTCGCAAATGCGAAAAAAACGGTCGCAATGCATGAATATCACGCTGAAAAGTCAGCGATATTCATGCATTATCCTGCAAATGCTCTTAGCCATGTTATCCACCACCCATTGAATAACATGACTAAATACTGCTCAGAGCCCCATGAGGAACGCTTTCCATTTAAAAGAGAAAACATATCATCATAGAAAAGAATCGTTTTTAAACACAGCATATAAATCAATTGTATACCTGCATTCAAGAGGAAATGACTGAAAATGTCCTTGAGACACACGAAAGCGTTTTCTGGAATACCCTAGCACCATTTTTCCGACATTATTAACATGGCTATGTAACTCCCATAATCAAAATCTAAATTTGCCAAGCGCAGGTGAGAACGTATTTACAAGACACTTGCCCCATGAGGAATGCTTTCCATTTAAAAATGAAAAAATAACATCAAAGACACTCAAATGCCTTATAAATATGACCCAAAACAACCTATGAAACTCTAACAGTACATATCCAAAATTTAATTGTTTTCAAAATGGTTTTTAAAAACAACATATCTGTTTCAGCTTACATAAAAGACCATGGAATGCGCTTCATATACAACAATACCTTGAGTTACTACATGCCGGAATCCTACACCGAATATGCAAATACAATTTCTCAAAGAAACTAATTCTATTTCTATATCACTATAGACAAAGCCACAGTTTTAAAAACACAGCTTTCTTCATCATTTTCTCCTTAAATCATTCTATTCTATATCTAAAATAAATAAATCTTTTCTCACCTTAGCAAATACTTTTTGAGTTTTGAAAACAGTCTCAGAAAAACACCAAATTGTCTTCAGCAGAAGAAAAACGATGCACTCCAGAGGCTGCAGCTATTGAAAGCACAGAAATACAGATATTCATTTCACATATCTCTCATATTAGCCAATCATAACTCTTCCCTCACTTTTTTCAAATCAAAACCCTTCCCCCCTCTGCCCTCTCTGCCTTTTTTTTGCTTAGCAACGACCTCCTGAAAGACCTCTCATGTTTGCAAGTTCACACAACAATGTTTCAATTGAACTCTGAACTCTCAGTGCACCTGCGTATCCAGTGCAATCTTTCATTAAAAGTTTCTTCCTTGACCATTGAAATTACATGTTTCAAGAACACATCCATGCACCCTAACTTTCTGTTTTCAGAAATGGAAATGCGCCAATCACTGCTAATGAATAATTAGCATTGGAAATCCACAGTTTTTTTTCTTTACAAACTCCTACTGTTTCAACTGCCCTTTCATTACCACACTTCATCTGACTGCAGCACAACCTTCTCCCACCATGTTTAACGTCTGGATTGTTGGACCTAGTTACATCCACTGGGCTCAAAGGTATGCTGACAACAGAAATTTACACAACCTCAATTTACAGGATGTGGAAATTAAATGGTTGGGCCAAAGAGGATTAAAATGTCACCAATTGATACCATTGGTGAAAACCTTTATGCATTTGCCAAAACCTGACCTCTTAATAGTGCACTGTGGAGGAAATGATTTAGGCACTATGACTGGGGTTGGTCTGGAAATGCTTTTAAAGGACACCTTTGAGCAATTAATGGCACTTTTTCCTCAAACTGCCTTGGTATATTCCAATATATGCCAAAGACAGAAATGGAGGTGGTCCAACCAATTTGGTCCACAAATTGAGAAAGCGAGGAAGCATGTAAACAAATCTGTTTCAGCTTTCATGAGAGACCATGGAATGGGCTCCCTGTACAATAATAACTTGCGTTACTACATGCAAGATATCTACAGAGGAGATGGAGTTCACTTCTCAGATGAGGGCAACAGAATTTTCATTCTGAATTTAAGAATGTGCATTGGTACCTACTTATAAGTACCTAAATGGAACATAAACCCAAAAGCTCTTCTCAGAGCTACCCTTCATCTGATCAATCACAATTAATACTTTTCTCTAACTTATTTCTGTAATTTTCAACAAACTACGCTCAAAGAGCGCTACCCGGTACGCGAACTGGAAGCTAACCACCCAAAATTATTTTAAAAATGTTTTTTCTCCGCACATATGGTCCTCCTCAGCCACCCTCAGAAAACCTGGGGGGTCAAAATACTTGTACCGTGTCCCCTTCTACCCTTTCTGAACATTATTTAACCTCCATTTTATATGTTAATTCGACCGAAACACAAAATGGTGGACTCCCGTTACGCTTCTAGTTCGCGGACTAAACTGCTTCCCGGGAAGCGGCCCAAAGAAAAGGTGGGAAAGTAATTCAAAGAAAAAGGACTGGAGACACTCTCACCAAATATAGATTATCTCATACTACATAACAATCCCTTTCATTTTCACAAATTTGATTGAAATTCCATTTAGCCATTAAGCCTGTAGACCTCTCAAAATACCTTGAGGTAAATTACTTCACAAAACACATCTGAAGTGTTGGAATTGACAACCAATAAAAATCTTACTTTCATTTTCTACTTTTATTACCTGATATTTGATTGGTTATATACCTGAATATATATAAAGGAAGAGAAGAAAACACAGCCATTTTGACTGCTACTTCTTGTTGTACATCACATTTCAATACTTACCTAAGACTTCAACTTGTTTCTGAAGGTAAGTTGTATATTGAACACTATAACTTAATATGGTAGACTTTTTCTGATACATATACACTATCCCTCTGTAGTAGTTATGGATTTAGATAGACTTCTCTGTTATAGTTACGAATGGAGTTAGGCTTCTCTTCGTTAAATTACATACACTTTTTTTATAGTCCTATTTCCACTCTGATACTATACACTGCCAAAAGAAAAATTCACTGATAAAAACTACCTATCTAAAATTAATCCCAACAGTGCCCAATCTCTACTAATATATATTTTCTTATTCAAAATTTCAGGCAAAATGGAAGGCGAACAACAAGTTTCATTTTCGATTGAACTGAAGGAGAGCAGCCAAGACAAACTTGATGACTTTATGGATGACAGTAGAGACCACGAACTTCTACAATGTGTTGAAGCAGTAGACAACTTGCTTCAAAATGAAAAACAATTACACCCTATAATAAATTATGACATTTCTGACAATGAAATGTTAGAAAATTTAATAAACTATGAAACACAATCATAATAAAAAAAATAAATAAAGAAAACAAAAAAAACTAACAAAAACAACAAATATTTAACATACAGTATTAAAAAAATCTATCATTCTTTTATCCTTATAGTACGCTGCCCAGAGCGCTACCCGGTTCGCGTACTAGGAGCTCACCACGCATAAATAATTTTTTTTTTTTTTTTTTTTTTCCCCTGCAGAAACCTTTTACAACCTCCACATAAAACCTAGGGGGTCAGGGAGGATCTACTAGGCCCCCTTATCGAAATTTCCCCCTTTGTTTTGGCCTCCTCTTATCTCTCGATCCTACCGAGAGACAAGATGGCGGCCGCACCGGACTGTTTAGAATGTTGACAGACACCGGAGAGCCAATCAGCTTCGCATCGCAAAGTTCCGATAAGCGAAAAGTACGCGAACCGGATCGCTGCCCGGAGCGCTGTTACAGATATATATCTTGATTTAAACGTTAATTTCTCAAAATCCACTGAAGCACATATATTGAGACCTAGCAAAGGCACATCGGGCTAACAGTCCCTACAATTTTGCCAAGTTTCGTGCAAATCCATTCAGCCGTTCGAGCTAAAAGTGAGGCCAACCGCCCTATGGAAATTAACATGGGAAAAACGCGTTTTGGGACCCCCCTTTTTTCTCAGCCCCCCCTTGACGAAACCCCCCCAAATTTCCAGGAGCTGTTCAGAAACAAAATGTGCCATTTTCCTGAAAATTTCAGCCGATTCCGTCCACAAACGCCAAAGTTATTAGACATAGAATTTTCAGAAATCCCATAGGGAAAAAATCCTAACTATATATACCTACTGGCGACCGCCAGTAGGTAATATATATATATATATATATATATATATATATATATATATATATATATATACACATACATACACACATATATATATATATATATATATATATTTAATTCTCCAGCATGCAGTAGAACAACACGCTTGACGACACCATGTGCTGGCCAAAATTCTTTTATTGAGTCAGCCCCTCGGACGCATTTCGCCTGACCTGCAGGCTTGATCACCGAAGGTTTATGTTTTGTGGCAGCCATTATAACCCATGTGCAAAACACCCCGATCACGTGATAGTAAACTACAAAGCGATAGACATGAATAACAGACCCGTAGTTCAGGCTGAGTTACACATTGTCAGCGAATCATTAGCGCTCTAAAATTAAACGCAAAGAGATATGGATTGCATGAATTAAATACCTTTCACCCAGTGCAAAAAATAAATAAATACATGCGTGCAAGTTATTGGCATAGTAATTGCAACAATTGAGAGATTAGGCTGGAGGAAACCATGTTATCCCTATACCATAGCCCGATTTTTCAGAAATGCCATATTATCGACTTGCACATCACATTTCTCTTTTTATATATTGCCCCAGTGGGCATATACTTTTGTGCACAACTCAGAAGGAATCCCATATCATTCCTAATTGTTATTGAGCCTCTAGTGGGCTTATACTGTCTTGTGTCTATCACTGAACAATGTGAGAAATCCCATTCATCCCCGTGTTGTCAATTAATTACATTAAAAGACCATACATTAAAACCTTTAAAGTAGTGCTTAAAAAAGGATTGCTGTTCCTAATTCCAAAATTTCAAGGTTCATTTCATATCATACAGCGGTACTATTCATAAGTGTGTGATCAGGTCCTCTTCCACATTTAGACCCATCGGTGCCTTAGTATTTAATTCAACAATATATTGCGATTCCAGACGCCTCCGCTTTTTCAGTCTGTCCCCACCTCGGGCACTGTGTGGCACATTGTCTATAACAAAGTAGGATAGTCCTGTGTCGTCTTTGTTATGTTCAAGCTCGAAGTGGCGTGCCACCGGGTATGATTTATCTGCACTTCTTATAGCCCTCATATGCTGTAAAATTCTCAGGTGGACAGGGTTAATGATGCTCCCCACGTACCTCAGGCCACATGGGCACTGAAGCACGTAAATAGCATAGTCTGATTTACAGGTAAAACTTCCTCTTATCTTTTTCTCCCTCTTAGACAGATTGAAGTAAACTTTTGTGTATTTTTGCCTTGTTTACATGCCTTGTACTTTGTACATCGTACAAAGCCCGGTTTGCTTTTGAGCCAGGTTGTAGTTCCTTTAGTTTTTAGTGGTAACATATTGGAAACCAGCATTTGCTTAAATGATCTAGCTTTCCTAAATGTTATTGCTGGTTTTTTAGGTACTAGCGGTTGCAGTATTGGATCATTACAGATTAAATGCCAGTGCCTATTTAGAATGTTCCGGACCTCTCTGTGTTTGCGGTTGTAAGTGGTAATCATCCTTACCTTGGAACTATCTTTTTTACCCTGATCTTTCTTATTGCTAAAAAGGATCTCCTCTCTGCTCTTAAGTTTAGCTTTATGGATTGAGCTTTTGATGTTTTCATTTGTATAACCCCTCTCCTTGAATCTAGAACTCAGGGTGGCTAGTTCTATTTCTAAATCAGCTTTGTCACTACAATTACGAATAGCTCTTAGGCTTTCCCCGTAGGGAATACTTCTTATCAGATTTTTCGGATGGAAACTTGCTGCATGAAGCAGTGTGTTTCCGGCCGTAGGCTTTCTGTATAATTTAGTATGAAGTCTGGAGTCTTTAATAAAAACTTCAAGGTCAAGGAAGGTGAGAGATGTATCACTGATGTTGTATGTGAACTTTAGGTTCAAGTTGTTGTTCTGAAGTTTCTTAATAAAACCTCGTACTGATTCTTCCGTTCCCTTCCAGACTACAAAAAGGTCGTCTATGTAGCGACTCCATTGGAGGACATTGTTCTCCCATTCTTCTGTGAAATCCGCTTTGACCACCTGCTCCTCCCACCAGCCCATATGCAAATTAGCATAGCTGGGGGCGAAGCAGGTGCCCATCGCGGTTCCACAGATTTGTTGGTACAGTACTGAGTCAAAGAGGAAGAAGTTGTTTTTTAAGCACACTGACGTCATGGCAAGTAGCATCTGGGTGTGTGCCCAAAGGTTAATGGGCCAATTTTTTAAGAAGTGTTTGATTGTCCATATGCCGTCCTCGTGCTTAATGCTCGTATAGAGCGTGGTGACATCAATGGTCACCAAGAGGTAATCATCTTCCCAGGGTAGGTCATAGATCTGTCTGAGGAAGTCATTTGAATCCTGAATGTAGGATGGGAGTTGTTTTACAATGGGGCAAAGAAAAGAATCAATGTAACGTGATGTATTTTCCGAGGCCCCTCCTATGGCGGAGATAATAGGTCGCCCTGGGGGATTTATAGCGTCTTTATGTACCTTGGGGATAAGATACAGTACTGGGGTCACTGGGTTAGATATTTTTAGGTATTGTAGTTCCTCTCTGGTTAGTAGATTTGAGCTATACCATTCTTGTAATTAACTGTTATATTTGTCATAACTACTACACATTTCCTTCTCAGCAATTTTGATATAATTACATCGGTTATTCAATTGCTTATAGGCCTCCATTAAGTATTTGTCTTTATCCCAGAGAACTATGTTCCCCCCTTTGTCTGCATCCCGCACTATACATTTCTTGTCAGTCTTCAGTTTTGTAATTAAAGCATCAAACTCTTTTTCTTGCTTAGTGAAAATTTTTATGCTTTACACTGGTGCATTTTTCCAAGTTTTTTAGGTCATTCGTAATCAGTTCGTGGAACACATCCACTGAGTCCCTTGCATTTATGGGTAAAAATTTGGAGGCGATCTTAAAGTCTGTCCTGACACTGCTGCCAATGTCCACGTCTTGCTCCAGTGCCACCTGCCTCGCCTGGCTGATAGATATTGGTGTAGTTGGCTCCAGATTCATTTGTTGTTCTGTGGCTTGATCATCAATGGACATACAATCAATTTCCTGCAAATCTAGCATCATGTCCATGTCTTCCACTGACAGGTTCTCATTAAGGACAGGATTGCTCACATATATATACATACATACACACATATATGTATATATATATATATATGAACACCACCTCCTCCAAACGAAAGAGACGTGACCCAGAAGAGAGATTTGAAGGAGCACTTTAATGCATAGAAGTCTCAGGTGAATGCATTTTGGCACATTTGGCCTTCCTCAGCGCCCCTCTCCAGCTGCTCCTTGTGCTGTGAATGTAACGCCTGTCACGTTGTTTTTAAACAGGAACCATACTCCGCCCCCACGTTGTGCAGTCATTAGACTTGTGTAATCCCATGTGGTGGAACTACACTTCCCACAAGGCCCCAGTGATGTGGCTCGAGGGAATTGCAAACTGCTGTGGCGTGATGAAAGTTCAAGTCGGCTCCTGTGACAGGCGCAGCCTTTGAAGTCTGTTGGTAGGTGAGACAGTTTTGCTCTTAGGTGCCCCCTCGGGTCCCCCTTCTTGCCCGCCGTAACCGCTCTACCTGGTGTCCTTCGCGGGGGTTGGCACGGAATTCCGGTCACCCAAACAGCAGATAAAATTATCCACTTGCCACGTTGTTAACCAAGCGTCCTGGTGGGTAATGGACAAATTTGCTACCGCAACAAAACACAGAATGCTCCAACGAGCTTGCCAGCAAGTCCATACCACTTGAACTGCGTGGGTACACATACATGCGCCCTGGCTTGGCGCATAAAGTCTATGAACACCACCTCCTCCAAACGAAAGAGACGTGACCCAGAAGAGAGATTTGAAGGAGCACTTTAATGCATAGAAGTCTCAGGCGAATGCATTTCGGCACATTTGGCCTTCCTCAGCGCCCCTCTCCAGCTGCTCCTTGTGCTGTGAATGTAACGCCTGTCACGTTGTTTTTAAACAGGAACCATACTCCGCCCCCACGTTGTGCAGCCATCAGACTTGTGTAATCCCATGTGTTGGGAATGGGGCCCATGCCCTAGCAGGCAAGCGTCCGAGTTCCAAGGTGTCCAGGGCCATTTTAGTGGACCAGGCCCAAATCCAAAGAGCTGGCCGCCATTTTGAGAGTCCTGTTGCAGCCTCCTATCGCTGCACCGCAAGAGTGGGCGCAATTCAGCTGGATGGCGGGTGAGGCACTGTGCCGCAAGAGCGGGCGGAACTCAGCTGGATAGCGAGTGAAATGCCAAGGGGCGCCCCACTGCAGCTGAGGAGCCTCCACCTGGGGAGGCGGGAGAGGCCTGTTCGTGCCGCTTCCCCCCCTCCCGGGGCACCCCACGCCGTCTTTCGGCGCCGCATTGTAGGATGGCCACACCAGTGCGGCAACTTGCTGGACACCACCTGGGTGCCATCCGGATCTCGGCGCGTTGTGCTGCCTTCGGCCTACTGTAGCAGCAAGTGCAGGCGCAACTCAGCTGGACAGCGAGTGAAACGCTAAGGGGCGTCCCACTGCAGATGAGGTGCCTCCACCTGGGGAGGCGGGAGAGGCCTGTTCGCGCCGCCTCCCCCCCCCAGGCACCCCACGCCGTCTTTCGGTGCAGCATTGTAGGATGGCCACACCAGTGCGGCAACTTGCTGGACACCACCTCGGTGCCATCCGGATCTCGGCACGTTGTGCTGCCTTCGGCCTACTGTAGCAGCAAGTGCGGGCGCAACTCAGCTGGACAGCGAGTGAAACGCTGAGGGGCGCCCCACTGCAGATGAGGTGCCTCCACCTGGGGAGGCGGGAGAGGCCCGTTAGCGCCGCCCCCACCCCCCCCGGGCACCCAACGCCGTCTTTCGGCACAGCATTGTAGGATGGCCACACCAGTGCAACTTGCTGGACACCACCTCGATGCCATCCGGATCTCGGCGCGTTGTGCTGCCTTCGGCCTATTCGCACATCGGTCCGCTACTGACGCCGCCTCACAGGCCAACGGATTTTGTAGGCTTTTTATAGCCCAAAGCCGCATAACAGGTCATGTGACTTGTTTATAAAACTTTTCATTGGTTCATTTTACTTTTGGTTTCCTAATGATGGAAGGCTTGATCATATGACCTAAAAATAACACTTTTCATTGGATTGAAACATTTTTTCCCAAATGATGAAAGCCCCACCTTTTTTTTCTCACTCGGCAGTCCAAAAAGGTTCCGTTAGATGACAACAGAGGGGACAGGCAACAAGAACCATCAGTCAAAAGAGAGGAGGGCAAGTTCTTCCCTACCGGGTCACGTTGGGGCTCCACCGGGAGTCATCGAATTGGTAGTCTACAGTGTTTCTGGATGCTTCAGACTGAAGCTGGCGTCAGCATGAGAGCACCACCATCTCGTGGCTACGTCGTGGCCATTCCGCGAGCAATCATGGCAGTCGCTCCCCACCGGAAGTCTACGGGAGTCGGGGGTCCCGGTGACTGCTGTAGAATCTTCAAGGCTGAGGGGACTCTTTTGGGAATGGGGCCCATGCCCTAGCAGTCAAGCGTCCGAGTTCCACGGTTGCCCAGAGCCATCTTTGCAGGCCAGGCCCAAGTCTGTGGAGCCGACCGCCATTTCGTGAGCTCCGTAGCAGCCGCCTGTCGCTGTACCGCAAGATTGGGTGCAATTCCGTTGGATGGTGGGTGAGACGTTGTAATAGCAAGAGCAGGCGCAATTCAGCTGGCCGAGCGAGGCACTGTGTCGCAAGAGCGGGCGCAAGTCAGCTGGTCGAGTGAAGCGCTGGGGTGTAGCTGAGAAACCTCCACCTGGGGAGGTGGGGGAGGCTCGTTCGCACCGCCTCTCCATTCTAGTGCACCCCACGCCGTCTCCTGGCACAGGTATACGTGATGGTCGGACCAGGGCACCGCAGGACGTGTCTTCAGGTCAAACGGATTGTGGGACAAGGTGTGGAGCAGGCGCAATTATCTCGGGGGCCTCCGTCAAGCGGTTCAGGGAGGCACCGCATCACATTGTTTTCCAATGCAGTCAGGTCCACAAACAGCCCCCACTTACTTTGAGAATAGTGAAGCTGCAGCAAGTGCAAATAAGCTTCAGACAGTGTTACAAGCGCTGCTCGGAACCCTCAACTATGGCACCCAACATCCAGGACTTATGCCATTTGTGCAAGGCAGTGACATCGAAGCATCTCAGGGACCAAGCAATATACCATATCCAGAGTCCTTCCCACAACCTCTGCCTTCCTTCTTACCTAGTTATTGTTCTTTCACTTCCACTCCAGGCTTTTAGTCTGTGGATGGAAAACCATGAACCTACACTCACCTATGAAAATCTTACTATTGATGGTTGATTTTGAGACACAAACACAAAGGCTTGTTTGGATCGATGTTGCAGCAGGCTGCCATGTAAATAGATATTTAATAAAACGTTTTACCCTGTTACTTGTTGATTTTGAGCCCCAAATACAAAGGCTTGTTTGGATCGATGTTGCAGCAGGCTGCCATGTAAATAGTTATTTAATAAAACGTTTTACCCTGTTACTTTGCTGGTGTGTTGTATTTATTTATAATATTTGCATAGTGTTTGTCGTTATTTTGGGTGGGGTGGGCGGCGGAGCCGAGCTGTCTTGCAGCCATCATGGTGTTGAGCTCAGTTCCTCTCACTAGTTTCGTATTTCTCATGAGGGGTTGTTCATAATGTTTCTATTTTAGCGAGGTCAAAAAGAGATCCCATTAGTGGCCTACTGATTTTGCTTGATTCCTTTTGTTTTTTTAACGATTTTTCACTATCTGCAAAGACTAAACAGAGTATTGCGACTCTGTGCTTGTTTGTAAATAGAGAATGTACCAAAGAGAACCAATTCCAAAACAATAAATGCTAGGATAACAATCAAATAAATGGAGAGGGAAGCAGGCACGACGGATTACAATGGGGGCAAAGGCCTGCGTTACCTACCCTTCACTATCTGCAAAGAGAGAATACTCCTAAAAGAAAAGAGGAGGGGGGGCAGCGTTCAAAGCACATCAGCGTGCATAAACACGAAAATGTTTTTACCTACCACGTACTTGACATTTTAAAGCTTTTGATATTTGCTATTAAAAAACCATTGAAATTCACTGAAAAAACCATAGGTTATAGACCATATATAGTTAGGAATTAGCATTTACAAAACCTTGAAAATTCACTGAAAAAACCATGGGTTATAGACCATATATAGTTAGGAATTAGCATTTACAAAACATTATTTTACTCACACAAAACCATTGAAATTTCATATATAGTTAGTTGCACTAACTATATATTGTGCACCCACAATCCACTGCTGATCATGTCACATATTACATCATTCATGACATGATCAGTGACATCACTGAAGACATCACTGATGACATCACTGATGACATCTCAAATGACATCACTGATGACATCACTGATGACATCTCATTTGACATTACTGATCACATCACTGATGACATCATTCATGTGATAATACGGTGAACCTCTTCAGACTCTAATATAATCTTAGATACACTCAGAGTAAATAGACACTCACAGACTGCCACTCATCCATGGAGTTACTCACACACCTAGTCAGTCATGCAAAGAATCAATCACACTTCCATTTCCCCAACTATACAGTTATACACACCTTACTTATTCAAACATATACTAACACATATTTACTCTCTTATACAATCCCTGATACAAGTTCACAATGATCCATACAGCCACTCACAAATTCACTGGCTCTTATGCACAGTTATTTATATATGTCAACTCTCACATGTACTGTGTTTTACATATGTACTTACTTTGACATGTAGCACTGAGATATCCATTCACTCACCAATACGCTCATGCACACAGTCAACCGCCCATACAGCTGTTTCCACATGCACTTTTGAACCCATACATCTAGTGAATCAACTGCTCACACATCTATGCACAGAGTCATACACCTCCCAGCCACCCACACACACACTCAGTCTCCTATACAAGTACTTGGGCAACCAATCAATAACCCATATACTTAATCATAAAGCTACTGATCAACACATGCAGCAGTTTACAGAACAACAGACATAAAGATGCACAAATTAATACAGTTTAGTCACTAACCCATGCACTCAGTGAGACACATTTAATCACTCACTCATACAGTCAGTCATGCACCTACTAAATCCTTCATCCAGACACTTATACATCCACTCGTTCTTCAATATGTAAGACATATTTTGACTTTTCAGAAACATACAGTCACTGGATGTTGTCATCAGTGATGTCATCAGTGATGTCATTTGAGATGTCATTAGTGATGTCATCAGTGATGTCATCAGTGATGTCACTGATCATGTCATGAATGATGTAATATGTGACATGATCAGCAGTGGATTGCAGGTGCGCGATATATAGTTAGTGCAACTAACTATATATGAAATTTCAATGGTTTTGTGTGAGTAAAATAAGGTTTTGTAAATGCTAATTCCTAACTATATATGGTCTATAAACCATGTTTTTTTCAGTGAATATATATATATATATATTTCACCCCGAGGTATTTAGATGTGGATTTAAGAATAATGAATCTACACTTACCTTTTTGCACTTACCATCTCAATATATTTGTCCTCAATATTTTTGACATGATATTCTGTCCAGACGATATTTCTTTTAACAATATTCTGTCAGTGCTACAAAAGGCAACAGCCATCTTTAGGCGTCAACTTCATTTGAGAGGAAAAGTGTAGGTATGTCTTTGTGTGCATATTTATTGTATTTACATTCGGAAATATTATTTGAAAGAGCACTTTTGTGTGTTTGAATCACCTATGCACTGCGTCCTCCTTCTGAATGTTTATTTAGGTTCCAAGAATGACAGAGAAAACCTTTGAATTATATTGGAAGTATTAATCAGCCGAAAGCCAGATTAGTCCACATTGTTCACACCAGACGCCCCACTGTAGGCGAATGGGGGCCAATCCATGCCAGATATTTGGCATAGCCACTAAAACTAATTGCAAATACATTGGGCGCTATAATGGATATGTTGGATTTTACAATGGGAAAACTATATTCAGGAGGCAAGTCACTCACAAACTAATGTGTAATATGCAGCGGACTTCAGAATATAGATTTGTCCTCTGGCCAGTCTGAACTAAAGATATTGTAGAATTACATTTTCCAGGAGCAGATCCTAAGACAGTCTCTGTTTCATCGTGGAAGACAGGTTTACCTTTTACACGTTTTTCATTGTTACCACGCTGCTATATCTTACAGGTAGGAATAGTGAATGAATAGAATACAGACATGCATACATCCTAAATAGCTAATAAAATAGCCCAGGATGTGTCCAATTGCAACCAGTTTACTGGTGAGGAGCGACTCGTACAATGATGTATGCCACCTAGAGTTGGTAAGGGATCTGTGCCCTTTTAAAAGAATGTCTGAGCATACCAATTGCTTGTAAGCCCAGCCTCGAGCACAGGGCAATCGTTTTAATTCTGAACACCATACACTTTGAGTGTTTGAATACATTATTTGAGGAGAAGGCACTGCTCTATCCTTTGAAATATTACTACAATAGTGATTGTTGTTTTAAAAATCAGGGCCTTTTACTAGTGCCTTGGATTTTTAGGTGGTAATTCAGCACAGACTAGTTACCGATATTGGGGATCCTGGTCATTCCACCTGCATGGAGTTACTGGGGAGTACTGATGGAACCCTGAAGTTCCCCTGAGAAAAAAGGAATTACTGGGGGAATCCATTATTGTGGGTCAGAATCCCCCAGTAATTTCTATTTTTTCCTGGTGTTACAGTTGGAGATGGGATGCAAGTAAATAGATCTTCAATGATTGCTGTTACCAGTGACATTGGAATTAACCTGCCACATCTAAAGAGGGCTTTATTCTAAATGGGAACAAATCACACAGGCAGCAGTTATCCTATAAAGAATGCATGCATCCTACCCTCCTTGACCTATACACTGAGGGCCTAATTCACAAATGTAAATGTACACTTTTATATAACTTTACGATTGTTTGTAATTCACAAAGGGATTTAAGAGTAGTATATTTACGAGTGCACTGTCTCTGTACATAGAAAGATAGGTCCTTACAAGATAATATTTATATATCCCTTTGTGAACAGCAAACAATCATAACGTATACAAAAGTGTAAGTGTACTTCTGTAAATCAGGCTATATGTGATTTTGGTGAAAATAAAAATGGGTAAGCTCATGCTGACTATTGTCTAGAACCTATTTTCTTAATGTGATTGTTCTGCATCAGGAAGACTAACCTAACCTGTTGAAAGCCCTTCTTGGTAAAAACAGTGTTTTTCTTGTGTGTTTTTGGACATCTTGCTGCACATTCTATTTTCATGATTCTCGCACCACTAGCCTCTTATTTCGTTGTGGGAGAGGGTTGGGTGGGGGGTCATACCAACCCCCTCTCTCTTTTTCCTCACATTTTTTTAGGAGCTGTGTGTAGCTTATTTTCCTTTCTTCTTCTCTTCAGTAGTAATCAATTCTGTATATTCTATTCTGAAGTTCACAATTTTTACAACACTTAAGTCTCACTAATTGATGTGACCAGTCATGTCATTTTGCAACACACTTGTTCACCCTCCTGAGAGGCTTTTGACAGTGTCCCCAGGTTAAATCTTGAAATTGTTTTAGGAGCTGTGTGTAGCTTATTTTCCTTTCTTCTTCTCTTCAGTAGTAATCAATTCTGTATATTCTATTCTGAAGTTCACAATTTTTACAACACTTAAGTCTCACTAATTGATGTGACCAGTCATGTGATTTTGTAACACACTTGTTCCCTCCTGAGAGGCTTTTGACAGTGTCCCCAGGTTAAATCTTGAAATTGTGCTAAATGCTGTTGCGGTGAAAAACCCTTTGTCCTGGATATGAGATGGGCTCTGGTTTTCTGAATCATAGTGAAGGAATGTCACAACATACTCTCCTACCTGTTTGTGGGTTTTAAAGACGTGGCACATCATTAATTAGTGTGACATGCATTAAACATTTATAAGACATGCTCAGCACTGAAGTGGCAGGCTGTGCTTGTTCACTGTGTTTTTGGTGTCCTGTTACAATCTTTCCCAATTTTTAGCTTTCAATTATTTGACTCCTTGAGTTATTTTGCTGTTGTTTGCGTCTACAGAATCGATGCCAAAAGCCTAAAGAACCTCCTTTAAGTACTTGTAAAGTAAAGGAAAACACTGTGCACAGTGTTTGTAAATGTATTCTTTTGTCAAATCCTGATGGTATGGTATGGCATGTCATGTGTATGGTACCTGGTGTCTAACCTGTCATGGAGGGGTTAACACAAGGTTCTGGGTTGACGGCCTGCATGATGTAGTATTCACACCTTTGTACATTTATAATTATTTACCTTTTTCTACTTGCATGTCAGTTAGAATCTTGACATTTGTCAATCTTGACAAATATATATATGTGTGTGTGTGTATATATATATATATTCACTGAAAAAACCATAGGTTTTACACACGTTATAGTTAGGAATTCGCATTTTAAAAACCTTTGAAATTCACTGAAAAAACCATAGGTTTCACACCAGTTATAGTTAGCTGGTCATTTTACTCATACAAAACCTTTGAAATTCCCCTGTTATAGTTAGTTCAGCTAACTATAACTCGTGCGCCCGCAATGCACTGCTGATGATGTCACATATTACATCACTCATGACATGGTCAGTGACATCACTCATGACATCACTCATGACATCTCAAATGACATCTCTGATGACATCACTGATGACATCATCCAGTGAATGTGTCTTTTTCTGAAAAATAAATGCATATTTTTTATATATGTATATCTAAAGGTCGATGGAAGATTGAATGGGTAAATAAGTCTCTAAATGGATGTTTTTTTTGTAAAATTGATTGTATAACTGACTTATTAAGTATATCTTAGTGAATAGGTGTATTAGCGAGTAATCTTTACATATTAAAATTTCTGTATCAGTGTCTCACTTTGTATATAAGTGGCTGCATTCGGTGGTGAGTAGCTACATGAGTGTGTATATGGGTTATTAGTTATTTTTTTAAGTATCAGAATGAGTGTCTGTATGGTTCGGTGGGGAGTATTACTTAGCGCACAGATGCATGAATGACTGACTCACTGTTCGTATGTGTTTTGAAGACAGCATTTGTGCCTGACTTTATAGGTGGATGAGTGTGTGTATGGGTGTGTTAGTGAGTATGTTAGTGAGTGAATGACTGTCTCAAAAGTATCTTTATGAGTAACTACATATGTTTTAAACTAGTATAGGTGAGTATTGATGTATATAAATGAGTATATGTGGGAGCGAGAGATTGTAAAGTTCCTGTATAAATAGGTATGTGTTTCTATAAGTGATTGTTTCACAGAGTAAGTATGTGTACGATTCTATAGAAATTAGTGTAGTGGTGGGTATATAGCTGTATATGCAAGTAAATGGATGTTTGATAGTTTATTTGCATGTGTGAGTAACTCTATAGATGAGTGTCGGTGTGTAATAAGATGTATAGTTGTATGAGTACATATGATGAGTGAGTACATGTATGAGTGCCTACATAGAACTGTTAGTGAATGACTGGATATGTATGTAGATTTTTGAAATACTAAATAGGTTGTTCTAACTGGAATTGGCATCTTCATTTTTTTGAAAATGTTACTTTCTATTTTTGACTTTAAATGCGTGTGAACATTAGAAATGCGCACATCCCAGTGTTTGGGCACTCCCTCTGGTTCAAAAATGGGTTGACTCCATGTGGTTTTATAAATTTATTCGATTAGAGTTATTTCGTATTTCAAAAGTTCATCAGTGGATTATTTTCATCCAATTAATTGTGTTTATCACAAAATCATCATCGCTCCGATGCATTTCGGGTCCAAAACCCTTTCTCAAGGAGCACTCGAGTTAGAACTGTAGGATTTTGCAACAGGGGGTCTCCTCTTGCCTTCACCTTACCTCTCGCACACAAGCAGCCGCTAGCTGGAGAGCTTCAGACCTCCCACTCTAATCGAATAAATTTATAAAACCACATGGAGTCAACCCATTTTTGAACCAGAGGGAGTGCCCAAACACTGGGATGTGCGCATTTCTAATGTTCACACGCATTTAAAGTTATAAATCTGGCGTAAACGGACGGTTACGCTACCAGTTGGAGCACCTTTAAACTCACATGAATGTATTTGTGAAGATTTGATTTTACCTTACCTATCAACCACGCAGTGCATTGCCTATCCCACCTTTTGACTTTCTATTTTTGATCATGTGTATCAAAGGAGAGGAGGTCTGCTACAAGGATGATTCAATCAGGGATGTAATTTGAGATGTCATTTTTTACACCTCTCTGCAACGCAGCCCCCGGGCGCGTTTGCAAAGGGAGAACTAATTCCCCTTGCATACTGGGGGTCCCTGGGGCCCAACTAGCCCACCTGGAACCTCCAGTATGCGCCAGGGGCTGCATTGCAGAGAGGTGTAATGAGGCTAAGCCCCTTTTTACACCTCTCTGCAACGCAGCCCCCGGGCATGTTTGCAGAGGGGGAACTAATTCCCCTTGCATACTGGGGGTCCCTGGGAGGCAACTAGCCCACCAGGAGCCTCCAGTATGCGCCAGGGGGCTATGTTGCTTTGCCCCGAAGGGCGGCGGTCCCCAGGGCAGTGTGGGGGGGGATTGGGCACCCCCCACACTTCTTTATCACTATGCCCCCACAATTTGGTCCCCCTCGGGGGAAATTTTAAATTAACATACCGTTTCTTTTTTTTAAACATTTTTGGCCTTGGGGGTCCTTGTGGGACCCCATGAGCAGGCCTAGGAGGTCAGGGTGCTTCTACCCTGCCCCTTTTTGTGTTCTACACGTTTGTTTTTCTGCTTTCTTGTGCCTCGGTCTACCGAGCACAAGATGGCTGCCAACACTTCCTGGTTTGAAGTGTTGAAAGCCAATGAGCATGCAGCTCGTGCTCGAAAGTTTTAGAACTCAAAACGGAGGCAGGGTAGAAGCACCCTAACCCCTTAGGCCTGCTCAGGGGTTCCCACAAGGAACCCCAAGGCAAAAAAAAAAAATTGGGGGGGGGGAATCGCGGGTTGCACGCACGGTACGCGCACGGTATGCGCACCCCGCGATTTTTCGAATTTTTTTGCCTTGGGGGTCCCTGTGGGACCCTCTGAGCAGGCTTAGGGGGTCATGGTGCTTCTACTCTGCCCCCTTTTTAAGTTCTACACTTTTTTTCTGTTTTCTTGTGCCTCAGTCTACTGAGGCACAAGATGGCTGCCATCAATTTCTGTTTTGGAGTGTTGACAGACAGCGGCAGACAATCAGCATGAAGCTCATGCACGGCAAGGTGCGCGCACGGTGCACGCTTATAGATATATAATTGATTTCAACTTTAATTTTTTCAGCAACTACTGGAGGGATTTACACCATTTAAACAAAAGTGTGATCTGCGTACAAGACTCTACCATTTTCCCAAATTTGGTGTAATTCTGTTCAGCGGTTCGGGCTGTAGCTGTGTCTAATCGTCCCATGGAAATTAATATGGGGAAAACAAGTTTTGGGACCCCCCTTTTTTCTCGGCCCCCACTTGACGAATCTTCCTGAGACTTTCAGGGACGGAGCGGAGCGGGCCATCTTCTTTGAGAAACCGGCGCCAAAGTTATTCCCAATAGAATGTTGCAGATTTCCTATGGAAACTAGGTCCTAACTATAACTACCTACTGGCGACTGCCAGTAGGTAACATACATATATATATATTTATATTTCCAAACTTCTCCCTCTCGGGATACAAAGTAGATCACACTTCGGTGATGGCACAAGGTTTAAATTTGTTTATTCCATTTGACTCCAAACATGAAAAACACACCAACGCGTTTTGATCTCCCCTGAGATGGAGAAGTTTGGAAATAATTAGCGGTTTTGCTAAACTGCGAGGCTGTGCACAGCTGGAAACAGCGCCACATCCGGGAAAAGAGCTGCAGGAATCACAATATATACAACAAGAGCACATGGTTGCTCGAAACCTGTCGCCCGTGAGAGGTAAAATAAAATCTTACCTTGCCTGAAGCCGTGGGGTCTGTCTCTTCATTTCGCCGCGGTGGTGGAGGGAGTGAATATTGCTGTTACATATATATATATATATATATATATATATATATATATATATATATATATATATATATACACATATATATATATATTACCTACTGGCGGTCGCCAGTAGGTAGTTATAGTTAGGACCTAGTTTCCATAGGAAATCCTCAACATTCTATTTGGAATAACTTTGGCCCTGGTTGAAGAATCTTAGCGAATTTCTCAAAGAAGATGGCTCGGTCCGCTGCGCTCCTTCCCTAAAAGTTTGGGGGGGATTGGTCAAGTGGGGGCTGAGATAAAAGGGGGGTCTCAAAACGTGTTTTCTCCATGTTATTTTCCATAGGACCTTTAGACTCGGCTACAGGTCGAACGGGTGAATGGATTTATAAGAAATTTGGCAAAACTGTACAGTCCGGCTCGCAGATTACGCTTTTTTTGGAATGGTGTAAATCTGTTCAGTAGTTGCTGAGGAAATTAAAGTTAAAGTCAATTATATATCTATACACGCGCACACGTGCGCGCACCCAAACGGCTGTGCGCGCGAGCGGAATTTTGCTGCGTGACGTCTGTTAACGTTCGATTCGAAGGAAATCAGGAAGTGTTGACCGCCATTTTGTCATTGCGAGTAAATATATTGTTGATTTCAAAGCGTTGGAACATGGAAAGGGGAGAAGGTAGAGATTGTTTTGCTGCGTAGGTTTTCTCAGGGTGTGCAGTAAGGCCCTTAAAGGCGAAAATATACATATATATATTTTTTTTAAAGTTGCGTGGTGCGCGCACTCGGTCGCGCACACCTTTTTACAAGAGTGTGAAAATGGAGATAAATCAGAAGTTTGAGTGCTTAGATATAAGGTGGCTCTGAAAAGAGCCATTGTGTTAATTGAGTGTTTTCTGCATTTATAAGTAAGTACCGATGCAGAGCCTGATGTTGCAGAGGAAGATTCTGTTTCCCTCATTCGTGAAATGAACACCGTCTCTCCTTTAGACGTCTTGCATGTGGTATCGCAAGTTGTTGTGGTAAATAGAACCCATGCTATAATCTCTGAGGAACGCAGAAACAGATTTATTTACATGTCTCCTTGCTTTCTCAAATTGTGCACAATGGTGATTGGACCAATTCCATTTCTGTCTTTGGCATATATTGGAATATACCAAGGCAGATCGAGGAAAAAGTGTCATCAATTGTCGAAAGGTGTCTTTTAGAAGCATTTCCAGACCTACCCCAGTGATTGTGCCTAGATCGTTTCCACCACAGTGCACAATTATAAGGTCTGGTTCTGGGAGATGCATAAAAGTTTTCACCAATGGAATCAATTGGTGACATTTCAATCCTCTTTTGGAAATCCATGTTATGTGTACATTTGGTAAGCTGAGGTTGCAAATTCATCTGCTTACTGCATATTTTTCACTCCAGTGAATATAACTGTGTCCTATTAGCCAGACCTTCATTTTCAAGGGATTTGTAGTCGTCCTCCGATCGGTTCTGGAAGTGGAATCGTAGTTAGAAGTTGAAATTCTAAATAAAGAAAAAGGAAGAGGCTGGGTGTGGTTTAAAAAATAAAAATGATTGGTTGATTGTAAGAAGTGGAGATTGAACAGTACGTTGCATGTTAATGTTTATGTTAAACGAAAAGTACTATTGGGTGTGAAAAAAAAAGATATGTAACAGAGCTGTGGATTGGCAGGTGTTTCTGGAGGGAAAACAGTGTTGTTACTTTGCTGTAGAACGTTGAGATATGAACTTTTGACCTGTGCCTTCAGCCAGGTGCAGAATGAGGTGTTACCATGGAAACAGCCAGAGATGGCAGTGGGTGATGGGTGACTTTTATGTGACATTGAAAATATTGTGAGGGAGAACCAACTGAAATGTAAATGCTTACGTTACGCGCTCCGCATTGCTTCCGGGAAGCTGCGCTTCGCGCCTCGCGCACCGGAGCACTTCCGGGTGCGCTAACGCGGCGCGTCATATGACAGATTACGCAAGAACGCGATACGTCGTTGGGGCTCCACCGGAACTGATCGAATTGGTAGTCTACAGTGTTTCTGGATGTTTCAGACTGAAGCTGGCATCAGCATGAGAGCACCCCGTGGCTACGTCGTGGCCATTCCGCGAGCAATCATGGCAGTCGCTCCTCACCGGAAGTCTGCAGGAGTCGGGGGCCTCGGTGACTCTTGTAGAATCTTCAAGGCTGAGGGGACGCTTTTGGGAATGGGGCTCATGCCCTAGCAGTCAAGCGTCCGAGTTCCAGGGTTGCCCAGAGCCATCCTTGCAGGCCAGGCCCAAGTCCGTGGAGCCGACCGCCATTTCCTGAGCTCCGTGGCAGCCGCCTGTCGCTGTATCGGAAGAGTGGGTGCAATTCAGCCGGATGGCGGGTGAGACGGTGTAAATGTGATGGTCAGACCAGGGCACCGCAGGACGTGTCTTCAGGTCAAACGGATTGTGGGACAAGGTCCAGAATGGAAGAGGCATCAAAAGGCAAGAAGTTCCGCCTGACCCCGGGAGCCGGCCGCCTATGTCGGGGGCGATCTCAGGCCATACCAGGGGAACAAGACTTGGGGAGGGGGCAGGAGCCAAGCGCCCCCTCCGAGTCCGCATTTCTTGGACCCTGAAGTATGGCACTCAACATTCAGAACTTATGACATTTGTGCAAGGCAGGGACATCGAAGCCTCTCAGGGACCAAGTATATCCAGAGTCCTTCCTACAGAAGGTGGTGGGGGTGGCGGCATTAGCAAGGCATCCCCCCACACAACTTGTCGGACCCTGAAGTATGGCTCTCAACATCCAGAACTTATGACATTTGTGCAAGGCAGGGACATCGAAGCTTCTCAGGGACCAAGGATATCCAGAGTCCTTCCTACAGAAGGTGGTGTGGGTGGCGGCATTAGCAAGGCATCCCCCCACACAACTTGTCGGACATGACCTCTGGATGTACTGGGTGTTCAATTTCAGAATTGAAACTACTAAGAAGCAATTAGAAGTGTTGTTTTTTGATGTTGCAGTAGGCTGCCATGTAAATAGTTATTTAATAAAACGTTTTATCCTGTTACTTTGCTGGTGTGTTGTATATATTTATAATATTTGCATAGTGTTTGTCGTTATTTTGGGCGGGGTGGGTGGCGGAGCCGAGCTGTCTTGCAGCCATCATGGCGTCGAGCTCGGTTCGTCTCTCTAGTTTCATGTTTTTTCTAACGATTTATATGTTATAGTTTGCTAGCACGATACAGCGGATAGTCCGCATTTTATATATATGTCCTTTTTATTAGGGGGGTCCTCCGGTGGAGTCGGATGATCTACCTCTAATAAACGGTCCGGGTTGAACCAACTACCAACAAACGGGGCAGAGATAGGCATGACGGGTTACACAGGGGACAAAAGTGTGCACTACCTATCCTTCACTATCTGCAAAAACTAAATAGAGTATTGCAACTTTATGCTTATTTGTGAACAGAGAATGACCCAAAGAGAACCAATTTCGAACAATCATAGGCTATTGGCAGTGGGCAGAGAGGCCATGACACAGAAAATGGCTGTTACTTACGTGCATGATGGGGCCTAAAAGGGACTAGATGGCGTGGCCACTGTTTCGCGACTTTCACTTTACTTTTAAAAATGGCTGTGGTGAACATAAATGAACGCCGCTTATGTATACCTAATTTTAGTCATTTTCCACAAAAAAGCTTTTGATATTTGCTATTAAAAAACCAACGAAAATCACTGAAAAAACCATAGGTTATAGACCATATATAGTTAAATATCTGAAGTCCATCTCTGCACTCCATGGAGATACAGGTCGTCGATCAGAAGATGTGCTGGCCACCTCTAATGGTAATAGCGTGGCCAGGGCTCTTGTCGTTGCCTCTGCAAATTGCAGAGGGTGCACTTGTTTGACATGCTGCACCATGGTATGTATGGAAAAGGAATATTTTTTTGCTGGATTTCTTCTTGAGAGAACCAAGTCACATATCGTGCAGGTTACTTTTGGTGCATTCACTTTCTTTTGATCTTCAGGATAAGTGAAAAATTGCCAGATGAAAGATTTATTTTTTCTTATTAAAGGTAGTCGATCATTTTGGTCAGATTCGGAAGATGAATGAGATACGGTAGCCATTTCACCAAAGTCTTCCGAAAGATGTAGGACGTTGTTGTCTCTTGAGAGTAGAAAAGATATGAGGGAAGTGGGTGGAGTGCTGCGTGTAAATTCCAGAATTGAAACTATTAAGAACCAATTGAAAGTGTTGTTTTCATGTTGCAGTAGGCTGCCATGTAAATAGTTATTTAATAAAACGTTTTACCCTGTTACTTTGCTTCAATCGGGCTGCGCCGGTAGAAACAATCAGTAATTTTTGGCCCTATAGGTAGTATTTCAGCAATTTAGTAATTAAAAAAGCACCCCGTAAAATATTTACATATTTTAAAAAAAGTACTCAGCAAATGTTGTCCACTCCGTATTAGTCAGTGGGAGAGGGTAAAGAGAAGAGCGCCCCCGGCTTCCGCCTCAGGGGAAAGGTGCTGACAGATTTTGCAGAAGGCACGAAGAAGCAGACCTTAAATAAGGCGGGAGGGCGGGAATCGTCCAGAAGCTGGACCGCTACCCTTCCTGCCTTCCCCAAGATGGCGGCGGTGGTAAATATCCGCGACTACCGGCGTCAGCGCTACAATCGGGCTGCGCCGGTAGAAACAATCAGTAATTTTTGGCCCTATAGGTAGTATTTCAGCAATTTAGTAATTAAAAAAGCACCCCGTAAAATATTTACATATTTTAAAAAAAGTACTCAGCAAATGTTGTCCACTCCGTATTAGTCAGTGGGAGAGGGTAAAGAGAAGAGCGCCCCCGGCTTCCGCCTCAGGGGAAAGGTGGTGACAGATTTTAGGTAGTCGCGGATATTTACCGCCGCCGCCATCTTGGGGAAGGCAGGAAGGGTAGCGGTCCAGCTTCTGGACGATTCCCACCCTCCTGTCATGCATAAAAATAACCACTCCTCTCGCCCGCGCAGCGGTCGGGCGCAGCGGGCGCGCCGATGGCGCGCCGAAGGCGCGCCTAAGGCAAGCCCGTCTGCGCCCGTCCGCGCCTGGCACGGGCCGAGGGCCAGTCCCCCTGCCCAGGCTACTACCAATACCCGCGTCAGTTGGTCTAGAGAGCAACTCCAACAAATTGGATTGGGCTCCTGTGTTACAGACGTTCGCTGCCCCCCTGAAAACTTAGATTGCCATTCATTTCAATGCTCTCAGTGCAATCTTCTTCTCCCTCCATGGTGTGAGCGTATATTGCCTCCACCCCCAGTCCAGACGTCCCATCCCTTAAAAGCAGCGCTGATCAATTGTAGATCTCTCCCTCGTCACGCCAACGAAATTTGGTCGATCCTGTCCACCTACAATTGGGACATTCTTTTTCTTACGGAGACTTGGACTAAGGATACTTCAAATCCGGATATTTACTTAGCCACCCCCCCGGACTATCGCTTCCTGGGCATTAACCGAGAAGGTAAAACTGGGGGAGGAATTGCCATTATGTTTAAATCTCACCTCAATATATCTATAAAAAAACTTACTGGCATTGGGCTGATTGAAGCCTTGTATTTCTCGATTGCCAACTCTGCATCTGTTTGTCTAACTGGCATTCTAGTATATAACCCTCCTAAAGCTTCCCCTTCCTCCTTATCGCAGTTGGTCCACATCATTACTGATCTGTTTCTCAAACATTCAAACTTCACAGTACTAGGCGATTTTAATTTACATGCTGAGGATCCCACCTGTACCTCAGCCACTAGGTTCATAGACTCTCTTAACAACCTGAGCCTGTCGCAATTAATTCAAGGTCCGACACATGAGGCGGGTCATACTCTGGACCTAATTTTTTCTAATCTACCTGGGATTATATCCTATCCTCCCTTGCCCCTTATCTGGACTGACCATTACCTTCTCTCGTTCGACATCCCTCTACCTCAGCCCCCTACTTCAGTGGTATTGGGTACTGACTTCAGGAGAAAATGGCATAAAATCACGTGTTCAGCCCTAGAGCCGATATTTAGTTGCCCTCTGGAGCCTCATATAGACAACCTAGATGCAGGTGTTTTCAAGCTTAATGCTGCCCTATCATCAGCGATTGACGCTATCGCCCCATCCCTTCCGGTTTCATCTGCTAGATCTCGTCCTTCTGCTCCCTGGTTTTCTGTTGCCTTACGGGAAGAAAAAAGCCGATGCAAAAAATTAGAACGCAGCTGGAGATTGACATACGATGCCGAGGCAAAAACTATATACAAAACGGCCTTGAAGCAATTCTCCAAGCTTAAAAAAACTGCCATGAAAGAGTTTTTCACCTCGCAAATCAAAGATGCAGACAACTCGGCTAAAACCTTGTTTAAAATTGTCAAAGATTTTGTTAAACCGCCCGCAACCACTCCCAACAATGTTGCCAGCCAATCTCTCTGCGATGGTCTATCCGACTTCTTTCAGGAAAAAATTGAGAAAATATCATCTACCTTCCACCCAGTAGTGGTGTCTGAATACCCCAATCCCCATACATCCATTAGATCCGACACCGCTCCTTCTCTATCGACATTCAAGGTCCTCTCTCCTGACTTGGCACTTAAACTTCTTACACAATGTAAGTCTGGCTCCCCTTTGGACCCGGTTCCCCCTAAGATCATGACTGATTTGGCTACCTTATTATTAGAGCCACTAACCTCCCTTTGGAATGCCTCCTTACAGTTAGGCCAATTCCCCTCTGCCTGGAAAGAAGCCTTGCTAGTGCCCATCCTGAAGAAATCGGATGCGGACCCCACTCAATTCTGCAATTACCGGCCTATTTCCCTCCTCCCTAAACCAGCGAAGGTTTTGGAGAAGGCCGTCCAACTTCAATTGGCAGAATATCTCCAGAGTAACTCCCTGCTCCATGACTCCCAGTCTGGTTTCCGTGCGGGTTTCAGCACGGAAACTGCATTATTAGAAGTCTCTGAGACTGTTCGAGAGTGTGTGGATAAGGGCGAGGAGGCCATGTTGGTTCTCCTCGACCTGTCCGCCGCTTTCGATACGGTGTCTCATCAAATACTCTTAGACCAACTGGAGCAGATTGGACTGGGTGGCTCTGCACTGTCTTGGATCACATCTTTTCTCCAGGGCCGATCACAGAGGGTTCTCCTCAGACCTTTTAAATCAGGGTCCAAACCTCTTGTATGTGGAGTCCCTCAGGGCTCGGCATTGAGCCCTCTGTTCTTTAATGTCTACCTGGCTCCGTTAGCCAAGGTTGTGGAGGCATGCGGAGTCAGAGTGATTTCATATGCTGATGACACTCAGCTGATATTCTCCTTTAGAGATCACTCTGACTCCAGCCTCTCTAGCTTCCGCCACTGTTTGGGAGAAATTTGTTCATGGATGGCCTCGAGTCACCTTCGTCTTAATACGGATAAGACGGAGGTCCTGTTCTTCAATCAAAAAATGACAATACCTCCCTCTCTGTGGTGGCCTACGGTACTTAACCCACCCCCTATTCCGGTGCACACGGCCCGTAATCTGGGATTCCAGTTTGACGATACGCTCTCCTGCGGCCCTCAAATTAACAAAGTCACGGCGGCCTGCTTTGGTAAGCTAAAAATGATGAAAAAAATCTTTCCATTCTTGCCTATGAATGCGCGCCGAACAGTCACCCAGGCGCTAATAACGTCCCATTTGGATTATGCCAACAGTCTTTATGCAGGGGCCCCTCTATATCAAATTGAACGCCTGCAAGCAGTTCAAAACGCGGCAGCAAGACTGATTGGCAATATCCCTTTCCGACATTCGATCTCCATGTTTCGTAAAAAGCTCCACTGGCTGCCTATAGCTTCTCGGATTAAGTTCAAAACACTTACTCTTGCTTTCCGTGCTCTCAACGGGACCGGTCCTGAATACTTAAGAAAGAGACTGACATTATCCCATTCAGTGAGAGACCTACGTTCCAACAGCCTACGCCTTATGGTTGTGCCACGCTTTCGCCGCACACGAATGGGCGGCAGAGCTTTCGCTGTCCTGGCTGCGAAACATTGGAACTGCCTCCCTTTAGACCTCAGATTTGCCTCATCTGAAACACTGTTCCGCAGCCACCTGAAAACTTGGCTATTTTCCTCATCCTAGATAGATACTTCTTTATCTCTACTGACAGTTTTTAGCGCCGGGACACCTCCGACGGAGGTAGCCGTGCGCTCTACAAGATCCATAAATAAATAAATTTGCTGGTGTGTTGTGCAACTTTATAATATTTGTCGTTATTTTGGGTGGGGTGGGCGGCGGAGCCGAGCTGTCTTGCAGCCATCATGGCGTCGAGCTCGGTTTCTCTCACTAGTTTCATATTTCTCATGAGGGGTTGTTCCTAATTTTTCTATTTTAGCGAGGTCAAAAAAAGATCTAATCAGTGGCCTACTGATTTTGCTCGATTCCTTTTGTTTTTTCTAACGATTTATATGTTATAGTTTGCTAGCACGATACAGCGGCTAGTCCGCATTTTATATATATGTCCTTTTTATTAGGGGTGTCTTCCGGTGGAGTTGGACGATCTATCTCTAATAAACGGTCCGGGTTGAACCAACTACCATCATGATTTTGTATATCTTCTGAGCTGGATTTAAGCACACAATTGTTAAAGTATGAAACGTTTTATATTTCTAAAAAAAATACCAAGGTGTGTACATCCAGTAACGCACGAAAGTTTAAAAAGACATTCGGCTCCATTTACTGAAAAGTTTCATAAGAATAAAAAAGAAGTCTAGGTACAGTCTCTTTGACGTACTATAAGTTCTTTGAGGGGTGTATGAAGAAATTCAATAAGTTCAAATTGCAAGGTTTATATGAAATATATAGGCCTGTGCGCGCACTCGGTCGCGCACGAAAGCCTGGAAATGCGATATCCATTTTATTGACAACTGTTGCCGAGAGTGCGCACACCGGGTCGCGCACGAAAGTTTAGTAAGGCTATTTTTATTTACAGACAAATTTTAATGTGTTTAAAAAAAGGCAAGGTACAGACTTTCGAATTCTGTATTGCTTTACAAGGAGTCTCTATGCAACTTCAACAGTGAAGAAAACGGCTTGTTTTCGAAAAAAATATTGCCAGAACTTTATTGCCAAAAGTATAGTTTGCATACACGACATTTTTCTGAATTAGCATTTTAAAAACCAATGAAATTCACAGAAAAAAACATAGGTTTTACACACGTTATAGTTAGGAAGTAGCATTTAAAAAACCTATGAAATTCACTGAAAAAACCATAGGTTTGACACATGTTATAGTTAGCTGGAAATTTTACTGACATAAAACCAATGAAATTCCACGTTATAGTTAGTTGGACTCACTATAACTTGCGCGTGCAATGCACTGCTGATGACGTCACATATTACATCACTCATGACATGGTCAGTGACATCACTGATTACACCATCCAGTGAATATGTGTCTTTCTGAAAAATAAATATTAGTGAGTAATGTTTAAATATTTAAATATATATATTAGTGTTTCACTTTGTGTATAAGTGGCTACATGTGTTGGTAAGTAGCTACATGCGTATGTATATGGGTTATTAGATGTTTCTCTTAGTATCAGTATGAGTGTCTATATGGTTTGGTGGGGGTATTACTTAGCACATAGATGCATGAGTGACTGACTCTCTGTTTGTATGTGTTTTGAAGACAGCATATGTGCAGGACTGTATGGGTGGATGAGTGTGTATATGTGTTTGTTAGGGAGTGAATGACTGTCTCACTAGTGTCTTTATCAGTAACGACATATGTTTTAATCTAGTAATTGTGAATATTGATGTATATAAGTGAGTATATGTGAGAGTAAGAGATTGAAAGAGTTCCTGTTTAAATAAGTATGTGTTTCTATAAGTGATTGTTTAAGAGAATAAATATGTGTAATTTTCAATAGAAGTAAGGTGGAAGTGTGTGTATAACTCTATATTCAAATAAATGGATGTTCAATAGTTTATTTGCACGTGTGAGTATGTCTGTGAGTAACTTTTCGATGATTGTCGGTGTGTAACAGGATGTATAGGTGTATCATTTCATATGATGAGTGAGTATATGTATGAGTGTATGTGTATATAGATGGTGGAATTACTGAATTACTTGTAACTGATATGGGTATCTGCATTTTTTTTTTAAATTTCAGTTTCTATTTTTGAATATGTGTTTCAAGAGTTACATTACAGTGAAAGGAGGTCTGTCACTCTGTCACAAGGATGGTGTCATCAGTGATGTCATGAGTGATGTCACTGACCATGTCATGAGTGATGTAATATGTGACGTCATCAGCAGTGCATTGCACGCGCAAGTTATAGTGAGTCCAACTAACTATAACGTGGAATTTCATTGGTTTTATGTCAGTAAAATTTCCAGCTAACTATGACATGTGTCAAACCTATGGTTTTTTCAGTGAATATATATATATATATATATATTCACTGAATAAACCATAGGTTTCACACCAGTTATAGTTAGGAATTAGCATTTAAAAAACCTATTAAATTCACTGAAAAAACCATAGGTTTCACACCAGTTATAGTTACCTGGAAATTTTACTGACATAAAACCATTGAAATTCCATGTTATAGTTAGTTGGACTCACTATAACTTGCGCGTGTAATGCACTGCTGATGACATCACATATTACATCACTCATGACATGGTCAGTGACATCACTCATGACATCACTAATGTCACCATCCAATGAATGTGTATCTTTCTGAAAAATACATATTTTTATATATGTATATGTAAAGGTCAATGGAAGAATAAATGTTTAAATAAATGTTTTAATGAATGTTTTTTTTTAAATTGATTGGTTAACTGGCTTATTAAGTGTATCTTAGTGAATACATATATTAGCGAGTAATTTCTAAATATTTAAATATATGTATCAGTGTTTCACTTTGCGTATAATTGGCTACATGGGTTGGTGAGTAGCTGCATGTGTGTGTATATGGGTTATTAGATGTTTTTTTAGTATCTTTATAATTGTCTGTTTGATTTGGTGGGGGTGTTACTTAGCACATAGATGCATCAATGACTGACTCACTGTTTGTATGTGTTTTGAAGACAGCATATGTGCCGGACTGTATGGGTGAATGAGTGTGTATATGTATGTGTTAGTAAGTGAATGACTGTCTCACTAGTCTCTTTATTAGTAACTACATATGTTTTAATCTAGTATATGTGAGTATTGATGTATATAAGTGAGTATATGTGAGAGTGAGAGATTGAAAGAGTTCTTGTTTTAATAAGTATGTGTTTCTATAAGTGATTGTCTAAGAGAGTAAGTATGTGTAAGTTTTCTTAGAAGTAAGGTGGTAGTGTGTGTATAGCTGTATATGCAAAATAATGGATGTTCAATAGTTTATTTGCATGTGTGAGTATGTGTGTGAGCAAGTTTTGGAAGACTGTCGGTGTGTTAACGGATGTAAAGGTGTCTCACTACAAATGATAAGTGAGTATATGTACGAATGACTATATAGAACTGTTGGTGAATGAGATGATGTGTATATAGATGGTGGAATTACTGAATTGGTTGTTGTAACTGGTATAGGTATCTCCACTTTTTTGAAAATGTTAGTTTCTATTTTTGAATATGTGTTTCAAGGGTTACTTTACACTGAAAGGAGGTCTGTCACTCTGTCACAAGGATGGTGTCATCAGTGATGTCATGAGTGATGTCACTGACCATGTCATGAGTGATGTAATATGTGATGTCATCAGCAGTGCATTACACGCGCAAGTTATAGTGAGTCCAACTAACTATAACGTGGAATTTCAATGGTTTTATGTCAGTAAAATTTCCAGGTAACTATAACTGGTGTGAAACCTATGGTTTTTTTCAGTGAATTTCATAGGTTTTTTAAATGCTAATTCCTAACTATAAGTCTCACTTTATAAGTAAGACTGTTAACGCTCTAGTTGTTCGTTAGAACACTCTGGTACATTCTATCATTGGGCTATAGTTGGGCTACATATGGCTGATATTTGGGCTACATTTGTTTTTTTTTGTCTCTGGTGGCCATCTTTGGGCTACATTGGGCTACATTGGGCTACATTGTGCTACATTTGGGCTACATTTGGGCTCTAACATATATATAGCCCAATGTAGCACAATATATATTTTTTTCAAAGTTAATTTTCGTAAAAACCACTTGAGTATAGCAAAGGCACATCGGGCTACCAGTCCCTACAATTTTTCCCATTTTTTTTGGTTTTTATTTTATTTTATTTTTTTTATTTATTTTTTGCCTTGGAGCGCTCCCGGTGTGCGCCTCGGTGAGCGCCCCGGAGAGCGTACTCGTTTGAAGGGCCCCGGTGTGCGAACCGGGAAGCGTCCCGTTGACGCCAATGTCGCGAACAAAAACATGATCATGACGTTTCGCGTAGCCGCGTCCGCGCGACACGCCCCTGGGTGCGCCCCGGGACGCGCCCCATGGCGCGTAGCGTAAGCTCGTCGGGTCATGTGACCTGAAAATAACACTTTTGATTGGTTCACAACAGTTTTGTTTTCCAAATGATGAAAGATCCCACCTTTTTTCCTCATTTTCACTTTGTTGTTTGAGTGAAGTAGACTGTGAAAAATGGCTTCAGTAGTAGCAGCTGCAGGTGCATCTGGACCACCACCACCTCCACCACCACCACAAAGACCACCACAAGACCACATTGGGGGTCATGAAGAAGAAGAGGACGAAGAGGAGCAGGAGGAGAGGCAATATCTGCCTGAGGACACTCCCCCATACAAACCCAAAGAACATTTTATTTGGGAGTTTTTCAAAATGCCAAGGGGTGCCAAAAAAGTCAATGCAGCAAATGTCACTTGCCTCATCTGTGACCAAGAACTGTCAAGAGGGAACCCAAACAGGAAATATTCGTTTGGGAACCCCACGATGATAAGGCACATGCAGAGGAAGCACCCAAACAATTATTCAAGAGCTGAAGTCAGGCAACTGAGCAAGAACCCTCCCCATCCTTCAACTTCAGGCACCTCCAACGAACCCACTCCATCGGGTGCAGAGGCTAGGGAGATGGTCCCTAATGTTCAAACTAAGTTTTCCAAATTTAAATTTGTTGGCATAAATTGCAACAAAACTATATCTTATGGTGAGCAGAGCATCACTTTACTTAATCGAGCTGCAGACAACCATCAATGCAGCAAGCAACCTTAATTTTTTTCTATTTTTTTTTTGCTCCAGTTGAGCTGTTTGCAATTCCCTGACTTTTGTTTCACCCCAGAAAAACCAAAAAAATATAAAATTGTTCTGAAAATCAAAAAAAAAATGTTCCAAAAATAAAAAAAATATAAAACAACAAAAAGAAAAAAAAACAGTTATTTTCAGAACTACCTCCCATTTATATAAAATGTCTTACATTTTTAAACTCTGCCATTCTCTTTTTTCCCTTGTGCGCTCCCCGGTGCGCTCCCCGGTGCGGGTACCGGGCGCTCCCCCCGCTCAAATTGAAAAAAAAATATATATTTTTTTGCCAGCGGGACCCTTTTATAGCCCCAACATCAAACCTAGGGGGTCAGGGAGGTCTACCCTGACCCCTTATGGTCAATTCCCCCTTTGTTTTGGCCCCCTCTTGTGTCTCGATCCTACCGAGACACAAGATGGCAGCTGCTCCGGACTGTTTCGAATGTTTACAGACAGCCAAGAACAAATCAGCTTTCTGCGCGCAAGTCGCGTGTCGCGCCCGGAGCGCTCCCCGGATCGCGTATCGGGGCGCGCTTATAGATATATTTTTTTTTAACCTAAATTACTCAAAATCCACTGTAGCACATATCTTGAGACATAGCAAAGGCACATCGGGCTACCAGTCCCTACAATTTTGCCAAATTTGGTGTAAATCCATTCAGCCATTCGGGCTAAAAGTGAGGTCGATCGCCCTATGGAAATTAACATGGGGAAAACGCGTTTTGGGACCCCCTTTTATCTCGGCCCCCGCTTGACGCATCCCCCCCAAACTTTCAGGGAAGGACCGGAGCTCGACGAGGCCATTTTGAGGAAATTTTCAGGCAGATTCGTCAACCGGCGCCAAAGTTATTCCAAATAGAATTTTGAGATTTAACATTGAAAAAAATCCTAACTATAACTACCTACTGGCGACCGCCAGTAGGTAATATATATATATATATATATATATATATAACGTAATCTTCAGACCGCCACACACAAGCGGCGAAAGAAGAGGCAAACCCCACGTTATCCAGGCAAGTTGTATTTATACACAAGCCTTTCAAAAATGTAACGTTTCGAGTACTAGCGTACTCTTGTTCACAATCGGTATGATTCGGTATTTCAGAATTGGTAATCTGGGATTACCTACATCGGGCTCCTTGTCCTTAATAAAATCCAGATTTTCTGCCCAGCAGGCTGTGAAAAATCTAAATTTTATGGCGTGACACGGAGGCCATATTATGCAAGTTTAAAGTGCATTTAGAACATTATCAATCACATTAGGGATTGGTCTAAAGTAACAAGTTTTAAACATATTATCATTCGACCAATCTGCAGCCCTTAGGATATCTTGCAGTCTACCTCCCAGAAAAAAGGCCTTTGAGGCCGAGTCATCCCTGAGAGAGTGAGCACCAAAAATAGATATATCTACACCGCTTTCATGCATGACATTTTTAACCCATCTAGCCAAGGTTGGAGAGGAGACTCCTTTATGAGGGGATCTAGAAGAAATTAGTAATTGGGATTCATTCATTCTTAAATTTTTAGTTCTTTTCTCATACGCTTTCAAGCACTTAACTACACAAAGTCTTTCATTCTGAGGAAAAAAGGGGTAAAAGATAGAGGAAGACAAAGTCTTGGTTCTGTTCTTGAGATAAAAACAAACTCCTTCGGGTTGGAAGGCCCTGCTAGAAACATCTAAAGCTTTAACGTACAAGGTTCTCCTAAAAGATACCAGACAAAGTAAAATGGTAAGTTTAAAAGAAATGCGTTTAAGAGAAAGAGAAGTATTATCTCCCCAAGAAGAGTTCGGAGAACAAGGGTAACATCCGATAGGGCGGTATACTTGGGAGAAGGAGGGTTTAATACTTGCATGCTTCTCATTATCTTTATATTTAAAAGAGTCTAGCCAACGGAGATTCCGTTAATAAGTTAATGACCAGCAGAAATAGCAGATCTATAAAATAAGCCTGATGTAAAAAGTTCAGAGAGGTAATTAACAACGTTGACTAAATCAGTTGAAATGGGATTAAAACATTGTTGAAGGCACCAGCGAACCCATTTATTTCATGCCAGTCGATAAGCCTTTCTTGTACCAGATGCCCATGATTCAGAGATGAGTCTGAAAGCATTTGACGAAAGCCCAGGGATTCGCCATTGTCTCCTGAAATCTTCCATGCCGTCAGATATAGAGGACCCTGCTCTAGAAGGGGGTGTATGATGCCCACTGGATCTAGAATTATTTCCTTGAAAGAAGGAATTAAAATTGGAAAGTCTACACTCATTTCTAGGATGATTGGGAACCAGGCCTGAGATCTCCAAAGTGGAGTTATTACGACCATGGTCTGTTGGTAACGTTGAGCATGAAGAAGCAGGCGAGGAAGCAACGCAAACGGAGGGAAAGCATACGGTGCTAACCCCCTCCAATCTTGAAGGAAAGCGTCTACCTTGAGAGCTTGAGGGTCCGGTCTCCAACTGAAGCAATTCTTCAGATGAGTATTTAAACGGTCTTCAAATAGGTCTGTCTTGAAGGGACCCCATTTGGATTGTATGGCTAAGAATACTTGTCTGTCCAGTCTCCAATTGCTAGAATCTCTGAATATTCTCAAGTACCAATCTGCCAACCCGTTCTTCAACCCAGGAATGTGTTCTGCCATAACTGTAATTCCTTTGTTGAAACAATAGTTCCATAAGCCTTTCGCTAGGTCGTTAGACCCTTGGAATGAGGACCTCCTAGTTTGCTGACATATCGTACTGCGGACACATTGTCCATTCATAACATTTAATTGTTTTCTAGGTGAAACAACAAATTGCAAATGAACCTGCTAGTAATTCTAAGCAGTTGATATGCAATTTCTTCTCTTGAGGAGTCCAATGACCTCCTGTTGATGAGCTCCCACATCTTGCACCCCATCCTTCCAAACTCGCATCTGATTGTATTATCAGATCCGGTTCCTCCCCGACAATGGCTCTGCCATTCCAGGCCTCTACATTCTTCAACCACCAAAGGAGTTCGGTTCTCGATTCTTGATCTAGGGAAACTATTTTGGAGTAAGATTGGTTTGGTCTCAGAGAATTCGCCTTCAATCTCTGAAGTGCTCGGTAGTGCAAGGGACCTGGAAAGATTGCTTGAATTGTGGATGAAAGTAGGCCCAGGATCTTTGCCAGGGTTCTTAAGGGGAAGCTCTTTAGAGCAAGTACATTTCTGAGTTCTTTCCTCACTTTTCCTTACTTTGTCGCCTGGAAGTCGAAGTTCCGCCTTCACAGTGTCTACCAAGAAACCCAGAAACTGTGTTTCTTGGGATGGAATTACGCACAATTTTTTAAAGTTTCTAATGAAGCCTAGGTGTTCTAAGAGGCGTATTGTGAGATCCGTGTGGAGTGAAATGGTCTCTTTCGATTGAGCCATTATGAGGATATTGTCGAGATATATGATCAGTCTCACTCCTCTTTGTCTCAGCCAAGCAGTGATGGGTCTGAGAACCTTGGTGAAACACCAAGGGGCAGAAGATAGGCCAAAAGGGAGGCTGCAAAATGGTATAGGTGCCCCTCCCACTTGAATTGAAGAAACTTTTGGTGGGGTTCCCAGATTTGGATTGTCAGGTAAGCATCTTTCAGGTCCAGTCTCGTTAACCAGTCCCCTTTCCTTAAAATGCCCTTAGGAGGTGTATCCCTTCCAGTGTTGGTAGACTACCCATTGGTTTAATTTTTTTAGATTTATGAATGGCCTTTGTTCCTTGTTTTTCTTTTCTACAAGGAAAATATTGCTGAGGAAGCCTGCATGATAGCTACTCACGATCACACCTTTCATTAGAAACACCTGAACCTCCCGAGAGACTAGGGCCCTGTCTGTGGTAAAGAAGGTAATTTCTCGAGGATGTCTTGTCTGGAAAGGAGTATCGATAAAGTCTATTTTGTACCCATTCACTGTCTCTAGAACCAAAGAATCTTTGGTTACCAAATTCCAATTCCCAGAAAATTGAAGTAGTCTCCCTCTCACCTTTGGAGGGGTATCTCAAAGGTCTGTCCAGGTTCTGACCTGATGAAAAGGAACGCTGTCTCCGCTCGCCTCTGAAGGGACATCCGTGGTTCCTCTGTCTTTGAGGGTAGAATTGTTGAGATTCTCCGTAGTTGCTGTTGAATCTTCTACCGCCACCGGCCATAAAGGATCTTGTGTTAGAGTTCCAGCGGCCGGGAACCAAAAGCGCCAACGTATTTGGCCATATCTTTAATAAAATCCTCACCAAAGAGGAAACCTTGAGAATTCCGCCCTCCGTTGTTTTTGGCTAACTCGATTAGTTTGGGGTTGATCCTAAGCAACACCCCTTTTCTCCTCCCTTTGGACCCACTCCCCGAGTTTCTTAGGGTCAATTGGGGAGTCTCTCAGATAGGCTGATTCAGCCATCTGAAAAATCTTTGTAAGCGGACCTACGGAGTCAAGAAGACAATCCTGACAGGATCTAAGGCCTTTATCCATGCCCTTTCTTGGATCCCTGGATGTTTTGGCTATGAAGGCCACTACCTTTGGGCCCAATTCGGGGGTTGCAGCCACTTTGTTAGGGAGAGTGGCTCTCGGACATTGAGAGCGGAGCCTAGCTCTGACTTCCTTTGGGATTTATCTCCTCAGCCAGAAGGAGAGATAATCTCCTATGTGTTGGGAGGGAGTCCATTCTGGGGATAGGGGGTGTTTTATCAATAATGGGTCAAACATTAGGTCCCAAGAGCCCCATTTTAGGATCTGAGGCCTTAGAAGCCACTTCAGAGCGTCGCGGTCCCCTTGCTTGAGCCTCTTTCACATCTGTGTTGAAACCAGAGGAGCAAAATAGTTCGATTTCAGGGTTGGAACTATCATCACTATCAATAATACTAGAAAGCTCAGGACCTTTATCTTGCCCGCATGGGGTGCCCGTGGAACCAGTCTTTTCACTGCCTAGAGAGCATGAGACGAGTGCAGAGGTTTTCGCTTTCTTAGAGCCTTTGCCCTCTTCTGTGAAGCCTTAACCGCTCCTGTGTCTTGATTGCTAGTGGAAGGGCGTGGGGAGATCTTTTAAGACAAAGATTCTAATTTTTTATTAATTGTATTGTCAATTGAGCCAAGTACTTTCTCTAGGGCCTTGTTTACTAGCTCCTCCAATTGTCCTTCAATATTAATTTGAGGTGAAGACATTGTAATAAATATCAGTAGAGTAATCTGACCCAAATAGTATTAATTAATAAGATGATATTATTGTGAAAAGAATAATTTTGGTTATGATAGGCAGTGGGACATGGAGTAAGGTATTTTACTAAATTTGATAATGTATTAGAAAACCAAATTAAAGTTAGTGGACCAGAGGATATAAAGTAAAATGATTTAGATACAGATCTTTTTTTTTTTAAATCGAGTCAAGAAATAACTTGTGGAGAAGTCCTACCGAAGCTGGAAACGTCGCGACAGCTGATCGGTAAGAATCGGCAGTTTATTGAACTGCCGGAACCACTTAAGGGAGGATATCCCATTCCAGCCCAAAGTGGAAAAATGGGTGTCACATAGGAGAGACTTGAAGTCTCCCAAAGTCGTAAGATGGCCGCCACGCACGTAGTAGCGTGTTCCTGCCTTTCTTACGGACCTTTCCTCTAAGCCCGGCCTGCCGCGGATGCGAGTGAAGGAGTCGCGGAGGCCGGGAGGAAAGGCGCGGTGTTGTTGATAATAGTCGGTGTCCTGATCAGTCAAGGGAGCCAAGAGGAGTGCTCTTGTGTGCCCAAAACTGCGGAAACAAAGATCGGTAAGCGTCTGTTAGTCAGAGTAGTAGCAGAATGGGAAACAAACATCAGTAAGCGTCTGTAAGCGCGAGTAGTCGCGGAATGCCGAATTAAAAGAAAACAGTGTGCGAGCCTGCTCAAATCAATACATACACGCAAGCAAGAGTAAATCCGGTCCAAAGTGGGACCAGAGGGGAAAAGGAAAAGTTCAGGTATATAGGGGGGAAGCCCTAAGAAAGTAAAGAGAAGATAATTAGTGGCACTCAGGAAAAAGGGGGATAAAATAAACCCAATCAAAGTATACCGATAGTTATTAAGCATTGTACATCAATACATACAAGTTTAAACAACAGTTAAATCAACCAAATTCTACAAATATGATAAAAAATAAGCTCTATAAGCGACAAGCTGAGAGCATTACTTATCTTTCTGAGCAGCAGCAACAAAGAAGGAAGATGGATGGTCTCCAGGGGACTTTATATTACCCTAGAATGTTCATTTAAGTTCTAGGTTCTACTCATTGTTGCTGCTGAGATGTAGCAATAAAGGAGATTTGCATAATATGGCCTCTCTATCGTGCCATAAAATCAGCTGCATATAAAAAACATGTTTACTTTATTTTAAATACATTCACAGATATGATACTCGCTGACTCAGTAGGTCACAATTACTGAGATGTCATTCAGTTGCAGTGAGTCACATTTTATGACCTACTAGATAAATATTGGTAAGTTAAGTTGCATTTTGACTCATTACAATTTGGGATCTATTTATTAGTATGTAAGGTGGTTCATAATATTCCTTTCTTTCCATTTGCAAGAAATAGGTGGAAATTAGGTATATTAGGCAATGGTTTTGATTTGCCATGGGGCAAAGCGTAGATTATGGTGTGGTGAATTAGTAAAGAGCCATGTTTTTATTGTCCTTCTAAATTCCAGGTGACTCCTCATCGCACAAAGTGTTTCTCGAAATGAACCCCTATGTGTGCTCTCTGGTTATGCTTTTCTTGGAAAATTCCTGGTAACATTCAGGTTAGTATTGACTAACATATTTTGGCATGCATTGCTCAAGTAGAGTGATACCATTTAGGTTGTGCATTAAAGGTTTCCTGTGCCCTTCCAGTGACACAATCTGCCCCTAAAACCAACTAGTACCAGGACTTAGTTAAATGCACAGATATGAATTAGAAATCAGATGGATTGAGACCTGTACACAACCACTGATGAGCAAGTTGAAGAAAGTGTGTTATTGTCATGATCAGTCCCACTAGATGAGTTGAGGCAGACAGTGGAATATGAATGGTAGCCACACAGAATGCAAAAATAAATGTTGCAATAGATAACATGGCTAGCTAAAACAATATAAACATTCCTAAACTGGTTACTAGGTTCCTAGCATCCTAATATCATATAGTTACTTCTAAGTGCTGGGAATTTTTTAGCAGCAGCAATAAATAAAAAGTCTACAAACTGAGTTTATTAAGATTGCTTGCACAGCATAACTTCTCTTCACATAAAATAACCATCTAGCTATTTTCTATCATGGCTTTTGCCAGGATACGATAAGCACTGCAAGGCGGAAGTCCACTGAAAGTGATCAAGAAAATTCTCACTTTTATTCCAGAAGACAGCAGATAAATCTTGTTAACATCTTCAATTCTTTACAAGCTGGATTATTGCAACGGGCTCTATCTTAGCATACCCAAGAAGCAGTTACGTAAGCTTCAGATGATCCAGAATGCTGCTGCAAGGATGTTGTTAGGGATCCCTAAGTTCCAGTCAGTGAGAAAGCAGCTTCAAATTCTGCATTGGCTTCCAGTTAGGAGTTGTAATAACTTCAAAGGCTAATGTTTGACAAATAGGGTACTTCATGGTACCGGCCCTCAGTTCTTGAGGCGGTCATTGCATTGGTATTCTCCAAATAGATACCTCCGCTCGGAAGGAGAAAAACTGATGCTTGTCTCCAGGTTTTGCAAATCCAACTGGGGCGGCAGAAGGTTCACAGGCTACGAAACTCTGGAATAGCCTGCCTAACTCCATTAGGACTCTCCGATCTTTGACAGTTTTCATGAAGGCTCTAAAAACTTGGGTATTTAATAAATAGAGGTCTCAGCTCACTCAGAAATGGTAGCGCCAAGACACCATTTGGTATTTGTGTGCTCTATAAGTTTCAATAACATAACATAAAAACTTCCATACACTGCTCCGGAGTCACATTCGAATGAAACTGGTTGTTGCAGCAAACTAGCATGACCACTGGCATGACTGTACTTGCGTAAAGCCCCTTCAACTTATGGCAAGATGCGTGGATTTTTACACTATATGGTCAACGATTTTATCTTATATTTATAAAATAATACAGTACTTACAGATGCTGATGCACCAACAAGAGGATCTGTCTTATGACCAGAGCTGACAACTTTGTAACTGGGCAAGCAGGCTTGAGCCTAACCATTGGCTTAACATTCTGTGGCTCTTGACAAAATTAGGCCTGGGCACAGTTTTGAACTTCACGGAGTTCCGCAAGCAGAGGAGTGAGGTAAGTCGCTCTGCTCGAACTGATTGTTAGTGCCAGGTATTTGTCCCTGTTAGAACTGGGGGTTTCTAGTTGACAGAGGTAGGTACCACTGTCCAAATAGGGACCCTTGCTTCTAGTCAGGGTAAGGAGGAAACCCTCTGAGAGAACCCCTGCTCACCCCCTTGGTAGCTTGGCACGAGCAGTCAAGGCTGATCAAAGGCAATGTGTGAAGTATTTGTACCAAAACAGTAACACAGTGAAAACACCACAAACTGACTCCACAACAGTTTAGAAAAATAAAGGTATTTAATCTAAACTACACAAGACCAAAACGACAAGAAATCTACATACACAGTTCAAGAATATGGTTTCAAAAGAGTTCTTAAAGTTGCGATAAAATAATCCACAGTTGCCTGAAAAGTTCACAGTTGTGTCACGTTTAGCCAACAGTAGCTTTAGATGCGAGAAAGTTCCAAAACAGAAGCTGGTGGGGTGTAAAACAAGCGATGCGTCACTCCTGAGACCCTGGGGAGGCGATGTGACAACCTCGCTGGATGTAGCGGGCGTGTTGCAATGACTCCGGTCTTTATGGGGAGGAAGGCGATATCTTGTATGGATTCCGGTGCGGAGGTTCCGTAGTAAAAAAAGCTCACCAGCCACGATGCGATCATCTTTGGGGCTGCGATAATCTCCGGGGCGACGATGCGCGGTCCAGCGGCGATCTTCCTCTCGCTGCTCCTCGAAGCGATGGCTCTGCAACGTTGTTCGCAGGGATGTACGTTGTTTCAACGCATGCTTTTACCACACATGCCTTTACAATGCAGGTTTTTCAACGCAAGTTGTTACAACGACTTGCGTTGGGGGGAGCTGGATAGTGAAAAGTTTAATTTACTATTCCAACTCCAGTCCCCGTGGATAGTAGGGAAGGTGTTGGAAAGTAAATTAAACTATTACCTATCCTAGAGCGCCCCCCGCGCAAGTCATTGTAATAACCTGCGTTGTAAAACCTGCGTTGTAAAGGTAATGCGTGGTAAAAGTTGCGTCGTAAAGGATGTTTCCCTGTTCGCATTGATGTGATGCGGGCCGCAAGCAAGCGGTGCGACGATCTCACCCAGTGACGACAGGCTCTGCGACGATGCTCGCAGCAATGGTAATCTTCCCGCACCGGACTGGTGAGTCCCGCAAACGAAGGATGTGACGACTCTGGCAGCGGCAACAGGCGCTGCAACGATCTCGGCCTTCGTAGCGGCGGGAATTTCCTCGCACTGACGGGGATGCACTCCGCAAGCGAGCGATGCGAAAAAACTTGCAGAAAGTCTTTAAAATCTTGGTTTCCAGCTTCCCAACACAGTAGTTAAAAGTAGTAGTAGTAGTACCTAGTTAATGTCACCCCATTTATAAATGCTGTGGATTGCCTAGGGGACCTTTTGTGACGCACCGTGGCAGGGTCTTTGCCTTTTCTATTTATATTGTACTAATCTCCTTTTCTCCTGCCTATATCAGTAATTCCCTTGGGGAACCCCCTTCTATTCTGTTTTACATCTTCCAGAGGCACCATGACTGGCCCAGGCACTCTAGGAAGGACAGAACTCTCTCAGCAGAGTTCAGGGAAGCTGGGGATGAAGTCCTTTTGTTCCTGTGACTTCTTAATAGGGAGCCAGCTCTTCTCAGGCCCTTGGAGATTCCTTCAAGCAAGGGGACACAGCACAAAGCAAAGTCCTTCCCCTCTCCTTGGCAGCAAAGCAACAGCAGGTCAGTCCAACAGAGCAACAGCAGGACAGTCTTCCTTCTTCAGTTTCAGTTTTCTCCTTGGCAGAGGTTCCTTCTTGATTCCAGGATGATCTAATTTTCTGTAGCCTGGGGTCCTGTACTTATACCCCTAAAAGTCATTGAGCCCTGTGTGTTGGAGGGCTCTGAGCCCGGTCTGAACCAGCTCTGGGTGTTCCTTGAGCACTTTGTTTCCTGGTCTCTCCTTTCCTTTCAGGGGGAGGGACAGGGTTGTCAGCCGCCCAGCAGGAGCTGGAGCCAGCATTATGGAAGGCAGGAACAGCCCTATTCAGGCCCAGGTGTTATCCCCTCCCACCACTCAAGATGCAGATGCAGTCATTTAGCCTAGGGCTGACTCAGCCAGACACCTGGGGGCTCCCAGCCTCTGTCACTCTCGAACCAGACAGTCAATACACAAAAGGCCAAGGCACACAGAAAGGTCAGACAAGAGAACAGCAACTTTCTAAAAGTGCTGTTCTCAAACACAGGATTTAAAAACAACCTCTCCTAAAAGATTTGTTATTCAATTCTGAGTTCAGGGATTCCAGACTTTTATGTCCTACCTTGCTCCTATGGGAAGATATGCTGTAAGCCACTGTAGACAGCATTCCCCATGATAGCCTATGGGCAAGGTAGCCTTACAATAGTGAAAAATTAAAATGGCTGCCTTTCACTATCAGAGCATGTCACCTGCACTAGTACATGCTCTACCTCTCCCATCCACTGTAACCTGCCCAAGGGGGTACCTTGGGCCTTCCATAGGGGTGGCCAATGTGCACAGAAAGGGAAGGGTTAGGACTGGCCAGTGGGGGCACTGACCAGGAGGACATGGCAGTTCACAGACTGCACACAGGCACTGCGGTGGCAGGCCTGAGACACCATTTTAGGGCTACTCATATGGGTGGCACAATCAGTGCTGCAGGCCCACTAGGAGAATGTGTTATCACCAGCCCTGGCACACTTAGTGCACCTTACTAGGGACTTCTTGGTGACACAAATATGCTAATCATGGATAACCAATCACAATACCAATTTACACAGGGAGCACTTGCACAGTGACAAAGTGCCCAAAGCATCTAACCAGCAAAAACAAAATCTAGCACAGCATCAAAAATACAGGCGGTAGAGGCAAAAAGATAGGGGAAAACCACGCCAAAAATGCCAGGTCTAACACGTGTTCCCTCCAGCTGAAAGTGGGGAGACCCACCCTCCTGGGAGTTCTCTTCACTAAGGCTGAAAAACCTGGACAGACCTTCAGCATTGGCGTGTGCTGTGCCAGGGCTGTGTTCCACTGTAAAGTCCATTCCCTGTATGGAGATGGACCACCTCAACAGTTTTGGGTTCTCACCCCTCATCTGCATTAACCATCTGAGGGGTCTGTGGTCTGCCTGAACACAGAAGTCAGTCCCAAACAGGTAAGGACTCAGCTTCTTCAGAGCCCAGACCACAGCAAAAGCTTCCCTTTCAATTGCACTCCACCTCTGCTCCCTGGGGAGTAGCCTCCTACTAATGAAAGCTACAGGTTGGTCCCAGCCCTTGTTGTTGATCTGTGAGAGTACTGCTCCCACACCATGCTCTGAAGCGTCTGTCTGCACTATGAACTCACTGGAAAAGTCAGGTGCCTTGAGCACCAGTGCTGTTCACATGGCAGTCTTCAGGGCATCAAAAGCAGTTTGGCAGGCTTCGGTTCAATTCACTTTCCGGGGCTGTTTCTTGGAAGTCAGCTCTGTCAAGGGGGCAACGATGGTGCCACGTTCCTTGACAAACTGTCTGTAATACCAATTGAGACCTAAAAAGGCTCTCACCTCTGTCTGGGTCTTGGGGGCTCCCAAGCCAGAATGGTATCAATTTTCGCCTGTAGGGGCGCCACCTGGCCGCTCCCTACCTGGTGTCCCAAATACACCACAGATCTCTGTCCTACCTGGCATTTGCTGGCCTTGATAGTGAGGCCTGTCCTTTGCAGAGCCTTCAACACTTCACAGATGTGTTGCAAGTGTTCTTCCCACGTGGAGCTGAACACAGCAATGTCATCCAGGTATGCGGCGCTGAATTCATGCAAACCGATCAGTAACTGGTTAACCAGTCTCTGGAATGTGGCAGGCGCCTTCTTTAACCCAAGGGGCATGACTCCGAACTGGAAGTGCTCCTCTGGCATTGTGAATGCAGATGTAAGGAATTTACAAATTGCATCTACCTATGTTCCAAAAGTGGGGAATGGTGGAAAGACAATTGTAAAGCCTTGTCGGGTAAATATTTGGTACCCGTGTATTTCCAAATAGATTTCTTTCGTTATCATGTAAATAGGTTCAGGTCATAGTGGGTTTAGTTCCTTCCTAAGATGGCCGCCACTATAGCCACTGAAGCCATTCAGAGTTTAGTACGTGAGGGCTAGTTGATGTGTGCCTCGCGCAGCGTTCTAACTGCGCACTTCAACTGTTCGGGTTCCTGAGGAAACAGCTAGAGTCAGACGCTCCGTGTCAAATATTCGTGACAGGAGTTCATAGAGTAGTTTAGTTAAATTCTCGAGTCCGCTAATCTAGTAACTTGCCTAGAGAGAGTAACATATGCCAAATGTTATTTAAAAGTGGATTCTTGGAAGTTCGTGAAGAAACGTTCTTCCGTCTGCTGCAGTGACTGAGACTTCGTTCTTCTCCTTCCGTCATCGTCGTGGGAGCCAGTTCACCCTGCTGAAGCTCGACAGGGGTTTCCTTCACGGAAGGTTCAACGGACTCCATTGACCTCTTGCGGAGCTAGCGAGAGGAACAGTAAGCCAGCGACTGCTTCCCCTTTCTTCCCCCATTGTCGGCGAACTATGTGCTGAACAGCTATTTCCTTCTTGCGTTTAACCTGTTCCTTCCTTCCCCCCTTTGCCTCCCTTGTTCCTTTTTGCGCGCTTCATTCCATTCTGCATTGGAATCCTTGGAGTTGCATGTTCACTGCAAGACATTAACAGATATAAACAGAACCCCAGTTGGGGCAAATACAGAGAGCTTACAGGTAAAGAAGGAGTGAGAGAGTATTAGTTCATGGGTCATAGTTTTCAGTAAGGATCATCCAGTAATATTAGTCTTTGTCCTGCAGGCATGAAGCTCCCTGAATGTACCTACACATCTTAATGAAGAGTAGCAATACCTTTGGGAACAGCTGGTAGGATAAGATTCAATATTTACATAGAGTGAGAATATTGGTAGGTGGAAGTTGTTGTTTATTCTTTCCCCCCTTGTTCTGTGCATTAGGCATCTACAGTAACCGAAGTCCAGGTCAAGATTGATCTATCCAATCGGCGAAGGTGCCAGAAGCTCTCAAGGTGTCTCTTCTCTGTCCACTTCCCCTTTCCCTGTCACTAGTGAGTTCGCCCATGTGGCGGAGTCACTGGTGGAAGGGTGATCGGGTACAGCATCACTGCCTCTGCGAAGATTGGAGCCTTCTGACAGATTGAAGTGCCCAAGTATTCACTTCGCCCAGGCAGTATGGCGGAGAGCTTAAATCTAAAGGAACTGGGAGATATGTTAGTAGGTATCCAGAGAGAGTTAGGAGCGGTAAGAGAGGAAAATAAAAGTTTAAAATTAGAATTGGAGGCTTCTAGACAAGAAAATAGAGTGTTAGCTCAGAAGATGGATGGATTAGTAATGGGAAACCCTGTTCAGGTTCCTTCTTCGTCCCACACCAGTCCTGTAAGTTCAGATCCTAAATCAGTAGCTCAGGTAATACACTCAGTCTCCCCTTTAATTCCCCTGGCAGCTCCCGAGAGATTTTCGGGGGATCCGCAAAAAGCCCAGCTTTTTTTAACTCAATGCTCCCTTCATTTCATGTGCCGTCCAACCCTTTTTCCCAATGCCCAATCCAGAGTAGCATTTATTTTGTCCTATCTCAGTGGGGATGCTGCTAATTGGGCAATGCCCTTGGTGAGCGAAGATGACCCAATCCTTTGTGATTTTGTTAAGTTCAAATCTGAGTTCCTCAGAATTTTTGACAGGAGAAGGATTTCTCAGGCCACTGATAATGAGCTGCTTGAATTGCGTCAGGGTTCTAAAGATTTGCTATCATATCTGACGCAATTTAACAAGTTAATTGTGGAAACCAACTGGCCGGAGGAGAAACGAGCTGCTTTATTTTATCGAGGACTGAAAGATGAGATTAAAGATACCTTAGCCCAAGTTCTAAATCGGCCCACTGAATTGTCTGCGTTGGTGGATTTAGTTTTGGAATTGGATTTTCGTCATTCAGAGCGTAGAGGAGAAAGAAGAAAAGATTGGAGAGTAAATGTTCCTCGATTTGATCGGGCTCGGTTCGAGAAAGGTTCCGGAGGGAGTAATGAAGCAGAACCCATGCAAATTGGAGCCATCCGTGGGCCATTGAGCAAAGAGGAGAAGGAGGAACGGCGTTTGAAGAAATTGTGTCTTTATTGTGGGACCGCTGGCCACTTTGTAAAGGAATGTCCTAAGCGCCCCAAAGTACCGTTTAACGGAAACGTGGGGGGCCATCAGTAGGTGGAGTCGCTCTGGTGGTGCAGGAGAACAAGACGACTCCGGATCCTCATTTAATCCTAAACACTCTTCAGTCGTGCATCCCACATGTAATCCTTCACATGACCTTAAAATTCCGCGGACGACAGATTTCTGGAGTGGCTATTATGTTGGACTCTGGGGCCACAGGAAATTTTTGTGATTTAAGGTATGCTCGAAGCATGGGAATTCAAGCCATAAAGAAAGAAAGACCAGAGCCAGTGAGAGCTGTCGATGGAACAAATTTATCGTCTGGGCCGATTATCAGTCATACGGAAGAATTGGAGCTGATTCAATCGGATGGGCATCGAGAAGTGATGCAATTCAATCTAATAGACGCCCCTCAGTTCCAATTGATTTTAGGACTACCTTGGCTGACTCTACACAATCCAACCATTGATTGGACGAATCAAACAGTCAGTATGCAGTCAAGCTTTTGTCTGGAACATTGTTATGGGCCCCAAGAACACTCCGTGGAGACTTCCCTTGCTTCTTTACTATCTTATGGAGGTCAGTCAGTCTGTGTAATTGATGCTGGAGAAATTCCCCCCGAATATCGGGATTTGAAGATGGTTTTTAGTGAACGGGAAGCAGAGGTTTTACCACCGCACCGTTCCTACGATTGTACGATTGATCTGGTCCCAGGAGCAGTACTGCCTTGCAGTCGGATTTATGCTCTGACAGAAGCTGAAAATAACCATCTCAAGGAGTATCTAGATCGTTATCTGGCCAATGGGTTCATCAGACCCTCGCAGTCCCCGGTATCCTCCCCGTTATTTTTCATTCCAAAGAAGCAAGAAGGCAGCCTGAGAACCTGCATTGATTATCGCGCCTTGAATTTAGTAACAATCAAGAATCGATACCCCTTGCCTTTAATTTCCGTTCTTCTGGATCAACTCAAAGAAGCACAGATTTTCACCAAGCTTGACTTACGAGGGGCGTACCACTTGTTGCGGATGAAAGAGGGGCACGAGTGGAAGACGGCCTTTCGTACCAAATTTGGCCTTTTTGAATATTGCGTGATGCCCTTTGGGCTGTGTAATGCACCTGCTGTGTTTCAGCATTTCATAAATGACATTCTGAGTGATTTGATTGACAAGGTGGCTATAGTTTATCTGGACGATATTTTGATCTACTCTCAGAATACTCAAGACCATCCCAAGCACGTCAGAATGGTGTTGGAACGTTTAAGAACACATCATTTATATGTAAAATTAGAAAAGTGTGTTTTTCATGCTACTACGGTGGAGTTTCTAGGATTCGTCCTTTCTCCACATGGAATCACCATGGATCAAGGAAAAGTGCAAGCTGTCAAGGATTGGCCAGAACCACGGAGTATCAAGGAGATACAGCGATTTTTGGGATTCGCTAACTTCTATCGGCGCTTCATCCAGAGTTTCTCACACTTGATCGCACCCATCACTCGTTTACTAAAGAAAGGTGTGCAGTTCGAGTGGACCAGAGCAGCTGCTCAGGCATTTAGTCATCTCAAAGAAAGATTTGTGTCTGCCCCCATTCTTTTGCATGCCAACCCGGAAGAACCCTTCTTTGTAGAAGCAGATGCGTCAGATCAGGCAATCGGAGGTGTTCTCTCTCAACGACATTCCCAAACTGGTCAGTTGCATCCGGTAGCATATCGCTCTAGAAAATTAAATCCAGCAGAACTGAATTACACAATTGCAGAAAAAGAATTGCTAGCGGTTAAGGATGTCTTTGAGGACTGGAGGCATTATCTGCTGGGGGCTAAACACACTGTGACTGTGTTTATTGATCACAAGAATCTACAATTCTTGAAATCCGCAAAGACCCTAACTCCTCGACAGTTACGCTGGTCCTTGTACTTTGCAGATTTTGATTTTGTGCTCACTTTTCGCCCTGGAACAAAGAATGGAAAGGCGGATGCGCTTTCCCGCTTGGATACAGACGACTGTGAACATCCTGTTGAACCTCAACCCATCATTCCAGAGACTAAAATCATTTGTGCTCTTTCCCTGAGTAACTTTCAAGAAGAGGTGCGGAAAGGGTTATCTACAGAAGAAATTCAGAAGTGGGTTCAATCGGGTGAGGGGAGAGAGTTAAACCAATGTTTACCCTACTACAAAGGAGCGTTGTATCTCCCGACAACTACTCTCCAACAAAGGGCCTTGCAAAGCTGTCATGATCATCCTTTGGCCGGTCATAAAGGAGTTTCTAAGACTTTGGATTCAGTTCAGCGCTATTTTTGGTGGCCTGGGTTGTCCTCTCATGTCAAGCAATATGTGCAGTCTTGTGAACTGTGTGCCAGGGGTAAACCTAGTCGGCAGGCTCCACAAGGATTGCTGCAACCCCTTCCTACTCCGACCCATCCATGGCATACGGTCTCAATGGATTTGATTGTAGATTTACCGGTCAGTAAGGGATTCAATACTATCCTGGTGATTGTGGATACTTTCACCAAGATGAGTCACTTTATTGCCATGTCCGGTACCCCTACTGCTCCTGAGCTAGCACAAGCTTTTAGTAAGAACATTGTAAGACTACATGGGGTTCCCAAGATAGTGGTTTCAGATCAAGGTCCCCAGTTCATCTCCCGTTTCTGGCAAGCCTATCTAAAGGGGTTGGGAATTGAGAGAAGGTTGTCTACCAGCTATCACCCTGAGTCGGATGGGCAGACAGAGAGAATTAACCAAGAACTGGAACAGTACCTCCGTTTGTTTCTCCTTGAGAAGGGTGGTGACTGGTCGGATCACTTGTGGATGGCAGAATTCTCTAGTAATAATGCTAAAAGTGTTTCTACAGGTTACTCACCTTTTTATTTGAATTCTGGACGCCACCCCAATCCATTCTGCCCTCAGGAAGATTTAGAAGTCCCCACAGTGCAGACCTTGTTGACAAATATGTCCACCTTACATAAGTCTGCAGAAGAGAACTTGATAAAAGCTAAACAGGTCTACAAGAAAAGTGCAGATAGACATAGAAAACCCGCTCCGCAATATCAAGTAGGAGATCAGGTGTGGCTCTCTACAAAGAACCTTCATTTAAAAGGGAATAGAAAATTCCAACCAAGATTTGTGGGTCCCTATCCAGTTGAGCAGGTTATGGGTCCGGTGACAGTGAGGTTAAAGTTACCAGTTAAATTGGGAATCCATCCAGTATTCCACGTCTCTTTACTAAAAAAGTCTAAGTCCAACATGAGGTTGGGTAAACCACCTGAACCCCTCATTATTTCTGGTCACCCTGAGTACGAGGTTCATGACATTCTAGACTTTAAAAGCAAGAAAGGTAGGCTATTTTATCTGGTAGATTGGAAGGGGTACGGCCCTGAGGAAAGGTCTTGGGAACCTGCTTCCCAAATTCATGCTCCACGACTCATTAAGAGATTCCATGCACGGCAACCTCTCAAACCTGGACCGATAAATCGGTCTTTGAGAGGGGGTACTGTCAGGAATTTACAAATTGCATCTACCTATGTTCCAAAAGTGGGGAATGGTGGAAAGACAATTGTAAAGCCTTGTCGGGTAAATATTTGGTACCCGTGTATTTCCAAATAGATTTCTTTCGTTATCATGTAAATAGGTTCAGGTCATAGTGGGTTTAGTTCCTTCCTAAGATGGCCGCCACGATAGCCACTGAAGCCATTCAGAGTTTAGTACGTGAGGGCTAGTTGATGTGTGCCTCGCGCAGCGTTCTAACTGCGCACTTCAACTGTTCGGGTTCCTGAGGAAACAGCTAGAGTCAGACGCTCCGTGTCAAATATTCGTGACAGGAGTTCATAGAGTAGTTTAGTTAAATTCTCGAGTCCGCTAATCTAGTAACTTGCCTAGAGAGAGTAACATATGCCAAATGTTATTTAAAAGTGGATTCTTGGAAGTTTGTGAAGAAACGTTCTTCCGTCTGCTGCAGTGACTGAGACTTTGTTCTTCTCCTTCCGTCATCGTCGTGGGAGCCAGTTCACCCTGCTGAAGCTCGACAGGGGTTTCCTTCACGGAAGGTTCAACGGACTCCATTGACCTCTTGCGGAGCTAGCGAGAGGAACAGTAAGCCAGCGACTGCTTCCCCTTTCTTCCCCCATTGTCGGCGAACTATGTGCTGAACAGCTATTTCCTTCTTGCGTTTAACCTGTTCCTTCCTTCCCCCCTTTGCCTCCCTTGTTCCTTTTTGCGCGCTTCATTCCATTCTGCATTGGAATCCTTGGAGTCGCATGTTCACTGCAAGACATTAACAGATATAAACAGAACCCCAGTTGGGGCAAATACAGAGAGCTTACAGGTAAAGAAGGAGTGAGAGAGTATTAGTTCATGGGTCATAGTTTTCAGTAAGGATCATCCAGTAATATTAGTCTTTGTCCTGCAGGCATGAAGCTCCCTGAATGTACCTACACATCTTAATGAAGAGTAGCAATACCTTTGGGACCAGCTGGTAGGATAAGATTCAATATTTACATAGAGTGAGAATATTGGTAGGTGGAAGTTGTTGTTTATTCTTTCCCCCCTTGTTCTGTGCATTAGGCATCTACAGTAACCGAAGTCCAGGTCAAGATTGATCTATCCAATCGGTGAAGGTGCCAGAAGCTCTCAAGGTGTCTCTTCTCTGTCCACTTCCCCTTTCCCTGTCACTAGTGAGTTCGCCCATGTGGCGGAGTCACTGGTGGAAGGGTGATCGGGTACAGCATCACTGCCTCTGCGAAGATTGGAGCCTTCTGACAGCAGACCTCTCTTTGGTCCCCTCAGTTAAGGCAATCTGCCAGTACCCAAAAGTTAAATCAAATGCACTGAGGTACTGGGCAGCTCCCAACTGATCCACGAGCTCATCAGCTCTGGGGATGGGGTGTGCATCAGTCTTGGTGACCGCATTGAGCCCACGGTAGTCCACACAAAACCGGAGTTCTGGAGTGCCACTGGGAGCAGCAGCTTTTGGCACTAAGACCACTGGGCTAGCCCAGGGGCTGCTGGAGGGCTCAATTACCCCTAGCGCCAACATCTTGGAAGCCTCTTCCTTGATGCTGGCCCTGACCTTGTCAGCAACCCTGTAAAATTTCTGTTTCACAGGCAGGCTATCTCCAGTGCCCACATCATGGACGCACCAATTGGTGATACCTGGGGTCAGGGATAACAGGGAGGCAAACTGACCCAACACCTGGCGACAGTCCCTATGCTGTTCTGGGTTCAGGGTGGGTGAGAGGACCACACCATCCACTGACCCGTCTTGCTCCTTGGCTGCCAGGAGGTCAGGGAGAGGATCACTATCCTGTTCTCTTCCAGCATCTGTAGCCATGAGCATTGTCACTTCAGAGCTCTCAAAGTGGGGTTTGAGGCGGTTCACATGCAAGACTCTCAGGGGCTGCCCGGGAGTCTTCAAGTTAACCAGGTAAGTTACTTCGCTCTTGCGCTCCACCACCTCATATGGCCCAGTCCACTTGTCTTGGAGCGCACAAGGCTCCACTGGCGCCATCACCCACACTTTCTGCCGAGGTTGAAATTCGACCAGAGTGGTATTCTGGTCGTACCATCTTTTCATTTCGTACTGGATAGCTTCCAGGTTCCTCTGAGCGAGCTTCCTGAAGTGTTGTGTCTGGTTACAGAAGGCTAGCACATAGCTGAACACATTCTGGAGTGTTTTCCCACAGGATATCTCCCACCCCTGAAGTACTGGGATTTAAGACCCAGTCGGTGCCAGGGTACACACCCGAAGACTTTGAGTCCTTCCTGTTTCAGACTACAGAAACACAGAGTCTTCTAGGTGAAGTCAAAGATCGTATTTATTGGCTGCAGCCAGTAACAGGTATCCTAGAAGTACAACACGGTGTATGATCTCAGGAGACTGCTCAATCTTACAAAACCAGCCTTCTCTTTTTATACAAAATATTATGCTTTAGGCAAACATTCCTTATTTTACAGTTGACCATTCTCATATTTCCACTACAAAGAAACTGCGGAGTCTTGATGACAAGCCCATATTTCAGTTTGTCCAACCCACAATCAACTATCCGGCAAGGCCCAGTATTTCCATCAGATATCGACGGACCCCTAATAAAAACGGGCACCTCCTCGTCTTAAAGCCAGTCATAAAGAAAGAAACAGAGACAGGTGTGTGTGAGATTAAACATAGCTGGTGTGCGATGAAAAGGTTTATGACATGTTGTGCTTCGATGCTAATCTCATTCGGCCACTGGGAAAGGAACTGGCCGAACAGGTTTGGCTTCAGGCAGTGGACTCAGCTCGCCCAGGTCACAGAGGAATCAGCGAAGGTATACGTGTCCTTCTGACTCGATCACGGCTTTAGTCATTGTGCCTAGGTGAGGGCAATCACAAAATGGCTGCTGTTCACAAAATGGAACCCGAGGGTTCAAGACGGAAACTTCGATTTCGAGGTGACTTCGTCACTTGAATATGACGGAAATACTTGTGCATAGTATCTCAATCATTACCGGTCTGCTAATACCAAAATCGTCATGATACGATGATGACCCTCCTTTTGCCCTTACATAGGCAATAACCTATACTCATGCTAATCTGAGTCCAGGTCTGTATTCATAAAGTCATTGAGATGCTGCTGTAGCATCATCCTATTACTTAGCTCGTTTCTTGATACAGGTTTCCTTACACATGATGTACCACAGAGGCCACATATTGCAGGAGCACACTGTACACACAGGCAGAACAGGAAAAGAATGGCTAAGATCATCCCAATGACTATCAGAAGCTTCCATCCCCAGGCGGATATCAGTTCCCAGAACCACCCCATCAATGACCAATCTCCTTTATCCATGAGGATAGATTCAGAGATCATATGCAATTTGGAAATGGCCTGGTAAACTGTCGGAGCGTTGTAGGGGATGAAAATACAGCAACTTGATTGGATCACTTTACATACCCCACCTCGGTCTGCAAGTATGACATCTAAGGCAACCCTATTCTGAAGAGTCATAAGGCGATCCGACTGGAGCTCAGCCGTCAAATTACTAAGGGTACCGGCAGTCTCAACTACGGTGGATTCAACCACCCTTGTCAATTGCCTTATGTTCCTGCTGTTGACCATAGGTCCCCAAAGCAGCAGAAAACCCTTCACGAAATCTCCAAATTCTTGTCCTGCAGTGTCTTCCTTACTCATGGCACCTCTAACTATCCTTGTCCTGTGGCAATCTGCTGTAGCCGTGTAGGTGGGAGGCAACAGGAACGAACCAAAACATGTGCCAGAAAAATCAGGGGGCAACCATGTATAGGCTCTATCATGGCAGATGAAATAGGTACCCTTAGCTGCTAGAAACGGAGGGAAAGTCTGAGACACAAAAACGTATGTCTCAGTGCAGATACTTTTCCCTAACTCCGGGATTCTTGCCATTACCTTGCAGACATATGTGAACCTGATGGGGTACGATCCAAATCGAGGAGGATCTCTTTGCTCGCTGGTTATCACTCAAAGCAACTCCATATTTTGTTACATTCCATAACGTAAGCTTGCAACTCATCTCTAGGAATCGTTCTGTACGAGTCAATTGTTCTGCTAATATTTGCAATTCCTACTACCAATGCTTTGTTGCTCAAGTTACTTCTTGTGGAACGCGGAGGATATGGTTCGATAGCATATATGAACACCGTCTGAAATGCCCACAAAGAACCATTGTAGCTACATGGTAAGACCAAGTATGGGATACCTTTATCTGTCGTATGTGGCATAAGACCACACACCCAACAATTTGTTGTGTTCACTACTAATTGGTGTTGGTGCAAAAGCTGAATGAAGGAGTTATTGATAAACTCAAATCTTCTAGTGGACTCATGCTCAGGCAGAGGGTGAAAAGAATGCGAAGAAACAGTAGGAGGAGGTATGGGCTGTGTAGTGGATGCAAAGGTCACTTGAAAAGAGAATAAAACATATCCTATTAAAAACATCATTACACTGAGCAACATGAAAATGCATATTATCAAAAATCTTTTCTTTGTCATTATTGTAGACATTCTGGCTTTAAAGTTCATCTGTATGGCAGGTCTCTCCATCTCGAAAAACTCCATCCTCTCTAAATAGCTGCCCGCGGCGGTAGGGTGTTCTATGCTAAAGAATGCTTCTGTCAGTCCAGGGCAACTCCCTTAGACCAACCAGAACTGTCGACCTAACGTCTTCAGCTGCACTCCAAAGACTTAAGCAACCGCGACCCTAGCAGCTGAACCCGGATGGCGATTCAAAAAACAAAAATAAGCACGTTTCTCAGATGAGAGAGCTGCACAATCAAAAAATAAAAAATTATTTTATTTGTCCATAGTTCTCGGCCTCAGATTATAGCTGTTCTTTCCAGGTACTGTCTGGTTCTGAAATAAGAGTTCAGGCTCTGTAGTGTTCAATCGACTTGACGGTGGCACAGCTTCTTGCAGGATATTGTCGCTTTCTTGTTCAGAAAATGTTCCTTTTACACGTGCATCGCTAAAAGGCAGAAAACGAGGCACACTCTCAGTCTCAGAATCAGCGATACTCTCCTGGATCCTGCGGTCATACAGGAGAGGCAGTGGGACCCTATTACAGTGTACGCCGTGGACCCAGTGCTTTTTACCTTCTACTCGAACAGCTGATCTCGATGAGAGAAGAACAAGGTGAGGTCCGGTCCAACGGGGCTGGTCATTCTTTGTCCGCTGGAAGTTCCGGATCAGCACCCATGATCCAGGATCGATAGGATGTCCTGGAGCTTCAGAGACTGGAGGCAGAGTATCATGAACCTGTTGGTGTAAAACACGCAATTTAGCCGTCAATTTGTACAAATAATCAAGCAGTACAGGATGTTTGAGTTCACTATATTTTTTCGGCCTTGGCACTCCCCATATATTGGCCGGACGGCCAAACACAATCTCGTAGGGACTAAGTCCCACTCGCGAGTGAATAGTCATTCTCGTTGCTAGGAGTGCTAAAGGTAAAGCGTCAGGCCATTTAAGACCAGAACTCGCTTTGCCAACTTTAATTTCAATGTGCCATTGTAGCATTCTACTAATCCAGATGATTGGGGGTGATTTGCAGCATGGAATTTCTGTTGGATGGCATTCCAAATCTAGGGAAGAATTCCTTGACTAGGGCTTTAGCTGTGGATATGGCAGTGTTATCTTTTAAAGGATATGCTTCCACCCATCTCGAAAAAAGGCGCAAACAACAACCAGTACGTATTTCAAATTGTTGCACCTTTCCATATGAATAAAATCTAGCTGCAAATCCTCGAACGGATACGTTGGAGGAGCAAAATGACCAGCTGGAGTTGGAGTTCCCCTACCAGGATTGTATTTCAGACACATCATACAGTTCTTCAACAGGTTCTCTGCACATTTTGGGATTCCCGCATTCTGCCATACTGGAGCCAACAACTTACAAATCCCTTTCACACTAATATGTGCCATTCCATGAGCCATCGTCACCACTGGAAGCACATACGCATCGGGTGACAACTATCTCTGATGCTCTGACAATTCAACCCAACAACCATTCGAATCCAATCTACCCTTACTTTCTCTCCATTCATTCAATTCTTTCTCTGTAGCTTCAGCTTGAATGGATTTCACGCTCTCAATCGTATCTTCACACATTCCAACATAACCAACCCATCTTGCAGAGCCTGCTACATACATTCGATTCGTACCATCTTTTGCTGTTTCTTTTGCGATCTCATCAGCAAATGCATTACCACAACCAACATCATCAGTAACATTTTTGTGTGCACTGCATTTCACAATCGCAACTTGTAACGGTAAAGTCAGTGATTTAAGAAGCTCATTCACCAACTGTCCATGCTGGATCTTCGTCCCATGCGAAGTTAAAAATTCACGTTCACGCCACAAACGTCCAAAGCTATGAGCCACGCCAAAAGCGTATTGGCTGTCAGTATATATGGTCACTCTCATAACTTTCAACAACACGCACGCTCTGATAAGTGCAATCAATTCTGCTGCTTGTGCTGAATTATGTGGGATACGTGCATTTCAACAATCGTATGCAAAGTCGTAACAGCATATGCCGCAGTCGTATCACCATTCGGCAACTTAAAGCACGAACCATCAACCCACAAAGTACCATCACATTCAGGAAGAGGAGTATCCCTAAGATCTATTCTCACTTTCGTTTCTTCTTCAGTTCTCAGAAAACAGTCATGCTGATCTTCACTATCATCATCTGTCTCAACTGATTCAACGTGTTGTATCGTTTGATGTGCACATGACTCGCTAACAACGTCAACTCATAACCTGACAACCGAGCACTAGTTAAATGCTGTGTCTTCGTACAGTTCAACAAGGTATCCAATGCATGTGGAACTATGACAACTAACATGTTATCCATAACCAAACCAGCAGACTGTCGAATTGAAACAGCCGCTGCCGCCGTAGCTCTCAAGCAACTCGGCAACGCTCTAGCTACCGGATCTAAAGTCGATGAAAAGTAAGCACATGGACGTTGCTTATCGCCAAACTGTTGAGTCAAAATGCAGTACAAAATTATGGTGGTAGTGTTTCTCAAAAATGAGAAAGCGTCAGCACATGTAAGTAATATGGTTCTCTAAGCACGTATACGTGTATTGTCACTTCTATATAGTTCCCAATATGAGGTGCACTGTCAACCTGTCAAACACCCACCACCTGGAGTGTTACACTTAGCAAAAAAGGGGAATTCTTTTGCTAATATTAAGTATCAAAAGAAGAACAGGCATCGATCAAGCACCCTCACAGAATATGTAACAATTCAAGTAATAATCATTAGTTAATCAAAAAACAATTCATTCGTGAAAAAAGGACTTCCAAAACATGGATCCAGAGCCAGGAGTTAGACTTCAAATCTTTTTATTTCGTAACCATTGAAAAATAGTTTCCAGCTCTGTGAGGGTGCTTGATCGATGCCTGTTCTTCTTTTGAAACTGTTGAGTCAAGACTGACAATGCACATCCCTCTCTCTCGTGTAAATACAATGTGAAAGTCTTACTGTAGTCGGGAGTACTCAACACAGGACCTGAACACAATGCGTTGCATAATTCGGAAAAGCTCGTTTGACATTCGTCAATCCAAGGAATAGGATTTGGAGTATCCTTAAGAGTAAGAGCTATCAAAGGCTTCGCTAACAAAGAAAAATTAGGGATCCGCTGTCTACAGTAAGATGTAATACCCAAAAGTGCACGTACTTCTCTCTATGTCGTAGGCACACTCATTTTCGCAATGGCTTGAATTCTTTCTGGGGTCAGTTTCCTTCCCTCCTTCGATAAGAGGTGACCTAAGTAGGTTACTTCTTGTTGACAAAATTGCAACTTCGAGAGAGAAACTTTGTGATGACAATCAGACAAATGATGTAGTAATGACAAAGTGGCTTCCCTGCAAATCTCCTCAGTGTCAGCAGCAACTAGTAAATTATCTACGTATTGGATAAGGGCTGCACCATCAGGTAGAGTCAACAGATCAAGTTGTGTTTTCAAAGCTTGACTATAGATCGATGGACTCTCGCAATAACCTTGAGAAGCAGGTTTAAAGCGAAAACTGCGACCTCCTAAAGAGAATCCAAAAATGTCCCTACTCTCCATGGCCATCCGGATGCTGAAGAAAGCATTCTTCAAGTCAATCACCGAAAACCATGTAGCAGTAGCTGGAACCAGAGTCAACAAGGCTGTAATGTCAGGCACAACTGGAAATTGTGGAACAACAATCTTGTTCACTTCGCGAAGATCGGTGACAAACCTATATACAGGAGGCTGTGAAGGATCAGTTCACTTCAAAACAGGCAAAACAGGACTATTGCACACATTACCTCTTGTTTCCTCAATGACACCCTTTTCGATCAGATCATAAATAATCGCTAAAAGTGCATGCTCACCATCACTCGAGATACGATACTGTGGAATGCGTGGTAACTTAGCATTCGCCTTCAGTGTCACGACATATGGAGGAATGTCCAATAGACCCACATCAATCGGACCAGTAGCCCACAATGAATCTGGTAAGAGAGACAATTCAGATGGAAGACAATCTTTCGACACATACATCGGAGAGATCACTCTCTTGCCTAAAGTAAGATGTACTCCTGATGGAGAACAATACAATGTTGCATACAATCTCTTCAACAAATACAATCCCAATAAATTCTCATTACAACCTGTAGTCAAAAGAAGGGGTGCTTCGATCTTACGCGGACCAACAGAAAGAGACAATGGAGCAGAAATCGGATTCGTAACGGGGCGCCAGAAAAACCTACAGAAACATTACCAAAGCCAGACAAAGGTGCGCCAGGGAGTTTAGAATGCATAATAGAACTCTTTGTAGCACCAGTATCCAACAGAAAAGGTTCTGACACACCTGATGTAATCACTACAACATAAGGTCCACTCTGATCTACTGGAACTGAAACAACTCCCTCTCTTTGTCCATGGCTGTCCTAACAACCTTTACCATTCGCTTCATCACCTTCAACATAATAATCGTCCACATAGTACTGTGGTGTCCTACCAGACGAACTCTGCTGCTGATCAAAACTATTCATTGAGTTCTGCGGAGGCAAAGGACGTACATTCTGTCCGCGACCTCTACCTCTAGGCACTTGTTGAGCACTCTACCTCTCACGCCAGAAGCACCATTCGTGCGTTGTAACAAAACCGGACAACTATTCTTGTAATGACCCTCTTCTTTGCAATACGCACACTGATTAGGCCCATACGGAAAACTCTGTTGAGAAGGCTCGTTTCTTTGCGAGTTTCTCGAATACTGCTGAGGTTGCTGATAATCGTGCTGAATAGGAATACGGGGTGGATAAGCTTGCTGTAGAAGAACTTTAGTCTTCAATTCCTTAGTCTTCTTATCCACTTTCTCTAACTCATCTTTGCGCCTATTTTCATAGTACTGGGCAGTAGCCAAAATTTGGGCTGACGTGGAAACAGCCCAAGCACTTTCAGAATCCTTCAACTCATTGCATAATTCAGGAAGCAAATTATGTACAAACTTGTCAACAAACAATCTCTGACCACCCTCGGTAGCCATATCCTGACCACTATGATCTACGAAGGTCTCTTCGAACCTCGTGAAAAAGTCGGACACTGTTTCGTCTTTCTTCGGCTTACATGCAGACAACTTGTCCCAATTGACACGTAATTCGGGCATTAAAGTCTTCATATACGTAATAATTTTCTCAGGAAGTTCAGTAATCAAATCCTCAGACTTAGCACCGCCAACTTGTCTATTGTCGGCGTCCCTAAGATTAACCCATGATTCACCTAATTCAACCGCATGATCCGTATGACGAATCTTACTCCAAATAGGTTAGGGAACAACATTGCCAAACAACATGTCGATGTCCGCCAAATTCATAATACACGAACTCTCAGTTTGAGTCAACTCTTCATAGTACCCTGCTGGATTTTTGCGTGGATCAGGCAAAGACTTCTTAATAGCTAAGACTTCAGCACGTTTCCATGGAACATGTACCCAAACACACTGAAAATGAGCCGGTACAGCTGGCGGATTATTACCTACACCAGCAGGCACTTCTTCCTTCCACACAGGAGGAACTTCCCTCATCGGATATTGTCGTGCCTTTCTCCCAACTGAAGAATCAGACTCAAACAATTGTCGAGAAGGAGACTCACTCCTAAATGACAACAACGTTGCAACCGCTTTCTCAACATCAGATGGACTCACAATCGTTCCCTTCGCAAATTCGGAATGTAAGCTATACAACTTATCAGGAGCTTGTCCTACTTCCTCATCCCATTTCTCAACAAGAAAAGCACACATTTTATCAAAAACGTGCCGTTGCTTCGGTGCTTCCCATTGAAGGAAAACCTGCATAACACCCTCAAGATCATATCGCGTATCGTACATAATCCATTTACGCGCCATACGGTCCAAAATCGTACACTCATCCATATTCGGCAACTGACTACGTGACTGTCTATGCTCAATAACAGGGGACATACCCAACTGTCCCAACAAAGGAGAAAAGAATCCAGTAACTGCAGTTGTCATTTGTTGTCTAGCAGAAGGAGAATGTGAAAGAATAAGAGAAGACGGATCAGTAGCAGAAGAATTTAAAGTCGGAATGGAGGAAACATTAAGAACAGGCGTAGAAATAGCAGACGAAGAAGGAGACAAAGGTGGCGGGCCCTGAGGAGGCTGCGCCAAAGGAAGAGTAGCCAACGGAAAAAGAGTTGGCTGTGGTGGAATCACAGGTGGCACAACAACTGGGGGTTGTGCAATCACAGCTGGTGGCAGTGGTGCCGTAGCACTCTGTGGTGAATTCAAGAGATGTGACATTAAAGGATCTTTCTCAAGATCTTCCCTTCCTTCCTGCTCTTTATGCGGCAAAACTGGGTAGCATCTATCTACCGCTAACTTGTTCACCCTAAGCATTTGTTCGCTTTCCTGCTCTTCCTCATTATCCCTAAACGCAACCGCTGCTTGTACCATAGACAAACCTCGTTCTCGTTTATTTTTCTTCGCTAATTTCATTTCTCTCTGTTTGGCTTCTTTGGGCCATGTGCAAAAAGAGTCAAACATTGCCGGCCGGGCTTTCTTCTTAAAAAGTCTAAACTCTAAGTTATCCAAAATCTCCGTGTCAAAACTACCATATTGAGGCCATTTTAAAACACGATCTTTCCTGGTGTATCGGATCCATACTTCATTATATGCGATAGGGCCTTCCCCAAGTTTCACATAGAGTTCATAGGTTGGAGTTTCAATCGGAGGAACCGGACACGAGTCCTCCAATCGGGAATCCTTATTACAACCAAAACAAAACATATTTCCAAGACTGCTAATACCAGGCATCTACGCTCTCTAGTCTAGCTTCAAACTTCAAAGGATTATCGAATACGATAGTCTCGCGAATACACGAGTCCTTTGGCTTTGGGATTTGCAGATTCCAAATCAAAGCGATCCTAGAAGGATACCAAAACTAAAAACCAAACTAAGGACTGGGAGACTCTACACTCATACTTAACTGAAGGTATCGATGACGTCACCAGAAAACTCGTCTACCGTTTCGCTCTACCAATTGCAAGGGTCCAAAACAGGGCGATAGTCAGGGCAACTGTCCTTCGTAGCCGTCGGGAAGTGCGGAAACTCGCAGCAAAGACTTTCAGACCACGTCGACATACAGGGGTCGATGAAGTGGCTGGCCTTCCTCCAGAATTTTCACACGAAGCTCCTCACGAACCTCTGGCTTGGACCCGTACCGCAGAAATCGCCCCACGTTGGACGCCAACTGAAGTACTGGGTTTTAAGACCCAGCGGTGCCAGGGTACACACCCGAAGACTTCGAGTCCTTCCTGTTTCAGATAACAGAAACACAGAGTCTTCTAGGTGAAGTCAAATATCATATTTATTGGCTGCAGCCAGTAATAGGTATCCTAGAAGTACAACACAGTGTATGTTCTCAGGAGACTGCTCAATCTTACAAAACCAGCCTTCTCTTTTTATACAAAATATTATGCTTTAGGCAAACATTCCTTATTTTACAGTAGACCATTCACATATTTCCACTACAAAGAAAAAGCAGAGTCATGATGACAAGCCCATATTTCAGTTTGTCCGACCCACAATCAACTATCCGGCAAGGCCCAGTATTTCCATCAGATATCGACGGACCCCTAATAAAAACGGCCACCTCCTCATCGTAAATCAAGTCATAAAGAAAGAAACAGAGACAGGTGTGTGTGAGATTAGACATAGCTGTTGTGCGATGAAAAGGTTTATGACATGTTGTGCTTCGATGCTAATCTCATTCGGCCACTGGGAAAGGAACTGGCCAAACAGGTTTGGTTTCAGGCAGTGGACTCAGCTCGCCCAGGTCACAGAGGAGTCAGCGAAGGTATATGTGTCTTTCTGACTTGATCTTGGCTTTAGTCATTGTGCCTAGGTGAGGGCAATCACAAAATGGCTGCCGTTCACAAAATGGAACCCGAGGGTTCTAGACGGAAACTTCGATTTCGAGGTGACTTCGTCACTCGAATATGACGGAAATACTTGTGCATAGTATCTCAATCATTACCGGTCTGCTAATACCAAAATCGTCATGATACGACGATGTTTATAACACGAGTCCAGAATCTTCAGTACTACACCCCTCCTTCACCAGTGTGAGAGTTCCTCTAACAGGGTGGCCATACAGGAGTTCAAAGGGCCTTAACATTAAGGACTTCTGAGGCACCTCCCTATAGGCAAACAACAGGCATGGTAGAAAGACGCCCAACTTCCGTCTCATGGGCTCCGCTAGGCACATAATTATAACTTTCAGGGTGCGGTTGAACCTTTCAGCCAGCCCATTTCCTTGAGGGAGGTAAGGAGTGATGAACTTATAGGTTACTCCACACTCCTCCCACAGAGACTTCATGTTCCTAGAGATGAAGTTGGTATCCCGGTCGGAGACCACCTCTCTGGAGAACCCCACACGGGAAAAGATCCCCATCCACGCATGGCCCACCACGGGTGCTGTGATTGTCCTGAGAGGGACTGCTTCCGGGTACCGGGTGGCATGGTCTACTAAGACCAGGATGTACCTGTTGCCTAAGGCTGTCTTGGGGTCCAGGGGCTCCCCGATGTCGATGCCCACCCACTCCAAAGGGGTGCTCACTACAGGAAAGGGTTGGAGGGGTGCCTTGCACTTCCCTCCGCTCTTACCACTGGCCTGACATGTTTGGCAAGTTCTGCAAAAGGTACCAACGTGCCTCTTCATCTGGGGCCAGTAGAAGTGGGTGACAAGCCTCTGGAAGGTCTTGTCTTACCCCAGATGTCCTTTAGGAAGTTTCTGAAGCGCTCGTGTACCACCAGCACTGGGCTCAGCAAACGTAGGCTCACTATACAATGACTCATCTTCCCAGTAAATGAGATGATGTTTGGACGCTCCACCTCCTGCCTGGTCTGCAGCCTGTTGCTGCACACCAAGGAAGGAAGGGCACTCCTTCTACGCCTTGCAGAATTCCTCCCTGGAGGGCCCACCTTCTTGCTGCCAATGGGTCAGGTCAGGCAGGTTGCCCAGTTTGGCCACCTGTTCCCCTGTAGGTTCCAGGGCATCCCCCTTAGGTTCTGCTCCTTCCTGGACCGTGGGAACGGTGGGGCTGGTTACCCACGCCGCCTGCCTCTTCCTCTCCTGGCAGGTCTCTGGGCCACTGTTTCTGGCTCCAGTTCTGCTGAACCACCCTGACTGGCGGCTATAGCACGCATGGTTATACAGATCCACGCAGGCAACCACAACATCTCCAGGTGAGTTCAGTGCTTCACATCCATCCATGGAGAACTCTCCAGGTCATTACCTAGCAGACAGTCTACAGGCAAGGCATCACTGACATCAACTTCCAAGAGACCAGAGACCCCTCCCCATTCAAAGGGAAGACCAGAGACCCCTCTCCCATTGATGATCACCTTCTGCCCGCATATCTTAGTGTTAGGGGGCAGTAAGGTTTCCTGGACCATCTCTTGGTCTCCTAAACAGACAAGGGTCATAACTGCTAGTCCCGCCTCCCCACTAGACATCAACTCCCCTCCCATAGCTACACTTGCTAACCCTGGGGCTGGAGCACCAGTGGGTGCTGGAGGTTTCTTGGGACATTTAGGAGCAAAGTGGCCCACCTCATTGCCGTGATAGCAGGTTGGGGGACCCCTGTTGTCCCTGTTGTCTCTGTTGTCCCGCCTGCCCCTAGGGGGCCTTCCATGGCTGTTTAGGTATGGGGGTGGGGATTCCTTTCCCGGGGAACTATTTTGGGGCCCTTGATAGAACTCCTTTTGGTTACCCTTGTCCCCCCCCCACTTTTCTGCTGAGGACCCTGCCCACCTTTGGCTGTGGTACCCACAATTCCTCTGAGGACCCTGGTACTGGTCCAGTGGTACGCCTCCTTAGCAAGCTCAATGGGGTCTGTCAGCTTGCTGTCTAAAAGATGCTGGCGCAGCTCTGGAACACAAAGACTACTCAAGTGCTCCTAAATAATTAAATGCAACAACCCCTCATAATCAGTTACTTTGATGCCCTTCATCCAACCTTCCAGTGCGCGCGAGTACAAATTCACACACTCCATCCAAGTCTCAGACTCTCTCTTCTTAGAGTTCTTAAACTGTAGTCTGTACTGCTCTGGAGTAAGTCCATACCTGAGACATAAGGCCTCCTTTATATTAGGGTAGGTCATGGTACCTGCTAACTCTAAGGGCTCTAGAGCGCTCCTCCCAGAAGCCTCAAAATGCTTCCACAGGCCCGCCCCCCAGTGCTGCTCAGGCACACCATTCATTCTTAATGCAATCTCATAAGAAGTAAACCGGGCATAAAAATCCTCACTCCTGTGGTAATTCTGTACCAGATCCTTGGGAATACATACTTTACCCCCCTGCACTGGCTGTGCGCTGCCACCATTTGAACTGGAAACCACCTGTTCGGCCTTAAGATCCAGTACTCTCATGCTCAATTCATGAGCCAAAAGCAATTTCTTTTCCTCCAAGGCACGGGCACCTTTGCTCTCCTCTGCTGCCTTTTCCTTCACCATTTCCAATTGCTTTATCTTTAACATCATGACTTCCAAGTCATATTCTCTCACTCTTTTATTTTTCTCTAACTCTTCTGGAGTGAAACTCCTACTGGAATGGTTTCTGCCAGGCCTTGAGCCTGGTCTGTTCACAGTCAGATCTTGGGGTTGAAAACCATTCCCTCTTGGGCCTCCCAGTTGGCCTTCAAGTCTCTCTGCAGCTCTTCCTTCCTGAAGCTGCTTTTTATGGGGCACTCAAACTTGTTTCAGAATTTCTAAGCTCTGTAACTTTGTAGGAATACAAATCCTCAATGACAAACTCCAATTCTGCCTCTATACTTAGTGCCTTCCCATTTAGTGACATGATGCTTTGAAGAGTCATTAAAAAAATAGAAACAATCAAAAATAAACATAGTATGCGGTGGTGTAGTGGTTTGCACTCACTAGTGATGTAAACCAATCACTGTGGGTCTAGTACAAATACAAGTTCAAATCCCATTGCTGACCAACAATGTTAGAGCTGGGAGTCTCTAGTTGGCAGTGGTAGGTACCACTGTCCAAATAGGGACCCTTGCTTCTAGTCAGGGTAAGGAGGAAACCCTCTGAGATAACCCCTGCTCACCCCCTTTGGTAGCTTGGCACGAGCAGTCAAGGCTGATTAAAGGTAATGTGTGAAGTATTTGTACTTTTGTACAAATTTGTACCAAAACTCACAGTAACACAGTGAAAACACCACAAACTGACTCCACAACGGTTTAGAAAAACTAAAGGTATTTAATCTAAAATACACAAGGCCAAAATGAAAAAAATCCAACATACACCATTCAAGAATATGGTTTCAAAAGAGTTCTTAAAGTTGCGATAAAATAATCCACAGTTGCGTGAAACATCACAGTTGCGTCACGTTTAGCTAACGGTCCCTTTAGATACGACAAAGTTCCAAAACAGAAGCTGGTGCGGTGGAAAACAAGCGATGTGTCACTCCTGAGACCCTGGGGAGGCGATGCGACAACCTCGCCGGATGTTGCGGTGACTCCGTTCTGTATGGGGAGGGAGGCAATACCTTGTATGGTTTCCGGTGCGGAAGTTCCGTAGTAAAAAAAACTTGCAAAGGCACGATGCGATGATCTTTGGGGCTGCGACGATCTCCGGGGCGACGATGCACACTCCAGCGGGCAATTTTCCTCTAGCAGCTCCTCGATGTGATGGCTCTGCGATGATGTTCGTAGCGACGTGATGCGGTCCGCAAGCAAGAAGGTGCGACGATGATCGCAGCGATGGCAATCTTCCCACACCGGACTGGTGCCTCCCGCAAACGAAGGATGCAACGACACTGACAGCGGCAACAGGCGCTACGACGATCTCGGCCTTCGTAGCGGTGGGAATTTCCTCGCACTGACGGGGATGTGCTCCGCAAGTGAGCGATGCAATAAAACTTGCAGAAAGTCTTTAAAATCTTGGTTTCCAGCTTCCCAACACAGTAGTTAAAAGTAGTAGTAGTAGTACCTAGTTAATGTCACCCCATTTATAAATGCTGTGGATTGCCTAGGGGACCTTTTGTGACGCATCGTGGCAGGGTCTTTGCCTTTTCTATTTATATTGTACTAATCTCCTTTTCTCCTGCCTATATCAGTAATTCCCTTGGGGAACCCGCTTCTATTCTGTTTTACAACTTCCAGAGGCACCATGACTGGCCCAGGCACTCTAGGAAGGACAGAACTCTCTCAGCAGAGTTCAGGGAAGCTGGGGATGAAGTCCTTTTGTTCCTGGTACTTCTTAACAGGGAGCAAGCTCTTCTCAGGCCCTTGGAGATTTCTTCAAGCAAGGGGACACAGCACAAAGCAAAGTCCTTCCCCTCTCCTTGGCAGCAAAGCAACAGCAGGTCAGTCCAGCAGAGCAACAGCAGGACAGTCTTCCTTCTTCAGTTTCAGTTTTCTCCTTGGCAGAGGTTCCTTCTTGATTCCAGGATGATCTAATTTTCTGTAGCCTGGGGTCCTGTACTTATACCTCTAAAAGTCATTGAGTCCTGTGTGCTGGAGGGCTCTGAGCCCGGTCTGAACCAGCTCTGGGTGTTCCTTGAGCACTTTGTTTTCCTGGTCTCTCCTTTCCTTTCAGGGGGAGGGACAGGGTTGTCAGCCGCCCAGCAGGAGCTGGAGCCAGCATTATGGAAGGCAGGAACAGCCCTATTCAGGCCCAGGTGTTATCCCCTCCCACCACTCAAGATGCAGATGCAGTCATTTAGCCTAGGGCTGACTCAGCCAGACACCTGGGGGCTCCCAGCCTCTGTCACTCTTGAACCAGACAGTCAATTCACAAAAGGCCAAGGCACACAGAAAGGTCAGACAAGAGAACAGCAACTTTCTAAAAGTGCTGTTCTCAAACACAGGATTTAAAAACAACCTCTCCTAAAAGATTTGTTATTCAATTCTGAGTTCAGGGATTCCAGACTTTTATGTCCTACCTTGCTCCTATGGGAAGATATGCTGTAAGCCACTGTAGACAGCATTCCCCATGATAGCCTATGGGCAAGGTAGCCTTACAATAGTGAAAAATTAAAATGGCTGCCTTTCACTATCAGAGCATGTCACCTGCACTAGTACATGCTCTACCTCTCCCATCCACTGTAACCTGCCCAAGGGGGTACCTTGGGCCTTCCATAGGGGTGGCCAATGTGCACAGAAAGGGAAGGGTTAGGACTGGCCAGTGGGGGCACTGACCAGGAGGACATGGCAGTTCACAGACTGCACACAGGCACTGCGGTGGCAGGCCTGAGACACCATTTTAGGGCTACTCATATGGGTGGCACAATCAGTGCTGCAGGCCCACTAGGAGAATGTGTTATCACCAGCCCTGGCACACTTAGTGCACCTTACTAGGGACTTCTTGGTGACACAAATATGCTAATCATGGATAACCAATCACAATACCAATTTACACAGGGAGCACTTGCACAGTGACAAAGTGCCCAAAGCATCTAACCAGCAAAAACAAAATCTAGCACAGCATCAAAAATACAGGCGGTAGAGGCAAAAAGATAGGGGAAAACCACGCCAAAAATGCCAGGTCTAACACGTGTTCCCTCCAGCTGAAAGTGGGGAGACCCACCCTCCTGGGAGTTCTCTTCACTAAGGCTGAAAAACCTGGACAGACCTTCAGCATTGGCGTGTGCTGTGCCAGGGCTGTGTTCCACTGTAAAGTCCATTCCCTGTATGGAGATGGACCACCTCAACAGTTTTGGGTTCTCACCCCTCATCTGCATTAACCATCTGAGGGGTCTGTGGTCTGCCTGAACACAGAAGTCAGTCCCAAACAGGTAAGGACTCAGCTTCTTCAGAGCCCAGACCACAGCAAAAGCTTCCCTTTCAATTGCACTCCACCTCTGCTCCCTGGGGAGTAGCCTCCTACTAATGAAAGCTACAGGTTGGTCCCAGCCCTCGTTGTTGATCTGTGAGAGTACTGCTCCCACACCATGCTCTGAAGCGTCTGTCTGCACTATGAACTCACTGGAAAAGTCAGGTGCCTTGAGCACCAGTGTTGTTCACATGGCAGTCTTCAGTGCATCAAAAGCAGTTTGGCAGGCTTCGGTTCAATTCACTTTCCGGGGCTGTTTCTTGGAAGTCAGCTCTGTCAAGGGGGCAACGATGGTGCCACGTTCCTTGACAAACTGTCTGTAATACCAATTGAGACCTAAAAAGGCTCTCACCTCTGTCTGGGTCTTGGGGGCTCCCAAGCCAGAATGGTATCAATTTTCGCCTGTAGGGGCGCCACCTGGCCGCTCCCTACCTGGTGTCCCAAATACACCACAGATCTCTGTCCTACCTGGCATTTGCTGGCCTTGATAGTGAGGCCTGTCCTTTGCAGAGCCTTCAACACTTCACAGATGTGTTGCAAGTGTTCTTCCCACGTGGAGCTGAACACAGCAATGTCATCCAGGTATGCGACGCTGAATTCATGCAAACCGATCAGTAACTGGTTAACCAGTCTCTGGAATGTGGCAGGCGCCTTCTTTAACCCAAGGGGCATGACTCCGAACTGGAAGTGCTCCTCTGGCATTGAGAATGCAGACCTCTCTTTGGTCCCCTCAGTTAAGGCAATCTGCCAGTACCCAAAAGTTAAATCAAATGTACTGAGGTACTGGGCAGCTCCCAACTGATCCACGAGCTCATCAGCTCTGGGGATGGGGTGTGCATCAGTCTTGGTGACCGCATTTAGCCCACGGTAGTCCACACAAAACCGGAGTTCTGGAGTGCCACTGGGAGCAGCAGCTTTTGGCACTAAGACCACTGGGCTAGCCCAGGGGCTGCTGGAGGGCTCAATTACCCCTAGCACCAACATCTTGGAAACCTCTTCCTTGATGCTGGCCCTGACCTTGTCAGCAACCCTGTAAAATTTCTGTTTCACAGGCAGGCTATCTCCAGTGCCCACATCATGGATGCACCAATTGGTGATACCTGGGGTCAGGGATAACAGGGAGGCAAACTGACCCAACACCTGGCGACAGTCCCTATGCTGTTCTGGGTTCAGGGTGGGTGAGAGGACCACACCATCCACTGACCCGTCTTGCTCCTTGGCTGCCAGGAGGTCAGGGAGAGGATCACTATCCTGTTCCCTTCCAGCATCTGTAGCCATGAGCATTGTCACTTCAGAGCTCTCAAAGTGGGGTTTGAGGCGGTTCACATGCAAGACTCTCAGGGGCTGCCCGGGAGTCTTCAAGTTAACCAGGTAAGTTACTTCGCTCTTGCGCTCCACCACCTCATATGGCCCAGTCCACTTGTCTTGGAGCGCACAAGGCTCCACTGGCGCCATCACACACACTTTCTGCCGAGGTTGAAATTCGACCAGAGTGGTATTCTGGTCGTACCATCTTTTCATTTCGTACTGGATAGCTTCCAGGTTCCTCTGAGCGAGCTTCCTGAAGTGTTGTGTCTGGTTACAGAAGGCTAGCACATAGCTGAACACATTCTGGAGTGTTTTCCCACAGGATATCTCCCACCCCTGAAGTACTGGGATTTAAGACCCAGTCGGTGCCAGGGTACACACCCGAAGACTTTGAGTCCTTCCTGTTTCAGACTACAGAAACACAGAGTCTTCTAGGTGAAGTCAAAGATCGTATTTATTGGCTGCAGCCAGTAACAGGTATCCTAGAAGTACAACACGGTGTATGATCTCAGGAGACTGCTCAATCTTACAAAACCAGCCTTCTCTTTTTATACAAAATATTATGCTTTAGGCAAACATTCCTTATTTTACAGTTGACCATTCTCATATTTCCACTACAAAGAAACTGCAGAGTCATGATGACAAGCCCATATTTCAGTTTGTCCAACCCACAATCAACTATCTGGCAAGGCCCAGTATTTCCATCAGATATCGACGGACCCCTAATAAAAACGGGCACCTCCTCATCGTAAAGCCAGTCATAAAGAAAGAAACAGAGACAGGTGTGTGTGAGATTAAACATAGCTGGTGTGCGATGAAAAGGTTTATGACATGTTGTGCTTCGATGCTAATCTCATTCGGCCACTGGGAAAGGAACTGGCCGAACAGGTTTGGCTTCAGGCAGTGGACTCAGCTCGCCCAGGTCACAGAGGAGTCAGCGAAGGTATACGTGTCCTTCTGACTCGATCACGGCTTTAGTCATTGTGCCTAGGTGAGGGCAATCACAAAATGGCTGCTGTTCACAAAATGGAACCCGAGGGTTCAAGACGGAAACTTCGATTTCGAGGTGACTTCGTCACTTGAATATGACGGAAATACTTGTGCATAGTATCTCAATCATTACCGGTCTGCTAATACCAAAATCGTCATGATACGATGATGCTTATGACACGAGTCCAGAATCTTCAGTACTACAGCCCCTCCTTTTGCCCTTACATAGGCAATAACCTATACTCATGCTAATCTGAGTCCAGGTCTGTATTCATAAAGTCATTGAGATGCTGCTGTAGCATCATCCTATTACTTAGCTCGTTTCTTGATACAGGTTTCCTTACACATGATGTACCACAGAGGCCACATATTGCAGGAGCACACTGTACACACAGGCAGAACAGGAAAAGAATGGCTAAGATCATCCTAATGACTATCAGAAGCTTCCATCCCCAGGCGGATATCAGTTCCCAGAACCACCCCATCAATGACCAATCTCCTTTATCCATGAGGATAGATTCAGAGATCATATGCAATTTGGAAATGGCCTGGTAAACTGTCGGAGCGTTGTAGGGGATGAAAATACAGCAACTTGATTGGATCACTTTACATACCCCACCTCGGTCTGCAAGTATGACATCTAAGGCGACCCTATTCTGAAGAGTCATAAGGCGATCCGACTGGAGCTCAGCCGTCAAATTACTAAGGGTACCGGCAGTCTCATCTACGGTGGATTCAACCACCCTTGTCAATTGCCTTATGTTCCTGCTGTTGACCATAGGTCCCCAAAACAGCAGAAAACCCTTCACGAAATCTCCAAATTCTTGTCCTGCAGTGTCTTCCTTACTCATGGCACCTCTAACTATCCTTGTCCTGTGGCAATCTGCTTTAGCCGTGTAGGTGGGAGGCAACAGGAACGAACCAAAACATGTGCCCGAAAAATCAGGGGGCAACCATGTATAGGCTCTATCATGGCAGATGAAATAGGTACCCTTAGCTGCTAGAAACGGAGGGAAAGTCTGAGACACAAAAACGTATGTCTCAGTGCAGATACTTTTCCCTAACTCCGGGATTCTTGCCATTACCTTGCAGACATATGTGAACCTGATGGGGTACGATCCAAATCGAGGAGGATCTCTTTGCTCGCTGGTTCTCACTCAAAGCAACTCCATATTTTGTTACATTCCATCTAACGTAAGCTTGCAACTCATCTCTAGGAATCGTTCTGTACGAGTCAATTGTTCTGCTAATATTTGCAATTCCTACTACCAATGCTTTGTTGCTCGAGTTACTTCTTGTGGAACGCGGAGGATATGGTTCGATAGCATATATGAACACCATCTGAAATGCCCACAAAGAAGCATTGTAGCTACATGGTAAGACCAAGTATGGGATACCTTTATCTGTCGTATGTGGCATAAGACCACACACCCAACAATTTGTTGTGTTCACTACTAATTGGTGTTGGTGCAAAAGCTGAATGAAGGAGTTATTGTTAAACTCAAATCTTCTAGTGGACTCATGCTCAGGCAGAGGGTGAAAAGAATGCGAAGAAACAGTAGGAGGAGGTATGGGCTGTGTAGTGGATGCAAAGGTCACTTGAAAAGAGAATAAAACATATCCTATTAAAAACATCATTACACTAAGCAACATGAAAATGCATATTATCAAAAATCTTTTCTTTGTCATTATTGTAGACATTCTGGCTTTAAAGTTCATCTGTTTGGCAGGTCTCTCCATCTCGAAAAACTCCAGCCTCTCTAAATAGCTGCCCGCGGCGGTAGGGTGTTCTATGCTAAAGAATGCTTCTGTCAGTCCAGGGCAACTCCCTTAGACCAACCAGAACTGTCGACCTAACGTCTTCAGCTGCACTCCAAAGACTTAAGCAACCGCGACCCTAGCAGCTGAACCCGGATGGCGATTCAAAAAACAAAAATAAGCAAGTTTCTCAGATGAGAGAGCTGCACAATCAAAAAATAAAAAATAATTTTATTTGTCCATAGTTCTCGGCCTCAGATTATAGCTGTTCTTTCCAGGTACTGTCTGGTTCTGAAATAAGAGTTCAGGCTCTGTAGTGTTCAATCGACTTGACGGTGGCACAGCTTCTTGCAGGATATTGTCGCTTTCTTGTTCAGAAAATGTTCCTTTTACACGTGCATCGCTAAAAGGCAGAAAACGAGGCACCCTCTCAGTCTCAGAATCAGCGATACTCTCCTGGATCCTGCGGTCATACAGGAGAGGCAGTGGGACCCTATTACAGTGTACGCCGTGGACCCAGTGCTTTTTACCTTCTACTCGAACAGCTGATCTCGATGAGAGAAGAACAAGGTGAGGTCCGGTCCAACGGGGCTGGTCATTCTTTGTCCGCTGGAAGTTCCGGATCAGCACCCATGATCCAGGATCGATAGGATGTCCTGGAGCTTCAGAGACTGGAGGCAGAGTATCATGAACCTGTTGGTGTAAAACACGCAATTTAGCCGTCAATTTGTACAAATAATCAAGCAGTACAGGATGTTTGAGTTCACTATATTTTTTCGGCCTTGGCACTCCCCATATATTGGCCGGACGGCCAAACACAATCTCGTAGGGACTAAGTCCCACTCCCGAGTGAATAGTCATTCTCGTTGCTAGGAGTGCTAAAGGTAAAGCGTCAGGCCATTTAAGACCAGAACTCGCTTTGCCAACTTTAATTTCAATGTGCCATTGTAGCATTCTACTAATCCAGCTGATTGGGGGTGATTTGCAGCGTGGAATTTCTGTTGGATGCCTAGCCCCACACATACTTTCTTCATCACTCGACCCACAAACTCATTTCCATTGTCACTCCAGACCATTCTTGGCATTCCAAATCTAGGGAAGAATTCCTTGACTAGGGCTTTAGCTGTGGATATGGCAGTGTTGTCTTTTAAAGGATATGCTTCCACCCATCTCGAAAAAAGGCGCAAACAACAACCAGTACGTATTTCAAATTGTTGCACCTTTCCATATGAATAAAATCTAGCTGCAAATCCTCGAACGGATACGTTGGAGGAGCAAAATGACCAGCTGGAGTTGGAGTTCCCCTACCAGGATTGTATTTCAGACACATCATACAGTTCTTCACCAAGTTCTCTGCACATTTTGGGATTCCCGCATTCTGCCATACCGGAGCCAACAACTTACAAATCCCTTTCACACTAATATGTGCCATTCCATGAGCCATCGTCACCACTGGAAGCACATACGCATCGGGTGACAACTATCTCTGATGCTCTGACAATTCAACCCAAAAACCATTCGAATCCAAACAACCCTTACTTTCTCTCCATTCATTCAATTCTTTCTCTGTAGCTTCAGCTTGAATGGATTTCACGCTCCCAACCCATCTTGCAGAGCCTGCTACATACATTCGATTCGTTACATCTTTTGCTGTTTCTTTTGCGATCTCATCAGCAAATGCATTACCACAACCAACATCATCAGTAACCTTTTTGTGTGCACTGCATTTCACAATCGCAACTTGTAACGGTAAAGTCAGTGATTTAAGAAGCTCATTCACCAACTGTCCATGCTGGATCTTCGTCCCATGCGAAGTTAAAAATTCACGTTCACGCCACAAACGTCCAAAGCTATGAGCCACGCCAAAAGCGTATTGGCTGTCAGTATATATGGTCACTCTCATAACTTTCAACAACACGCACACTCTCGTAAGTGCAATCAATTCTGCTGCTTGTGCTGAATTATGTGGGATACGTGCAGTTTCAACAATCGTATGCAAAGTCGTAACAGCATATGCCGCAGTCGTATCACCATTCGGCAACTTAAAGCACGAACCATCAACCCACAAAGTACCATCACATTCAGGAAGAGGAGTATCCCTAAGATCTATTCTCCCTTTCGTTTCTTCTTCAGTTCTCAGAAAACAGTCATGCTGATCTTCACTATCATCATCTGTCTCAACTGATTCAACGTGTTGTATCGTTTGATGTGCACATGACTCGCTAGCAACGTCAACTCATAACCTGACAACCGAGCACTAGTTAAATGCTGTGTCTTCGTACAGTTCAACAAGGTATCCAATGCATGTGGAACTATGACAACTAACATGTTATCCATAACCAAACCAGCAGACTGTCGAATTGAAACAGCCGCTGCCGCCGTAGCTCTCAAGCAACTCGGCAACGCTCTAGCTACCGGATCTAAAGTCGATGAAAAGTACGCACATGGACGTTGCTTATCGCCAAACTGTTGAGTCAAGACTGACAATGCACATCCCTCTCTCTCGTGTAAATACAATGTGAAAGTCTTACTGTAGTCGGGAGTACTCAACACAGGACCTGAACACAATGCGTTGCATAATTCGGAAAAGCTCGTTTGACATTCGTCAATCCAAGGAATAGGATTTGGAGTATCCTTAACAGTAAGAGCTATCAAAGGCTTCGCTAACAAAGAAAAATTAGGGATCCACTGTCTACAGTAAGATGTAATACCCAAAAGTGCACGTACTTCTCTCTATGTCGTAGGCACACTCATTTTCGCAATGGCTTGAATTCTTTCTGGGGTCAGTTTCCTTCCCTCCTTCGATAAGAGGTGACCTAAGTAGGTTACTTCTTGTTGACAAAATTGCAACTTCGAGAGAGAAACTTTGTGATGACAATCAGACAAATGATGTAGTAATGACAAAGTGGCTTCCCTGCAAATCTCCTCAGTGTCAGCAGCAACTAGTAAATTATCTACGTATTGGATAAGGGCTGCACCATCAGGTAGAGTCAACAGATCAAGTTGTGTTTTCAAAGCTTGACTATAGATCGATGGACTCTCGCAATAACCTTGAGAAGCAGGTTTAAAGCGAAAACTGGGACCTCCTAAAGAGAATCCAAAAATGTCCCTACTCTCCATGGCAATCCGGATGCTGAAGAAAGCATTCTTCAAGTCAATCACCGAAAACCATGTAGCAGTAGCTGGAACCAGAGTCAACAAGGCTGTAATGTCAGGCACAACTGGAAATTGTGGAACAACAATCTTGTTCACTTCGCGAAGATCGGTGACAAACCTATATACAGGAGGCTGTGAAGGATCAGTTCTCTTCAAAACAGGCAAAACAGGACTATTGCACACATTACCTCTTGTTTCCTCAATGACACCCTTTTCGATCAGATCATAAATAATCGCTAAAAGTGCATGCTCACCATCACTCGAGATACGATATTGTGGAATGCGCGGTAACTTAGCATTCGCCTTCAGTGTCACGACATATGGAGGAATGTCCAATAGACCCACATCATTCGGACCAGTAGCCCACAATGAATCTGGTAAGAGAGACAATTCAGATGGAAGACAATCTTTCGACACATACATCGGAGAGATCACTCTCTTGCCTAAAGTAAGATGTACTCCTGATGGAGAACAATACAATGTTGCATACAATCTCTTCAACAAATACAATCCCAATAAATTCTCATTACAACCTGTAGTCAAAAGAAGGGGTGCTTCGATCTTACGCGGACCAACAGAAAGAGACAATGGAGCAGAAATCGGATTCGTAACGGGGCGCCAGAAAAACCTACAGAAACATTATCAAAGCCAGACAAAGGTGCGCCAGGGAGTTTAGAATGCATAATAGAACTCTTTGTAGCACCAGTATCCAACAGAAAAGGTTCTGACACACCTGATGTAATCACTTCAACATAAGGTCCACTCTGATCTACTGGAACTGAAACAACTCCCTCTCTTTGTCCATGGCTGTCCTAACAACCTTTACCATTCGCTTCATCACCTTCAACATAATAATCGTCCACATAGTACTGTGGTGTCCTACCAGACGAACTCTGCTGCTGATCAAAACTATTCATTGAGTTCTGCGGAGGCAAAGGACGTACATTCTGTCTGCGACCTCTACCTCTAGGCACTTGTTGAGCACTCTACCTCTCACGCCAGAAGCACCATTCGTGCGTTGTAACAAAACCGGACAACTATTCTTGTAATGACCCTCTTCTTTGCAATACGCACACTGATTAGGCCCATACGGAAAACTCTGTTGAGAAGGCTCGTTTCTTTGCGAGTTTCTCGAATACTGCTGAGGTTGCTGATAATCGTGCTGACTAGGAATACGGGATGGATAAGCTTGCTGTAGAAGAACTTTAGTCTTCAATTCCTTAGTCTTCTTATCCACTTTCTCTAACTCATCTTTGCGTCTATTTTCATAGTACTGGGCAGTAGCCAAAATTTGGGCTGACGTGGAAACAGCCCAAGCACTTTCAGAATCCTTCAACTCATTGCATAATTCAGGAAGCAAATTATGTACAAACTTGTCAACAAACAATCTCTGACCACCCTCGGTAGCCATATCCTGACCACTATGATCTACGAAGGTCTCTTCGAACCTCGTGAAAAAGTCGGACACTGTTTCGTCTTTCTTCTGCTTACATGCAGACAACTTGTCCCAATTGACACGTAATTCGGGCATTAAAGTCTTCATATACGTAATAATTTTCTCAGGAAGTTCAGTAATCAAATCCTCAGGCTTAGCACCGCCAACTTGTCTATTGTCGGCGTCCCTAAGATTAACCCATGATTCACCTAATTCAACCGCATGATCCGTATGACGAATCTTACTCCAAATAGGTTAGGGAACAACATTGCCAAACAACATGTCGATGTACGCCAAATTCATAATACACGAACTCACAGTTTGAGTCAACTCTTCATAGTACCCTGCTGGATTTTTGCGTGGATCAGGCAAAGACTTCTTAATAGCTAAGACTTCAGCACGTTTCCATGGAACATGTACCCAAACACACTGAAAATGAGCCGGTACAGCTGGCGGATTATTACCTACACCAGCAGGCACTTCTTCCTTCCACACAGGAGGAACTTCCCTCATCGGATATTGTCGTGCCTTTCTCCCAACTGAAGAATCAGACTCAAACAATTGTCGAGAAGGAGACTCACTCCTAAATGACAACAACGTCGCAACCGCTTTCTCAACATCAGATGGACTCACAATCGTTCCCTTCGCAAATTCGGAATGTAAGCTATACAACTTATCAGGAGCTTGTTCTACTTCCTCATCCCATTTCTCAACAAGAAAAGCACACATTGTATCAAAAACGTGCCGTTGCTTCGGTGCTTCCCATTGAAGGAAAACCTGCATAACACCCTCAAGATCATATCGCGTATCGTACATAATCCATTTACGCGCCATATGGTCCAAAATCGTACACTCATCCATATTCGGCAACTGACTATGTGACTGTCTACGCTCAATAACACTGGACATACCCAACTGTCCCAACAAAGGAGAAAAGAATCCAGTAACTGCAGTTGTCATTCGTTGTCTAGCAGAAGGAGAATGTGAAAGAATAAGAGAAGACGGATCAGTAGCAGAAGAATTTAAAGTCGGAATGGAGGAAACATTAAGAACAGGCGTAGAAATAGCAGACGAAGAAGGAGACAAAGGTGGCGGGCCCTGAGGAGGCTGCGCCAAAGGAAGAGTAGCCAACGGAAAAAGAGTTGGCTGTGGTGGAATCACAGGTGGCACAACAACTGGGGGTTGTGCAATCACAGCTGGTGGCAGTGGTGCCGTAGCACTCTGTGGTGAATTCAAGAGATGTGACATTAAAGGATCTTTCTCAAGATCTTCCCTTCCTTCCTGCTCTTTATGCGGCAAAACTGGGTAGCATCTATCTACTGCTAACTTGTTCACCCTAAGCATTTGTTCGCTTTCCTGCTCTTCCTCATTATCCCTAAACGCAACCGCTGCTTGTACCATAGACAAACCTCGTTCTCGTTTATTTTTCTTCGCTAATTTCATTTCTCTCTGTTTGGCTTCTTTGGGCCATGTGCGAAAAGAGTCAAACATTGCCGGCCGGGCTTTCTTCTTAAAAAGTCTAAACTCTAAGTTATCCAAAATCTCTGTGTCAAAACTACCATATTGAGGCCATTTTAAAACACGATCTTTCCTGGTGTATCGGATCCATACTTCATTATATGCGATAGGGCCTTCCCCAAGTTTCACATAGAGTTCATAGGTTGGAGTTTCAATCGGAGGAACCGGACACGAGTCCTCCAATCGGGAATCCTTATTACAACCAAAACAAAACATATTTCCAAGTCTGCTAATACCAGGCATCTACGCTCTCTAGTCTAGCTTCAAACTTCAAAGGATTATCGAATACGATAGTCTCGCGAATACACGAGTCCTTCGGCTTTGGGATTTGCAGATTCCAAATCAAAGCGATCCTAGAAGGATACCAAAACTAAAAACCAAACTAAGGACTGGGAGACTCTACACTCATACTTAACTGAAGGTATCGATGACGTCACCAGAAGACTCGTCTACCGTTTCGCTCTACCAATTGCAAGGGTCCAAAACAGGGCGATAGTCAGGGCAACTGTCCTTCGTAGCCGTCGGGAAGTGGGGAAACTCGCAGCAAAGACTTTCAGACCATGTCGACATACAGGGGTCGATGAAGTGGCTGGCCTTCCTCCAGAATTTTCACACGAAGCTCCTCACGAACCTCTGGCTTGGACCCGTACCGCAGAAATCGCCCCACGTTGGACGCCAACTGAAGTACTGGGTTTTAAGACCCAGCGGTGCCAGGGTACACACCCAGAGACTTCGAGTCCTTCCTGTTTCAGACAACAGAAACACAGAGTCTTCTAGGTGAAGTCAAATATCATATTTATTGGCTGCAGCCAGTAATAGGTATCCTAGAAGTACAACACAGTGTATGTTCTCAGGAGACTGCTCAATCTTACAAAACCAGCCTTCTCTTTTTATACAAAATATTATGCTTTAGGCAAACATTCCTTATTTTACAGTTGACCATTCACATATTTCCACTACAAAGAAAAAGCAGAGTCATGATGACAAGCCCATATTTCAGTTTGTCCGACCCACAATCAACTATCCGGCAAGGCCCAGTATTTCCATCAGATATCGACGGACCCCTAATAAAAACGGCCACCTCCTCATCGTAAATCAAGTCATAAAGAAAGAAACAGAGACAGGTGTGTGTGAGATTAGACATAGCTGGTGTGTGATGAAAAGGTTTATGACATGTTGTGCTTCGATGCTAATCTCATTCGGCCACTGGGAAAGGAACTGGCCAAACAGGTTTGGTTTCAGGCAGTGGACTCAGCTCGCCCAGGTCACAGAGGAGTCAGTGAAGGTATACGTGTCTTTCTGACTCGATCTTGGCTTTAGTCATTGTGCCTAGGTGAGGGCAATCACAAAATGGCTGCCGTTCACAAAATGGAACCCGAGGGTTCTAGACGGAAACTTCGATTTCGAGGTGACTTCGTCACTCGAATATGACGGAAATACTTGTGCATAGTATCTCAATCATTACCGGTCTGCTAATACCAAAATCGTCATGATACGACGATGTTTATAACACGAGTCCAGAATCTTCAGTACTACACCCCTCCTTCACCAGTGTGAGAGTTCCTCTAACAGGGTGGCCATACAGGAGTTCAAAGGGACTGAACATTAAGGACTTCTGAGGCACCTCCCTATAGGCAAACAACAGGCATGGTAGAAAGACGCCCAACTTCCGTCTCATGGGCTCCGCTAGGCACATAATTATAACTTTCAGGGTGCGGTTGAACCTTTCAACCAGCCCATTTCCTTGAGGGTGGTAAGGAGTGATGAACTTATAGGTTACTCCACACTCCTCCCACAGAGACTTCATGTTCCTAGAGATGAAGTTGGTATCCCGGTCGGAGACCACCTCTCTGGAGAACCACACACGGGAAAAGATCCCCATCCACGCATGGCCCACCACGGGTGCTGTGATTGTCCTGAGAGGGACTGCTTCCGGGTACCGGGTGGCATGGTCTACCAAGACCAGGATGTACCTGTTGCCTAAGGCTGTCTTGGGGTCCAGGGGCTGCCCGATGTCGATGCCCACCCACTCCAAAGGGGTGCTCACTACAGGAAAGGGTTGGAGGGGTGCCTTGCACTTCCTTCCGCTCTTACCACTGGCCTGACATGTTTGGCAAGTTCTACAAAAGGTACCAACGTGCCTCTTCATCTGGGGCCAGTAGAAGTGGGTGACAAGCCTCTGGAAGGTCTTGTCTTACCCCAGATGTCCTTTAGGAAGTTTCTGAAGCGCTCGGGTACCACCAGCACTGGGCTCAGCAAACGTAGGCTCACTATACAATGACTCATCTTCTCAGTAAATGAGATGATGTTTGGACGCTCCACCTCCTGCCTGGTCTGCAGCCTGTTGCTGCACACCAAGGAAGGAAGGGCACTCCTTCTGCGCCTTGCAGAATTCCTCCCTGGAGGGCCCACCTTCTTGCTGCCAATGGGTCAGGTCAGGCAGGTCGCCCAGTTTGGCCACCTGTTCCCCTGTAGGTTCCAGGGCATCCCCCTCAGGTTCTGCTCCTTCCTGGACCGTGGGAACGGTGGGGCTGGTTACCCACGCCGCCTGCCTCTTCCTCTCCTGGCAGGTCTCTGGGCCACTGTTTCAGGCTCCAGTTCTGCTGAACCACCCTGACTGGCGGCTATAGCACGCATGGTTATACAGATCCACGCAGGCAACCACAACATCTCCAGGTGAGTTCAGTGCTTCACATCCATCCATGGAGAACTCTCCAGGTCATTACCTAGCAGACAGTCTACAGGCAAAGCATCACTGACATCAACTTCCAAGAGACCAGAGACCCCTCCCCATTCAAAGGGAAGACTTGCCACTGTGCAGAGGCGTACAGAGCTATCAGCTGCCACTACAGGGCGGAGTACATTGGGAATGACCTGCTCTTCAAACACCCACTGACACCTCACGGATGTCACGCTGACTCCTGTGTCTGTCAGAGCCTCTATCTCTCTCCCATTGATGATCATCTTCTGCCCGCATTTCTTAGTGTTAGGGGGCAGTAAGGTTTCCTGGACCATCTCTTGGTCTCCTAAACAGACAAGGGTCATAACTGCTAGTCCCGCCTCCCCACTAGACATCAACTCCCCTCCCATAGCTACACTTGCTAACCCTGGGGCTGGAGCACCAGTGGGTGCTGGAGGTTTCTTGGGACATTTAGGAGCAAAGTGGCCCACCTCATTGCCGTGATAGCAGGTTGGGGGACCCCTGTTGTCCCTGTTGTCTCTGTTGTCCCGCCTGCCCCTAGGGGGCCTTCCATGGCTGTTTAGGTATGGGGGTGGGGATTCCTTTCCCGGGGAACTATTTTGGGGCCCTTGATAGAACTCCTTTTGGTTACCCTTGTCCCCCCCCACTTTTCTGCTGAGGACCCTGCCCACCTTTGGCTGTGGTACCCACAATTCCTCTGAGGACCCTGGTACTGGTCCAGTGGTACGCCTCCTTAGCAAGCTCAATGGGGTCTGTCAGCTTGCTGTCTAAAAGATGCTGGCGCAGCTCTGGAACACAAAGACTACTCAAGTGCTCCCAAATAATTAAATGCAACAACCCCTCATAATCAGTTACTTTGATGCCCTTCATCCAACCTTCCAGTGCGCGCGAGTACAAATTCACACACTCCATCCAAGTCTCAGACTCTCTCTTCTTAGAGTTCTTAAACTGTAGTCTGTAATGCTCTGGAGTAAGTCCATACCTGAGACATAAGGCCTCCTTTATATTAGGGTAGGTCATGGTACCTGCTAACTCTAAGGGCTCTAGAGCGCTCCTCCCAGAAGCCTCAAAATGCTTCCACAGGCCCGCCCCCAGTGCTGCTCAGGCACACCATTCATTCTTAATGCAATCTCATAAGAAGTAAACCGGGCATAAAAATCCTCACTCCTGTGGTAATTCTGTACCAGATCCTTGGGAATACATACTTTACCCCCCTGCACTGGCTGTGCGCTGCCACCATTTGAACTGGAAACCACCTGTTCGGCCTTAAGATCCAGTACTCTCATGCTCAATTCATGAGCCAAAAGCAATTTCTTTTCCTCCAAGCCACGGGCACCTTTGCTCTCCTCTGCTGCCTTTTCCTTCACCATTTCCAATTGCTTTATCTTTAACATCATGACTTCCAAGTCATATTCTCTCACTCTTTTATTTTTCTCTAACTCTTCTGGGGTGAAACCCCTACTGGAATGGTTTCTGCCAGGCCTTGAGCCTGGTCTGTTCACAGTCAGATCTTGGGGTTGAAAACCATTCCCTCTTGGGCCTCCCAGTTGGCCTTCAAGTCTCTCTGCAGCTCTTCCTTCCTGAAGCTGCTCTTTATGGGGCACTCAAACTTGTTTCAGAATTTCTAAGCTCTGTAACTTTGTAGGAATACAAATCCTCAATGACAAACTCCAATTCTGCCTCTATACTTAGTGCCTTCCCATTTAGTGACATGATGCTTTGAAGAGTCATTAAAAAAATAGAAACAATCAAAAATAAACATAGTATGCGGTGGTGTAGTGGTTTGCACTCACTAGTGATGTAAACCAATCACTGTGGGTCTAGTACAAATACAAGTTCAAATCCCATCGCTGACCAACAATGTTAGAGCTGGGAGTCTCTAGTTGGCAGAGGTAGGTACCACTGTCCAAATAGGGACCCTTGCTTCTAGTCAGGGTAAGGAGGAAACCCTCTGAGATAACCCCTGCTCACCCCCTTTGGTAGCTTGGCTTGAGCCCGGTCTTAACCAGTTCTGGGTGTTCCCTGAGCACTTTGTTTTCCTGGTCTCTCCTTTCCTTTCAGGGAGAGGGGCAGGATCGTCAGCCACCCAGCAGGAGATGGAGCCAGCATTATGGAAGGCAGGCACAGCCCTATTCAGGCCCAGGTGTTATCCCCTCCCACCACTCAAGATGCAGCTGCAGTCATTCAGTCTAGGGCTGACTCAGCCAGCCTCCTGGGGGCTCCCAGCCTCTGTCACTCTCAAATCACACAGCAAATTCACAAACAGGCCAAGGCACACAGAAAGGTCAGACAAGAGAACAACAACTTTCTAAAAGTGCTGTTCTCAAACACAGGATTTAAAAACAACCTTTCCTAAAAGATGTGTTATTAAATTCTGAGTTCAGGGATACTAGACTGTCCTACCTTGCTCCTATGGGACGATTTGCTGGTAGTCACTGTAGCCAGCATTCCCCATGATAGCCTAAGGGCAAGGTAGCCTTACAATAGTGAAAAACGAAAATGCCTGTAGTTCACTACCAGAGCATGTCACCTTCACTGGTACATGCTCTACCTCTCCCATACACTGCACCCTGCCCAAGGAGGTACCTTGGGCTTTCCAGATGGGTGGCCAATGTGCACAGAAAGGGAAGGGTTAAACCTGCCCAGTGGGGACACTGACTAGGAGGACATGGCAGTTCACAGACTGCACACAGGCACTGCTGTGGCAGGCCTGAGACACCATTTTCGGGCTACTCATGTGGGTGGCACAATCAGTGCTGCAGGCCCACTAGTAGCATTTGTTATCACCAGCCCTGGCACGCTTAGTGCACCTTACTAGGGACTTCTTGGTGACACAAATATGCCAATCATGGATAACCAATCACACTAACAATTTACACAGGGAGCACTTGCACTTTGACACAAAACAGCAGTGGCAAAGTGCCCAAAGCATCTAAACCAGCAAAAACGAAATCCAGCACAGCATCAAAAATACAGGAGGTAGAGGCAAAAAGATAGGGGGAACCACGCCAAAGATGCCAGGTCTAACAGTCCCACACTGTAAATCAGCCACCACATGGAGCGCAAAAGGGAGCAGCTTCTTTCTGTCACTCGAGTAGTTCCTCTACTCGAGCGGCAGCTTCCTTAACACGAGTGGCAGGTTTCTCAATGCGAGCAGTAGTGACCTGCCGCGACCACCCGTGTTGAGAAATCTCGTCGATAGGTGGTCTAGCATTGGATTTTCCTCACTCGCTCTCGCTAACTTAATGTTGGCAAGCCACAAGAGAGGAAAAACTCCATGAGCGGAGAGGAGTTTACCACCCAGGCTTAGACAAAATCATGTATTCTCCCTGTGCCTAAATTTGACCATGTGCAATGTACATACTGTAGAGTGCTCCAATGTCTGCGTGTCAAGTTTGCACTAAATAAATGGTGCAATAGCAAGACTAAACATGTATAGTGATAGTTGTTGTGAGAGACAGGCCTGGTATAGGCTGTCCAATAATGTAAGTGGGCAACCTGCAAAAGTCCAGTTCAGACAGCCCTTATAGTGATTTAAGAGGTCTCAGACAACCTTAGGAAGATATCCATGTGGTAGCTGTGGAGAGCAGCCTTCAGGCGTAGTCTTGAAGGAGTGTAAAGCAGCATGTTTTAGCAGAATGTAATCTTATAGTATGGGTTAAATGAAAAGAGAACCACACAAGGTATTTTTAAAAATATGTATTTATTATAGAATATTCTCTAGTACATTACAGTATTTAGCAAATGGATATAGACATAAAGCACACAATACTTCAGCACAGAAATGACAGTAAATAGCACTAATGCACAGTGGGCCCGGGGGGCAGACCGAACCATATACTAAAAAAAGGGTATAAGATCCACAACTCGAGTCAGGACAATGTCGAGAGGTTGTAGAATTGCTGGGACCCCAATGAACCACCCAAGGTGAGTATATAGGGACCCCACGGAGTGAGTGTGCAGTGTGAGAACATGACTGCGTGCTCCGTACAAGTCTATGGGTAAGTCACAGTTGGATTTTTAAAGATTAAGGATCCTTCCCAGTGGGCTACAAAGAAACCCAGTGGAACACAGAATGTTGGAGAGCCCCCCACCCGTGGATACCAAAGTACCCAAGTTACCTAACTCAAGGAAGCCAGGTGCATAGGTGTGAAGTGGCGTAGGAAACCGCAGTCAAGCCCAATGGTGGACTTTGAAGATGAGCCACTGCTGGAAGGGAGAAGAGTGTCTGTTGGAATCCAAATGTAAATTCTTGCCGAAGAGTACCTGAAAGCAGAAGTGACAGAGTTTGGGTCACTTGAGAGTGACCAGGGGCTCAGTAGCTGAATGCCCACTGAAGTCGGGTGCTTCAGGATAGTTGACAGTGACCTTGACTTTGCAGCTGCGCGGACCAGGCAATGTTGAAGACAACCAGAAGCCAGATGTGTGCTGTGCCACAAAGGATGTCAAGTGCTGAGGGGTCAGTATTGAGTGGGAGCACTAACAAGCCTTGGCAACAGCAATCCACGCAGAAGGTCAAGGGAGTGTACGGTTCGGACCAGCAAGATCCAGGAGACTCACCACACACTCAGGAGTCAGGGCAGGCCTGGAGCAACTAGAGGAGCCCAGCGAAAGCAAAGTTGACCCTCAATTGGACGCACAGGTGGAGGCAAAGGAGTCACAAGAGGACCTCAAGCAGCTTCACAGAACGACAGGCCATGGAGCATACGGTGTGAGGTGACAGACTTTGGGGCTACTTGGAGCCCAATGCGCTTGTTGCAGGATTGCCTACAAGCACATGCACTTGCAAAAGTAAGCAGTGCACAGGGGTTCGGGCATTGCAACCCCCACAAGGGATTCTGACCTCAAACTTGGTGAGAGGGCAACTCTGACCTTGAGGGACACACAAACCCACATCCTGTGTTGCTGAGCCTTTCGGGGTCCGTAGGAGCTTGAGATCAGCAGACCGGTCAGCAGTGTTGTGGTGCTTGCAAATGTATGTATAGGCATTTATATAGCGCACTACTTACCCGGAGGGTCCCAAAGCGCTTCGACCGCTGCGAAACCCTTCCTGGCTTCCCTGAGAGATGGTCCCTTAATGGGTATCTCCAGGGTGAGACCAGGCATCCCCGGCGGTCTGGTGGGGCCGTTAGTGAGGATGAGGCAAGCTAATGCCCAGAGTTGCCAGTGTGATCGCTGATCAGAGTGGGCACCGAGGCGAGAGAATTATCGAGTCCGATGACCCTGGTCCAGAAACCTGCCGCGCCGGGAATCGAACCCTGGTCCCGGGCCGTCCTCTGCTCTCGGGTCTGCCGCCTCTAACCAGTGAGCCACACTACCTCACTCAAATGCAGGGGAGTGGCTCCTTCAGTCCGAGGGAGATTATCTTTGGATGTTTTGGATACTCCACAGGTCCTACATGGATCCTGTATGGTTCACAGGCACAGACGATGCAGCAGACTGAGAGGTAGATGAAGTCAGGCCCAAACGAAGTCCAGCAAAGTCTAGAGAGACCAGACGGTCGAAGGGCAGTGGTTTCTTGTTTAGAATCTTGTCCACAAAAAATCTAAGGTCCTACAGCCAGGTAAACCCTTAAATACCCACGGGAGAGGGTTGGAAAGATTCAGGGTACCCTCCCAGGGCAGGGTCTGGACAGCGGGGGAGGTTACTCCCATGTCCTTCTTCCAGCTTCGTGTCAGAGTAGGAGCCAACGGCTCCCAGGACTGATCTGAAATGGACTATGCACAGGGACACCAAATGTGCCCGTCATGCCGACTTTCAGTCACTTGCAAGCACTCCCACCCAGCCCTAATACACTAAGTTGTGTCTGGGAGGTGGGCACACCTCCCGGTGACAGGATGCCTATTGTTCTGCCTTCCCCTGCTCGAGGTTGGCTCAGCAGCAGGAGGGCAGATATGTGTCTCTGGTCAGCAGCAACCATTTTGTGCTGTTCGGAGCTAGAAAGCTGGTACCGAGAACACCAGGGACATCACAAAGCTCGCTTCTGAGGGTTGGAATCATACCTCCTTGGTGTGGAGGTATGATTTCAACATGTTTGACACCAAACACGATAGGGTTTGGTCCAGCCATTTTAGAGTTAGTCATCACACGGTTGAGTAATGCCCCTCTATATATGGTATATGGTATATGGCTGCTTCACCTACAACCCTGGAGAATGGACTCCATAGGCTGCAGGGGCACCCTCTCACTCAGAACCAAGCACCCTGCCCTCAGGATTGTAAAGGCCTGCTATAGGGTGACTTATAAGTTTTAAGTGCAGTGAGCACTTATATATAGTAAGCCTATATCTTAAGTAAGTAGTGCATGCACCAACCTTCACAGGCTGCAATGGCAGGCTTGTAGATCCATTTTGCATGACCTCTCATGGGTGACATAATACATGCTTCAGCCCCTGGGAAGCCGCTGGGGTACCTATTTCCTGTGTATATGTGTACCATATACTAGGGACTGCCTCAGGTCACCCAGTATCCAATCTGGAGTGTACGTAAGTACAAAACATAACAGTTTAGGGCGAACATCAGATAGACTGGGGTCCTGCTCAGCAGGATCCCAGTCAGACTAGTTAAAAACAGCATTAGATCTAGCAAAAAGTGCGGGTAACCATAAGAAGCAGATCCTACTTTCCTACTGTTGTTATCTTGTTTCACCTTTAGATTATACTCTCCTATAACTAAAAAAATAAATACATGTCTCAGCTTATACTGTGTACGTTCATGATATTATGGCAACTTCCACAACAAACACAATAAAAATGTGTAGATAGGAGTCAGTTATAATACTAAGGGCCATATGTACAAGGACTGGAGAAAACTACTGATAATGCTAGTTAGCAGCAGTTTTCTTACCGATGTGTACCGCTGGAAACTATTGCCTTGTTAGCGACATATGTAAAGACGCCACTACATGGCGTTAGCTTTAGGGATCAGCAGTGAAAACTGCAGCTAACATTAGCGTCATGGCAATAGGAATTCTGGTGTCAGCGGGCAAAAACCAACTAAAGGCCCATTAGTGTTAAAAAACGCATTTTAGTCAGCCCAACTTGAGTTTTTTTTGCCTCTATTGGAAAAATAGACTATCAGTCGACCTCCAATAGAAAATAGACAAAAAAAACAATGAAATGCAGAATGGAGCAGACAGGGCCTAGTGCAGCACACATCAACAACTCACTCAAGCTACCCAACATCCAGGATGACCAGGATGAGAGCCTGGATGCCTCACATGACCTGCGCCTGGAAGCCTTGTTGGACCTGCGTCTGGAGCCTGGATGCCTCGCTGGATCTGCACCTGGAGCCTGGATGCCTCTCCGGACCTGCATTTGGAGCCTAGATGTCTTGTTGGACCTGTGTCTGGAGCCTAGATGACTCGGTAGACCTGTGTCTGGAGCCTGGCTTGGGATGCGGAGAAGCTGTGGAGTCAATGAGCCTTGGCGGTAGACATTGAGGCACAGCAATTGTCCGTATCTGGTGCTGAAGTCTGGCATGTCCCATGGAGACACGTTGCTGACCTGTGTGAGAAGACCTCCTTGAGCCCCTTGGAGCTGTGACCATCAACTTAGGGAGGTCTGCATCGCAGAGTATGATCCACCACTACACCAGGGTACACGGAGGGCATTACCAACGGTGGGCAGCGCCTCTCTGCATCACAGGCCAGATGATGTTGCGCTGGCCAGATGCTGTGGAGGGTGAGGCCCCTGTACTGCGCCAAACTTGTGTGGCGGGAGCGCTGCAACTTCACGCTTAAGGGGGCCCTGTTGCATCAACGGCATCAGGAGGTTCACCAGCTGATTTGTCGGCGACAGCTGTACCCAGGCTTTGGAAATCCCACCTGGCTGAGGCTCCTGCTGGCTGATTCACAGATTTGAAGCAATTGCAGTGGATTGCCCCACAGTGTCAATGTCCAGGTAAGAAGAAGGTGGGACGCGTAGCAGAGGAGGTCCGGGTCGAGTTAAACAGGCCTAGCACCTGTAGATGGCACACCCCCAGTGGCGGCTCATCCACTATGGCGGAAAAGCATCAAGCAGTGCAAGAAGAGGAAAAATCATCACATGATGATAACTTCAGGATATAATCATGGTATGTTTCCTTTGTGGGCAGGAGGGTGGGTAGAGCTGCTCCATTCACAGAGTGGGGCAGGGGTGGAGTGGCATACCCACTTAAGTGTGCAATGACTGTTTGGTTGGCCCACTCAACCCGCCCAAAGCAGTCATGCACACTGTCGTGTTAGCAATGCAGGCTGCATGAAGAACATGCCCACCCCTCAAGCCCCTGGCTGAATGCCTTGCCTCGGCGCCAATGACCAATCCCAATGCTGCATTACAGTGTTGTGGTTGGCTTTGGGGAAGGAGCCTGGCTGCATACATCCTGCTTCAGCAAGCTGACTCAGGAGAGCAGGAGCAACGAAAACACATGACCCGGCCTCGAGGTAAGATTTCTCTCATTTAAATATTTACAACACCCTCTCACATACACACCCCATGTCCATGCCCCATCCAGTGTCCTTTCCGGCGTTTCCCACCTCCCATCTGTCCAGTTCCCCCGCAGCACTTTTCAATGGCGGTCGCTGTACTGCAGCTGTGTGCCCCTGAGAAGCGGGCATACCACTGGTGTGCCAAAGGTATATGAAGTTACGACAAACACCATTACATTACATTCCATTACAATGCATACTAATACTAGGCATATTGCAACAGTAGGGAAGGTGTTGGATAGCGGAAATGTAAATATTACTATTCCCACCACAGTGAGTGCAACCCTAAAACTAACCCTTGCACCACAAAGCAAACCTTGAACCCTAAAATTAATCTCTGAGCCCCCAAAACACACACTAAAAATCATATTTGACCAAAATGCAAACCCCAATTTTCATTTTTGACCCAAATGGTCACCCACATTTTCATGATTGACCCCAAAACACACCCCAAATTTCAAATTTTACCCCATTAGACACCCCCATAATTTCATCTGCGACACCCAAAACCAACACCAACCCTAAAACTTAAAAATACCCCATTAATGACCTCACAATGTGCTGTAATGGAATGCGATGTAAAGGCACCTGCGTTGTTGGAGGTGTGTTGTAAAGGCACCTGATGTAATGCTTGCATTGTATTGGACGTCTCCGGTGCCAAAGGCTAGCCTTAGGCAAGCCTGTCTGCGTCCGTCTTCCCCTGGTCAGCGGTCAGCACCAAGCACCCTTCCTCTCGGACTCTCCACCACTACAGTGCCAGCACCCTCCTCGCCATCAACCCTGGACATCACATCGCCTTCTAGGACAAACATCTGCTCCGGACCAGACATTGCCATCGCCATTGCCATTGCATCACTAACGGCTACTATATCACCCGCAAGGAGCACCCGACTGTCCAGGAGGAGGCATTGCCATCACCTACAGAAGGACACTCCGACTGACCACGCAATCTAATGACCCAACTGTGACCATGGAACACCTCAACTTCCAGAACCGGACCATCCCCAACTCCATCCTCTTCTGCACCCTCATCTGCAGGCCCCCCGGGCCATGGACACCCATTTTCCGATACCATTGTACAGCACATTGCACACCAGGCTCTCCCATCCACCAACAAAATCCTACTCGAGAACTCAAAACCGACCTGGACAACCCCAGTGACCAGAACACCAGCTCCTCCTGGGGAAGGGCCCCAACATCAGACTCAAGCAGCTAGTCACCGCAGCAATCCACATGGCAGGACAAACGGTCGAGCACATTGCCTCCGCCAGCGGAAACTTCAACTACAGCCCCACACCGGACTCTCCTGGACCGACCATAATTATATACATCACATCTTCACCATGCTCACTGTACACCATCCCCATCCTCGCCACAACTGCAGCAATGACTGACTTTAGCGCAGATAGATACTTTAGGATTCCAGACGTATCTGTCATTAATTGCATCATGGAGCGCTGTCCAGTGAATACTGCGCATCCGTGGTGTCGCAAGAAGGGGTTAGTGAAAAGTGTTGCAACGCTGTCTGGTCACAGCACTGCAACACTTTTCATGAAGGAGGCCCAGGAATGTGCACTATCTCATTGATGTTGTGCATTCCTGCCCTGTAGTTTTGTCACAGGGCAGCGCTGCAACACTGCTTGCAGCGCTGTCCAGAACCAAAACCTGCTGGGAAGAGGCCCCAAGTGTTATCTCCATTTTTAAGACCAGCTATTTTCTGGTCTTAAAAACTGCCTCTAAAAATGCAGTTAGAGGTTGTTTTTTTGGTCCTCCAAACTTCAGGAATCCCATTGCAAATATCGCGAAGTGTGGTTAGCATCCGTTTTGCATAGGAATACCTCCCTTGCATGTAATTATCGCTAACAGAAGTACTGCACTTTAGAATGGACGTTTTCACCGGAGAGGTTAGCGACAGCTTGTACATACGGGGATAACAATCTTGCCGCAAAACCTTAGAAAAAGTGCTGCTAAGGCGGTGTTAGCACCTGGTACATATGCCCCTAAGTTTTCTGTGAATGTCTAATTCTTCATAATTTTTCCTGAAGGAGATAAAAGAAGCCAGTACATAATGAAAATAGATGAAGCCTAAACAGGACTTGTTACAGTGTTCACAATACCAGAGAGTTAATAAAGTTCGTCCTTTATTAGCCTGTTGTAGAAGACATAATGGGTGGCTTTTCTGGACCTCATTGGTTATTGGTTTCACTTTGTATAACTAGTGCTTAATTTGTTAAAAAAACAAATTTGTTAATAAAATAAATGCAGGGCTTTAGATATTTTTAGGAGCCAGCAGCTGGTGCTGCTGAATGTCAGGGTTGCTGCGCACCAAGACTGTCATGACTTTGATCCACCTTATGATTTTTTCCATCACTTTTCAACATTTCCTTTATCTGTATTTCTGTCTTGTAGATTCTTTAACATCACTGTTTCCTCCCTTTGACACTTTTTTGCATTTTTTTCTCCTTTCCCCTTTCTATGGCTCTTGATCTGAGTTAGATAGTGGGAAATACATTCTAGGCCCCAAAATGAGCACTGGTTGCCAGCACCAGCAAGCAGTTCCACAAATTAAGCACAGTCAGCTCTGAAGTGCTTTCCTTGCACATAACCTGGAAAGGCAACACGATGCTTACAAAAAAAGAATCCCACAAGGATTAGAACAAATAAACCCAGTGATGTTTAGAAATAGTATCCTCTTTGATATGTGGCTTCTACAGTAACCCTCCTTTCATCCTCGCCTGTGCTGCTTTCTGCAAGAATTGTAGCTTGTATCTGGAGAGCAGAGGTTATCGCAGATACAGTTGCTAATGAGCAAAACGTTGCATCGTGTGATCACGAATCGCTAATTTCTACAAAGAGACGCTTTTCTTTTAAAATGTTTCCCAGGCTTCTGTTTTAGGAAACACAGGCTGCGTCCAGAGAAGACGTTCGGTTGGAATGTCCTGAATTAATCCTAAACTTAGGTAGTGATCTGTAAAACACGGCGTGTCAGTGCCGGATTAAACCCGTGGATGCCCCTAGCCAGTTGAATTTTAAAGCCCCCTCGCAAATTATCTCATAATACGTTTTTAATTTTAGTAACCAACAATTTTAATATCTAATTTTATTACACAAAACTAAACATTAGCAATTATTAATGTTATCAAACAAAAAATAATTGGAAACAATTTAAGAAAGCTTGATTGTAATTTTCTTTCAAGATCAAACCAAAATTATTTCCATCCATTGTCACTGGCCCCTAAAAGGAGTAGGGCCCATAGGCTGGGTGCCTTCTTTGCCTATTTGGTAATCCTGATCTGTGGTGTGTAAAAGTCCACGCCCCTGGGGCCTCATTTATGAAAAGTGACGCATCGCGGCGTGAAAACAGCGATGCATCACTTTTCACTGCGCACTCCTTGCGACACCAATGATGCGTCATATTTAATGTATGACGCATCATGTCGCAAGGACTTACAGATACGTCAGTATTTCTGACGCATCTGTAAGCGCAAAAGTGATGCATTGCTGGAGTGTGTCACAAAAGTGACGCAACTCCAGCAATGCGTCCTTTCACATGGGGAAAGCCCCATGTGAAAGGGCCTGCGTCAGTCTTACGCCTGCTGTGAGGCAGGCGCAAGATTTTGACGCAACAGCATCCTAAAAGTGACGCAGTGAAATCTCATAGATTTCACTGCGTCACTATTACGAGGCTTTTTGCGGGGGAACGCCCCCTCTGCATACATTATACCTGGTACAGGTATAATGTGGCGCAGGGGTTTAAAAAGTGACGCATCTACCCAGATGCGTCACTTTTTAAATATGGCGCAACAAGGTGCAGTTTGTACGCCGCTGGTGCGTCACAAAAAGTGACGCACCGGCGGCGCAAAACTGATGCAAGGCCTCATAAATAAGGGCCCTGGAGTGTGTAAGCTCTTGGAGAGGGTGTTACCGGCCTTCAGTCCTGAGCTTCTAGTAATGACTAAAAACACAATTAATTAGTCAAGAGTTTCTATGCGGCAATACAAGCGTCAATGTACGATTTCCACATTCAGAAGAAAGCACCACGAAATGTGTTAGCTAGCAGCAAGCTCACAATGGCATTTGGAAAGCCTTACAAAATACACACACCACCATACTCAAGAGGAAGCTGGTCATACCACAAGCTGAGACCTCCATCAAATCAAATCTCAACCATGGCCTAACAACTTCCATGAATCAACGGGGACAAGCATTGGCTGGTAGCCTCCTTACCACAATTTCATCAAGACGAGATTCAGTAACCTTTTTGCAAAATAAATCAAGTTTCATGCCTAAAATGTTCAAAGTATTTCACGGTTATTTTTAAGTAAAAATTCTCCTGAAGCTCAAATTTTGGGAGTTAAGAAGTTGCTTGACAGAAAGTATAGAAGTCAGCAGTTAGACTCATTTTTTATATCCGGGGCTGTATCCTGAAGCAGCGCTTTAAGTGGGCCGGGTCCTACCGGTGCTCAGCACCAGCAGTTAAAATAAAAGCAGGTACTGAGATGGGTCCCTGTCAAGCCCTCCATTTATTTTTCACCCTCAGGGTGAAAAATAAATCTTATCTCTGCTGCAGTACCACCCTTCACTGCCTCTGATGTACTTCAAAGAGACTCGTTATAGTTATTTCACAGTCTCACAATTTCTTAACCGAAGCGTTTTCAATGTTATATGCAATGGAGCCGTACTTATTGCTTATTTGTCTTATGCAGCTAACAGCCATTGATAAAGACAATAGTCCTGGCTTGTTGTAGGTGCAATGTTGCTTGTTTTAATATATGGTTGTAATAACAGATGTAGCAAAATATCAGTTGGGCGGCACACTATGCTATGCCCAGATTTTTAGTTTGTGTGTTTTTAAGCCACGCCCTTAAATACATCGGCCACGCCCCCTTTGAGAGAGCCCCCCAGTTTTTCATCCCACTTTAAGCCCTGCATGAACGTGCATCCTTGTGCAGGTTCTATATAGCTGTGTACCTATTTTATGAGTTTGCATTGTGTAAAGCAAATACAGTTTACTCTGAATTTCTCTGAGTTAGTGCATGAGTTCTAAATAGCACAGCTCGGAAACAATGAGCAGTGGTTTGATCTCTGTTTCTGCACACTGCTGTCATAAGGTCATGCAATAAGTCGGAGAAATCGAAGTGCATTAAACAATCTAGTCATATTTAAAAAATGGCGCTGCCTCTGCCTCGTGTAAGTGGCTCTATGTAAGAGTAGTCTGGCCAGAGGTCAAGAACAGAAATATTGTGAGGTGAGATTTATATAAATAAGCACAGTGTACTATTTTTAACACCACATCTATCCACCTTAAAGATAAAATAAATGAATGTGAAGTTAAGTATAGTAATTCTATGCTTAACTATATATACTCACCTTAAAGATATTTTTGACCTCAACATTTTTGTATGATGACACTCCGTCTACCATATTGTTGTTAATGATGTTGCCCCTGACAGCAAAGCAACATGCAGAGCGGCAAATGGGATAACTAAGCATCATTATCTGGCAAGAAGTAGTGGGGGGTGGGGGCTTTCAAGAAAATTTTACCAGGAAAACTGGACACATTGCAAATCATTTAAAAAAATAGTCGTCTGAGCCCCTTGCATCCATGTTTAATATTTTAGACGTTTCTCTGCTTTTCAGCTCATTGGGCTTGCATGGACTTGCAGCTATACAACTTGTAATACTGCTAGAATGAGGGTGACCCTGCCCATCTCTACAAGGTGCACTTGACATCCTGTCATTTGCATGAATCTTGGTTCATCTCTGCCTCTCCCCAGGGCTAGGTGTATGTTCTTATCCTATTCATGAGTCCTACTTCCCCATCTTTGTCTCTGGGACTGCACTTAAGAATGATTTAAATTGAGGTGTACTCAGTGGTGTAATTGTGAATTTTAATTTACATTTATATAGCACTTACTATCCCACACAAATCTTGAAGCACTTTGCAGCAACTAACAAGCTACTCCTGAACACAATATTAAAAGTGTATTAAGTGGTTTTTCCTTCTTGTGCATTAGTTGTGTTAGATTTGTGCTCTTGATTTCTCGGGTATTTGATAGAATGTAAAGTAGAGATCCAATGATAGAAATATTTTAAAGGGAAGGTAGTACGTTGTTTTTGTAAGTAGTGGTCATGTGTGACGGTTATTTGGGTGACATGGCTTCAAAAGGAGGGAGTCGTTTGAAAAGAATGTTTAGGGTCATAGTAGTCAGAAAGGTTTGGGATGAGTCAGAGAGAGGAGAGATGGGACAAATGTTGAAAGCATTTTTTAAATTACCCCCCAAAATGAAATTAACGTATACATACATATATGCACATGGCTCTTGGAAAAGTTAAATTGGTTGGAGAGAATCTCTCTACATAAATACCCATAGATGCAGGAATATTTGCATGGTCTGATGTTCGCATTTATCTGGTGGTGTAGCATGCAATTAACTTTCTCATGACTTTTCTTAAGGTATTAGTAGTATGATAACCCCCTCTATGTATGAACCTGAAGCCCCCTGCAGCCCCAGCAATGCAGGAGGGACCGCAGATTTGAGCTTTAACCCCCTACCCCCATTTACCCTAAGGTGATACATTTTTGTGGGGTATGGATCTCTGGGGCCCCTCGCCACTTTTGAATTGGACAGGATGTATTTCAGTATGGCCGTCACAAAGGAGGGGCAGCCAGGACTGTTCAAGGGCATGTTGCGCCTCTACGTCTTCAGATTCAAAGCTCTGGCAAGCAAATCATTTGTGCCAACTCCTCCACTAGATGGTGGCAAAGCATGGAGCCATGGCACTTTGTTCTCTTTAGCCTTGCAGATGTTAGGGCTCGGCTTTTTCAATTTGGGTGTCAGAAAAATCACACTGCATCCCATCTAGGCTCTGATCTATGCACTCGCCCTGGCTTCCTAAGAAGCCAGGGCGACTTCATGAGTTATAGACACAGATATTTATTTTTAAATCAGACACATATCCCACCCTACTCCATCGAACTGGGGGATAGATCTAACCTGTGACCTTAAAGAACAATTTAATGTGATCTAACTCTCAAGCCTTTTCCCCATAGAGCTTTTGTTAGTACTAACATATTGTCAGCGTTCAGGCCAGTGCGGATACCAGTCAGTGTGGAGAAGCAGAGGGGTTAAGTCAGTACTGCACGGAAGAGCATGTTAGGCAGCCAGAGATAACAATCAAGTGAGTGACAAGGGAGATAAGAGTCATGTGATCTAGGGAAGAAATTTGTTCATAGGGAATTCTTCGACTTCTTTCTTGAATGATATGACCGAGGGATTCGTTCTGATTTCAGGAGGTAACAAGTTCCATATTCTTGGGGCAATTCCAGAGAATACACGGTTGTGGGTTTTCTTCTTGTTGAATCTCTGAGGTTTCAAAAGAAGGGTGTTCGAGCTTCTGGGTGCTCTGGAGCCGCCTCAGTGTTCAAGTTTCTGGTTGAGAAAGTTAGGGGTGTTGTGGTAGAGTGCTTTATCTTCATGCAGGCAATTTTTAGCTGGATTTTTGCTTCGTAAGCGAGCCAGTTGAGGGATTTGAGATCTGGGGTGATGTGGTTGTATCTTTTATAGCCAGTGATGAGTCTGACGGCAGAGTTTGTGCGAGGCCCTTAGAAGAGCAAGTTTGTATCTGGTTAGTCCAGAAAGGGTTGTACCGCCATAATACACCCTGGGAATCACTAAGGCTTGTGCAGCAGTTTTGAAATCATTGGGGGAAGGAAAGGTTTTAATTCTCTTCAAATACTCATTTGGTGATTTGCTGCTTTGGCTTTATTCCTAATGATCTCTAAAATGGCTCTCACAACCTAAGCGACTCATGAATGAGGAGAGACCTTCTTTCTTGCAATGCAAATGGTAAAATAATCAAGATTACCAACTCAAGAACACGAATGTAGGTACATTACCAGTTCAGAAAAGCAGGATAAATGGATGTAAGTCTTTGCTGGGGAAAATCAGGAACAGTATAAACCTACACATTTCTATGAGTGACCGTATGATGGTTTACGGTTGTGGGTGACAGCAGTTAATACAATGTCTTCATACATTTCAACAGTCTGAGGTCAAATTTGTCCATGCTGAATGAATGAAGTCGCATATATAGAGAACACATCTCTGAAAATAAAATGTCAGACATATTGTGTCTATTCATCAGTGTTGAAAAAATAGTGAAACACTTCTTAGCATTAATGGAAGCAACAGAGTCTGTCAAACAAAACAAAGAATCAATTGGACTGTCAGATTGAACAAAATAGAGGTTTGGGGTCTTCCCAGCAAGGTGCAAGGGGTGACCTAATGTCCTTGTTCACAACTAGCTCAAACAGTTGCTTGACCATAAATAAGAAAGTGATCAATTGTTTGCATAAATTGTTCTATGGATAAATTCTTATCACAGCAAAACTGGTTGAGTGACAGGACGGTCAATCTCGATCTCATGGTTGCCTACTTGTAGGTCAATGATAATATTCTAAACACACCTTAGAAAAGTGGCAGTTCGAGGAAGTTGAGTAGCAAAATCATTGTTTTTTCAGATACAGATCTCCAAGAAAAGGAATTCAGGACACGGCTAAGTGTGATCAAATAATGTTACTTTGTCAAAGAGGAACATGTGGAACTAGCACGACCAGCCAAATAGCGAATCACATGAGAAGAGAAGGGGCATATTTCTCTGACCCTTTGGACCCAAGGTGACTGCTTTATCTGTGTTGAAGGCCTAATAGAAACTGCACGAGAAACATGGAATTGGCCTCGAAAAAATCTATAGCTAGCTAAGTATTTTTGGGATTGCAGTTACTTGGGAGGAACATGCTGTATTTCTTCAATAGTGTGGAAGCGATGTGTGCTCGAGCCACCTGACAACTTACTGTATTTGCATGGGTGCCGAATCATCCTATGCCTCCTTTTACCCTACTGTGTAACATTTTCAGCAGTCCCTTTTGAGGCCCATGTTTACCCTGTGAGTTGAAATGTCTTTACTTGTTTTGTGGTTCTCACACCCACATGCAAAGGGCTCAGACATAGTACTGTTTATGGTATTCATGAATAAACAATAAAATAGAAAGTTTTGAATCAAAAAAGTATGCCTTAAAACCTCATAGAGTAAAACGCTGCCAGATCAGCCCCTTAGCAATTACATTTTTGTCTTTTTTTAAAAAAAAATAAGTTATCTGGTTGCTATGGTATTGGGTTGTTGGTGAAAGAGCCTGTATGCTTTTGCTCCCCACTGAACAGCAGATCCAGAAATGCTGCATGTCTCAGAAGATCATTTTGTGTGCAAACCCTTGGGCCTCATTTATGAAAAATTGCTGCAGTGCGGTGCCGCATGCCAGCATCATTTTAAAAGCTCAGGGATGCGTAAAAAATAACAAAAATACAACGCATCCGTGTGCGTTTCTCTACGCTGGTGCACTGTTGGCTGCCATGAGTCAGCATTGGTACCCTTAGGTCATGTTGAAAGGGTGCCTGCATTGCGGGGATAATTATTTTGGTGCAGGAAGAGACACCTTCCTGCACAAAAACAATCATTGATGTACTTTCCCTCTTTCTACGTGTGCTGCAGAATGCAGCACGAGTAGAAAGAGGAAAAATCAAGGAGAAATAAAAGTATTTCTCCTTGTTGCGCCACTCCTACACCTGCCCTGGGGAGGCGCAGGATTCTGATGCATTCCTAGCTTTCCAAAACTTTTAAATCTGGGAATGTGACAGGTTCCATGGATGTTGCGTGGGAACACTCACAGGTGCACCCCAGGAGCACCCCTTTCAGGCAGAATAATGTGGGTAAGGGGCCCATATTTACAAGGACATAAAAAGTCATGCAGGGTTACTTTACGTGGCCTTCAGTGATGCAATGGCCTTGTATATGAGGCCCCCTTGTTCTTAAAAGTAATAGTAATCCTGGAAAGCCTCCCAACAGGCTCTCGTCCGCTCCATCATTTTATTATGCGTTTCTGCCAGGTGCTTCTAGTGGCTCCTTGACATGTTGAGCAACTCATGACCATAACAAGCCTGTGTACGGAAATCGTCCCCCCCGAATCCCCCCCACAGAGCAGAGATGCTCTACATACTTGTCAAGAGCCTGTGCTATGACAGTGCTAAGATCCTCTGTTATTAATGTGAAGAAAAGAAAAACAAGTGACAGGATAATGGCTCTCGCTCCTTCTCAACACCATGAAGGACCTCAGCAGAACGATCGCCTTGTCAAATACCATGAAGAATCAACAGAATCATTACCCTGTCACCCGCCGTCCTAGTAACTTGACTTCCGATATCTGGGAAAAGCATCTGACTGCGAAAGAGATAGAAATGTTTTTCAGGTCTCCTTTCACATTCAGATACAGGCAAAAAGCCACATGATCAAAAGAGAGTTAGTGAAGCTTTCATGATGCCTCTAATGGCAGCAAGGTTCAAGGCAACTTTGCATAGTTAGGGGAATATTTACAAGCCCCAACACCACAGGAAAGTCACTTTTATTGATGTTCCTGTGGTGATACAGGCGTCTCCTTATTTACAAAGCAGTGTTAAGCCACTTAACGTGGCTTATCGCTGCCTTGTAACTAAGGCACTCTTTCACGCTGCACTTAGCGTGAAAGGGGTGCGAAATAGGTGTTTCGGTGGGTGTTATGCCTCAACACCCACTGATTTTGACACTGCCCCATATTTACAAGCGTTGCATAAATATGGGGCTCTGCCAAAATTAAGTTAAAAAAAATCCTGGTCTTAACATGACACAATGAAGAGAAATGCCATATTTCTCCTTGTTTTTGCTTGTTCTATGTGTGCTGCATTGTGCAGCACACATGAAAACAGCAAAACCATGCATGATTGTTTATGTGCAGGAAGGTGTCCCTTCCCGCACATAAATAATCATTTTATAAATGACGAGTTGCAACTTTTAAGTGTGCTGCATGCCGCAGCACAAATTGATAGTGGAGAGAGCCCCAGGGGATTATTTTTGTGGAGGAAGATGTGCCTTCTGTGCACAAAAACAATCCTGTCTGCAGTAGGGCACCGTTACACCAAGGTACAAGGGTGCCTGTGTTGTGTGTCTATCTAGGACCCTAATGTGGTTATAATCAATAATATCCTGATAAAGGCATAAGAATCATATCCATATTCAGGAATAGCCCATGCAGTCCAAAGCACAGCACGGCTACTCCAATCGACTCCTAGAAAGCACATTGCATTCTTTAAACAAACCAAGCCTCCAGCAGCCCGGGAAATCCCCCCTGCTTTTGTTTTGATTTGAACAAGATCTCCTGGAGTCCAGAAAGAACTGTTAGTTCTTATTGACGTCTTATGTTCAACCTTACATCAAACTCGGCACCTTTCAAGTATAAATATACCAACAGTTGCCTTAAGCAAACACACCGTGGTTTGGAGCAGAGCGGCCATCTACTTGCCCGAGAGCCCAGCTAATACAAGAGCCCACGGAAGCCACCCCTCCCCTTTGACGCACTGAGAGAGACGCTGTCTTTTTCTCCAGCCGAGAAAATCCAGCTCCGGTGTTTCCAGCCTACCCTTGCGGGTTTCTGGGAGATCGAGTCCTGAGGAAAGAGATAACAGACATCCCACATTCTATTACAAAGGTACAGAGCTGACTAAACCCTTAAGAGAATTCTTGATGCAGATTCTTGGCAAAACAATCTTAACCAAAACTTAAACTGCTACTTACTTACTCATTCCCAAGTATTAGGCTTAGGTCAGGTACACCGGGGTAGGCGTAGTTAGAAGCACCAGTTGAGTACGTTAGTCAAATGTTTTTATGTATGTATATATTTTATCCATTTAAAAGTATCAAATGGCTAAGAAACCATATCAATGCTTTTACAGTATTATTTCATAATACTACTTTTACTGTACGCACTTTACTTTATGATAAGTATTGCAATTGTGGCAATTCATTTCTCTTGCATGAGAAAGAAGACTGCTCAATAAATAACACCTTTTATTGAAAACGCCCGTCTCTCTATTTCTCTGCACTCTGGTGAAACTAAGTATGCACGGCTGACTGAGAGAAATAGCTGCCTATTGTTTTCACACGACTCTAGAGATACACTCTTATTCTGAGGGAGCAAAGTTGTCATGTTTATGTGGTTGTCAGAAACTGAATCCCTTCTTGTCTGAGTCAGGGAAGTTCATCCCTCCCTATTCATTCAAGAAAGTTTCTAGTGACCTCTGAGCTAGCTGGCGCAAACCTAAATTAAGTTTAACATAGTCTGTAGAGACCTAGATGACCTCAGTCCTATGTCTACACTGCTGTTTATGTTATTCCAATGCGCAGAGCCTATTGGGAAAATAGGAACTACACTACACCTGCATTGGTGCTTGGCGACCACTAGTGCGCCAGTGCAGAGAGAGCAGGAATGCTTATTATCTTAGTAGGTATTGCCAATTCGCCCCCTCCACATGTGAGACGCAGCATAGCAAGTTATCTTGCTGAGTTGCTCTGTGTCAAATGTTAGTAAATCTGCCCCTAAGTCTAAACAACAACCATAGTCCTGTACTTCCAGAGTTACTGCCCTGCATGGTGGACTCAAGTCCTACAGCTCACCCTGCTAACCCTTTGCTGCAGAAGACACTGCCCAGCAGTGTAAACTAAACAGAAATATCCCCCTCTGCTGTATAGTGCCTAGCATAGAGAATACATGGCTGTCAGCACTCTGCAAGAGATACTTCCCTAAGTGAACAAACCCCGAAGCCCTCCACTGCATGAGAGCCTACACTAGTATAAGGTAAACAACACCACAGGCCTTCTGCTGCAAAAGACAGTGCTAACCATAGAATGAACGACCTCCTTAGCTCTCCTCTACCAGAGATATTACTCAGCAAAGACTAAACAAAATCTCTGTTTCAAGAGACATTACCAGGCATAGAGTAAACAATCCCCAAAGCCCACCTCCGCAAGAGATACTACAGTAAATAAAGCCTGTGGCCTTTTACTGCAAGACAAACTGCCCAGGAAATAGTAAACAAAGCACCCAGCACACAGCTGCAACAGATACTGCCTAGCTTAGACCTGGTATCATTGGTGTGGGTCTCCCTTCCATTTTTACTGATTGCCTCCTCTGTTTTTGATCTGTTTTGCTGGTTTAGATGTTTTGGGCACTGTGCAACTGCCATTCAGTTCCACAGTGCAAGCGCTCCCTATGTTAAATTGATGTATTGATTAGTGACTCCATGATTGGGTTATTTAATTTACTTGTCAGACCCTAGCACAGTGTGCCATGTGTGCCCACGGCTTATAAATCAAATACTGCTGGTGGACTTGCAGCACTGGTTGTGCCACCCACAGAAGCAGCTTGTAAAGTGTGTCTCGGGCCTGCGATTGCAGAGCCTGTGTGCCGTCTAGTACTGCCATGTTAACTTGGTAAAAGCACCCATTTGCCAGTCCCTAAACCTTCCCTTTCTTCATATCAGACACCCCAACGGTAGGCCCAAGGTCAGGGTGCATTATAAGTATAAGGTAGGACATGCCCTGGTGTGTGTGGCATGTCCTAATAGTTAATTACAAACGTTTTCGTTTTTCACTATTGCAAGGCAACATATCCCCTTAGGCCAGAATGGGCAGTTTGATTATAACATTTTATAATCCTAACTGACCCAGGGAACATAGTGAAATTCGAATTTAGTATACCTGAACTCAGAATGATAAAATGCATATTTTAATAAAGTTGGTTTTTAACATTCTGTGTTTGCAAATACCACTTTTAGTAAGTAGGTATTTTCTTGCCTAATAATCCAGCCTGCCTCTGCTAGCTTGTGTATTGTGTGTCTTGTTTGTGAGTGACAGGAGCTGGGGTGGCTCCAGGCGACTGGGTGAGTCAGAATATTACTCCAAGGGCTTGAACTTGTGCTTGCCTCCTGCTGAAGTCTGAGCTCCCCTCTGAATTTCCATGCTGGGAATTCTGTCTACAGAAGCCTGCGTGTCTCTTGAAGCTGGAAGCGCAACTCAACAAGAAAAAGTGTGTCACAGTTGCAGCTGTTGCCATTGCATCACCGGAGAAGGGTGTCGCCGCCGCAGAGGTCGCCCCCGCATCACCAGAAAAACATGCCTTCGTCAAAGCTGTTATCCGATGCATCACCAGAGAAGCGTGTCAACCCCGCAGAGGCCCCTGTCGCATCACCGGAGAAGTGTGTTGCAGGGCCTGTCACACCTCCAAAGTTACAGAGTTTGCTGCACGGCCGCCGGGTGTGCACGCATCATCTTCACATTGTCGCATCAAGGGCGCCATCTTATTACATCGCACCGGATTGTCGCATTGCATCGAGGCGCCATCTTGCCGCATTGTAACCGGGCCACAGTACGAGAATCTACGCATCACCTCCTCTCCGGCAAGGACCAAGGCACATCCCCTACTCTGTGCAAGCATTGAGGCGCGATGCATCGTCTCCCTCGAAGCAAGGAACCGACGCATCTCCAACTCTGCAAGCCTTTTGTTTGTTTTGCGTTACACATCTAGGTACTTGTGTGAGAACTGTGTTGCATTTATCATCAAATTGAACTAAGTGACTTCTACCATCTTAAAGACTATATCAAATACAGTATTGTAGATTTTTGTCGTTTGTGGTCTTGTGTTAAGTCTATGTAAAGAATACTTATTTTTATGAAACCAGTGTTTCCATCTGTAGTGTTTTCACTGTATTACTGTGTGTGTTCTCAAATGCATAACACACTGCCTCTGAGATAAGTATGTCTGCCCGTGCCAAGCTACCAAGGGGTTGAGTAGGGGTTATTCAGTAGTGTAACCCCTTTCCCTGACTTAAAAGCCAGGGTCCCTATATGGTCAAATGTTTATACCATTGCCAACTCATGCTAAATGGTGGCCAGCCATTGGAGAAGAGGTCCTAGTGACTTTCTTCTTTCTCTGTAAGTTCTGTTCTTTTCAGACTGGCTTACTTGACTTACTGCTGCGGTAAAAGCTTTCTTATCTTCTTTATGGGGCCATCTGTTACACCCCATAAAGAAGATAAGGAATCTTATACCACAGCAGTAAGTCAGGCCGAGTCCGTCCGAGTGGAATGGACTACAAAGAGAAAATGATGACTTCATGGGGAGCGCTAGTACTTGTTTGTATAATTCCGGTCAGGGTTTATTACTGAAGCAGAAGGCAGGTAAAATGGGAAATGCTTATTTGTTTGATTTGTCTCCCTGACCTCCCCCCCAACCAAAATATTTTACCCTGCAGGAATTTGGCCTGCCGAATCTTTTTTGGGGAGGGAGGAGGGGGGTAAGCCAGACTAACAACTGTATTGTGTGTGTAAAAGGCCGCTTTATTGAAACAGGTGCACATCACAAACTTTATTTACTGGCTCCTCGCCTTACAAAAAAAAAACCTCTCTAAACATCGAGTTACCTGACCCCTCAGGTTTCTTCCCCCCGCCCCTACGATCCCCAGATGATAAAACGTCCCCCACCCTGCAAAAACACAATACATTTAATGCAAATACATTACATAAATACCATAATACCCAATCCTATCCCATAACCTTTGACCTTTTTGACCCCCAAACCTAACCTCTAATCCTTCTTCCTCCAACTGTAACTAATGAGCCCCAATGTAAAACCTCCAACCTGTTTAAACCTTTCCCCAATCCTGATACCAACTCCCCAACTTTACGCTAACTACCAAAAAACTCCATCCAAACTTGTCCAACTTCCAAAACCAACACCGCCCGCACCTGTTCCAAGTGACAACTACAATTCATAAGACCCCTGCGTAACTGATCCAAGAAAGGCCTTAAAAACCTAATCAAGCTCAATCAAATCTCCCAAAAATAAAATCTCTGAAACCCAGGATGGGTGTGTTAGGACAAGAATCTCTCCTAAAATGCTCCCAGCCACCAGGTTACCAAACCTAAAATGGTGGCAGGGCAGGCACTGTTAACCCCTATATCCCCTTGGGCTACTTTCTGAATTTGGACTGCTTTTGGGCTATCCGCAAGTAGCCCAATCTCCTAAAATGAGAGACGTCATCTCCCAACCCCCCTCCCCCTTCCAATCTGCCCGGGGAGCAGACCTCGAGACTCGGCTTCCCCCCAAAACCCCTTGGGAGGGAGGAGGGGGGTAAGCCAGACTGACAACTGTATTGTGTGTGTAAAAGGCTGCTTTATTGAAACAGGTGCACATCACAAACGTTATTTACTGGCTCCTCGCCTTACAAAACTAAACCCTCTCTAAACATCGAGTTACCTGACCCCTTGGGTTTCTTCCCCCCACCCCTACGATCCCCACATGATAAAACATCCCCCACCCTGCAAAAACACAATACATTAAATGCAAATACATTACATAAATACCATAATACCCAATCCTATCCCATAACCTTTGATCTTCTTGACCCCCGAACCTAACCTCCTATCCTTCTTCCTGCAACTGTAACTAATGAGCCCCAATGTAAATCCTTCAACCTGTTTAAACCTTTTCCCGATCCTAAAACCAACTGCCCAACTTTACGCTAACTACCAAAAAACTCCATCAACTTCCAAAACCAACACCGCCACCCAGGAAAAGTTGGTAGGATAGGTGTCTTCACCGCCTCCCTACTTATCCTGATCCCCCACCCTCACCCAACCCCGCTCCCCCCCAACACCTGACAGAAACCATCCCGAACTCTAACAAACCCCAAACAACTGAGCCAATACCTCGCAAAGCTCCTGCAGGTACAGATCCATGCCTATATGGGACAAATGTACCCCGTCCCCCCTAAATAGTTCCGGGGCATCGTACCTTATGTCCTTATGCCATATCCTACAGAAACCCAGGTGCCTACAGAACCTCTCCATCTCAACATTGACCTTCTTCCGTGCCTTATCAATCGCCTGAGGATGCACCGCGCCCCTCCACACCCGACGCGGCACATACTCAGTTCACACCACCATACATCCTGACCACCTCCTTTTAATCTCCCCCAGGTTCCTCCTCATGGCCCTCATCAGCACCAGTCCAGTCTTCCTCACCATGCCATTTTCTCCCAAGTGCAACACAAGAACATCCGGACACCTACCCGCCACTACCATGGAATTGCGAGTGGACACCAGTTCCCGCCACAACATGCCCCCTTTTCCCTTCCAAATAATAGAAAACACATTCGGATTGAATCCCAAGGTGTCGCCGAAATAACTGGATTGCGCCTGCACCTGGGCCCTACTAACAAAAGAATGCCCCACGATCCAGACCGCCATGTCTCTGGCGATGGGACCCCCAACAGAACCTAAGAAAGAAACAAACAGTAAATACCATGTCCCCCATATTCACTGCGCGCTTCAAACACTGTGCGCTTCCTGCATGTACCTCCGATAGCAGTCCGACGACCACCTGACCAGCCGCATAATGTCCCCTCGCCCCTACCCCTGCCCCTGCCGATGAGCCTCCGACGCAGTCCCAATTCTGAAAGAATGGGTGCCAAAGCGCTTCCCATCCAGCCCCAGCTTACTCAACGCCTTACTCAGAACCGCCAAAAAGAGCTGTGCCGCGACACCCCACGGCCGTCCAGGTCTTGAAAAACTGCCCCGTCGGCCCCTCCTGCCACTCTAAGGCGCAAGCCCCACCTCACCGGGCTCCCCCCTTTTGACACATCCGTTGACAGGGAAACCCAACGGCCTACACCCCTCTGATCCGTCTTCGCACCCCTCAACCGCACGCTGACCTCTCTCATCCCGAACAACACCTCTGTCCATTGCAACCCCGCGTCCTTCCTCACCCCGAGCACTCAGAAACCCCTAAAGGCTCCCGCAAACATCCATGACATCAGGGTCACAAACAAACAAGCCTCCCCAGTGGAGAAACACACACCTGGCAAAGCATCGATGACCTGCACCAGCAACCCCAGCGACATTGGCTGGCGGACCCTGCACCCCCTCCCGCATTCTCTGGCCCACCCCTCCAATATGCGAGACCCGAGTTCCCCTGCCGACGGCGCATACCCCCACAGCAACTTGCCCATGAAGGCTATTCCCACCAGTTTCCCTGCAATCGTGACCCGCGAGAGACCCTTGTCAATCAAATCCAAAATGAATTGTACCACATCCTCCTGCCTTTCCCTTGTCACATCCCACCTCCGTGCCCCGGATGCCAAAAAATCCCCCCAAGCAGTCATGGGCGGCAATCTGCCCGCCCGGCGTTGAGGGCACTGCACTGGCTCCCTGTGAAGGACCGGGTGAAATTCAAGTCACTCTGCATAGCCCACAAAGTCCTGCACGGGGTGGGTCCACCTATTCTTGAGGAGATGGTCCAGCCCTATAAGGCCTCTCGTTCCCTCCGCTCTGACCACCAACATCTCCTTCAGGTTGGCAGGGTGAAAAAGGCAAGAACTGGGGGCAGAAGGTTTTCAATAAATGTGGCCTCCTTGTGGAACTCACTGCCCCTACAACTGCGCTCCGAAGCCAGTCTCTTCAGGTTTCGTAAACTCTTAAAAACTTTTTTGTTCTCTGTTTAATCCTTACATTCTTGTAGCTGTGTTATGTTCTGATAAGCGCGGGGATGCCTATTGGTAACCAGGCGCTATACAAAACTCGGAATAATAATAATAATAATAATAATAAGTACGTCACCTTCGTCGACACCGCCAAGGACCCTAGAATCAGCTGCAACATCCGGTCTTGCCTACGTACCACATCTGAGGGGGAATGCTGGTCGGCTCCCGGTCTGCATCCTTGGCTAAGCCATGGAATCTCCCCCACTGCGAAAAAGACAAAGCATCCGCAATGTCTTTGTCAACCCCGGGCACATGCACCGCTCGGAAAGCCATGTCAAAGCTCAAGCACCCCAGCACAAACACACACAGCAGCTTCAACACCTGTACATCTCTCGCCGACTGCCGATTGACCACCTCCACCACAGCCATGTTGTCCAGTGAAAAGTGACCCTCCTGTGTGCCAGCAATTCCACCACAATGCCACCGCCACCACCAAGGGAAAAAGCTCGAGGAAAGCGATACTCCTGCCCCCACCCCGCCCACTCCGGGGGCCACTTCTCTGTGCACCACCGCACCTGCCAGTACAGTCCGAACCCATCTCTAGCCGCCACGTCCGAGAAGATCTACAAGTCCCACACCAGCGCCTCCTCCAACTGCATGGGAATTCCATTGAAATGCTGAAAGAAAAAACACCACATCCATAAATCCTCTTTGATTTCTGCTGGGAGCCGGACGTGGTGATGTGGTGGGTGCCAGCCTGCCAAGGCCCTGGCCAGCCTCCTACAAAAAGTCCTCCCCACGCGCACCACTCTGCACGCGAAATTGAGGTGGCCCAGCAACACTTGAATTTCCAAAATCGTCACCTTGGGTCGTGCCAACATTCCGTCCAGCAGCTCCAGCATGTGCTGCTTTTTATCCACTGGTAACCGGGCTTCCATTGCCACCGAGTCCAGTTCTATCCCTAAAAAGGACAGCGCTGTGTTTGGCCCCACTGTTTTCTCCGATGCCAGCTCCCCCATTAGCTCTTTGAACCTGTCCAGCCTCTTCTGGCAGTCCGCAGAACCGGGGGAACCTACAAGAAAGTAGTCATCCAAGTAGTGTGTAACACCTTGGTGACCCGTCTGTTCTGTAAACAGCCACTGCAGGAACGTACTAAAGCATTCGAAAAGTGCGCATGACATCGAGCAGCCCATCGGCAATGCTTTGTCCACGTACCAGCGGCCGTCAAACTGAATTCCCAGTAAGGCCCAATCGTCTGGATGGACTGGGAGCAGCCGGAAAGCCGACTTGATGTCGCACTTTGCCATCCTTGCTGTTGCGCCCGCCGCCACTACCAAAGCCATGGCAGCATCAACGGAGGAATATGAGACCGTAGTCTCCCGCTCGTCGATGAAATCGTTTACTGAGGCCCCCTCGGGCCAGGACAAGTGCTCTATCAGCCGAAACTGTCCTCTCTCTTTCTTTGGCACGACCCCTATTGGGGAGACAATGAGCTCCTCTAAAGGCCAATCCTCAAAAGGACCCGCCATACGGCCCTTGCAAACCTCCTTCTCCAGTTTGTTCCGCACCACTTCTGGGTGTTCCTTGGCGGACTTCAAGTTCTCAGCCCACCATTGCCGCCTGGGTCCATCGTACCCCAAGCGCAACCCGTCCTGGAACCCTGTTCCCAAACGTTTGGCAGCCCCTGCGTCAGGGTAATCGCGTAGCGCCGCCACTAGCCGATCTACCCTAACCGGCGTAAGAGCCCTCCGACCCAGGACCCTTATCACCTCTGCCCGTCCCTGCCGTCGGCTGGGGATTCGCTCGCTGACCATCTGCTGCCCCTCGCTGCCTCCCTTTTGATGTGCCCACCACGTCCAAGCACCTGACCAGGGGGTGTCCATACTTCCTGCAGCCGGAACACTCATGCCGGAACCGGCAATGCTCCCATGTACACACACACCCTTGTTGTTGTCCCAACAAGGGCCTGCCATGCCGGACTGGCTTTTCGCCCCTGCCCCCACTCCTCCTCAGGTAGGGTGGTCCTGAATGGGCTGGCAAATTATAGGCAGTCTGCTCACAGTAAAAATGGTCTTCCCGGACCCCGCCAAACCCATCGTGTGTTGCCAAAGACCCGTATCCAGCTCGCCCCATTTTGCCTCCGGGTCCCAGGCCATCCTCGCTCTGAATTCTTCATCATACTGCGCTCAGGCGAAACCGCACCCCGTGATCTGGGCCTTCCTGACCACGTCCATGTATTTAAACAAGGACACCGACCGCTCTGGAAATTTCTCTCAGTACACGCTTGCAAACATTAAAATGGCCCCCGTCCACTTCTCTATTGTGAGGGGCACTTTTGGCCAGTTCTGGAGTTCATACTCCTCCTCTTTTGAACCCTCTTTTGCCTGCACTTCCCGATGGAGTAACTTGAGAATTGCCACGTACTCCCCCTTCCAAATCCGTTCCTTCGTAGCCAGCAACAAGTGCGCCCCTAGTGGCTTGGTGACCCCCCATATACGGTTGCTTCTTGATTTTTAGCTCTTTACTCTCCGGCTTAGTGACGTCCTCCTCGGCCACACCCACGCCACCCGATGCGGCCGCACCCAAAGCCCTGGTCACCCCTTTCGCCCCCTCCAGAGCACCTATGCCAGACGGCTCCTGGAGCACCGCATCCGGACCCACTCCCTTGTCAGTCACATACTTTCCATTGCGCAGCCACACACCCCCAACAGCCCCCCCCCACTCCCACGGACCACAAACGCGCTGCCTCTCCTGTACATGTCACCAATGCATCCACCGTCCCTCCTCCAGTATGCCTTTCCTTCGATGCTGCTCTTGGCTCCCAACGAGATGTCCGGGCTGTCTGCTCCCGCTGGCCCCGTGACCTCTGCAAAACACTATTGACAACATTATTGCACCCCCCTCCGCCCTCGTCATCCCTCAACTCGCCTTCCTCCAGGCTATCCTCATCCTCAACCACTTGCACAAAACCTGCTCCACACCCCTGATCCGTTGGCGGCGCCAACAGCCCCCTGCCAGCCACATCAAGCAAAAAACGCACGTCACTCCTCCAACGGTGAGACTCCCCCAGCCGCTGGTGCCCCGTAGGTGCTGGGGTCGGCAAGCCCGCCTCAGGCCTTCGTATGCTGGCCGCGCTGCAATCCCTCACCGGTACCAGGTTCACCACAGGAGGCTCCACCCTCCCTTCTCTTTGGCGCCACTGGGCCGCCCTCAGCCCTGCCAATTCAGGAGCCCCTTGGCGCTCTTCCTCCTGCAATAAAAATGGCTGGACTGGTGTGCTGGGTCCCTCACTCCACTGGACCCCTGACCCCCCCTGTCTTCCCCCTTCCCCATGCCCCCTCCCCCATCCGACCTACCACCTCCTCCTCATCGTCGCTCAACAGCACCCCCCTAATCCCTGCCCCCCATCATCGGACCCAGTTACCCCCCTGCCAGCCCCTGCGCCATCCCCCTTCCCCCGCCGAAACCTCCCCCCACAGCCCCCCTCCCTTCCGCCCCAGAGCCTCCGACCCCCCAGGCCCTGTGCTCGCCTGACCCCTTCCCCCAAGACTCAAAGACGTCCAGCCCCTCCCAGTCCCTCCTGTCCCCTCCGAGATCAACAACGGAGACCACCCCCCTCTCACCCTGCTCCAGATGGGCACCAGATCCCTCCCATGTGCCCCGCCTCGGAGGCCCCCCGCCGCCCCCAACTCCACCTCACCAAAAGCACCCCCCATCCACTGATGACCCCCAGCCCCCCGTCTGAAACCCTCTGGCCACCTGACCCTCCTGATGCTGCCCCCCAGCCACCCCCACCTCCACCGTTTCGCCCCCCGCTTGCTGGCACCTCCTAGGCCTCCCCCCGACCCCCCCTAGCACCACTCCTGGCCTTCACTACCTCTTTACCCTCCCTCCGGTGAAGCGCTCCGCTCCCTGGGGGCCCGCTTAGACTTTGCCTTGCCGGCCGCCCCCCTTGCTCGCACCCGCAGCTCCTCACTCGCCACCGGGGGGCACTCTTCGAGCCGCCCTCCACGGCGCATGCTCAGACGCTCCTGACTCTCCTGCCAGCCCCACCTCAAGGGGGGCGCTCCGCGCACCTCCCCGGCGCTTGAGCCCAGACGCCTTTAAAGGCACACCAGCTCCTGCTTAGGAAGTCCTGGGCGGAGGTGCGACCTCCGCCCTGGCCCCCCCCGCACCTTCATAACCGCCCCCGAAGCAGCGGGGCGGTCAGAGTCCTTGTTTTACTTTGATTCAGAGAGCGGTGTCCGCTTCAGGGACACCCCGATCTGTTTATTTACTTTTTATTTACTTTGATTTCAGAGAGCTGTGCCTGCGTCAGGGTCACCGCGCTACATTTATTTACTTTTTTAAAACTTTTTTTCGGAGCGCGATGCCCGCTTCAAGGACACCGCTCTCTTAGTCACATCAGGGCCACATGAACCCCCGCCCCACATGCCCAAACCCGCAAATAACACAAAGACACAAGTGTTAGGTGTGGGAAAAAATTGCTGCAGGTTTATTACATACAACATATGTAATGACGGTGGGTTAACTTACGGGCGATCCTAGGGCAGGCCGCATTCTCGCCACCTGCCCGCCTGTTGAGCCTAACAACACAGTGGCGAACCACCCAACTGTTGCACAATTACCATAATTATACTGACACGCCCATTGCGGGGCGTGACTAGGCAAACCCCCGGTTGCACAGGCCCACAACCGCCCGAAGGACTACTTGGGCGCCGACACGAATTCCTGCACCTCCCATGAGGTTACAGGTTAGGCTCTGAGGTTATGCTCTGGCACCCCTATGTGCCCGCTGACGTCCAGCGTTTGCACCTCTCTTCTTCCGGATCGCCCAGTAACTCCGCCTGCAACGAAAAAGGAACACATTAAAAGCTCCCCCCGGAGCCCCCTCAAGCAGACACTCTGGGTTCGAGGAAGGGTGGGAAAAGAGTGTCCCAACATGGGACTGCGACGTCCGGAGCGGCAAAGAGGCCTCCCCAGCGGGGCAGAGGTCTGAAGTACTCCAGACGGCTCCTCCCAGCCGCCCCGGACGTGCATCACTCACCAGTCTCCACCAACCAGGGGAGACTGCCTCAGGTAAGGATACTACTGCGTCATGCGGGGCGGGACAGCCCTCCGTGACTAGGAGCCCGCCCTCCTTATGGCCACTGCGTGGCCTCGGGCAGGCGCATTCTTTGTCAGATCGTGGCCCGGCTCGGCTGCACTTGTTTTAATGTACCACTGGGGGCTGATGTCCGCGGGGGGGGAGGTTAGGCATAGCTCCCTCTCTCATTTCTGCTGTTAGGCGCCCCCCATCGGCGCACAGTGACCTGCCGACCGCCTAGAGCCTGCAGTGTCTTCTCCCTACTCTCTTGGCATTCTCCAGGCCCGAGGTTTGCCACCCTCCTGTGTGCGTGAATGCAGTCTCTTTCCATTAGCCCCTGGCACATCTGAGTCAAATCCAAGGTGGAGGCTGCGAGGCGACCCCTTCTCGCGCATTAAGTTCAACGATGGTCTCCTCTGGAGTGACCTTGGGCAGACCTCGGGGCAGCCGTCGTCTCCTGCGGAATTAGGAATGTCCACCTCTTGTTGGTGAGACAGACTATAAAGTACATCCGGTGCTTCAGTACCGGCCGTGCGCACCTGTCCCGGGTATACTCCAAACCCGTGGCTGGGATGAAACTGGAAGGGAGGACTGGCATTAAAGCGCGGAGGCGGCTGCCTCCCAGCTCCTGTGCTGCACGCACCAGGGCCCCTTGGGCCCTTCCTTCTGCTCTCTGCTCACCCAATCAAAAGTTCACATCACCAGCTTGTTTCACACTTCCAGGAATGCACACATGCTCCGTTTGTGCATTCCTGCCATGGCTCCATGTCCAGGCAGAGCGGGAGGCGGCTGACGGGCCCTTCTGAGGAGCAAAACAAGGCCTGCCACCGAGCCCCCAGGGGCCTTCGCAAGAGGCTACCAAGCAGGATGCGCACAGCAGCATAACCAGAGCCCGGGAAACAAACAAGCCCCCTCCCTGGGGGAGGGCAGTGCCAGCCAACATGAAGCATGCCCGGCCGCAGGTGGCTTGCAGCCTGGCTCCCACTGCGACCTGGGTGCCACCAGGAAGAAAGAGCCGAGAGGGGCGCCACACCACCATCTGCTTTGCACCCATCTTCGAGTCAGCAGAAAGCAGGGGCGGATTTGCAAGGCGGGCATTAGGGAATGGGCCGAAGGGCCGGTGCCTCAGTGCGCTCTGTGGGCCATTTTTTTTCTCCCCTGTCCCAGTCCACAGAGAGTGGACTAGGAAAGGGGAGAAAAAAAAACGGCACACAGAGTGCACGGAGACAGACAGAGAAAATGAAAGCAGCCTCGCTGTGCGGCTAGACAGCGATTGTCAGCTGTGGGCTCTCCTTCACCCCTACCCTGCCAAGCAATCAAGCTGAGGCTGGGCTGAGGAGGGGTGATTGTTTGCAATAATCGGCCTCCCTGGTGGCCAGGTGTTTCTCAGGCCTTTGAGCCATTTGCACCTCGGCCCCCTGGCACCCATGCAGCCCAGAAACGGCGTTAGTCTTAACACCTCGCCCACAGCCCTTCACATTCAGGGCATAGTGGGCGAGGAAGAATGGGTCTTGCTGTGGGGGCCTGGTGGTGTTTGGAATTTTTTTGTTTTATTTATTTATTTATGCGATTTTATATAGCGCGGACTTTACCCGAAGGTGTCAGAGCGCTTTAAACGAGGAACAGAAATAATACATGAGGAGAAAATTATAAGTGGACAAATTTACAAAAACAAACGTTAAGTTACATGAATCAAAAGTGACAATAGTGAGCAACCAAAATACAAGAGGAGCAAACGATACATTACAGGAGGAAAAAGAGATATGTGTGCAGGTTACAAAAGCATACAAAATACAAGTAGAGGTATAATACTGCAATTAATGGCAGACACTCCAGCACAAGAACAAACGTTACGTAGGCAATGGTGGCACTTGTGCAAGCATCTAAAGCAAACAAAAAGTGAGAGGTAGCAAACAGTGTGTTACAAGAGAAAAGTGACTTGTGCGAGTTACAAAAGGGTACCATACACAGGTACAAGGGTAATACTACAGTAAAAGGTAAATACTCAAACTGCCAGAACACACTGGGAAGGCACTTCCCATGCACCAGCTTCACCTCAGCCTCCCCCCTGGCTACCTGGCTACCTTGGATGACCCAGAAAGCTGTGTTTTGTGCACCCCTGCCAGGACATTTTCCCAAGGCCTGGAGGGTTGATTAATTTAGTAATTGCAGGGGCCTTACCTCTGTTCATGTGCTCCTGAGCAGAAGGTCTGGGGAGGGCTAAGAAGGTTAGTAATAGCAGGGGCTTTGCTGCTTTTCAGGTGCTCCTGTGCTGGAGGGCTGGAATAATTTTGTGACAAAAAGGGGCCTTGCTATTTTTTTAGTTGCTCAGCATGTAGGCCATTGTCACCTTGGCCCTGTGTCGTGTGCGAGAACAGTATCCTCCCACTTTCATTCCTTGTCTGTGCAAATGGTGTTTCATGAAAGGGCACGCCCCTTGAATGTGGGCCACGCCCCTTAAATATGGGCCACGCCTCTTGAATGTGGGCCACTTTTTTCGTCAGTGCCCGGGCCGAATTGTGATCCCATTCTGACCCTGGCAGAAAGAGCTTCTCCCACTGGCTCTTTTGATGAAGTGAGGGGGTTTTTGTTTTTGTTTTATTCTGCGCTGGATGCGTAGCCTCTCCCTACACTCCTTTGCTCTTTGTGAAGCCTGCTGTCCTCAAGCGGGCAGTCACTGAAAAGAATCCTCTTCCGAGCCCAAAGCCCCCTCGATTCTAGACACTAGACATGCTTCGCAGGGACAATGGGGTCTTGGTCACCGCAATACTCGCCAGCTCAGTCTGCGGTGGTCCCCTTCCTCCACGGAGAAAAGTCATGCCCCAGGACAAAGTCCCTGTAACTTTTACACAGGCAGACGAATGCTGATGCCTTCGTCATGATTTTGTCTCACGCTTTTGGCACACAATTGATTGCCTTGTTTCTCTGCAGCCAAAACGTACCCAAAGCCCTTAGTCTCTCCTTGTAAAGTCGGGTGCTGAACAAAACCGCTAATGTTGGACCTGTGTCACCTGTGTGTTAATACAGGTGCACTGTGCGACAGCAAGGTTTGCTGAAACAGGAAAGCTGCCGGAATGGCCTCGGCTGATAAAGCTATGCAGCAGTGTTGTGAAGTCAGCACACCAGTAGTTGGGAGTGGGCGGAGCTAGGGGGCCACAGGAAGAGGAGGGGCAGACACAGGAAAGGGTCAGTTAGAGTAGGGACAGGGGACCGATAAGACATGCTAAATAAAGCTCTAGTTGAAGATCATTATAAGTGTCTGTATTCATTGTAGCTGGATGCTACAACTGGCGACGAGGGTGGAATGGGCATGATCATAGCCCACAGAACCCCACAAGCGAGCCCTGTCCCCAGGCAGCCTCGAGGAGAAGAAAACGCTGCCCAAGGGAAACGAAGTTGCTGCCTGAAGCAAGAAACCAGCAGCTGGTGACCCTGTTCCCCCAACAGTTGAGAGGGATCCAAGAGGGAGACGAGGCACTGAGCGTTAGAACGCTCGAAGAAGAAGAGACCCCTTCACGCCAAAAAGCGCCTCACGCTGGAAGTGTGTGCCCTGGGTGAAGAGCCCGTGTGCAGGAATCGGGAGCCCACTCCGACCCTGTGGAGTGCCCAGAGAGGTAAAAGAAGTGCCCCAGAATTGTGGAAGGCCTCCACAACGTGCCGACAGCAAGCGCTGCTGAGAGCGCTGAAAGCGGAGCCCGAGAGAAATTCGAGGTCGGAAAACCTCACGCCCGATGCGTGAGATTTGGCACAGTGCCGGTGAAGGAGAGCGGGAACTTTAAAAGCGAAGGATCGGGAGCCCAACCCCGACCCTGCCGTGCTGCCCGAGTGTGTGGAGTCCTGCGGGGTAAGGCGTGGACATCGCCTGGAGAAGAGCGCTGCCGAGCGCCAAAACAAATGCAATCGGGAGCCCTGTGTGCAGAGGTGGGAGCATCCCGTCTGAAGTGCCCAGAAGTGCTCACCGGGAGCCCACCCCGGCGGCAGAAGTCAAGGAAAGCTGCCTCACCTGAAGCATTGACTCTAGCAGTGGATCCTGGCTGCGACCGGCAAGCGGTGAGTGGAAGCGCTGCGAAATACGGTGACTCCGGTGAAGAAACAAAGAAAAACGGCCGAAATCCCGTCGAAAACGAGATTCCCGCGTGGCCATTTTGGAGTCAGGCAGCAGTGTCCAATCCCCTGCGAGGGATCAGCGGCGGCCATTTTGAGGTCAGGCAGAAGACCTGAAAGTACAAATAAACATTGGCAAGTGCCACAGGGCCCGAGAATAAGCACTGGTAAGTGCAAATCAAGCAGTGGTAAACACAAAACAAACAAGCACTAGTAAATACAAGAACAAACATTGGCAAATGTAAGTAGAGCAAGCATTGATAAAGGCGAGGAAACAAACATTGACAAATGCAAGAAAACAAGCATTGTCAAACGTAAAAAGAAAAAACATGCACTGGTAAAGACAAGAAAAGAAATTATACAACAAGCATTGGCAAATGCAAGAGCATACAAACATTGGTGCATGCAAAGACAAGTACTGGCTAAGAGTAAACACACATTGATCCATGCAAAGAGACACAAGCATTGACAAATACAGATCAACAAGCATTGGACAAATCGCAAAGGCCAAACAAACATTGGCAAAGAAACCAATCAGCAGTGGCGAAAAGATACAAACAAGCATTCGAAAAGCGAGCAAACAAACGTTGGCGAGAAACAACAAACCAGCACGAGCACCTACAAAGGTGATGCAACAAACACTGGCCAACGCAAGTGCAGAAAAGAAACAAGCACTGATGCATGCAAGAGTCAGGTAACTACAACAAGTGGACACTTCGGAACGCACAAACTCCACGTGATTCACTGGCGTAGACCGTGATGATCGCAAACATTACCAACGTCCCAGCACATGATCAGACCGCAGGTTTCGACTAAAGAAGATCAACTACGAAGACGCGAAGACGAGTGAACAGCCCGTGCCCTGCAAATATGATCCATCAGAATCCTCTTCTCATAGCGAGGGAAGAAGTAGCACAACGACGCAACCCTTGCATCAGAGCACCACCCCCAGGAATGCAGTATGATACCTGGAGTCTGTGTCTTGAACAGAACCAATGGCTGGCGACATTGGGTGACTTCCTGGACGCCAATGGTGAACAAAGAGAGAGGAAATGTCTAATGCTGCTCCTCCATTTGGTGGGTCCAGAGGGCCGATGCCCAATCGAAACATTTTCCAAAAAAGACACAGAAATCTATAAAAGACTCCAAGAACAGCTATGTGCCCGTCTCTCCGCACAAGCGGAAGTAGATCAAGAGCGCATCGCTTTCAACACAGCTCGACAGGAACCAGGTGAACCACTGCCAACTTTCATCACTCGGCTGCAAAACCTGGTACAAGGCTGCCACTTCAACACCTTTACGAATGAGGACGCAGTTCGACTCCGGATAATTGACGGCTGCGCAAACCCCGACACAAAGCTCAAGATCTTGCGAGGACAGTGGTCGCTAGAAGAAATCATCAGGAAGGCTGAAATGGGAATGCACGTCAAGGCAAGAGACAGATCAAAGGACCCGAATCTGAAGGCAAATTATCAAGGTGCCTGGACAGATGATACTCGAAAAACAGTCAAAACAAAAAAGAGAGAGAGGGAAGGCAGACCAATGGAAAGACAACGGGAGAGACACAGTGACAAGGAGTACTCTGAGTCAATCAATCAAAGGACAACCTCAAAGAGTTCTTCACCCTCAAAGTGTCATTCAAAGTCTGACAAAGGAGGAGTGTCAAGTGGGACAGATCGCACCCCTGAACAAGATGGCAACTTACACAACAAGAGAGTAAGGAAGACAAACTATAAAAGGAGAGCTCAAAATGGTCACAACTGGAAGTTGGCGCAAGACCACTCTTCGTCAAGTTATGAAGACGAGTCTGAGGGAACATCATCCAGCAGGAGAACACACCACCAACAGATCAGAGATACTAGAGCACTGAACAATTGGGAACGAGAACCAGATCACACAAGACGGACTGGTCCCGCACAACAACAACAAGCAAGAAAAGATCCATGCAGTCATGGGCCTCAAAGCATCCGTGGGCCCGCGACAACGTAGAAACAGAGCGTAGATGGGTAACATCAGGCGAGAAGGACGAAGAGGCAAAAGCTTGGGATCAAGCACAAGGAACAAGCACGGAATCTTCAAACAATCTCCCAAATGAGACAACATTGAAGATGTTCCAACAAAGACACACGGAGAAGCTTTTCACAGACAACTCCGAGACGGAAAGCAGCTCGTCACGGACTACCCGGTTCCGAAGACCACCTGGTAAGACATTCCCAAAGGAACACTCACAGGGGAAACTGACGGAGCACCCCTCTGATTTAGAAAGCATGTCGGTCCGATCCTTTGAGTCGACAGAATCGTGGTCCCGACAACGGCCACGCGCAACATTCGTAAAGAAACATTCTCAGAGGGAAGTGAGGGAGGACCCCTCTGATTCAGATAGCATCTCGGTCCGATCCTTCGAGTCGACAGAGTCGTGGTCCCGACAACGGCCATGGCGCCAAGCACCTGAACACATCACTGAACACATCAGCAGACCAAGGGACACTTTTCCCGTCAAGAGCGACGTGCCTCACACCAATGTCAATGCACACTCGATCACTCCACCAGACGACCTGCCACATCGAGCACAGGTGCATCGCGACACAAATACTACACCGTCACCCCGGGTAGGGGCAGCAAGGTTGACTCGAAGGTCCTGGTCCTGGTCCTATAAAATGGAAACAGATATCGTGGCCAGTAGCACCCAAATAAAGACGGACCAACCAGTCGATCTGCAAAGAAAGCCGGACGCGCCAGGAGAGCCAAGTCATCATCGGACAAGAACGAAACACACAACTACCCAGCCGGTTCCAAGGTTTGCCTGTTCTAGGCGCGAGCAGGAGTGGGAGAGGCAACCCGAGGCAGCCAATCAACCTCCAAGCCATACCAAGATGGCCTCCCCAGTTCATACCCCACCGGCTGGCATCCCAGACTCGAAACAGGAGGACAGTGTTGTTCTCGACCTGACAAGGCAAAATAAAGCGAAAATACATACAGACACTCGGAAGGGAACCAGAATAACATCCCCGTGGAAAAGAGACCGAGGGTCACGTGAGCAAGAGTCACAAAGGAGGACAGACTGCCGATATCAAACTGAGCTCGCCATAGGCACCTCGGACACTGAAGGCCCCATCTCTCCAGACATCAGCAACAGAGCTTGTCTATTCAAAGACGAACCACTGGCGAACACTCATCACGACATACGTCCACCCAAGAGACTGATAGTGGAGATGGACTGAGAAGTCAGTATGTTTTGTTTGTTTTGTTACAAAGGGGGGAGATGTTGTGAAGTCAGCACACCAGTAGTTGGGAGTGGGCGTAGCTAGGGGGCCAGAGGAAGAGGAGAGGCAGACACAGGAAAGAGTCAGTTAGAGTAGGGACAGGGGACCGATAAGACATGCTAAATAAAGCTCTAGTTGAAGATCATTATAAGTGTCTGTATTCATTGTAGCTGGATGCTACAAGCAGAAGGGTGGTACGGTCCAGTCAGACAGTGAGTTCCATCCTAGCAGTACCATCCAGACCTTTTAGCTTGACTGATCACGTTTAACAATTCCTTTTTTGTGTGTTCTCTGCATATAACCTGCGCCCCTCCCTCTGAGGGAAGTGAGCCCCAGCTCTGCTTGTGTTGGCGCTGGAGGAGAGTACAGAACAGTTGCCTCTCTAGTCCCTGAGCCCGGTGGGGTAAGAGCAAGGCTCGAACAGGTCCCATAAGCATGGGAGATGTGTACCAGCCCTGCCCTATAATTAGAGGGGTCCTGGTGAGAGCAAAGGTCCCAAGGTACGACTGGGGCAGAAAATTGCCCCGGGCACCAAAATAAAAGTGGACCCGGGTTCCATTAGTGAATCAGATAGCTACAAAAGTGGCCAATGTTTGTAAAGTGTATTAATTTTGAACTTATAAAGAGACGCTGTGCAATTCCAGGTATAGAAGGTGCATGGATGTGAGATTGATGCAGGTAACCAACCACAGGCATGTCAAGGGGTGCCCTGTCTGCACACACCAGCATTTACCACGAGCCCAGTACAGTCACTGGTGTGCTACAAAGTACACACCCTTCCACGCACAACACAAGCCAAGTGGCTATTTATCCGGGCTACTGCCAGTCTAATAATACATGTTCACATTATTAAACAGGTGATTTTATTACGTAATCCTCACGTCATATGAGGGCAGGTTTAGGTTATAGTAGTGGTCGAAATCAAGGGAGAATAGGCAGACTGGAGATAACGGGTAGGGTGAGAGAAAAGCAGATATATTCAAGCTGAGATGTAAGTGGGCAGACTGGAATATGGGCAAACTGAAAGCAGACGAGACTAGGGGGGACTTGTTAGAACTGCTGGTGCTGAGGACAGGCAGGACACGGCGTACTTAAAGCCCCGGGAACATGATTAGGGGCGTGACTTATAAAGAGTTAAACTAAAATCTTTGATTAGCAGAGTGCCCCAGACTGCTATTTTACTGCTTCTGTCATTGCATTCAGTGATACAACGACTTACATTACACCTACAAGAAGCTAGGACGCTGACGTGAGCCACATGCATGCCTATGATTATCTAGTCCATAGAACAGACACAATGTTTTCCGTCTTATTATGACCATGCTTGTATTCTTACAAACATCGTGGTTTTTTCAATGGTGTGTGTGAATTTAACCTTTAATGGACTCATTTTTTTACATCTACCGCCCAGTTGCTCGCTACCTATAGTAGAAATGATATGACAGCATCTAGGCAGCAAGCTCATTTTCTTCTTCTAATTTGCCATGAAGACCTCAAAGGAAATGTGGCTGTCTTTAAATCAGGCTTCGAGTGTTAGTCACGCCTCTCTTTCTGGTGCACCGAATGAGTCATCTACCTCGCCATTGCTTCATAAGGATGGGAGTCAGCGAGGAACCCCTTGTTCCTAAAGTATTCAGGACCGCATCCGTGTACTTTCCTGAAAGCGATACAAAGGGACTTAGGGCCAGATGTAGGACGGTCGGTAACGGCCGAAAATCGGTATTTTCGGCCGTTACCGACCGGTATACATGATTTGAAATGTAGGGGCACAATTTTACAGAATCTGTAACTTTACCGATTCGGTAAAGTTACCGATTCTGTAAAATACCGAATCGGTATTTTTACCGATTCAGTAAATCTCAGATGTAGGTGGGTCTCTTCTGAGTCCCAAAGGCCCTACAAAATCGGTATTTTACCACACAATCCTATTGTGTGGTAAAATACCGATTTCAGGTGTGCATGCACATGTGTGCATGCACACCTAGCCATGTGACAGCCATGTGTGTGCCACATGGCGCACATGCCTATTTGTGGGGTGCCAGAGGGTGTCAAAGTGACACCCCCTGCACCCTTGCAAAATTCGGTATTTACAGATTCTGTAAATACAGAATCGGTATTTCCCATTGATTCCTATGGGCTTTGAAGCCCATAGCAATCAATGGGAAATACCGATTCTGTATTTACAGAATCGGTAAATACCGAATGTTACAGAATCGGTATTTCCACATCTGGAAATACCTACATGTCAACCACATTGATTTACCGATTTTCAATTACCGAATCGGTAAAATTCGGTAATTAAAAATCGGTAAATCAATATTACCTACATCGGGCCCCAAACCTCTAGACGCTTCTTGACAGGAAGCCAGTGGAGATGGATAAGTGCTGAAGAAACAGATTCACGTTTGGGGATACCCAAAAGTAGTCGGGTAGTTGTGTTTTGTAAGATCTGAATTTTGTTGATGCATTTTTTCTGTAAATTGACGAAAAGAGAATTACAGTAATCTATTCTTGAGATGATAAGAGATTATTTCACTGTTTTTTGCGAATCCGTTGGAATAAAGGGGAACATTTTCCTAAGAAGTTTGATAGTAAAGAATGAAACAGATGTATGTGATGGAGTTTAGCTGGCCCTCGAAAGTTAATTATAAATAAATAAAGTTATAAGTATAGCCACAGTACACAACTACTACAGATACGCTCCATGAAATAAAAATCCTCCCCCAAAGCTCTGTGCTATAATGGGAATTTGAACAGTACGCGGAAACAACCACCACTGCAGCAGCAGGGAATACTACAGGGCATGGAGGGTACAATTATACAGTCCTCTAACGGTTAGGGAATACAAACACTTTATCGCTATGCTCTAAGGCATAGTGAACACCTTGGAGAATGCAACCGCCACAGTGATCAGCTGCTGAAATACTGCACAATTTAAAAAAAAATACAACTACAGTAGCCCCAAGGGGTTGGGGGGGGGGGGGGGATGGGGGGGCAGAAAGGAATTTTGAGCACCACGAGCAGAAAAAATTCAAGGATTGTACCAATGCCATAGGAAGAAACAGCGAGGGAATTGACGCCAGAGGAACACGCAGGGAGTGAGGTGTTAGTAGGAGAAAATGATGAGAGGAATGTCTTTGGAGTGAGCTGAATGTAAATAAATCTGGGAAGATGCTAATAGTTAGTTGCTGATAGATCCGAGTGGCTGAAAGGAGAAAGATGTTGGGAGTTTGCCACTGAAAGGAAAAGATGCAAGGATTGAGCTGCTGGTGTGTGGACATACAGGTGCTGAGCAGCCTATGGACGCATGGTACGCTAGCCATGATCAAAGGGTAATGTCTTGTTGGCAAAGGTTATTGCAGATTCGCTAGTACCTTCACTTCAAGGCTATCACAAGAGGTGAGTTGCTAATGACCAGCTGATCTACTGCTGTGGTGATGTCGCTCTGTTGCACATTCATACAGATTCATGGCCTCGCCCACCACCACGCACCTTCGCTCAGGACTTCTAAGATAACACAGCTCTGTAGTAGTGGTCTGTATTGGCTTCTTGGCGCCGCGGTCAAGCACCTCCATCCTCTTCCCAGTAAGTCCACCCAATAAGGCAAGAGCTTGGAAGTGATTTTACTGTGAAATATAAATCCACTTGTAAAAGTAGCAGAAAGTGCCCCCTCCTGCACACCGCAGCTCTCCGGCTCTGATCCAGACAGACTGTCAATTCGCTGCGATTAATAATTCAGGCCCTGGCAGCTTGGTTCTGGGCTCTAATGCACGCTCTGCTCCAAAATCAATTGTTCAAAACAACTCTCAGAAACCCAGGTCCTATGTGGAGCGTGTGATGCCGTATCTCTTGTGCCCCCACTGCCCCTCCCTTACTACCATCAACAGTCTCTTTTAGTCTTCGCCAGTCAGAAATAATTGTCCTTGAGCCGAAAGGCCACTGCCTTCAGTAAAGTTTAGTGCATGAAAGTGTTGCGCGAGCTGCAGAGATGGATACTCCTAGGAGATACCATTTACATCTCTCAAAGCGTCAAGTCGTCCTGCCTCCGAAGGAAGCTTCTAAGGATCCGCCAAGGAGAACCGGACATCACCGTCCTTTTGTTGTTTCAAAAAGAATGCGAGGTTCAAAGATTCTTCATTTTTTTTTCAATACATCGGGTCTTCTAAGGGTCCCTCACCACATATTGATGCAAGGCGCTGGGAGTCTTGCTGAACAAGCATACCCACTCCATTACAATATCCGCACATCTCCTCTATCGAAACATTATCTAAGGAAAACCTTGAGCATGACCTGCTCAGGATCACTCATGGTGTCAGTGTACATTTAAGATAGTATCCAACAGCGAGCAAATGTCTCTTCAGATCGCTGTCCCTTTTTCTACATATACAGAGCCCCAAAATGCATGATATTCCCTTGCATTGCTAAAAAAAACTCTACCATTCATCACAAAAGATACCATTCAATCACCAATCAGTTGTCAGTGATGAGTGGCCATGTCTTGCCATAACAAGACATCTAGGGGCAGATTTACAAGAAACTGACAGATCTGCACAGATTCATCGTTTTCCCTGCGGCTCCATACGAAACCCTTCCCCACCATGGATGCACTGTATTTACAATACGGCGCACCATGGCGCAAGGATTGACAGATGCATCAGAAAATCGTTGTTATGGCCGGTGTGGAGATTAAGCAAGCTATTGCCCAGAGTTGTAGAGTGGAACGCATGATTAGAGTAGGCACCAAGGCGAGAATTATCGGTACGAGGACATTGAGCCCAAGACCCTGCCGCGACGAGGATTGAACCCTAGTCCCGGGCCAGACCTCTGCCTCAGGGTCTGCCGCTCTAATCGGTAAGCCACACTTTTGATGCAGTGAAGGCATAGAGTAACGCAGTAAAATGTTATAAATTTCTCTGCGTCAGTTCTACATGGCTTTTTGCTTGGGAACGCCGACCCTGCATACATTATACCTGATGCAGGAATAATGTGGCACAGGACTTTGCAAGGTAACTCATCTCCCTAGATGAGTCACATTGTAAATTGGCTGCAACGTGGCGCATTTTTATTCCTCTGCTGCGTCACAAAAAGTGACGCAACAGCGGCACAAATGTGTCTCACGGGGCTTGTAAATCTGCCCCCTAGTGTCAATATTAGATGTGTGGTCGCCCTGAAACCCCTCCAATAATTCTGCCTGTTGCCTGACCTGCTCAACCCTTCATCCCTTCGGAACAGCATCAGCTACTTTTGAGCGCGTCCACAACTCCTCAGGGTAAATTATGTCTACAAATTCTACCAACATCTGCCACAACGTCACTTTTCTTGACTCCAAGTGCACCAAGAAGCAACTGTGTGGTAGCACAATGCACACAACAGACATCTAGGTACACATTTTCGGCTACACATTTCTTCTCAAACCAACTCTCCTTCCAGACAAAGCTGGGAGTAGTCCAACAGTCCGCATCCTCTTGACTGTGTGCTAAACATTATGAACAGGCCTAATCCCTTTATAGCTTTGGAGGAATGAAAAGGGAAGTGATGTTATTTCACCTAGTGTGAGTACTGTGCATTGGGTATCTAAAAAGGGCCAAAAACGACATGAATTTTATACAAAATCTTGAAGTTTTCGTTACCTCGATTTAATATGTGCTTAGCCTCCCCAGTCAAAAAAAGCATCCTAAATTGAGTATGATTGCAGAGCCAAGTAATACAAGTAACGCCATTCATCCAGCCATTCATTTATTCATGTGCTCTTTCTTTACGGATATAAAAGTGAAGATAATATATAAACAAATCTGTACACCGAGCAGCAACACAACAATTTCAGAGCAACTGCGCTCCAATGACTGACAACCCAAACACTCTTCCCTCTGTTTAAATAACCTGACATACGAAGTCAAAGGTAACTGCTAGCCCTGCCCTCAGAAAACCCCACGCCGCCCGAAGAAAGAAGCCTCAAGGAGCAAACCAGAGCCAAAGAACCTGGAGGAGTGAACGAAGGGGCACATTAGCAAGGGCGATATCGCCGCTTTAGTGGGAATTTTTCCCGCTAAAGCGGCAATATTTTTTCGCCCTATTAGCAAGCTGTCGCTAACAGCAGTTAGCGACTGCTGTAGGCAATAGCTACAGGTTTGGGGCCCGCTTTGCATGTCAGCGATATTTATCGCTAATGGCATGCAAAGTGGGCGTACCCAACCTATTAGCGACTGAAAGCAGTCGTAACACAGCTATCGCCTATTAGCAAGGCAGGCGAAGTGATAAAAAAAATCACGCTAAGCACCATTATCGCTAGAACCTAACGCCTGCTCACACCATGACTTAACTTGTATATCCAATGGGAGTGGATATTCAGGTTAAGTCCCCATTGGCGTTAATGCCTGAATATCGCTGGATTTCCAGAGATATTCACGCATTGAGCCGCTAACGCCGTATATTTTATAGCTTTAGAGATAAATGTTGCTAAAAGCACGTTATCTCTGCGATAATATCCAGCGATATGCTGAGATAAAAAAATGCGCTAAGCACATTAAGCGATAATCATCGCTATTTGTTGCTGATATGCCCCTAAATCTCTCAGACAAACTCCAGATCTCGGCAATAACAGGGAGCCCAAAGATCATTAACACGGTGCCGACACCAGGCACAGCCAACGCAAGAAAGGTTTGAACAATTAACAGATGAGCAAGAAAAATAAACCAGAAAAACAGCAAAAAAGCAAAAAAGCAAAAAAGCAAAGCTAAAAACTGCTCAACGCGAGGAATAAAATGAAAAAAAAAGCCTCTCTCCCCTCATCCTGCAAACTCCTGTTATTGGGCAGACTTGAAAAGGAAATCAACTCTCCACTCAAGGGAGCAAAATCCAGAGGGATGTGGGAGAAGAAGCTAATACAAAACAAAAACAAAACCTGTTCCCATCTTTCTGAATAAAACGCAGAGAAGCACGCAAACTGATGATCAGCCAAAAGCAATCAACAGCTAACTTTTGCCGCCAAGGGAGCAATTAAAGACACTTAATATTGGAATCCCACAAGGCGTTCCAGATTCACTGATAGCACAGCATCAGGAGTAACTACAGATTCCTTACGTGGCAAGCATACAAGGAGACCCACATTCGCCGGTAACACAGCATCAAGAACACCATTCACCAACATTTCCATCAGCTTCAATTAATACAAACAAAATGAAAGGGGTGCTGAACCCTCTAGGTCGACTGTCAAAGACTAGCCCATCAACAATAGCTTCCTTGGAATCAGGGACCTCCCCCCAAGGCTTGCTCCATCTAATGACAAGGCAGGCACACAGGAACCCTTTAACACATCTTCTGAGGAGTCTGGCAGACCTTCTCAAGCACATCGGGCTGCAAGGCCGGGTTCCAGAGCAGACTGGAGAAGTGCAATTTTTCACCCAGAGTTTTTATCAAGCAGAAGGTGTGATACCGTGAATCGAAGCAACAATTTAAAAGTTGTATATGTTCTAACAGCACTTGCCCACCTCCCCACATCTGACATTGAATCAGTGGGATTCCTACCCCTGACGGGGCAGGACACTAGGCAATGAACCCTAGTGACATAGGCGTCCGTTCATCTCGCGCACTTAGTCCTCCAGGAAAAAAACATCCTTTGAAGTCCTGGGAAGTGTCCTCTCTGGGCAACCCACGCCTGCCCACTCAACTCCGCTGTCCATTCAAGAGTTCCCAAGAGAGCCGCTTTTAGACAAATCGGTCACATATGTGTACTCAGTACTCAAGAATCCATTTGCAAGTATCAACGAAGAAGTCTCCTATACTAAACTGGGACATGGCCATACAACTACTAAAAAAAAAAAGCGACAGAGCAAAACCTGGGGTGGAGACCAGCAGCATTACAAAGCCTTAGCAAGCACTGATGCACCATTCATCAATCTTGTAACACAGTGCGACTTACTGGCTGCTGGAGAAAACGCTCTTGGAACATCAGCAGTCTATGCAAAAGTGAGCGATCAAGATCTAATGAAGTATCTGAAGACATTCCACGTAATTCCATCACAAGAAACCTGGTCCACTCTGCCCTGACTTTTGACGGGTACCTAGGGTTCTATAAACTAGCATCAAAAACTAACAGGTGTGGCCACCCTACGGGAGTCTAGCAATATACATCGCAGCATCACGAAACATGGAGACCAAACAAGTCACAAGTAATGATCATATCCTGATGGTGCAGATAGGACAAAGGCCTTCTGACCTTCTTGCCCCTCTCCTGCTTGTCAATGTATGCATCCACCCACCTAACAGATCAAGCAATGAACTCTCATAAAAAAATCATCTTCTCAGAAAAAGTGTACTTGAGCGGCCATATCTTAACATATTCGTTTTCAGGGATTTTAATATGAATTTGTTACCGAACATGGTCCGGGATGACACCCTAAACTAACATGACCACTTCAGGTGCATCCCAAGATGCGCTGAATTAAAATCGATACAAAGGGACTGAAAGGTCAATATTTTGTAAAGGAAGTCAAAGCACTTGATAATTTTTTTATGCTACATTTTATTGGCTTTCCAAAACATATACATATGTAATCTAATATCAACACTAAAACAAACAATTCAGTAACATTTACCCCGAGTCTTCCACCCTCCTCAGCAGGAAAACCATGGCATATTGAATGTCCAGGAGAGAGACATGCACCATGGTACACAGGACATTATCTGTGCTTCTGCTGGTTTGTCAGAAGTCTCACTCCCTTATTATTCCATGCTCGTCGGCCACTGGGTCCCTTCGCCTACTTTATCACTATTGTTGGCTTTCCCCTATCTCACTGTTCCTCTCTCCTATTGCTTCACCTTCCATCCCTACATCTTCTCAAATTTCCTCGTAGACATGCTTTTCCCAGTTGCAGTAAACATCTACCTCTCATGCCCAATCTTGTACTTTTGGACTAATATCACTACCCCATCTCCGTACATTCCCATAGCATATGTAGGAAGGACACTTTCTCACCACAGGCATGCAGACACTCATTCACTGCTATACCGACCATATGTAGAAGTTTCCTAGTGTAGTAAATTATATGAATGATTTTGATTGGCCTTAGATTCTTAAATGGTAGATTCGAAGGAGATAATCCTCTAGCACGGATGTATCACTCGTCCACATTCTACTCCCTTATCGACTTCACATTTGCCATACTCCCTTTGTTCTCGCTTCTAAAATCATTTCAGATTAAAGACAAGGTGGAAAGCGACCACCTTCCACAAGTTATGGAAATATACACCAATTATTTCACCAATAAACTGTTTAAAAAAAAAAAACTTTTTTTTTATTGTCAAAAGGAAGAGATATTGTAATCATACATTCAAGTAAGATACATATAATCCGAACAAACAAGATAAATAAAAAGAAAGAGAGAACAACAGTTTAAATCATAGATGACCGAATTAACAAAAAGTAACACATGTATATATTGAAACTTCCTCAATGACATTCCTTACTAAGCTTCTTTTCTAGGTAACAAAATTATTTATGTAATTTGAATGCTTAAAAACTAAAATCAAAAATCTTAGAGCTCTCCTATTCTAGAGCCCCCCCAAACTGATCTATATTTCTGTAGAGCCTGAATTCCCCTAACTTTTCCCAGAGCCTTCTCTTTCCCCAATTTCTTTAAGAATTGAACACCATTCCATCTCCGTAAGGGGTTTAGGAGAGATCCATGCTCTAGCTATCACTAGTCGTGCAGCTACAATCATTATTGACAGTATAGGGCCATTCTGCCTAGGCATCTTCTTTATGTCCTAGTATCCTCTCTGTTGTTGTCAACCAAAGATCCCCACCTAACCTATTTGAGATATTCGCCAGAATCTTATCCCAAAACCCCTTCAAAACAGGGCAAAGCACGAACATGTGTACAGTGTCTGCTGCATATTGCCTACATTTGGGGCAAATCTGGCTATTTCCCCCCTGAGGACCACCCTGCGAACCTCATACATTCCCTGTTTGAGCCCCGCGAGCAATTTTTTCCGGTATATAATACAGACGACACAGTGTCCGAAATTGCTGCAACTGTAAATTAGTTGAATGTACAAATCGGGAGATGTTATCAAAGGCTATCTTCATCTTGTCAATAGTAATAACCTCCCCCAGATTCTCGCTCCATTTAAGCGCCAATTTCTCGCCACCATCTGCTCTATTCTGACATAGCATTTGATATGCCTTGCTAATAGTTGCCTGCAGATTCTGACCATAGATAAGTTCCCACATACTAGACCCACTAACCATCCATATTTCTAGCCTCCTAACCAAATGGTCTCTAATCTGTAAATATTTTTTAAAAAAGCATTGTGGAATATTAAATGTTACAGAAAAATTCTCAAATGTCTTTATACCATTGCAATCAACCAGTTGTCCCAAAAGGTGTTTCCCATATTTGGCCCATTGAAGGACAGTGTTATCTTGATAAATACTCTGAAACATTGGATTGCCCCATATGGGAAGTTTACTGTGCATTAGGGGGAGAGAGTCTGGTCTGAATGTTTTTCCATATGTAGACAGAGTCCCGTATAGTCTTAAACTATACACGTTTAAAGTAGTTGGGATCAATAATACGATAGAGAATTAGTTTGCTCTCAGCACCCAAAATCAGCCAATGCCAGGGCTCAGTTAGATCAGAATTCAGGAGGCTCCGCAAGTGGCCTACAAAAGCCGGAAAAAAATAGAGTTTAAAATCGGGTAAATCTAACCCTCCCTGGTTATAAGGAAGTTTCATTAATCCTACGGCCATACTTGCTCTAGGACTGGTTACTCAGAGTCAGTTACCACCAGTACCCATCTGAAAAAGTTGAGGGCACAGGATGATTTTACAACAAGGCCTCTTTCTGTTCCTCTGTTTTTTCTGCACATCTTCCTTCTTCCTGCACTTTTCTTTGAGGACTTCTGTTGCTTCTTTCTGCATTTTTTTCTTCCTTCTGTGTGTTTTCTTCTTTCTTCACATGTCCTACCTCTATAGGCATAGTTAGAAATTAGCATTTAAAAAACCTTAGAAATTAACTGAAAAAAACATAGGTTTCAGGCATGTTACAGTTACAAATTAGCATTTGAAAAACCTTTGAAATTCACTGAACAAACCATAGGTTTCAGGCACGTTAAAGTTAGGAATTAGCATTTAAAAAACCTTAGAAATTCACTGAAAAAACCATAGGTTTCAGGGGCGTTATAGTTAGTTGGACATTTCACTTGTACAAATCTATTGAATTTCACCATTATAGTAAGTTCAGCTAACTATAACTCGCGCGCCCACAATGCACTGCTGATGACGTCACATATTTCATCACTCATGACATGGTCAGTGACATTACTCATGACATCACTGATGACATCTCACATGACATCACTGATGACATCATCCTTGTGATAGAGTGGCAGACCTCATCTCACCGTAATATAACCTTTGATACACACACTCAAAAATACAAACTAACATTTTCAAAACAATGGACATACCAATACCACTTAAAATACACCTATTTAGTAATTCCAAGATCTACACACATATCCACTCATTCACCAACAGTCCTATACAGTCACTCAAACATGTACTCACTCATCATAAGTACTCATACACCTATACATCCTGTTACACAGTGACACTCATCCATAGAGTTACTCACACAGATAGTCACACATGCAAAGTATCAAACATCCATTAAATTGCATATACAGTTATACACATACCACCACACTTACTGCTACAGAAACTTACACATACTTACTCTCTTAAGCAATCACTTATAGAAAGACATACTAATTTATACAGGCACTCTTTCAATCTCTCACTCCCACATATACTCACTTATTTACACCAATACTTACATATACTAGTTTAAAACATATGTAGTTACTCATAAAGACACTACTGAGACAGTCATTCATTCACTAACACACCCATAAACACACTCATACACCCATTCCCTAAAGCCTGCCTCACTACATGAGTACATGCTTACTGAGTGAATTATTACATTAATATAAGTAAAGACACTGAGTGAATTCTTAATTGGTTCACTTTTACTTTACTGAATGAATTACAAAAAAAGGGAAGTTACTACAAAAATAAATCGAAAAAAAGGAGAATGAATGTTAATACTCGTATTAAAAAAAATAACCTATAGAAATGCTTTAATAAGAAAAACAAGGTTAAATAAAACATTTGAGAAATTAAACGAAAGTTAAAAAGTATGGAAAGAAGCACGTTTACATAAACACCTGACGCACTAAAACGGTGGAAATGAGAACACCTGTCAACGGAAAAACGTGACTTAAAAGTGGGAGGAGCAATAAATTGATCCCATTGACTGTTAAGTAGCCAAAAGGTATATAAACCACACCCGCGAGATAATTAGTTTTGTTCCAGAGAATCAATATGGGCGAAGAAACTATGAGCAAGGTAATGATTCAGGACTGCAGAAGCATCTAAACAATATCTTTCATTTCCTCAGAGGGAACATTTTGTTAATGTATATTTAAAAATACATAAAACATTATATCCCCTTCAGAGGAGTTGAATGAATTTCTACGGAGGAAGGGAAGAATATCGAAGAGAGGCAAATTATCTTAATGGGTATATGTTTTATATATTTAAGAAAGAAAGAAAAAATATTTAAATGATTATAGAATGTGATATGATTACGTTTAAATACAATATAATAACGAGTTCAGTAAAGAACTATTACAAGAAATATAGCTTTTTTAAGGAATTACTACGTGCAAAGTAATGATTAGAAGCGATGTCATAATCTTCAATTTATCTTTCATTTCCACAGAGGGATCATAATGTTAATGTATATTTTAATTTATATTAAACTTTATGATCCTTCAACTGGAGTTGGATGACTTACAACCGAGATTTTTTTTTTTAGTGTGCAAGTATTTCTTAATGATTGAAAAATATAGTATAAATAAGGTTTCGAGAAAATACTTAGCTATAAAGGAAAATACTCTTTAACTTCTGGAGTAAAAATGGGCTAGAAGTATTTATATTGAGTAGTGCATTTAGTAAATTTCACTCTTGAAGAACAAGAGGATTATCTTTGCAAGAACTTTGTTTCAACAAAATAATAGAATTGTGTTTTCAAATGTTAATGTGAATATTAATACTTTCAATTTTTTTAAATGATTGTAAAATGTAATAATGACATGAAATGTACATTAAAAAAATATGAAGTATTGAGGGAGTGTTTGTCGTAGCACTTCTATTCTGCTTTCTCTGAAAGTAAAAAAAGCCCAAACATTTAAAAAAAGATGATGGGGTAACACTTATATAATGTAAACTTAAGAAATTAGTGCTTATGATAAAATAAAAGAAATGTGGTCCAACGCGTGATACCAATGAATGAAAAAAGAAAATGTGCATTTCACCCATATGATGAATATAAAAGAGTCAATACAAATATTTTGAAAACTTGTGCATATTTTTAAGTACCTTTATAGTCAACAAACTTGTAAGCAGAGTACACAGTTCAAGTTAAAAACACCCTACCACAACTAGTTTTTGAAACGCATTGTAAAATAAAGTGCATCACAAAATGGGCTACATACATGGTGAGTGTATCGCAACGTCACATAGAAAAAAAAGCCAATCAAAATTAGGATCAGGAAAGTAGACGTAACCACACAACAGCCAATCAAATGTTTTTCAAAATCTGTGCAAGGAAAGAGATTGGTCGCTAATACGTCTTCTTACAATGCTTCACAACCAATCAAAGAGAGGTGTTGAAAGTTTCTATTTTTAACATACAAGCAAATCAGATAACCTTGCAAGTACACGCAGCGAGAGGTAATTATTAAAGATGACTTGCTTTCGCAAGACCCTGAAAGACTTCTGCCAGAATAAGTACGCACTTCACTGCCAGACACCATTTAATGATTATCCAAGCTCTCAAGCCTAAACACGTCACAAATCATCTCTCATCAGTTTCTCTTCTTTTTTAGTGTAGTGTGTGAGGCAGACTGCGTGACCCTATGCCTAGAGCCCTGGAACGCACCCTAAGAATGCCACCCCAGGGCCAGCTCCTGCAGTGTCCCGGATCCGCGCGGCCCCCATCCCAACATTTACAAGCCCCAGGGGGGGGAGGGGGGGGGTAAATTAATCGAGGCTGAATACGTTATTACAGCCCACTCTGCTACGCTACCAGGAAAACACAACAACACTACATGGCCCAGATTTCCATTGTAGGGATTTCTTAGTTTCAGGTCTAGTTGTCAGATCGTCATACACAGTCCCTCATGGCTGGTATACACCCACACCACACCCATCCAGCGCAACCGTCACTACACACATGACCCTACCTATAAAAAAGACGGGGCACACGTGCTCTATGCCATTTTAGAGTTGCTCCCATCGCAAGCGCTGGGATGGCCCGTCCAGGTGGTTCGCACGCTTCATGAAGGCCCAAACTACCGAACAAGGGGGCCCACTACCACATGCATGTCCTCTTTGGTCACTGAGTTAGTAGTACTCGATGCTCTGAGCGGGTGCAGAACCAGCGATGATAATGATGGGAGCAAGAGTATGTCGTTAGCCATAGAGATATCAAGACTCAGCACCGTATATGAGACTTCTTTGTGACAGATCGAGACTACATGATGCAGAAGGTGTCCTGTCCATGAAAAGGTGAGCAGTGAGGCCTAGGTGCGCATCAGAGGGAATCGAAGAGCTGTAGCAGACTGGATACAAAAAAGCAATGCAGTGGGTGGATATGACTCCCAGCAGAGGCCAACAGTATGGGGGTGGGTGCATCGGACTCCCACCAGTGGCCAGACACATGAGAGGTGGGTGGATATGACTCCCAGCTGAGGCCAGACATATGAGGGGTGGGTGGATATGACTCCCAGCAGAGGCCAACAGTATGGGGGTGGGTGCAGAGGACTCCCAGAAGTGGCCAGGCATATGAGAGGTGGATGGATATGACTCCCAGCAGAGGCCAACAGTGTGGGGGTGGGTGCAGAAGACTCCCAGCAGTGGCCAGGCATATGAGGGTTGGGTGCAGAGGACTACCAGCAGTGGTCAGATATAGAGGGGGTACATCATGATCAGCATCAGCATACCACAACTACATGGGGTATATGCACATCCCTAACTTGTGACTATAATGATAGTGTCATAGCAACACATCACTTACAGCAGTGTCCCACTTCCTGGAGGATAGATTACTTTCACACACTGCGTGACACACCACATGTGGGTGTGATGTCAAATTCCACATGCATACCCACCAATGGAGGTTGCTGGGGAAATACACATCATACCATCATGACATAATAGTGTATAGTATTGTATTGTATTGCATTGTATATTGGATTTATATAGTGTATAGTGATCTAACAGCCTACCAAACAAAGAGAGCGAAAGGGAACACACACTGTCACGCACATCCCTGGACTGATATGAATGTCCAGGTGGTGGTCAGAACACCAAGATGTAGTCTATCATGGAAGGAATAGGGTTGAAACCCCTTAGATTACAATGCACAAAATTGTGAGTCATGTGCCAAAATACCCTGCATAACAATCTCCAAAATAGGGGTAGGCTGTGATTATACACATGCATAGTGGTGAAAAGGTTAAATGTGTCCATGAAGGCATTTGTACATACTCAAAACACAAGTACAGTGATTTGCAAGCATGGCAAAGACGAATGAGCAGTAGACATCTGTGAGCAGGCATGGGCATTGTTGAAGAGAACCGTCACCAAAAAAGGAAATGTGCACACGTCAGCACAACAATTATTTAACTGTCTGCAGTGCAGATGTCAGGTGCCACAGAGGAAGGAACACTTCTTGGGACAATGTCTCTAACCAAACTGAACACACACAACCAATTAATATTTGCAGAGACATTGTGATGGCACACAGATACCATGGTCCACCTCATTACCATCAACAAAAAACATCTTTCAGAACCCCAAAACATTACCATGACACCAACTCCAGGTCCCTCATCACCAACATCAAGTACCTGAAATGCATTAGTGTTGAACGTAAAATAAAAGGCTTTATTCAGCAGGAACAAAAAAGATATGCAAAAATGTGTCTCTGCTCAAATAAGGCCAATGGCCAGTCCAGATAAATGTCCTTGCAGGGGGACGTTGGGTAGGCCGTCTACCTCAACTTGCCTGCACTTGGAGTAGTTTAATGGGATGTGGACTCCTGGGGGGCATTATCGGGAGCAGGACCAGGCACCGCAGGGACAGGAGTGGTAAGGGTAGGTGTGGTGGGTGCAAGGGTGGATGTATCCTCCTCAGTGGTGTGTGCATTGCTGAAGGTGGACTCATACTCTGCGCTGCACACTGCAGTCAGTTCCGCCAGCTTAACCCCTACACCCGAGGACACAATTGGAGTCTAGAGAGAGGGTTGCGAGGGTTGCGCACTGTGACTCTTGCTGTGTGTATGCGGTCTAAGCCCAGTCCCTGTGGGTGTGCCTGCAGCCCCCTGAGTGTGCGTGCCAGGAGGTGTGCGCTTCGCCACATGTGGGGTTGAGCTGCCTGTGTCTGTTGGGGTGCTTGATGGTGTCTTCCTGTGTGTGCATTGGACAGGTATGGGAGAGGGGAGTGTGAATGGGTCCGAAGGAGTGGGGGAACGGACCCCTGCAGGAGGGAAAATGCCGCCGTTAGTGATGAGTCAATGGACTGCATAATCCGACGTTGGTCAGACATTGTTGCTGACATGCCCTCCATAAAAGACAACAACTGGGTCAGTATTTGATTGTGGCCATGGAGGACACTCAGCATCGATGTCTGACCAACCTGCAACTGGCGGAGTAAGTCCACAGACTCTGTACTGAGGGCGGCAGGGGTGACAGGGGCAGGAACTGTGGTGCCGGGGCTAAAGGAGACATGGGGGGGCTGCACGGACAGAAGGGATGGGAGCAACTGGGAGGGTGGAGATGGTGCTGGAGGAGGCGGGTACAGACTCTGTGCATCTGCCCGGTGTTGCTGCATATTCCCCATCCTCCAGGGAGCCAGAATCGGATCCGTCGGCGTGGTAAGATGTTTCGCCTTCCAACAGGTCCACAGACTGACTCCCCTCAACTTCCGTGCCACTGGTTCCCTCAGACTCCTCCACACTGGTGGCACTGTGGCTGGATCCCTCCTCTTGGTCTGTGCAGCTGTCTCCTCCTGTTTCTTGTGATGATGCTGTGGGCAAGGAGAAGAAACAGAAATGCATCAGTCACCTGTACACATCTGACACATGAGAACAAAATTAGTAGGCCACTTTGCAAATCATGCCATGCATCATGAGTGACAGCCATATAACTCTGCACATATTTGAGCCTTGTACTGCCCAGTTGGTATAGGCACAATGCTACTTGGACACAATGATCCAAAGAACACACCAGGCCACAACTTGAATGAGAAATACACAGAGAAGCTTGTGTTTGTTTACAGGAGAGCTGATCAATACAATGAAGTGATGCCACCTGAATAAATAAACAGTAGTGGTGCCCCTCAGGGTAAAGTAACCCACCTCACTCCCCAAGGTGACACCACACTCAGGGCCATATGTATGAAGCTATTTTCGATTCGCAAAGGCCGAAATTCGGCGAATTTCGGCCTTTGCGAATCGGAAACGGCCATTTTTGCACATTTGCAATGTATGAAAAAGGAGCAAAATAAGGAATAGCAAAATTTTGCGATTCCTTATTTTGCCAAAGCATTTAAGGAATCGCAATTTTGCGATTCCTTAATTGCTATGTAAGAAGCTTTTTTCTCTTGCGAATTTGGTTTAAGGAATCGCAATTTACCACCAACTGAAAGTTGGTGGTAAATTGCGATTCCTTTTCAATAAGCAAAAATTGGCATTTTTCATTGTGGCATGTGACGCACATGCATGCCCTTAGGGCATGTATGAGCGCCATATGCGCACACATGTCATTTTCAGGGGTGCAGCAGGGTGTTCTTGAGACACCCCCTGCACCCTTGAAAATTCGCACAATTTGCGATTAGCAAATTGCGATTAGCAAATTTCCCCTTCATTCCTATGGGCCTCCTGGCCCATAGAAATGAATGGGAAGTATTCCTTATTTGCGAATTCGCAATTTGCGAATTCGCAAATAAGGAATAGTAAGGAATCGCTAGAATTCCTAGATTACCTACATACATACCGTTTTGCGAATTCTAAATAGCGATTCCTTAAGATTCGCTATTTAAAATTCGCAAAACGGAAGTATGATACATATGGCCCTTAGAGCCCTGTAAGTACATTAGGCAAAAAATAAATGTAAATAAATGTTGGTATCTTGGGACTCACTATACTTTACACAATCGACATGTATTGAATGTGGTAATTTGCCATCTTGTGAAGAGAACACGTATGTGCCTGCATGAATGATGTCTCACAATGATATGCACACTAAAAAACATTTACACATTCATTGAAAAAGCTGGCACCCTTTAAGATAAAACACTGTTAGAAACAAATGGCGTTGCAGATTGTCCATATACAATGTCTTGATGTCTTGACACTCATTAGTTTGTATAATTGACAACAAAGGAGTTTCAAGACCTCAAGACCACTGCGGGGCATGTATATGGAGATCAGGGCACACCATTAATCGCTAACACTAGCCTCTTTGAAAAGGTGACAGCTTCTTTCAAGAAAGTGGAAATGTCATTTTGTGTGCACTACCTTGTGAGACATCTATCATGCAGGCACATAAGTGTCATTTACCCAATTTGTCATATTAACACATTCTAAACATGAACAACATTTAACAGATGTTGGGTGTGCCAAGGTACAATCATTTATGTGACACCACTTGAAATATGAATGGTGATCCCATGTTGGAAGTACCCGCACTCGTAGGTCTATAAGTTGGTGATTGACTGTGATGCTGGAGGGTAGGTGCTGTTTGGTTACCCCTCCTGAGCTTGAGGGTGTAGAAATGCAAAGAAGCTTTATACCAATTCTGGACAACGTCCCCAAACACACTCAAAATAAAGAATTTTCAAATAATTTGTATTCCTTTCAAGTTTTTCTCCAGTTTAGATCATCTTTTTACGATGATGTTATCTTCACATCATTCTTTTATCTCATTTTCAATTGATTACCCAATGCAATCGATTGCCCGGCAAGTTTGGTTCGACGTGTACGGCGTCTTCCGGAAGACACCGTACACGTCGAACCAAACTTGCCGACTATGGGAGTAGGAAAACTACATTGGTTCGAATCGTTGTAATAATACATAACTCGAGCGGATGCGTCCTTGTTAATTTTTTCATGCACCTTCACGTGTACGTAGCAACACGGATCGTTCTAAGATTGAGAAGCCCCTGAAGAAGGGCTAAGAGCCCAAAATGCATTTGGCATTCAATTGATAATGAGATAAAAGAATGATGTGAAGACAACATCATCGTAAAAATATGATCTAAACTGGAGAAAAACTTGAATAAAATAAACTCTGTTTGTGAACTTACAACTAAAGGAATACAAATTATTTAAAAATTCTTTATTTTGAGTGCGTTTGGGGACCTTGTCCAGAATTGGTATAACGCTTCTTTACAACTTGAAATATGTCAGTCTTCACATGGGCATCCATTCCCTGATGACACAGTTGCTTGCACATACAACCTACTGGCTGTCATGTGGAGTGGCACACATGTCCCAACTCTGGACAATGCTTAAGCTATTGGGCCAGCAATTGTGATGAACAAAATCATTGCTGCATTGTGGACACACCGTTATCCCTAGGCAAAATTTCAATATAGAAGTGTGCACACTAAGACAAAAGAGCGTTGCATCTGCACTACATACATGTGGCAAAAAGGTATGAGCCTGAAACATGTCTGGAACAAAACGACATAAGCTGCCAAGCCCCAACTGAAATCACTGGCCACCATCACAGGAGCAGTGTATGGTGAATCATTGTTCAGCCAATTCTCGCCCACAGGTCAGGCTTGGCAAGGCTAAATCAGACAGGCCCATGTAGACCTCTCCTGCACAACACCCCCATCCCTCAGTCAATGTGATTGATACAGCTCAAGAAGTGAGTGAATCGGGGTAACAAAAACTGTGCTGCAACAATTCCAAAAGTAACCCAAGCTCACCCCGTGGGGCTGGCAATACATATTTGTGACAAACAACCATCAACAGATTGTTGCGAATAGGCGCACAGGCACTGCCCAGTGTGAGTACGCACAAGCCAAATGTTGTATCCCTGTCCAGTGGACACATGTAGCAGACACTAGAAAAATACAAACTTTGCCAGACACCAATGTCACAGAGGCAGACCCATGCTGAACCCACATAGTATGGGCACAGTGTTGGATTACACAAATGATTAGGAGGCCAGGGTGTCTCAGAGGACTGTAGTGGGCACACTGATCTGTGGGTCTGGAATGAGCTGACTTTACCATGAGTAACCGTCATGGCACTATGCATATCTCCCACTGATGTACATCATGTCTAAGAACACAACATAGGTCATGCATGCTGCAAGAGTGTGCAGTTGAAACCTCACACTTCTATGTTGAGACTCATCATCAGTGCAAACAAATATGAATCCCAAACACAGTGCACAGGTCATGGCACAGGCAAGGTCCCAACACATGTCACAGACCATCCTCCCACATGATGCGGAAATCAATGTGCAGTCTTATTTTCTTCCACCCTAGATGAACAGTGCAAATGTGATTACACACAGACCAGGGGACACATGTTAAGGAGGGGAAGGGATGACAATGAGCACCAGGTGACTATGGGGAACCGAAAATACACTGCACATATAACCTGTCTGACCAGTCACCCCAACTGTGGGAGTGTAGCCAGGCTTCAGAGCACTTCAAAAAGCAGGTGACACACAACACAACAAACAGACATGTACCTACCCACTTCTTGCTGCTGTCTCTCCTGCAACTACCCAACGAGTTCTGGGAACACCACCACCAGGAAATGGAGCATGTGGAGGGTCAGGTGACAGCGTCCACCATGCCGGCGTGGAGGTGGCAGCTTCAGCTGGACCCGGGCGATACGCCGGGTCCAGCACCGGATGACCTGCCACCTCTTCTGCACGTTGCGCAGCCGCCGGCGAGGGCCCCCCGCAGACCTGACGGCCCTGACGGTGTCCCACCAGATTTCCCCCTTCTCGTAGGCAGTTACCTGTCAGGAAGACACAGTGAAACAACATCACTACACCTGCTCCATGTCCCAGAGACACACACTTGCACACCTTTGATAATGTGAACAGGGCATAGGATGCTGACAGGCCATGCATCACTGTCCATGTGAATTTGGCCTGTGTGCAAGTCACAATGCACTACATGGCATTGAAATCCAACAGATGGCAAAACGGGTGCAACACACTCACTGATCATGGCACACACTGGGCAACACATGCAACTGCAAGGTGTGGGACAGCACGTGCCAAGCAGTCCCATATCCCACTCCACTGAAGAACCCTCAGCAGACCAGACAGACACACCCAGGCACAGATCACTCGCCTGTCACTGACAACAGCGGATACAACCCTCACTTTGCACATGTGCCACTTGCCACTGGGGTTGCCTTGCAAGTCCGGCACACAGCACTGCTTACTTGTCACTAAGCATGGGCGGAAAATCCGTTACGCTCGCGGATTTTGCGGATTTTCGGGGAATCCGCAATCCGCGAGATTTGCGAATTTCCCGCAAAATCCGCAAATCCGCGAGCAGCGGATTTTGCTCGCGCTGCTCGCACTGTTCGCGTGAGTTCGCGCCCCGCGAATAAGTGCAAAATTGCAGAAATACGATCTTAGCAAAACTGAAAGTAACTACTTACCAGGTTCAAAAGTTCAGGCACATCATTAGTAGCCATTTCCTGTAGTGCTTCCTGAGGGGCCCCTCCAGAGTTCAGTTGCCAGTTGAAACTATTATGTGACCCTGCTCTGAACCTCAGAATAGTTACACATATGCCACAAAGGTCCTGAATTACAGCTAAGGGAGACAAGCAGGAGCCAGGCTGGAAGTTAAAATCCATTAATCAGCCCCTAATTCATTATTGTCAGTTGGGGCAGGGCAGGTGTTGTAACTAATTTTGCAACAATGAAAGCACTTAGCAAGTGCAAAAGACCACTAATCAGGGCGCACTAAGGAAGCAGGTGCCAGCTAAAAAAATATTCTGTGACACATTAATCAGCCCCAAATTAATTCAGGTCACTTGAGGCAGGGAAGGTGTGCTTTGCTTTGCCGAAAATAATGTACACTGGACAACCAGAGGGTGTGGTGATGAAACAGAGGGTGGCATGGGTGGGCCAGAGGGTGGCATGAGTAGTCAGAGAGTGGCAGTGGTGACAGAGAGTGGCAGTGATGAAGAAGAGTGTCCCAAACAGGCTGGACACGTAGAAACAACAAGTTCGCAAAACTTGCAACCCGACAGGTAAGTTCGCAAATTGCGAAATTGTAAAAACCCTCGCGAACTGGCAGAAACACGGGCGAACACAAAAAAAAAAAAAATCCGCAAATTCGCGGGAATTCGCAGATTTTGCGGATTGCGAATCCGCAAATCCGCAAAATTCGCGGATTGCCAATCCGCAAAATCCGCTCATGCTTACTTGTCACATCAGATGGTTAGAGCTGCTGCATACGCCATGCAGCAGTGGTGCAACACATCACATACACACTCGCCCACATGACAAGGCACATTCATACACATCAATGTCCATGAGGTTGTACACATCATTTGGACAATCTTACCACAGGTCCCCTCAAGTCAAAAACATCTGTGAGTACAGTCACCTGTCACTCTGGGGGGACCACTGTTCCACCTCAGGACATATGGAAAAAAGCCACCAAGGTCTGGCACGGCTGAATGTGTCATTCACTATGCAGTGAATGTCACAGTAAGCACAATGCAAGTGAGGAGTGAACACACATGAACTACATCATGCTCTGCATGAGAGATACCACCATGTACACCCCCTGGGACTCACTCGAAACCACATTGCATGTCTGTCCCACCAATGCACAATGCCTGTTGTGAAACTCACAAAACAGGTGCACAGTCAAATGTAGTGGAGTCAGGCACTCACCTGCTCCTCCGGTCTCCCATACAGCTTGCTGTACTGTGGTAGGAGGCTGTCCAGGAGGGCCTGGTTCTCCTCCTCAGTGAAGGCAGGGGCCCTCTCCATAGTACGAGCCATGATATGCCAGAGGATGCCGAGACAGCAGCAGTGTGGTTCACTCCAATGTTGTGCAGGCAAGTGCCCTCTCAGGGGTTCTTGCTGCCTTAAATCAATGCTGCTGAGGGGCTTCCAGTTTGAGGAGTACAGAGAGATAGGTCAGATTAGTTCGCACTGTACGTTTCCTCCAATCCCTTTAAACATACGGCTCTGACACGCATTTGCATCGTTTAAAATTTGAGCTTCAGCTCAACAATTGATTTGCAACATTGTTTTTTTTTGGTCAACTGACATTTGCAGGACACCTGTTGGACACATAGCTACTCTAAACTCAGTATCCATGACACCCAGGATGCATTCAGGGCCTACTACTCATCCTCTATGTGTCCCCTAAGTAATTTTGAGATGCACACACGTGTACGGTGCGTTTCACGCGCTCGTGTATGGCACCCTTACAATGGTGATACGATGTGCACACATACCCGGAAAGTAGGGGTACGGTGCGATTAACATGCTGATGTGAATGCAGGGGTACGTGCGTTTAACATGGTGCTTTTCAGACACAGGGGTACAGTGTGTTTCACATGGTGATGCGAATGCAGGTGTACGGTGCGTTTCACACGGTGCTTTGCACACGCAGGGGTACGGTGCGTTTCATATGGTGCATTTCAGACGCAGGGGTATGTTGCGTTTCACATAGTGATGCGAATGCAGGAGTATGGTGCGTTTCACACTGTGCTTTGCACACACAAGGATACGGTGCGTTTCACATGGTGATGGGAATGCAGGGGTACAGTGCTTTTCACAGGGTGCTTTGCACACACAAGGATACGGTGTGTTCCACAAGGTGATGCGAATGCAGGGGTGCGGTGAGTTTAACACGCTGATGTGAATGCAGGGGTACTGTGCGTTTCACATGGTGCGTTTCAGACGCAGGTGTATGGTATGTTTCACATAGTGATGCCAATGCAGGGGTACGGTACGTTTCACACTGTGCTTTGCACACGCAGGAGTACAGTGCGTTTCACATGTTGATACGAATACAGGGGTACAGTGCGTTTCAAATGGTGCATTTCAGATGCAGGGGTACAGTACATTTCACACGGTGATGCGAATGCAGGGGTATGATGTGTTTCACATGGTGCTTTGCACACGCAGGGGTACGGTGCGTTTCACATGGTAATGCGAATGCAGGGGTACGGTGAGTTTCACATGGTGATTTGAACACAGGGGTACGGTACGTTTCACATGGTGATGCAAATGCAGGGGTACGGTGCGTTTCACATGGTGCTTTGCACACGTAGGGGTACGGTGCTTTTCACATGGTGCGTTTCAGATGCAGGGGTTTGTGCGTTTCACATGGTGATGCGAATGCATGGGTACGGTGCATTTCACATGGAGCGTTTCAGATGCAGGAGTACGGTGCGTTTCACATGGTGATGCAAATGCAGGGGTACGGTGCATTTCACAGAGTGTTTTGCACACGCAGGGGTAGGGTGCGTTTCACATGGAGATGCCAATGCAGGGGTACGGTGCGTTTCACAGAGTGTTTTGCACACGCAGGGGTAGGGTGCGTTTCACATGGTGATGCGAATGCAGGGGTACGGTGCGTTTCACACGGTGCTTTGCACATGCAGGGGTATGGTGCGTTTCACAGAGTGATGTGAATGCAGGAGTACGGTGCGTTTCACATGGTGATGCGAATGGAGGGGTACGGTGCGTTTCACACAGTGCTTTGCACACGCAGGGGTGTGGTGCATTTCACATGGTGATGCAAATGCAGGAGTACGGTGCGTTTCACATGGTGATGCGAATGCAGGGGTAAGGTGCATTTCACATGGTGATGCGAATGCAGGGGTACGGTGCGTTTCACATGGTGCGTTTCAGACGCAGGGGTACGGTGCGTTTCACATGGTGATGCGAATGCAGGGGTACGGGGCGTTTCACACGGTGCTTTGCACACGCAGGGATACGGTGCGTTTAACACGGTGATGTGAATGCAGGGGTACGGTGCGGTTCACACACTCACATATGGCACCATTACAATAGTGATATAAGGCGCACAAACAGCAGGGATCTAGGGGTACGGTTCCCACAAGGATGTCTATCAAGTACTTGTCATTGCATACTTTCATGTGCAGACCCTAGGTGTTGCAGCCAGTGAGATAGCACAGGGCATCTTATCTTGTTGAACAATCGATGCGTGATGACCTGTGGACACATGTCATGTGTGATGGGGCACTATGTGGCACACATCACCTGGACACTTGTCCCATGTGTATCGTTAGGCAGATGTTGTCATGCACAGCAACACTGGGATGGCACAGTCATCACTACCAGCACCTGTCTCCTGATGCCAGGGACTAGGGCACTTTGTCAACTGACATGTCACACTCAGCATGACCCTATGTGACTATGTCAGGTGTGTGTCATGTGTTACTATGAGCTTGCTGTTTGTGTTCCGTAAACTGCATCTGCTGTTGGTGCATCTAACATGGGTCTGTGTTGAGATGGGAATGGTTTCACATCTACGCACACCATGCCACATGTGCATTCCCACAGCTGTTGGGTCTGATTGCATCAGACATCATACTTCCCCAGGCATACATGTCTGCGTCGTGACAATGGCTGTGTTGTTTTGTTGTCATGTGTACAGCTTAATCGCAATGTGTTTGATATGTACATTTGACATTCCATGTGACCTGTGCATGTGCCTTGCAGTCATCTGTCTGGATGGGATGATAACCTTCCACTGCAGGTATGGTGACGTGTGTCACTCCAGTGATATCTCGGGCTGTTCACTCAGACCGGCCCAGCAGCTCATTTCAGGGCATGTCATGTTTATTTGTCAATCAACAGGTGTATCTGGCTTTTCATAGGAGTGTCAGCAAGATGGCATATGTGTTGTGGATGTATTGCACACACCAGACTCCATAGTGACATGATGTCTAGTAGCAGTTTTGCATGTGCTATGTACATTGCCATTGATGTTGGCTGACTGTTAATCTCCATTATTCCCAAAAAAGTCCTGCAGGGCACCGCCTTTATCAAGGCCATTCCCAGACTTGGCTACCATGAGGGAACGTGCCTGCATCCGACATTACAGATTTACTCAACAGTTGATTCAAGAGTTGACGAACAAGCTGGCACCACATCTCCAACCACAACACAGGTATCCTACTGCGCTGACCCCCAAGATAAAGGTGATGGCAGCACTCCATTTATTTTCTACAGGTACGTTTCAAGTAACCATAGCTGATATTGGTAGAATGTCACAGACAATGTTCATCCGTGTTCTGTGTGATGTTTTGGCAGCCATGTTGGAGCACATTGATGAATTCATCAAATTTCCTACTCCTGAAGAGTTGAGAGAGATGTCAAGGGTGATTTCTATGCCCTGGGAGGGATGCCACATGTCATTGGGTCCATTGATGGGACACATGTGGCTTTGGTGCCACCACAGGCACAGGAGCAGGCTTACCGCAACTGTATTATATTAGAATTGGATAAATGCACAGCGATTTGTTAACTTTCAAAGTTCAACAGTTAGTCATTTTTTTGGTGCACCGTAAGGTGGCGTCGAGGGTCCTGCGACGTCAAGATACACAACACAGATGTGGCACTAGAGGATCTCTAGTGTCATCCCTTAACGTGCCCGTTAAGGGATGACACTAGAGATCCTCTAGTGCCATATCTGTGTTACCGCAACTGTAAACATTATCATTCAATAAATGCCCTTGTGGTGTGTCTTGCTAACATGCTGATTTCCCATGTTTGTGCACGTGTTCCAGGATCGGCAAACGATGCATTCATCATGAGGCGTAGCAGGGTGCCACAAATGATGCTGCAGCTGTGCAACGAGCGGGCATGTCTTGTTGGTGGGTAAAATCTATTTGTCCTCTGTGTTTCAGTATCTTTTGCATCTCCTGACCCACTTATTTACATGATGTATCTATGTAGGGGACTCAGGATATCCCAACATGCCATGGCTAATGACACCTCACCACAACCCAAGAACAGCTGCAGATCAGCTGTACAATAATTCACACGGGCAGACCAGGCGAGTGATTGAGAGGACGTTTGGCTTCCTGAAGAGCCGATTCAGGTGCCTCAATAAGACCGGCGGATCCCTCCCACATGCACCGGACAAGGTCTGTAAGATCTTCATTAAGTGTTGCATGCTGCACAACATGGTAGTTGAGAAGGCAGTGCCACTCATTATGGATCCTGAGGAGCACGAACATCCACCCGTTGAGGATCAAGGGCTTGGTCACGATGCAAGTGATGAGGAGGAGGAGGAGGATGATATCCAGAGTCAGCTCATACGCAACTTCTTCTCATAATTGTGAGTCACTGGGAATGAGTGAGTAAGCTTGTTGCATTGAGTGGCATGTGTTGCAAGGTGTGTGTGTCCAGCTGACTGTATGCAAAGTGACTTTGATGTGTGTTCTGATGTGTCACGCAAGTGCTGATGTCATGCCACACAGTAGTGCGCAATGACTTTCCTTGAAATTGCAAACTGAAAATTGAAACGCGTTTCGGGCCACAGGGAAATACCGAATAGGTGTAAATACGGCGAGCCTCGCAGCTTGAAGTTTTGACTGTGAGTGAAGATTTGCCTATCCCTTTGAGCCCATGAAGCGGTTTGCACCTTAAGACAATATACCTCGCCTGACGAATAGCAGGAGTCTTATGGACGGGTAAAACCGTGAGTTATCCTGAGGAGAGTAAAAATTCTTTATCTACCCTCATTTCCATTTCCTAACGGTGTGGGCAGGCCTTAGCGTGCCTGGACCCCCGTAGGATTGTTTTCATTTTTAAATTTGGTCCTGAAGAAAGCTGAGCTGACCATAGCTTTAACAGCAGAAACATGTTGACCAGTCACTTTTTCAGGTCCCTGGATAAAAATTAAAAAGTCCAGTGACTACACAGTTTTTAATGTGAACAACTGGCCCCTAATAAAGTTTGTTGAGGCACAGTTGTGATCTTTTAAACACACACCTTTTTCACTGATCACTACCTTCACACACACCAGCTCCGCTGCACTTGCAGGCGTGGTAGCACACAGGTGGGGATAGTCGGCCCCCCTGTGACTGAACCCCATGATGAAGCATTTCACCTCTAGGGTGAGTGAGGGTTCTTTTATAAAATAATTAATTTTCCATTTTTCCCTTCACATAATGACCATTTATATCTTAGGTAATTTTTACCTTGTTTTTCACTGTGATATAGAGTTTCACTGGTGTTCCTTTGGCGCTCTTTTGTTGATGATAGTTATCTAAATAAGGGGTAGGAGAGTAGCCGTTATTCCCTTCCTCTTTTGTTGTATATACACACGGTATACAACCACACCACACCCATCCAGCGCAACTGTCACTACACACATGACCATACCTATAAAAGAGACGGGCGCACGTTCTCTATGCCATTTTAGAGTTGCTCCCATCGCAAGCGCTGTGATGGCCCGTCCTGGTGGTTCGCACGCTTCATGAAGGCCCAAACTACTGAACAAGGGGGCCCACTACCACATGCATGGCCTCTTTGGTCACTGAGTTAGTGGTGCCCGATGCTCTGAGCGGGTGAAGAACCAGCGATGATAATGATGGGAGCACGAGTTTGTCATTAGCCATAGAGATATCAAGACTCGGCACCATATATGAGACTTCTTTGTGGGAGATCAAGACTACATGATGCAGAAGGTGTCCTGTCCATGAAAAGGTGAGCAGTGAGGCCTGGGTGCACATTGGAGGGAATCGAAGAGCTGTAGCAGACTGGATACAAAAAAGCAATGCAGTGGGTGGATATGACTCCCAGCAGAGGCCAGACACATGAGAGGTGGGTGGATATGACTCCCAGCAGAGGCCAGACATATGAGGGGTGGGTGGATATGACTCCCATCAGAGGTCAACAGTATGGGGGTGGGTGCATAGGACTCCCAGAAGTGGCCAGGCATATGAGAGGTGGGTGGATATGACTTCCAGCAGAGGCCAACAGTATGGGGGTGGGTGCAGAGGACTCCCAGCAGTGGCCAGACATATGAGGGTTGGGTGCGGAGGACTACCAGCAGTGCTCAGATATAGGGGGGTACATCATGATCAGCATCAGCATACCACAACTACATGGGGGTATATGCACATCCCTAACTTGTGACTATAATGATATTGTCATAGCAACATATCACTTACAGCAGTGTCCCACTCCCTGGAGGATAGATTACTTTCACACACTGCGTGACACACCACATGTGGGTGTGATGTCAAATTCCACATGCATACCCACCCATGGAGGTTGCTGGGGAAATACACACCATACCATCATGACACAATAGTGTATAGTGATCTAACAGCCTACCAAACAAAGAGAGCGAAGGGAACACACACTGTCACGCACATCCCAGGACTGATATGAATGTCCGGGTGGTGGTCAGACCACCAAGATGTAGTCTATCATGGAAGGAATAGGGTTGAAACCCCTTAGATACAATGCACAAAATTGTGAGTCATGTGCCAAAATACCCTGCATAACAATCCCCAACATAGGGGTAGGCTGTGATTATGCACGTGCATAGTGGTGAAAAGGTTGAATGTGTCCATGAAGGCATTTGTACATACTCAAAACACAAGTACAGTGATTTGCAAGCATGACACAGACGAATGAGCAGTAGACATCTGTGAGCAGGCATGGGCATTGTTGAAGAGAACCGTCACCAAAAAAGGAAATGTGCACACGTCAGCACAACAATTGTTTAACTGTCTGCAGGGAAGATGTCAGGTGCCACAGAGGAAGGAACACTTCTTGGGACAATGTCTCTAGCCAAACTGAACACACACAACCAATTAATAATTGCAGAGACATTGTGATGGCACACAGATACCATGGTCCACCTCATGACCATCAACAAAAAACATCTTTCAGAACCCCAAAACATTACCATGACACTAACTCCAGGTCCCTCATCACCAACATCAAGTACCTGAAATGCAATAGTGTTGAACGTAAAATAAAAGGCTTTATTCAGCAGGAACAAAAAAGATATGCAAAAATGCGTCTCTGCTCAAATAAGGCCTATGGCCACTCCAGATAAATGTCCTTGTAGGGGGACGTTGGGTAGGCCGTCTACCCCAACTTGCCTGCACTTGGAGTAGTTTAATGGGATGTGGACTCCTGGGGGGCATTATCGGGAGCAGGACCAGGCACCGCAGGGACAGGAGTGGTAAGGGTAGGTGTGGTGGGTGCAAGGGTGGATGTATCCTCCTCAGTAGTATGTGCAGCGCTGAAGGTGGACTCATACTCTGCGCTGCACACTGCAGTCAGTGCCGCCAGCTCAACCCCTACACCCGAGGACACAATTGAAGAGCAGAGAGAGGATTGTGAGGGTTGCGCACTGTGACTCTTGCTGTGTGTATGCGGTCTAAGCCCAGTCCCTGTGGGTGTGCCTGCAGCCCCCTGAGTGTGCGTGCCAGGCGGTGTGCGCTTTGCCATATGTGGGGTTGTGCTGCCTGTGTCTGTTGGGGTGCATGATGGTGTTTTCCTGTGTGTGCATTGGACAGATATGGGAGAGGGGAGTGTGGATGGGTCCGAAGGAGGGGGGGGGACGGACTGCTGCAGGAGGGAAAATTCTGCCGTTAGTGATGAGTCAATGGACTGCATAATCCGACGTTGGTCAGGCATCGTTGCTGACATGCCCTCCATGAAAGACAGCAACTGGGTCAGTATTTGATTGTGGCCATGGAGGACACTCAGCATCGATGTCTGACCAACCTGCAACTGGCGGAGTAAGTCCACAGACTCCGTACTGAGGGCAGCAGGGGTGACAGGGGCAGGAACTGTGGTGCCGGGGCTGAAGGAGACATGGGGGGGCTGCACGGACAGAAGGGATGGGAGCAAGTGGGAGGGCGGAGATGGTGCTGGAGGAGGCGGGTACAGACCTTCTGCACCTGCCCGGTGTTGCTGCATATTCCCCCTCCTCCAGGGAGCCAGAATCGGATCCGTCAGCGTGGTAAGATGTTTTGCCGTCCAACAGGTCCACAGACTGACTCCCCTCACCCTCCGTGCCACTGGCTCCCTCAGACTCCTCCACACTGGTGGCACTGTGGCTGGGTCCCTCCTCTTGGTCCGTGCAGCTGTCTCCTCCTGTTTCTGGTGATGATGCTGTGGGCAAGGAGAAGAAACAGAAATGCATCAGTCACCTGTACACATCTGACACATGAGAACAAAATTAGTAGGCCACTTTGCAAATCATGCCATGCATCATTAGTATCAGCCAGATAACTCTGCACATATTTGAGCCTTGTACTGCCCAGTTGGTATAGACACAATACTACTTGGACACAATGATCCAAAGAACACACCAGGCCACAACTTGAATGAGAAATACACAGAGTAGCTTGTGTTTCTTTACAGGAGAGCTGATCAATACAATGAAGTGATGCTACCTGAAGTTCACAAATAAATAAACAGTAGTGGTGCCCCTCAGGGTAAAGTCACCCACCTCACTCCCCAAGGTGACACCACACTTAGAGCCCTGTAAGTACATTGGGCAAAAAATAAATGTAAATAAATGTTGGTATCTTGGGACTCACTATACTTTACACAATCGACATGCATTGAATGTGGTAATTCACCATCTTGTGGAGAGAACACGTATGTGCCTGCATGAAGGATGTCTCACAATGATATGCACACTAAAAAACATTTACACATTCATTGAAAAAGCTGGCACCCTTTAAGATAAAACACTGTTAGAAACAAATGGCGTTGCAGATTGTCCATATACAATGTCTTGATGTCTTGACACTCATTAGATTGTGTAATTGACAACAAAGGAGTTTCAAGACCTCAAGACCACTGTGGGGCATGTATATGGAGATCAAGGCACACCATTAATCGCTAACACTGGCCTCTTTGAAAAGGTGACAGCTTCTTTCAAGAAAGTGGAAATGTCGTTTTGTGTGCACTACCTTGTGAGACATCTATCATGCAGGCACATAAGTGTCATTTACACAATTTGTCATATTAACACATTCTAAACATGAACAACTTTGAACAAGTGTTGGGTGTGCAAAGGTACAATCATTTATGTGAGACAACTTGAAATATGAATGGTGATCCCATGTGGGAAGTACCCACACTCGTAGGTCTATAAGTTGGTGATTGACTGTGATGCTGGTGGGTAGGTGCTGTTTGGTTACCCCTCCTGAGCTTGAGGGTGTAGAAATGCAAAGAAGCGTTATACCAATTCTGGACAACGTCCCAAAACACACTCAAAATAACACATTTTCAAATAATCTGTATTCCTTTCAAGTTTTTCTCCAGTTTAGATCATATTTTTACGATGATGTTACCTTCACATCATTCTTTTATCTCATTTTCAATTGATTGCCCAATGCAATTGATTGCCACGCAAGTTTGGTTCGACGTTTACGGCGTCTTCCGGAAGACGCCGTACACGTCGAACCAAACTTGCCGACTATGGGAGTATGAAAACTACATTGGTTCGAATCGTTGTAATAATACATAACTCGAGCGGATGTATCCTTGTTAATTCTTTCATGCACCTTCACGTGTACGTAGCAACACAGATCGTTCTAAGATTGAGAAGCCCCTGAAGAAGGGCTAAGAGCCCAAAATGCATTTGGCATTCAATTGATAATGAGATAAAAGAATGATGTGAAGACAACATCATCGTAAAAATATGATCTAAACTGGAGAAAAACTTGAAGAAAACAAACTCTTTTTGTGAACTTACAACTAAAGGAATACAAAGTATTTAAAAATTCTTTATTTTGAGTGCGTTTGGGGACGTTATCCAGAATTGGTATCATGCTTCTTTACATCTTGAAATATGTCAGTCTTCACATGGGCATTCATTCCCTGATGACACAGTTGCTTGCACATAAAACCTACTGGCTGTCATGTGGAGTGGCACACATGTCCCAACTCTGGACAATGCTTAAGCTATTGGGCCAGCAATTGTGATGAACAAAATCATTGCTGCATTGTGGACACACCGTTATCCCTAGGCAAAATGTCAACATAGAAGTGTGCACACTAAGACAAAACAGCGTTGCATCTGAACTACATACATGTGGCAAAAAGGTATGAGCCTGAAACATGTCTGGAACAAAACGACATAGGCTGCCAAGCCCCAACTGAAATCACTGGCCACCATCACAGGAGCAGTGTATGGTGAATCATTGTTCAGCCAATTCTCACCCACAGGTCAGACTTGGCAAGGCTAAATCAGGCAGGCCCATGTAGACCTCTCCTGCACAACACCCCCATCCCTCAGTCAATGTGATTGATAAAGCTCAAGAAGTCAGTGAATCGGGGTAACAAAAACTGTGCGGCATCAATTCCAAAAGTAACCCAAGCTCACCCCGTGGGGCTGGCAAAACATATTTGTGGCAAACAATCATCAACAGATTGTTGTGAATAGGCGCACAGGCACTGCCCAGTGTGAGTACGCACAAGCCAAATGTTGTACCCCTGTCCAGTGGACACATGTAGCAGACACCAGAAAAATACAAACTTTGCAAGGCACCAATGTCACAGAGGCAGACCCATGCTGAACCCACATAGAATGGGCACAGTGTTGGATTACACACATGATTAGGAGGCCAGGATGTCTCAGGGGCACACTGATCTGTGGGTCTGGAATGAGCTGGCTGTACCATGAGTAACCGTCATGGCACTATGCATATCTCCCACTTATGTACATCATGTCTGAGAACACAACATAGGTCATGCATGCTGCAAGAGTGAGCAGTTGAAACCGCACACTCCTATTTTGAGACTCATCATCAGTGCAAACAAATATGAAGTCCAAACACAGTGCACAGTTCATGGCACAGGCAAGGTCCCAACACATGTCACAGACCACCCTCCCACTTGATGCGGAAATCAATGTGCAGTCTTATTTTCTTGCACCCTTGATGAACAGTGCAAATGGGATTACACACAGACCAGGGGACACATGTTAAGGAGGGGAAGGGATGAAAATGAGCACCAGGCGACTATGGGGAACCGAAAATACACTGCACATATAACCTGTCTGACCAGTCACCCCAACTGTGGGAGTGTAGCCAGGTTTCAGAGCACTTCAAAAAGCAGTTGACACAAAACACAGCAAACAGACATGTACCTACCCACTTCTTGCTGCTGTCTCTCCTGCAACTACCCAACGAGTTCTGGGAACACCACCACCAGGACATGGAGCATGTGGAGGGTCTGGTGACGGCGTCCACCATGCTGGCCTGAAGGTGACAGCTTCAGCTGGACCCGGGCGATACACCGGGTCCAGCACCGGATGACCTTTCACCTCTTCTGCACGTTGCGCAGCCGCCAGCGAGGGCCCCCCGCAGACCTGACGGCCCTGACGATGTCCCACCAGATTTCACCCTTCTCGTAGGCAGTTACCTGTCAGGAAGACACAGTGAAACATCACTACACCTGCTCCATGTCCCAGAGACACACACTTGCACACCTTTGATAATGTGAACAGGGCATAGGATGCTGACAGGACTTGCATCATTGTCCATGTGAATTTGGCCTGTGTGCAAGTCACAATGCACTACATGGCATTGAAATCCAACAGGTGGCATAACGGGTGCAACACAACCACTGATCATGGCACACACTGGGCAACACATGCAACTGCAAGGTGTGGGACAGCACGTGCCAAGCAGTCACATATCCCACTCCACTGAAGAACCCTCAGCAGACCAGACAGACACACCCTGGCACAGATCACTCGCCTGTCACTGACAACAGCGGATACAACCCTCACTTTGCACATGTGCCACTTGCCACTGGGGTGTCACAGGTGTCGTGCTTGCCTTGCCAGTCAGGCACACAGTACTGCTTACTTGTCACATCAGATGGTTAGAGCTGCGGCATACGCCATGCAGCAGTGGTGCAACACATCACATACACACTCACCCACATGACAAGGCACATTCACACACATAAATGTCCATGAGGTTGTACACATCATTTGGACAATCTCACCACAGGTCCCCTCAAGTCAAAAACATCTGTGAGTACAGTCACCTGTCACTCTGGGGGACCACTGTTCCACCTCAGGACATATGGAAAAAAAGCCACCAAGGTCTGGCACGGCTGAATGTGTCATTCACTATGCAGTGAATGTCACAGTAAGCACAATGCCAAGTGAGGAGTGAACACACATGAATTACATCATGCTCTGCATGAGAGACACCACCATGTACACCCCCTGGGACTCACTCGAAACCACATTGCATGTCTGTCCCACCAATACACAATGCCTGTTGTGACACTCACACAACAGGTGCACAGTCAAATGTAGTGGAGTCAGGCACTCACCTGCTCCCCTGGTTCCCCATACAGCTTGCTGTACTGTGGTAGGAGGCTGTCCAGGAGGGCCTGGTTCTCCTCCTCAGTGAAGGCAGGGGCCCTCTCCATAGTACGAGCCATGATATGCCAGAGGATGCAGAGACAGCAGCATTGTGGTCCTCTCCAATGTTGTGCAGGCAAGTGCCCTCTCAGGGGTTCTTGCTGCCTTAAATCAATGCTGCTGAGGGGCTTCCAGTTTGAGGAGTACAGAGTGATAGGTCACATTAGTTCGCATTGTACTTTTCCTCCAATCCCTTTAAACATACGGCTCTGACACGCATTTGCATCGTTTAAAATTTGAGCTTCAGCTCAACAATCGATTTGCAACATTGTTTTTTTACGGCCAACTGACATTTGCAGGACACCTGTTGGACAGATAGCTACTTTAAACTCAGTATCCATGACAACCAAGATGCATTCAGGGCCTACTACTCGTCCTCTATGTGTCCCCTAAGTAATTTTGAGATCCACACACTTGTACGGTGCGTTTCACGCGCTCGTGTATGACACCCTTACAATGGTAATACGATGTGCACACATGCCCGGAAAGTAGGGGTACGGTGCGATTAACACGCTGATGTGAATGCAGGGGTACGTGCGTTTCACATGGTCCTTTTCAGACACAGGGGTACAGTGCGTTTCACATGGTGATGCGAATGCAGGTGTACGGTGCATTTCACACGGTGCTTTGCACACGCAGGGGTACGGTGCGTTTCATATGGTGCATTTCAGACGCAGGGGTATGTTGCGTTTCACATGGTGATGCGAATGCAGGAGTACGGTGCGTTTCACACTGTGCTTTGCACACACAAGGATACGGTGCGTTTCACATGGTGATGGGAATGCAGGGGTACAGTGCATTTCACAGGGTGCTTTGCACACACAAGGATACGGTGTGTTTCACATGGTGATGCGAATGCAGGGGTGCGGTGAGTTTAACATGCTGATGTGAATGCAGGGGTACGGTGCGTTTCACATGGTGCGGTTCAGACGCAGGTGTATGGTGTGTTTCACATAGTGATGCCCATGCAGGGGTACGGTGCGTTTCACATGGAGCTTTGCACACGCAGGAGTACAGTGCATTTCACATTTTGATACGAATGCAGGGGTACAGTGCGTTTCAAATGGTGCATTTCAGATGCAGGGGTACAGTGCATTTCACATGGTGATGCAAATGCAGGGGTATGATGTGTTTCACATGGTGCTTTGCACACGCAGGGGTACGGTACGTTTCACATGGTAGTGTGAATGAAGGGGTACGGTGCATTTCACATGGTGCTTTGCACACAGGGGTATGGTGCGTTTCACATGGTGATGCGAATGCAGGGGTACGGTGCGTTTCACATAGTGCTTTGCACACACAGGGGTACAGTGGTTTTTACAAGGTGCGTTTCTGATGCAGGAGTTTGTGCGTTTCACATGGTGATGCGAATGCAGGGGTATGGTGCATTTCACATGGTGCATTTCAAATGCAGGAGTACGGTGCGTTTAACATGGTGATGCGAATGCAGGGGTATGATGCGTTTCACACAGTGTTTTCCACACGCAGGGGTAGGGTGCGTTTCACATGGAGATGCGAATGCAGGGGTACGGTGCATTTCACACAATGCTTTGCACATGCAGGGGTATGGTGCATTTCACATGGTGATGCGAATGCAGGGGTACGGTGCGTTTCACATGGTGCTTTGCACACGCAGGTGTAGGGTGCGTTTCACATGATGATGCAAATGCAGGGGTATGGTGTGTTTCACATGGTGATGCGATTACAGGGGTACAGTGTGTTTGACATGGTGGGTTTCAAATGCAGGGGTACGGTGCATTTCACCTGGTGATGTGAATGCAGGGGTACGGTGCATTTCACACAGTGCTTTGCACACGCAAGGGTACGGTGCATTTCACATGGTGATGCGAATGCAGGGGTATGGTGCGTTTCACACGGTGCTTTGCACACGCAGGGGTATGGTGCGTTTCACCTGGTGATGTGAATGCAGGAGTACGGTGCGTTTCACATGATGATGCAAATGCAGGAGAACAGTGCGTTTCACATGGTGATGCGAATGCAGCGGTACGGTGCATTTCACATGGTGATGCGAATGCAGGGGTTCAGTGCGTTTCACATGGTGCATTTCAGACGCAGGGGTACGGTGTGTTTCACATGGTGATGCGAATGCAGGGGTACGGGGCGTTTCACACGGTGTTTTGCACATGCAGGGATACCGTGCGTTTAACACGGTGATGTGAATGCAGGGGTACGGTGCCGTTCACATGGTGATGCGAATGCAGGGGTACGGTGCGTTTCACACAGTGCTTTGCACACACAGGGGTTTGGTGCGTTTCACATGATGATGCGAATGCAGGAGTACAGTGCGTTTTACATGGTGATGCGAATGCAGGGGTACGGTGCATTTCACACGGTGAAGCGAATGCAGGGGTACGGTGCGTTTCACATGGTGCGTTTCAGACGCAGGGGTACGGTGTGTTTCACATGGTGATGTGAATGCAGGGGTACGGGGCGTTTCACACGATGCTTTGCACACGCAGGGATACGGTGCGTTTAACATGGTGATGTGAATGCAGGGGTACGGTGCAGTTCACATGGTGATGCGAATGCAGGGGTATGGAGCGTTTCACACAGTGCTTTGCTCACGCAGGGGTGTGGTGCGTTTCACATGATGATGCAAATACAGGAGTACGGTGCATTTCACATGGTGATGCGAATGCAGGGGTGCGGTGCATTTCACATGGTGATGCGAATGCAGGGGTACGGTGCGTTTCACATGGTGCGTTTCAGACGCAGGGGCAAGATGCGAATGCAGGGGTACGGGGTGTTTCACACGGTGCTTTGCACACACAGGGATATGGTGCGTTTAACATGGTGATGTGAATGCAGGGGTACGGTGTGGTTAACACACTCACATATGGCACAATTACAATAGTGATACAAGGCGCACACACAGCAGGGATGTAGGGGTACGGTTCGCACAAGGATGTCTATCAAGTACTTGTCATTGCATACTTTCATATGCAGGCCCTAGGTGTTGCAGCCAGTGAGATAGCACAGGGCATCTTATCTTGTTGCACAATCGATGCGTGATGACCTGTGGACACATGTCATGTGTGATGGGGCACTATGTGGCACACATCACCTGGACACTTGTCCCATGTGTATCGTTAGGCAGATGTTGTCATGCACAGCAACACTGGGATGGCACAGTCATCACTACCAGCACCTGTCTCCTGATGCCAGGGACTAGGGCACTTTGTCAATTGACATGTCACACTCAGCATGACCCTATGTGACTATGTCAGGTGTGTGTCATATGTTACTATGAGCTTGCTGTTTGTGTTCTGTAAACTGCATCTGCTGTTGGTGCATCTAACACGGGTCTGTGTTGAGATGGGAATGGTTTCACATCTACGCACACCATGCCACATGTGCATTCCCACAGCTGTTGGGTCTGATTGCATCAGACATCATATTTCCCCAGGCATACATGTCTGCGTCGTGACAATGGCTGTGTTGTTTTGTTGTCATGTGTACACCTTAATCGCAATATGTTTGATATGTACATTTGACATTCCATGTGACCTGTGCATGTGCCTTGCAGTCATCTGTCTGGATGGGATGACAACCTTCCACTGCAGGTATGGTAACGTGTGTCACTCCAGTGATATCTCGGGCTGTTCACTCAGACCGGCCCAGCAGCTCATTTCAGGGCATGTCATGTTTATTTGTCAATCAACAGGTGTATCTGGCTTTTCGTAGGAGTGTCAGCAAGATGGCATATGTGTTGTGGATGTATTGCACACACCAGACTCCGTAGTGACATGATGTCTAGTAGCAGTTTTGCATGTGCTATGTACATTGCCATTGATGTTGGCTGACTGTTAATCTCCATTATTCCCAAATATGTCCAGCAGGGCACCGCCTCTATCAAGGCCATTCCCGGACTTGGTTACCATGAGGGAACGTGCCTGTATCCGACGTTACAGATTCACTCAACAGTTGATTCAAGAGTTACCGAACAAGCTGGGACCACATCCCCAACCACAACACAGGTATCCTACTGCGCTGACCCCCAAAATATAGGTGATGGCAGCACTCCATTTTTTTGCTACAGGTACGTTTCAATTAACCATAGCTGATATTGGTGGAATGTCACAGACAATGTTCATCCGTGTTCTGTGTGATGTTTTGGCAGCCATGTTGGAGCACATTGATGAATTCATCAAATGCCCTACTCCTGAAGAGTTGAGAGATGTCAACGGTGATTTCTATGCCCTGGGAGGGATGCCACATGTCATTGGGTCCATTGATGGGATACATGTGGCTTTGGTGCCATCACAGGCACAGGAGCAGGCTTACCGCAACTGTAAACATTATCATTCAAAAAATGCCCTTGTGATGTGTCTTGCTAACATGCTGATTTCCCACGTTTGTGCACGTTTTCCAGGATCGGCAAACGATGCATTCATCATGAGGCGTAGCAGGGTGCCACAAATGATGCTGCAGCTGCGCAACGAGCGGGCATGTCTTGTTGGTGGGTAAAATCTATTTGTCCTGTGTGTTTCAGTATCTTTTGCTCTGACGGCATCTCCTGACCCACTTATTTACATGATGTATCTATGTAGGGCCCTCAGGATATCCCAACTTGCCATGGCTAATGACACCTCGCCGCAACCCAAGAACAGCTGCAGATGAGCGGTACAATAATTCACACAGGCAGACCAGGCGAGTGATTGAGAGGACGTTTGGCCTCCTGAAGAGCCCATTCTGGTGCCTCGATAAGACCGGCGGATCCCTCTCATATGCACCGGACAAGGTCTGTAAGATCTTCATTAAGTGTTGCATGCTGCACAACATGGCAGTTGAGAAGGCAGTGCCACTCATTATGGATCCTGAGGAGCACGAACATCCACCTGTTGAGGATCAAGGGCTTGGCCACAATGCAAGTGATGAGGAGGAGGAGGAGGATGATATCCAGAGTCAGCTCATACGCAACTTCTTCTCATAATTGTGAGTCACTGGGAATGAGTGAGCAAGCTTGTTGCATTGAGTGGCATGTGTTGCAATGTGTGTGTGTCCAGCTTACTGTATGCAAAGTGACTTTGATGTGTGTTCTGATGTGTCACGCAAGTGCTGATGTTGTGCTACACAGTAATGCGCAATGACTTTCCTTGAAATTTGCATGTATCCTACATAGTTCCTGTTTCGTAACTGCCCATGTCTTTTGCAAAGATTTTTACTGGTGAAGTCATGTGTGTCTGTTATTCCCAGGTTGCTGTGCCTGTTGCCTGTTTTGGTCATCATTGTCCTCCTGCTATTCCTCATGATGTTTGCAACGTGAGCTGAATCAGCTCTCCATGCACGGACATGTGTAAATTTCAGTTCGGGTATGAGATCCAAACAGGCTTTTTTATGTTGGTATGGTTTGGGAATGTATGGGAACTGTTTCTGTGCATGTTGTAGTACCATGCATACATGTCTCATCACCATGGTTCAAATTACATGTTGCACCACTCCCATGACATGACAGTCACCCTTCTTGACAGTCATCTGTAGTGGAGTGTGGACTCTGGTAAAGGCATCAAAGTGTGTAAACCTTGCCGTGGACACATTGCGGATACCACATGTTGACATTGTGCGGGACATCACAGCAACAGGCCCTATGGGGAATTACAGCCTCGCTGTGTGCAGCAGGATGTTTTTGACTCATCCACTAAATCTTGTGTGCCAGTACATTTTGATTTCCAACAAACATGTTGTGAAGGTGTGGGCCAGCGTTTGTACCACATGTTCTGTCAACTGTCCAGTTAGTCTGTTCCTATGGATGCATTGCCCTTTTTGCCAGTATTTCATGTCACTGTCGCGTCGCTTCCGCAGGGCCGGTGGAGAACACTGCTTTGCAAGCCTTCTCGGTAAGTTGATAAGAAATTTCTATTCCCATGAAGCCAAGAACGTTGCGCTGATGTCGTCACAACGTTGTGCTGTAGCAAATGAAAACGTTTCCGTGGTGTCAGTTGGGTGCCGTAAATTCCAGGATTCTCTTGTGGTGTGCTGCATATCCTGGTCATAGTAGGGGTGCTTTTGTGCCATTGCTCCTCATTACTCTCTGTTTAGTTCCGGCCCAGCAGCTTGTTCTGTTTGGCATTTCAAAGCACAGTTGGACAAGCCGATGACTGGCTCTTGCGGGGCTTCCTTGTGTTTACCTAATTCCCTCCCTCATTGGATGAGCTTCTTAAGGCTCTTGTGGGGATGTGTAATTTCCATTCCTGACCCTCACTGATTCCCTGGGTTAACTACGGATTGTTAGCTTTTTGTGAGTCGCGCTGCAGCGCATTTGGATTTCTGTTTATTGGTTCTTATTCATACACTGTGATTTTCAGAATTACCGCATGGCTTAACTTGCCTTGAAGCAGCCTGCAGAGCGTCATACCCCCTTCATATCGCTGCAATACTCTGCTACCTTTTATGTGTCTTCTGTGATCCCTGTGCTACTTGCAAAATCCTTGGAACAGGATCATAATATTGGCCATTTCTTTTGCAACTCGTAGAACATAATCTTTGGTGTGTTATGGTGTTTCACCACCTTTCCATGTGCCATGAATTCATGTGCATTGTTCATCTCTGTTTTCACAGCAGGGGTTTGTAGAGCTCTTCCAGAAGTAAGCTCACATTTCCCAGTTACGTGGCTGTTAGGACTTTTTAGGGTATGTTGATAACTGCTGGATAAATACATGTAAACGTATGGAACACCCTTCTTTGTAAGTGTGTAGTAATGTCCTTGTTTGATCCTCAGATCTAGTAGCACTTTTATTACTGTGACCCCAACTAGAATACAGTGGCTGTTGTTTTCCTTTACAGGTGTAACTGCTTCGGTATTCTGTTATTCAGTAACAAGAAGTGTTGAATCCTTATGCTTGTTTACCTTTGTTTCAGATCTTCCTCTCTGCTGTTCCCTTACTTTCCTTCCCTCGCCTGATCACCCTTTTGAGTCTGTCATGTCTACTCAGACCAAGGGGCTATCTGGAGATGGACCACTTTGAGCATTGCAGGTTTCTGAGGATTCAAGGCCCTGACAGTCACAGGCAGTCCTGTGCACATTGTTTCACCAGCAGTACAGGTAAAACTCATGACATGACTGTTAATTTATTCAGAGCAATGGCACTGGCCATGGACATTGGCTCATGCAGCATGGCCTCAAAACATACTTGAACCTTTTTTGTAGTAAACGTGTTCACCACAGTACAATGTGCCTCATCACTGTCACTGCAGATCTCTTGCCACTTCGCATGCGTCATCTATGGGATAATTGACAAAGATTGTGCATATGGGAGTATGTATATTTTTTTGGTATCAAAGAGGAGGAGTATTGGGCTATTACTACTTTTAAAGAGTAGAAGGTCCAGTCACGATGTGCCCAAAGGATACCTCTTCACAAAGATTGCTGTGCTGTTCCTAGAGAGAGAGGTGGGAATGGTACAGTCTGTGATGCGGATGGTTAAGGCAGGGTGACAGCAAGGTAACCCTGGGAATCCATTTTGTTGGATTTAATGCCCTCGCACACCCTTTCAGGTGTCATGCTTCATCATTTGGGCCTGCTCCTTGTTGGGTCGGCGGTGCAATACCAGACACTCCTTCCTTTCCATACACCTCAACACATCAGCCCCACACATCACCTTCATTACAGCAACCTGGTTAAACACATCCTCAGCACACAACTACAACATTGCCATCACAGAGTGATGCAAGATCATCCGCAGGGACCGCACCAACAATCCAGGAGGATGAATTGCAATTCATTTAGAAGTACACCCTCAGAGTCACATACAACAACAAGGACGCACTCAGCATTGTGAAGCACCTGCACTTCATGTTTCACACCAACCCCCTGACCACCCTCAGTCTAACACTCATCTACAGATCTCCAGGCCTACACCCACAATTCCATTAAGCCATCAACAACAACAACAGCACGCAGGACCTCACCTACACAGACTACATGTGGCAGGGGGCAGCAACTTCTGGCTGGAGGACAACCACACTACCATCCTTCATTGGTACATCAACATTTGCATCCAGTTCTCCGACAAGCAACACACTGCCCCACACTCCGCTACAGATCCCCCAGAGACGCTTGACCTAAGTCACCACAGACGAGCTGTGTGGCACCTTCGCCCAGGACATTCAAACCAACGCCACCGCCACACCCTGCAACCTCACACACTGGATAAGCGGCTTATCCAACACTCTTGCCACATTGGCAGACTTTCCTGTGAAGTACAACAACAGTTAAGCCACCCGGGACAAGGCAGACCTACTGGACTCATACAGGTCTAGCCAGACTCAATGCAAACCTTGCGAAACAAACAACCATCGGTTACCTTTCATCCCTGAAACCTGCCACACACAGACATCACCATATCATCAGCACGGACAAGAGGACATCCTGCAGGTAGGGCATAGGCACCAACACACACAACATCAAGGAGCTGAACGGCATCATGTGTGAACTATCTAACGCCAGCTCTCCATCCAAAAGACATCCCACCCTTGCAAGGTCAAGGGGATCCCTCGCAACGTTCTACCACTGCAAGCTCATGTATGTACACGACAGCCTCACCATACAGAGGCAGACAGCGCTATTATCCACAGGACATACCACCCCCTCAGTTCTTGTACTCCCGTCAGCAGCAAAGACACCACCCGGCTCATGTACACAATCCATTCCGGCTCTCCTTCAGGACCCTTCCCACACAACATCTCAATAACAGCATACCCCATCCTTGGAGCCCACCTCCAGCACATCATGAATGTCTCCTTTGAGTACGCCACATTCCATGGGAGCTGGAGGCATGCAAAGACCCAGGCCCTTCTTTAACAATGGACGGCAGTACCGCAGGATCGCCTGGAACATCACCCTGCTTCCCTACACAGCAAATGTCATCAAGAAAACAGTCAATGAGCAACTGACCATCTCCCTCCAAGCAAACACCTCCAGGCAACCCACCCCAGTCTATCTTCCACAGTCATCACCCCACTGCAACAGCCCTCATTGCCACCACCAACGACATCTTGGACCCTGCTCACCAATGGTGAGACCACCACCCTCACCCCCTCGACCTCTCAACGGCATTCTACACCATGTGCTACCACACTGTCAGATCACACATCTCCAACACTGGGATCCAGAGGAGGGCCCAGGATGAAATCGCCAAGTACCTCACCAGCAAGGCACAGGGAGTCTGCATCCCCCCTTCAGCACGTAGTACACTGGGATCATCAGGCCAATGCCCCAGGGCTCATATCTCAGCGTCACAATCTTCATTGTCTCCATGACCCCCCTCTCCACCATCACATGCACACACAACCTCATCGTCATGTCCTATGCCATTGACACCCAACTGCTCCTCACCCTCACCAGAGACCCAGCCACTCCCAGATCCAACCTTCAAGAAGGCATGAAGTGCGTTGACAAATTGATGAACATTAGCCACCTGGGGCTGGACTTGGACAAGACTGAGGTCATCATCTGAGGTTTGTCCCCTTACAGTTGGGACAACTCCTTGTGTCACACTGGCCTGGGCAGCGCACCAGCTCACAGTACTCATGCACGCAATCAGGTGTTCATCGTACACTCCTCGCTCACAATAACCAGGCAACTCAACACAATCTCTACCTCATGGTGCAACTCCCTCCGCATGCTGCAAATGATCTTCAGATAGATCCACTCCTAGGCAAGACAGACAGTCACCCAGGTCCACAACACCAGCCGACTCAACTTCGGCAACGCCCTCAATGCAGGAACAACAGCCAGACCCCAGAAGGACTTGTGCACTTCCAGGGTGCACCTGCACACCTCATCCTCAACATCCCCTGCCACAGTCACATCACCATCCACCTGAGATACCTACAATAGGCTCACTGTCTACTGCAGGATCACCTTCAGACTCCTAAGCCACACTCAGGAGGCACTCCACAACCCCAGCCTCAAAGACGAACATGGACGTCTCCCATCCAACACCCCATTGCCCCAACTCCATCCAGCCAACCTTGCCCTGGGCACCATTCATCACATCCACAGTACAACTGCATGCGAGAGATAGTTTTCCCACCTCACCAAACAGACCTGTTACTCCCTCCCTGGGCACCTCTACATGAACCAGGACCTCTACGCCTTCATAAAACTCTTCCAACACTGTCTGTCTGAGCAGTATGGCAATCCCACCCTCCTCAGCAGCTTGAAATTATCACGGGTGAGTATTGCGCTCCATGTATGTATTTGATGATACATTGTGATCTATGTGTGTCCTCGACCAGACTCAGATCCCAGTGTATGGATAGCTTGAGTTTGTTCCACACTCTGGCACTCTTTGACATCTCCCTACATGTATGTTGTTGACTCATGCTAAATGACTGCAACACCAATTTTATTTGTGATAGTTTTGTTTATTTATCTGTCTTGTGCGTGAAACGTGAGTAAGTGATAGGTGCTGTACAAAAATGTTGGGAATCCAAAGTTCACAGAGGGAGATGTGATGCCTTGCAGTTTGAGTCAACAGAGTCCAGACCACAGTGCTTGATATCATTGTTCAGACTGCAACCAGCAAGTTCATGTGGGAGAGTAGGACAGTCAATGAGGTGATGCTGTTGCACACAAAGTCAAGGTGCCAGACAAGGTGACCTGGCAGATGCGCATAGCCCGATGCCTCTCACTGTCTTTTCCGTAGACGACCCACCTTCCTTGGGGGACCCTCATATGCAGACCTTGACGATGCATGAGATGCTCCATCGCATGATTTCTCCTCCTCCTCCCTACCTGTGCCTGGTGGCGGTCTTCGCCTAGATGTTTCTTGCCTGTGACACAGGGAGGGTGCTCCATGTTGTCTGCGATCCGACGGAGTGAATGGCTTATGTCCCTTTGCACCGCCAGGAGCTCAGCCAGTCTCGCCTCCATCCGTCCTTGGTGTTCTTGTTGACTGGCGTGTTGCTCGGCCTGCAGGTTTTTGATCTCAGTGAGGGTCCCCACTACCTGCCTGAACTCCCTGGTGTCCCGCCGGTATGCCTCCATGATGTTGCGTAGTTGAGACATACCGGGCCCTACAGCTGGCTGGTCAGGTTCTCGCCTCTTCCTGCCACCACTCCCACCACCCCTGCCCACACAAGCCTGGCCTGCCGTTGTGGGCACATCGGGTCGACGGGACCCCTGAGGGATGGCAGTGGTGGTGTTGTCTGCCACCTCCTGGGTGCCCGGCGAACCATGTCCCTCATTGTCAGACTGGCTTAGTTGTTGACTGTGGGCAAGGCTCCGAGATGTCTGCTGGTATGTAGCAGGAATGGTGGTGGTTAATGGCACAGATGTTTCTGATCCAGGTGCTGCACGGGTTTGGGCACCAGAGGTGCCAGGTTGGTCGGGGTTACCCGTGGAGTGGTGAGAGGCGTAGCTGTCGGTGGGAACAGGGTCCTGCGGAGCCTGGGACTGTGATTCATCTCCCCCATTGTTGGGGGTAGATTCCGCATGTTGCCCTGTGGGTGTGAGAGACAGTCAATGTTAATGTCATTTAATGCAACATCCATTTTTCATACACATTGTAGTTGGCACAGTTCCACCTGGTAGTTGTCTATGCTTTGGATTGTCCTCAATGTTCACTTGTGGACGGGTATGTTGTGGGGTCAGATTGATCTGTGCTCAGGAGTCATTGACATGTGGGGGCATATTTACAATAACTGGCACAGCCCTGCATATCAGCAGGGATTGGCCAGTCATTGTGCTCCACAGCTATGCCAGCATGGATGCAACACATTTACAATGCGGAGCACCATGGGGTAAAAATGGCACAGCTGCATCACGCATCTGTGCCGTAGAAATGGCGCATTGCTGTATTTGCGTCAACGGCCCAACGCAGCTCCAGCAATGCTCTGTGGGGCCCTATATACACAATCAATCCTTATGCCGGCTTCAAGCATGCATTGGGTTTTGATGCAACATGTGCTTAAAAGTGACTGAGAGAAATCTTGTAGATTTCACTCAGCCACTTTTGGGAGGCGTTGCTGCACCGGAACGCCCACCCACAACCCCATACGCCAGAACACCTACTTCTGGCGCAGGCCTTTAGAACCTGACACATCTCCCAGATGCGTCACCTTGTAAATACACAGCACCATGGCGCCACCTTTGTGCGGCCACTGCGTCACAAAGGTAACGCAAGGGCGGCGTGAAAGAAGAGCAAGGGGCTTGTGAATCTGCACCTTGCAATTTTTGCTTGGATGCTTCAGCAGATCTGTATTGGTTTTGTTGTGTTACATGACCATTGTGACAGTTTTTCCAAGACTTCCGGGTTACACTTTGGAGCAGGGAGGCCTCCAAAGATTGAGGAGACATTGAATTCTAAATGGATCAATAGACAAATCCTAATCAAACTATATTACACAAAGAAACTGTAAAACCACGCTGAAAATTCGACTGACCATCAATATACTATAATACGGTGGCTCCAACGTAAACCAAGAAGTGAAGGCCTACAAAAGAAGGCATATACTTCTTACTGGAAAAGTGACTTATTGAAGTGCATCTAGGACTAAGAAAGTAATAAGACATAGCCTACCAGATTAAATGAGATTATAATAAAGAAACTGTAGCGTCCTGATGAAGGTGGAAACGACTTTACACCAAAACGCCGCTTCAACTCTTTTTAATTTTTAATTCTTTGTAGACTGTTTTTAATTTTGAATTTGTTGTATTGATTGTATTCAAGTGTTTTTATTTCTGCATTAGATTGTAACCATTAGGGAGACCCCAGGCACAAGATTCTATGAATAAAATGTTTTTAACAAAATATCTAGAAGTGATTGCAATATGTATAGTGACCCTAAGATTGATGTTTAAGATTGCTTGCTTTTTTGCCCAAACGTCAGCTAGCCTGTTGTAACATGTAACAGGTGATCCTTCAGTTAGTTACAAACTTTGAATAGGTCTTTTCTAAGTTTCCATTGTGACAGTGGGGCACTCCATTGCCTGTCCCAGGAGGGTATGTTCGTGTAAGGGGTGTGTGACAGGCCGTGCTGGAAGTTGCAGTCTTCTTTGGAACTGGGCCTCCCTCATAGTGTGGCTGTCCCCTCATGGAACATGCTGCCATGACAGTGGTTGTGAGTTCCTGTCAAAAATATCTGACCTTGTTGTCCTGGTGTTTGTGTTTGCACTGGTCCCAAGGGGTCTTGTGCTGCCTACACCAGGGCCCAGTGTCAGCTATCTTGTCAGTACTTTCCCACTCCCTGTGCATTGAGCATGGTGCATGGGTGTGTACCTGGGCCACATGGGATGAGGGCAATTGGGCATGGGCGTCCACAGAAATGTTTCTAGTGGTGGGCAATTTTTTAACTTCATCACCATCGCCCTTGCACCCTTCTCCCCTCTGCCTTGCACTCTTCTCGCCCTCCCCCTTGCACCCTTCTTGCCCTCCCCTTTGCATCCTTCTTCCCCTCCCCTTTATACCCTGCCCGACCTCCCCTTGAACCCTTTTCTACCTTGCACCCTTCTCCCCTCTGCCTTGTATCCTTCTTTCCCTCCCGCTTGCACCCTTCTCCCTCTCCCCCTTGCACCCTTCTCCCCCTCCCCCTTGTACCCTTCTCCCCCTCCCCATTGTACCCTGCTCTACCTCCACCTTGCACCCTTTTCTACCTTGCACCCTTCTCTCCTCTACTTGCACCCTTCTCGCCCTCCCCCTTGTACCCTTTTCCCCCTTCCCTCCCACTTGCACCCTGCTCCACCTCCGCCTTGCAAACTTTTCGACATTGCACCCTTCTCCCCTCTGCCTTTCACCCTTCTCTTCTTCCCCCTTGCACCCTTCTCCCCCTCCCCCTTGCACCCTTCTCCCCCTCCCCCTTGCACCCTTCTCCCCCTCCCCCTTGCACCCTTCTCCCCCTCCCCCTTGTACCCTGTTCCACCTCCACCTTGCACCCTTTTCTACCTTGCACCCTTCTCCCCGCTGCCTTGCACACTTCTCACCTCTCCATTGCACCCTTCTCGCCCTCTGCCTTGCACCCTTCTCGGACACCCCCTTGCACCCTTCCCACCCAATGGAGGGGGCTGCCACCTGGAACAATGTCACCATTTCAAAAGCATGATGGACTAGGTCCGGCCCTGACTAGGCCCACACCAGACTAAGCATGGGCGAATTTTGCGAATTCGCGATCCACGAATTTGCGGATTTGCGAATTCGCGATCCGCAAAATTCGCGAATTTGTGCGATTTTGCGGATTTTTGTTTTTTTGCGTGTTCGCGGGTTTTTGCGTGTTCGCTGGGTTTTTTACATGTTCGCGGGGATTTTTGCGTCTTCGCGAGCCGCTTGCATAGCGAAGTTACCCATGCAGTCGTTTATGGGAGAGAGAGAGAGAGAGATAGATAGATAGATAGATAGAAAGAGAGAGAAAGAGAGGGAAAGAGAGAGGGAGAGAGAGAACGAGAGAAAGAAAGAGAGGCCAGATCTCTGAAGGGCCAGATTCCTGAGTTGCCCCTACAAAACATACAGCTTTTTATTTTTAGCAAAATGCATATGAAAATTGTGCTGTAAAGGTCTCTTTTAGTTTAATCCCTCCTGACAACTCAAATGGGTGTATTTGCCTTCCTCTCCCTTCTTCCTGTTTTTATATCTGTAAGTGCTTCCTGATGAGGTTTAATTCCTTGGACAGGTGCCTCGTTGCCTACTTGTAACTATTCTCTGACCCTGCTTCAAGGGTCAGAGCAGGGTCAGAGAATAGTTGCAAGTAGGCAATGAGGCGCCAGGAAGCAATTAGCAGCAGGTGTCCAAGTTGAAGTTAATTTGTTTGTAACCCTTTTGTAAAAGGTTACAAAGAAATTAGGTTCAACTTTTGCACCTGCTGCTGTAGCCCTTGCTTGGCTGAAAATTAGTCCCCGCTGATTCGCGGATTTTACCGCGATTTCGCGAGATCGCGAAATCGCAGAAAATCCGCAAATTCGCCCGCGAAACGGATTTTATGCCCACCCTTACACCAGACCCACTGGCGGTCTGAGGGGGGGGGCGAGAGCCCCCCTTGCCCCCCTGCAGACACCCATGCAATTGGGACTGATTTGGAGGCCTACAATGCATTTTGCAACACCCACCTTCCCAGCATACCGGACGTCCATTTTTGGGTCTGTGCTTCCTGTAGCATGGGACATATCATGGCCTTGCTTTCTCAATGGGGCATACACATGTTAGTTGCATTAGCGTTGTTTTTGGATGTAGTTGTGGGCGGTGTGTGCTTGGGGGTTGGTGTAGGCATTTTTTGTACTTGGGGTGTGGATGCTATTACCCCCATGTTACATGAGTTGTTTGTGTACTCACCAGGCTCTACGACTCCTTCAATTCCATGTACTCCCACCGGCGGTAGCAGGGCCATCACCTTCTCCTCCCAGAGCTGGTACTGTACTGGTCTGCGGGGACCACCACCTCCAGTGTGCTTGCTCTGTTGGTACTCCTCGTCCATCTTCCACTTGATCATCCTCCGCAGATCGTACCACCTGGCCCGGCACTCCTTCCTTGTGCATCTGATGGGTGCAACAGCATTCACACTATTGACTATCCGCTCCCACAGCCGTGTTTTCTCAGCTATGCTGGTCCGTCTGACCAATGCGCCAAACAGCTGTGGCTCAACTCTGATGACTTCATTTACAAGGATCTCCTCCTTTGTGAACTTTGGATTCTTCTGTGCAGACATGGTGTGGGGTGACGGATTGTATGGATGCGGGTCTGAATGTGAAGGTGGGTGTGGGTCAGAATGTGATTGGGGGGTATGTGTGAAGGTGGATGTGTGCAATTGGTGGTGTGTTGTCAGTGTGTCTTGCTAATTGTGTCTGTTGCAAAGGATCATGGTTTGCGTGTGTGGGCCCTTTTTATTGGTCCATTTGTGGGTGGGGCTTAGTTTGAATTTTTGGTGGGTGTGTTATAAAGGGTGTTTCTGAGTTAACCCCTCTGTTTGCCTGTTTGGATTTGGTTAGGACATCAATTTCCATGGTTTGTACACTGGAGACGTGTTTTGTGGTGTTGTGTGAGTCGTTTTCACCCTCCTTGTGCTGTTTTACAGTGTTCGCGTGGTTCAGTACGACTCGTTTACTTGTATTTGCTTTTGTTTATTTGTGTGTGCAACGCGACGTTGTCACGGTACAAGTCGTTTTCTACATCCTTGTGCTGTTTTTATGGGTTTGTGTGCGCTTTGTTCAGGGGGGGTTCGTCTCATATTTGATTTTGTGGCTGGCTCATACTCAACGTTTTTTACGGGGTTCGTGTGCGCTTCGTTCAGGGGGTTCGTCTCATATTTGATTTTGTGGCTCGCTCATACGCAACGTTTTTACAGGGTTCGCGTGTGCTTCGTTCAGGGAGGGTTCGTATCGTATTGGATTTTGTTGGTCGCTCATACGCGAAGTTTTCCGTACGAATCGTAGCTCATACGTGATGTTTTCCGTACAAATCGCATTCTGATTCCCGGGTTTGGATTGTACTTGTCGAGTCGTACAGCATGTTTACGATTCATACGGTTCACTACCGATCGTACTACCCGATTCGGACGGATTTGTACGATTCGTACAGAAACAGCTACGAATTCGAATCTTCGTACGTATTAGTTTCCCGAATCGGAATCGACCCCATAGTGTATCAAATTACATGTATATATTTTTTTTCCAATAGCAGGAACGTTTTTATAATCGCTCAAACGTCCGGAATATAAACTATACAAATAGCGTATTTTAAATGTGAGAAGGAACGTGTGTGAAATGACGATGTTATTCAACTTCATATTAAGATAGTAACAATTACCAATCATAACAACTTTCTTTTACTATCTTTTAGATATAGAGCTTCATTGTGCATTATGTTCCGGCACGTAGTGAAAAACACACTGGTGACAGAAAGTTGAGCCGTGAATATTCTTTGCAGTCACTCTCTCACTTCCTCTCTCATTTGATACAAAAATTCACACAATGTTAACTTCCTTTTTCACAAATTGGTGTCCCCCCACCACCTCTAAAACTCAATGTTTGAGGATTCTGCGATGATGCGTGGCCATTGTAACAACTTCTGAGAAAGCTGCTTCGACACATAGTGCACCCTCTTTGAATCAGGCCAATTGCAAAAAGTGAGCAAAGAAGCTTGTTTCCGAAACAACAAGTCATCAGTGAAAGGAGAAAGTGGAACTATACTATTACTAACTCTTTATACTATCTTTCAGATCACTAAACTGGAGGGTGCACTATGAACCAGCACATGCTTGGACACACAACGGAGGCAAAAGGTGAGCTACGAGTATTTCTTCCAGTATTAACTGCTCCATCTATAACTTTCTCTCTCCCACGTTTTTATGTCATTTTTTTCTCTCTTTCTCTTTCTCACTCTCACATCGTTTCTCTTTTAAAATAATGGATGCTGCTGTCCACTCTGCCGTGTAGAACCAAAGCTGAATTCAAGTGGTGAATTCTGCTGGGCACAGTGTTTACACAAGGTAAGCAGAGTGGCCTAGATATACAATGCCTCTAATTAAATGCATTAGAAATAAGAGCTTATTTACAAACCCCTTGCGCCACTTTTGCGTCACTTTCAACATGGGAAAAGTAACACAAAACTGTTGCAAGACTCTTGTAAATAAGCCCTAAAGAATATTGTCCTGCATAATGACTTAATCCCTCACCTAATTCTGTATTATCTCTGAATCATTTTAAAGACCTGTTGATCTGTAAAGTAAAACTGACGCAGTAGGCACCTTTCATACAGACACCACTTGAACGCGGGCCTATTACACAAGGGAAATGTACCAGGCACACTGCACACGTAAAAAGAAGGAAATATCGTCAAGTGTTACTTTGACTTGTAATGTTTGACCTCATTTAGTCACATAGATCTAATTTTAAACACTAATTTTCTTTTTTGTTTTGCAGATTACCTACCATATGTCTATTTGAGTCCACATCACATTTTGTTTGTTATATTGTTTTATTAAAGTTATGTTTCTAGTTCTTTATTGTATTATCTTTAAATTATGTTTCCAGTTTCTTATTGTGGTTTTAATAAAAGTTAATTTAAAAAAAGTATATACGTCTTTTTTTTGGGGGGGTAGCGATCCCCAATAGAAATGATATTTATATTTTGAAGTATAATTCTGAGGCTAACTCTTTCCCAGATCTTTACCAGAGTCTATATCTAAGACTAACGCTTCCAATTAGAAAAGTTTCAAAACTCCACAACAGTAACTTTTTTCAATTACCAACATAGTGTGATGAACTTCTAACCTCTGTGCTCTGTAAGTGTTCCATAAACTGTTACTATGGTAACAAACAGAAAGCCATTTGGGGTAGAGTACAAAGGTACTAGCTGTACATAAACCGTTATATTTACCCTGGATCCTCTAAAAGACAGAAAGGAAAGCAAAGTAAAACAAAACACTGTGTACCAGATATACAACCCACTTGTGCCACTTACGTGTCCAAGGCCACCCGTACAAAATTAAAAGTGTGTGGGCCTCAATGACACCCCTAAAACCCTGGGAACAACCACCCCCCAGAGATTTCTGTATTGTGTGACGTGGGCTGCATGGCCCTCTGCCTGGTGCCCTCGAGAGCCCTGGAGTCCTCCACGACCAGAGCTAGATCTTCCAGTGTCCCGGGGAGCCTACTCCCTGGACACTGCTGTTTGCTATGAGAAGGCGGAAGTCTTCCTGCTCCCGCCCTCCCATAGCAAACTTGGGGCCATATTACCAAGAAAGGGTGACACATTATCATCGCTTTTATCACCAGGAAACTGCTGCTAAAGCGGCGATAATGGACTTGATAATATGCACTTGTGAATTCCCATAGAAGCCCAGGTTCTGGTGTTAACCTGGGCAGTTTCCTGCCGATAAAAGTGACGATAATGTATCACCCTTTCTTGATAATATGGCAGTTTGCATTTTGAAAGACAGAGCAGTGAAATCTGTTCTTACTTTCAAAATCCAAACAAGATTGCATTTCCACATGCAAGTTAGCATCTCCCCACATGTAAAAGCAATGCCGGCTCCCGATGAACGCGGAAAGCCTGAGGGACTGTGGGGGCATAGTGGCTCCCCTCACAGTCCCCAACATTTTTTTATAAGACCTGGGGGATACGATCCCCAGGAATATTAGAAAGTTCTGATAGGGGCTATTTTTTAACGGAAAAAGTAAAAGTTGCGCACTCAGTTCAGTATGGCCCCCTGTTGTGCACGCCCTGGATGCACGACTTATAATCTGTAGGGTGGAAGACTGCAGCACCTTTGGGGCACAACTTCTACGCGTTTCGGAGCAGCCATTACTTTTCCACAGCAGGAACTACTAACATGCAGCTCCCCATCTGCAACAGCAATGTGATTTAAATTTTGAAAGAGAAAACATATTTCCTTGCTATGGGATGGTGGAATGGGCATCCAGGGAACACTGCAGGAGCTGGCCCTTGGGGATGGCGGTCCCCAGGGCCATCTTAGGCTCCAGGAGGGGGGCCATCGTTGCCCCTCCAACACTTTCAAGAAGCCCCAGGGGGTGGCGGTCCCCAGGACTGGGGTGACTCAGAGCCCCCTTCAATTAATAGTTTAAAGCCCCACGAGGGACGCCGTATTCCCCTTTGCCCTGCTGCTGTACTTGGAGGAAGGACCACGCCACAACTCGCGGAACCCGCTCCGCGGGTCCCGCATCGCCGTTGCTGAAGCCGGGGGCACAGGCACTTGCTGGGTGAGTGAACGTGAGACAGGGCTGCGAGCGTAGGAACCGGGACTCGCTCTCCCAGGAGTCCCGGCAATCCTGTGGCCAAGTCACCTGGCCCGCTCTCCCTGACCGCCCCGCCCAGGCAAAGCACCTTAAAAGACTCTGCCTTCTCTCTCCAAACGGGACGCCGTATTCACCTTTGGCCTGCTGCTGTACTTGGAGGAAGGACCACGCCACAACTCGCGGAACCCGCTCCGCGGGTCCCGCATCGCCGTTGCTGAAACCGGGGGCACAAGCACTTGCTGGGTGAGTGAGCGTGAGACAGGGCTGCGAGCGTAGGAACCGGGACTCGCTCTCCCAGGAGTCCCGGCAATCCTGAGGCCGAGTCACCTGGCCCGCTCTCCCTGACCGCCCCGCCCAGGCAAAGCACCTTAAAAGACTCTGCCTTCTCTCTAAAAACGGACGCCGTATTCACCTTTGGCCTGCTGCTGTACTTGGAGGAAGGACCACGCCACAACTCGCGGAACCCGCTCCGCGGGTCCCGCATCGCCGTTGCTGAAACCGGGGGCACAGGCACTTGCTGGGTGAGTGAGCGTGAGACAGGGCTGCGAGCGTAGGAACCGGGACTCGCTCTCCCAGGAGTCCCGGCAATCCTGAGGCCGAGTCACCTGGCCCGCTCTCCCTGACCGCCCCGCCCAGCCTAACCAGAGTAACGCCTATAAGAAGCGGAGTACCGCGCTGCGCGGGAGCGCGCGGGAGCGCCCGGGGCTAAGCCCGGGCAAAGGGCGGGCCTTCTGTGGCCCTCAGAAGCCAGAGGAGACTGGACTGGGCCACAGATCTTGGCTGGGCAGTCTTAGCTCCCTCCCGTCATTTCATTTGGAACACTCGGGTTATGTCCTGCCGTGAAACTAGAAGCATGGCCGCCGCAGGAGCAAAAAAGCTTACAGGGACCTTGGATGACTTCATCACCCATACACACGCACTAATCGACGAAGGGATAACACTCATGGACAGGAGGGTCTCTCAAGACCTGGCCATGGCCAAGCGCTCCTCTCTTGGCCTTATTGCGCAGGCTCAGACACCAAAAACCGATCCCCGGGCAGATTTACAAGCTTTAGTACATCATCCAGGAGGTAAAGGGGATTTGGATGCCTCAAATATTGTTCAGGACCTAGAGGCCTCACCCAACCTTAACATCTTGACGGAGACTGGAACGCAATGCAGCGAGTCAAACATCGGTATATCTACAGCTACCATAAAAGATAGGGCCCGGCGAGAAGGGGCAATTCCCAAACAAAAACGTAAAACCAACAAATCACCTATTGTGAAAGGAAAGAAGGCCATCACTTTCCCCAATCTTCCTAACATTGAAAATCCTTTAGTCACTCTGCCTACTCCAATAGAGGGCTCACTTCCCAGCAACCCCGGTTTACCTTTGAGTCTTCCAGACGACACTATAATTGACCAAAGTCTGGAAGAAATTTTGCAAGTTAGTGGAAATACAGGTAATCAATTAATATTACCACCTGATGATGAGCCCGGCTCAAGCATTAATAACACAGTAATCTTTAATATGCTAAAAGTATTATTAGAACCCATAGAGGCAAGATTACGCTGCTTGGAAACGGTCTTAAAAAATATACATAAGGACATAAGTGCCACGAGTTTCAACTTAAATAATAAACCCACCCAGGTCACTAATCCTACTAAACCCGCAAAAACCCCGGTGGCTGTTAACAAAGCGCTGGAGATTAATAAAACGACGGTTAAGAAACCCAGTAACACCCCAAATCAGGTAGGCTCTAAATCTAAACCCCCTGTAGTAGAGCAAACCAAGAATACAGACACTACACGGGTTCCTTCTACAACAAACATAACCCCTCAGCTTACAACCAGCGATGGTCTATCTCAGGCCCCCAAACTTGATACATACAATAAAGCTAAGGACATGGTGCGTAGAAACATTCACCTCCCTCCGGATGCCGCGCCTTACGTGGTCATCCTTACTGGAGTCACTGAAATTCGCTCACCAGAAGAAGAACCATATCAGGCTCTTAAAAATAAAGTTTGCCACTGGCTTGCTAACAATTATCCCCTTCCGCCAAACATGCCTACTAACATCTTAATGATAGAGAGGGCACCCTGGGTAGGAGGTAACAGAAAAAATCTGCCAGGCGACTGTGTGGTGGTTACTTTTGAGAATCCGGAGGTCGTAGATTTTATTTGTAATAGCGGGGCCCCAAGATATCAGGCGAGCAAGGTGACCGCCAGACCGCTCTCGTATTTCTATCTCCCCCACAACCAAGCGGACAACTGCTGGAGCTGGCTTAAAGGTTCATATGACCGCATACCCAGACATAGACCTAACTTTCCCTGGGATACACAACCCCCTGCCAGGTAGGAGGGCTGGGATGGGGGATGGAACTCGGTGAGGAGCAGAGGAGGTAGACCTCGTCAAGGTGGCCCCTTTTACGGACCCCATCTTATCCAACCCTATCACTATCAGCAGCCACTAAATGGCCCATCCAACCCCTTGCACTTCCCTATAGCAAATCGCTTTGACTGTTTGTCAACTACAGATTGGGTGGACTGACATACACAGGGTGCCCCAGGGGAACGGAGCACCTGGATTAGTCCAACCTCTTCTAGAAAGCATGCCGCTACGGTGGACTTGACCATAGGTAATTCATCCCCTACACCGGGAAACAGCTTGTTGGGGTGTGAGAATCAGAGTGTGGTTATGTCCATTGCCCCTACCACAGACCTAGTACTATGTAAAGTGCTCACCTGGAATGTGGCGGGATTAAATGCAAAGGCTTTAGGCCCAATATGGCAAGGTTTTATTAAACAACATCACATTTTAGGACTCCAAGAAACATGGGATACCACATCTACTTTTTCTTTGGACGGTTTTTGTAGCTTTTCTACACCAGCAGTACCAGGAGCAAGAGGGAGAGCAAAGGGTGGCTTACTCACCTTGTGTTCACTGGATCTAGCAGGGGTCTTTAAAAAATTAGACACCGCACCTGCTAACACGCTTGCGGTGGAGTGGACCCTCTCTGACTCAAAGACTTATCTGCTGATCAACTTTTATAATTCAAAGGAGTCCGCCACTGAGAATGAACATGAACATCTGACTTCTTTGTTAAACTTTCTGTCAGTCTACAGGCTTGATTGCAATAATAATAATAATAATACTGAGTTTTATAGAGCGCAACAGCTACCTCCGTAGGAAGTGTCCCGGCGCTGGCATGGGCAGTGAGAGTCATAATGCAAGAGAGAAGAGATTTATTGCGTGAAAAGCCATGTTTTCAGTAGGCTTCTGAAGCAAGGTTCGGAGGGTGCTTGTTGGATTTCCTGTGGCAAGGTGTTCCAAAGCCGTGCCGTACTTACGGAAAAAGTTCTTCCACCTAAGCGCGCCCTTTTCACTCGAGGAACGTGGAGATGGACCTTATAGCTAGACCTTAGGAGTCTGGCCTGAGAATATCTAGGCAGCCGTTTTTTTAAGTAATTTGGGCAGGTCCCATGAAGGGCTCTGTAGGCCAAGGTGAGCGCCTTGAATTTTATGCGACTTGCCACAGGCAACCAGTGTAGCATGCGCAAATGGGGAGAAATGTGATGTCTAAAAGGGACCTGCCTGAGTAATCTAGCCGCTGAATTCTGCACGATTTGCATTTTTTGCAACAAGAACTTCGGAAGGCCTAAATAGAGGCCATTGGCATAGTCAAGCCTTGAAGTGATTGTGGCGTGGATAATCGTTTTGCGGCAGCTCACTGGGAGCAGTCGGAGAAATCTGCGTAGGCTCCTCAGTTTACCAATGCATCCTCCGACGACCTTCTGTATCTGGGGAGCAAAGGATAGGCCATTATCCCATGTAACCCCCAAATTCTTTGCCTTTATGCTCGGAGATGGAGCGGGACCCATCTCTTCCGGCCACCAAAACTCAGCGGGGGGGTGGTCACTTGTGCCAAAGAAGATCACCTCAGTTTTGCCTGCGTTTAATTTCAGTTTGTTGGTATTCATCCAACAGGCCACGTCGCGGAGGCAGCCCTTGCAATTAGAAAATGCTGCCTCCGAAACCTCAGAGAATGGGAAGACCAGCTGGGTGTCATCAGCGTAGGAAATTGCAGTGACTCCCCAATTGGCAATCAGTGTGAACAGCGGGGCCAAGTAAATATTAAAAAGCAGCGGGCTCAGGGCAGAGCCCTGTGGGACCCCACAGTTCAAACTCCTGGAATCTGAGGAGAAGGTACCAAGAGCCACCTTCTGCAATACCGTCCCAGAGCTGGTTATTCTGGGGGATTTTAATATTCACCCCTGTGAGGGCGGTTGTTTTAATGATAGATATGGGGGCATACCATCTGAAGCGATTCCTCACTTCGAGCACACAACTGAGGGCGAGTATCTAGAGTTTCTTCTAGCAAATTTAAACCTCTTTGAACTTGACCAAAGCATTAATGATCCTAGAGCTCCAACCTTTGTAGGGAGAAATGCCAACACCGTCATAAATTATATTTTTGTCTCAAATGGGGCCCTGGCAAAGGCTCGTGAGTACAGGGTGGTGTCTGCTATCTCAAGTGATCATTTTCCCGTCCTCCGGACTGGCAGTCTGTCAGGTGTGGCAGCTCCAAAGGACCTGAAGTCCAAAGATCAGGGAAGGCGCCTTAAATGGGAGATGATTGTCCCAGATGAATTCTTTCACTCACTTGCCCAAGAGACCGAGGCCAATATGGCAGTGTGCTTGGATCCAACCGCCCAGGGCCCGAGGTTTTGGCTGCATATGAGGAGATTTGTGTAAGGATCAGCAAGAATTTGGAACGAAGGACAGTCGTGAAAGGAATCACGAAGACCCATAAATGGTTTAATAATGAATGCTCGAGGAAACATAGTGCTCTGATGAAAGCCATTAAACAAAAACCCAGAGACAGGTTAATAGTGGCCAAGTTAAGGAAGGAATATAAAACCGTAGTCGTTAATCGTAAAAACCAAATCAAGGAGGAAGCTTGGGAGAGCCTATTATCTGTGGATGTGCTGAGAGACAGTAAAAAGTTTTGGGCCATTGTAAATCAGCCCTTCTTCTCTGACAATGGGACATCGGATTTAGATTGTGTCATAGAGGACAACAGATGGCTAGCCCATTTTGGAAAAATCTATGAATCTTCAGTCCCTGCCTTACCTCCCAATTCCCATGACCCTTCCAACCTGGTTATGGAGTTTAACACCACGGAGGTTGAAAGGGCGATAAGAGACACTAGTAAACACAAGGCCCCGGGACCCGATGGGGTTCCTGCAGATCTCTATATCCAGTACCCACAGTTTTGGTCGAAGATTTTAACCAACGTTTTTAATGCAATTCCTACAGCTGGTTTCCCAGCTTCTTGGTCCACCTCCATAATTGTGCCTATATTCAAGAAAGGGAATAGGGGGGACCCGGCCTGCTATAGACCTATCTCCCTGCTGGACTCTGCCGTGAAGATCTTAGGCAGAGTCATCTTGCATAGACTGGGGGATTGGCTGGAGGAGAGCGGGATCCTCTCAGACTTACAGTATGGCTTTAGGGCTCATAGAGGGACAATGGATCAATGCTTGAACCTTCATCTAATCATTAGTAAATACACTGTGGTGAAGGGGGGGTTTCTTTATTTGGAGTTTATGGATTTGTCTTCCGCTTTTGATTTGGTCAATCGTTCAAAACTATGGTCTATCTTAAGAAACTTGGGCTTGGATACCACCTTGGTTAGCTTTCTGCATGACCTTCATTTAAATTTGTTTGCGTCTGTAAGGGCATCGAGGGATGGAAGGTGTACAGCACAGTTCAGATCAGGGAGAGGTGTCAGACAAGGCTGCATCCTGGCCCCTCTCCTCTTCACACTCTATATCAATGCCCTGGGGAAATCGTTAAATTCAGCCACCTTGGACATGCCGCGTATGGGGGGGTTACCTATCCCGGTCCTCCTATACGCGGATGACGCTGTTCTTATAGCTCGGACTGGCACAGGCTTGCAAAGACTTTTGGACCATTTTGGCCTCTTCATGGAAGCCCTCGACCTAAAGATTAATACTGCCAAATCCCATGTCATGGTCGTAGGCTCACGAAAGAAACACATGAAGATTAGATCCTTCAGCTGTAACAATTCGCCAATTTCGAGGGTTCCTTTCTTTTGTTACCTGGGCGTCACTTTTGACGAGAGAGGAACTTGGAAGGCACAAATGAAACTTAAAGAAAATGGAGTCATTAGATCAACCACAGCACTTCTGAGTTTCACCAAAAGACTGGGCTCGAGACCTATGGAAGCTATCACCAGGATCTATAGGGCCAAATGTGTGGCAATCGCATCCTATGGGGCTGACATTTGGGGCTACGTCTCAACCCCAGGCATACAAATTGCTGAAAACAATTTTATACGGGCCTTGTTGTCACTTCCGAAATCTTCTCCCACACATTCAATTCACAACGAAATTGGCATGGGTTATGTCTCTGATCTCCTAAAAATGTCCCCAGTATTATGCTGGATTAAAACCTGGACAAATGAGGAAATCAGTTTGAATCATTGCATCCTTAAAGATTGTATGTCTCTGGACAAAGCTCAGAATATACCGTGGCTGGCGTATGTTAGAGCGGCATGCGCGAGGCTAGGGCGTCCGGAAATGTACTCTCTACCGCAAAATCTCAAAAAAGAGGATATAAAGTGGGTGAAGCAACACTTTCGAACTTTGTTGGAATGTGAGAGAGAATCGGTTGAACTCTGTAAACCCACGGTGAGATCACTTTTTCAACTTTCCATATCTACAGCCATGTAACCCTATTTAAAATATGTTACAAAGCCTTACCATTGCTTCCTGCTCACTAGGTTCAGATTCAACTTGATTCACCTTGTCCTTGGCTCGCACACAGAATGGGGTACACCAGAAAATGTTCCCCCGTGTACATGTGATTGTTTCTCCACACAGGACACTCTGCACCTGGTCATGTTCTGTGAGCATTACCTGGTGCCACGGAAAAAATTCCTTGTTCCCATCCTGAAATATTCGAATTTTGTCCAGGTACGGCCAGCATTATTATATCTCCAGATGATGAACTCGGTGTCGGTTACATATGGCGTAGCCTGCTTTTTGGTAGCAGCCGCCAGACTAAACAGACTAAACAAACTTGAAGTTGCTGTACTAACTAACCACCAAAGCTGACTTTTTGCACAAACCTCAGTGAGACTGTTCTTAACATATTGAAATACAGGTGTTCCCCTTATCTATCGATTCTTTTTAAAGAAAATAATGTGTTTATTGTGTTCTAGGAAGGAGTAGCAATCAATTCTTTATACATGTTTAATAGTTTTTTTTAACCTGATTCTATGTATCATGTACCGCTTTTATGGTTTTAATTAACCAAATAAAGTTTTTTGGACTGACTGACTGGCCCCAAGGGTGGCAGTTCCCGAGGCTGGGGGAGCCTAAGAGCCCCCACACATATACATTTACATTTACTGCAGGGGCCGTGAGCCCCCACGGCACATATATTTAATAAAAAGCCCCCGGACGCTAATTAGTACTAAAGCGGGCTTCGGGTTTTTTTCACACGATACGCGTATCCCACTCCCATCCCGCGATTTAAAATAAAAAAATATATAATTTCGCCTTAGGGGTCCCTGTGGGACCCCCTGAGCAGGCCTACGAGGTCAGGGTGTACCTACCCTGCCCCCTTTGCGTTTTTTGCGCACTTGTTTTTCAGTTTTCATGTGCCTCGGTTCTACCGAGACACAAGATGGCTGCCAACACTTCCTGGTTTGGGGTGTTGACAGACAGTTGACAGCCAATTAGCATGCAATCATGCTCGTAAGGGTACGCGTATAATCCTCGGACGGTACTTTGCCCATAGATATATCTATGATTTTACTTTCTCAGGAACTACTGCATGGATACACTATTTAACAAAAAGCATCATCTGCGAACCAAACTCAACCTTTTTGCCAAATTTGGTGTAATTCCGCTCAGCAGTTCGGGCTGTAGCACGTCTTAAAGGTCCCTATGGAAAATTGCATGGGGAAAACACGTTTTGGGACCCCCCTTTTTTCTCGGCCCCCGCTTCATGAATCACCCCCAATTTTCAGGGAAGGAGCTGAGCAGAGCTGGCCATCATCATTGAGAATTTCATACACATTCATCAACCAGCGCCAAAGTTATTCCAAATAGAATTTTGTCGATTTCTTATGGAAATTAGGTCCTAACTATAACTACCTACTGGCGACCGCCAGTGGGTTTTTATATATATATATATATATATATATATATATATATATATATATATATATATTACCTACTGGCGGTCGCCAGTAGGTATATATAGTTAGGATTTTTTCTCTATGGGATTTTTGAAAATTCAATGTCTAATAACTTTGGCGTTTGTGTACGGAATTGGCTGAAATTTTCTGGAAAATGGCACATTTTGTTTCTAAGCAGCCCCTGAAAATTTGGGGGGGGTTCGTCAAGGGGGGGGCCGAGAAAAAAGGGGGTCCCAAAACGCGTTTTTCCCATGTTAATTTCCATAGGGCGGTTGGCCTCACTTTTAGCTTGAACGGCTGAATGGATTTGCATGAAACTTGGCAAAATTGTAGGGACTGTTAGCCCGATGTGCCTTTGCTAGGTCTCAATATATGTGCTCCAGTGGATTTTGAGAAATTAACGTTCAAAAAAAGATATATATCTGTGACAGCGCTCCGGGCTGCGCTCCGGTTCGCGTACTTGACGCGAAACGGAACTTCGCGAAGCGAAGCTGATTGGCTCTTCGGTGTCGGTCAACATTCTAAACAGTCCGGAGCGGCCGCCATCTTGTCTCTCGGTAGGATCGAGAGACAAGAGGAGGCCAAAACAAAGGGGGAAATTACCATAAGGGGGCATAGTAGATCCTCGTTGACCCCCTAGGTTTTATGTGGAGGTTTTAAAAGGGCCCAGCAGGGCAAAAAAAAAAAGGGGGTTTTTTGCGTGGGGAGCGGCCGGTTCGCGAACCGGAAAGCGTTCAGGGCAGCGCACTATAAGGAAAAAAGAATGATAGACTTTTCAAATACTGTATGTTAATTGATTGTTGGTTTTGTTGATTATTTTTTTAATTTCTTTATTTTTTAAGCATTTTTTTTTATTGAGTTTGTGTTTCATAATTTATTAAACTTTCTAACATTTCATTGTCAGAAATGTCATTATTGTCATAGAAAATACTTTGTAGTCTCTGAGGTTGTAAAATGTCCTCATTTTTAAGGAGGTCATCTACTGCTTGAACACATTGCAGTAGATCTTGGTCCCAAGTTTCATCCATAAAATCAATCTCATTTTGATCAATGATTTCTTGGCTGCTCTCTTGCTGGACAATCTGAAATTCAACTTTCTGTTCGCCTTCCATTTTGCCTGAAATTTGGATAAAAAAAATATATATTAATAGATAGGGCACTGTTGGGATTAATTTTAGATAGGTAGTTTTTATCAGTGAATTTATCTTTTGCCAGTGTATAGTATCAGAGTGGAAGTAGGAATATAAAAAAGTGTATGTGATTTAACGTAAGTAAATTCATAATTATACAAGAGAAGCCTAACTCCATCCATAACTATAACAGAGAAGTCTATCTAAATCTATAACTACTACAGAGGGATAGTGTATAACTATCAGAAAAAGTTTACCATATTAATTTATAGTGCACAATATACTTCAGTTTTAAAAATAACAACTTACCTTTACAAACAAGTTGAAGTGTTTAGTGATAATTCAATTGAAATGTACAACAAGAAGTAGCAGTCAAAATGGCTGTGTTTCCTTCTCTTCCTTTATATATATTCAGGTATATAACCAATCAAATGTCAGGTACTAAAAGTAGAAAATGAAAGTAACATTTTCATTGGTTGTCAATTCCAACACTTCAGATGTGTTTTGTGAAGTAATTTACCTCACGGTATTAAGAGAGGTCTACAGGCTAAATGGCTAAATGGAATTTCAATCAAATTTGTGAAAATGAAAGGGATTGTTATGTAGTATGAGCTAATCTATATTTGGTGAGAGTGGCTCTAGTCGTTTTTCTGTAAATTACTTTCCCACCTTTTTTTTGGACCGCTTCCCGGGAAGCGGTCCGGTTCGCGAACCAGCAGCGTTACGGGAGTCCACCATTTTGTGTTTCGGTCGAATTAAGATACAAGATGGAGGGCAAATAATGTTCAGAATGGGTAGAAGGGGGCACGGTACAAGTATCTTGACCCCCTAGGTTTTCTGAGGGTGGCTGAGGAGGCCCATATGTGCGGGAAAAAAACATTTTTTTTTGAAATTTTGCGCAGTTAGCTTCCGGTTCGCGTACCGGGTAGCGCTCCGGGGAGCGTAGTTTGTTGAAATTTAGAGAAAAAAGTTAGAGTACAATAATAATTGTGAGTGATCAGATGTAGGGTAGCTCTGAGAAGAGCTTTTGGGTTTATGGTACATTTTGGTACTTATAAGTAGGTACCAATGCACAGTCTTAAATTCAAAATGAAAATTCTGTTGCCCTCATCTGAGAAGTGAACTCCATCTCCTCTGTAGATATCTTGCATGCAGTAACGCAAATTATCATTGTACATGGAGCCCATTCCATGGTCTCTCATGTAAGCTGAAACAGATTTGTTTACATGCTTCCTCGACTTCTCAATTTGTGGACAAAATTGGTTGGACCACCTCCATTTCTGTCTTTGGCATATATTTGAATATACCAAGGCAGTTTGAGGAAAAAATGCCATTAATTGCTCAAAGGTGTCCTTTAAAAGCATTTTCAGACCTACCCCAGTCAAAGTGCCCAAATCATTACCTCCACAGTGCAAAATTAACAGGTCAGGTTTTGGCAAATGCATAAAGGTTTTCTCCAATGGTATCAATTGGTGACATTTTAATCCTCTTTGGCCCAACCACTTAATTTCCACATCTTGTAAATTGAGGTTAGGTAAATTTCTGTTCTCAGCATACCTTTGAGCCCAGTAGATGTAACTATGTCCAACAATCCAGACATAAAACATGGTGAGAGAAGGTTGTGCAGGTATGGCAGTTTGCATTTTGAAAGACAGAGCAGTGAAATCTGTTCTTACTTTCAAAATCCAAACAAGATTGCATTTCCACATGCAAGTTAGCATCTCCCCACATGTAAAAGCAATGCCGGCTCCCGATGAACGCGGAAAGCCTGAGGGACTGTGGGGGCATAGTGGCTCCCCTCACAGTCCCCAACATTTTTTTATAAGACCTGGGGGATACGATCCCCAGGAATATTAGAAAGTTCTGATAGGGGCTATTTTTTAACGGAAAAAGTAAAAGTTGCGCACTCAGTTCAGTATGGCCCCCTGTTGTGCACGCCCTGGATGCACGACTTATAATCTGTAGGGTGGACGACTGCAGCACCTTTGGGGCACAACTTCTACACGTTTCGGAGCAGCCATTACTTTTCCACAGCAGGAACTACTAACATGCAGCTCCCCATCTGCAACAGCAATGTGATTTAAATTTTGAAAGAGAAAACATATTTCCTTGCTATGGGATGGTGGAATGGGCATCCAGGGAACACTGCAGGAGCTGGCCCTTGGGGATGGCGGTCCCCAGGGCCAACTTAGGCTCCAGGAGGGGGGCCATCGTTGCCCCTCCAACACTTTCAAGAAGCCCCAGGGGGTGGCGGTCCCCAGGACTGGGGTGACTCAGAGCCCCCCTTCAATTAATAGTTTAAAGCCCCACGGGGGACGCCGTATTCACCTTTGCCCTGCTGCTGTACTTGGAGGAAGGACCACACCACAACTCGCGGAACCCGCTCCGCGGGTCCCGCATCGCCGTTGCTGAAACCGGGGGCACAGGCACTTGCTGGGTGAGTGAGCGTGAGACAGGGCTGCGAGCGTAGGAACCGGGACTCGCTCTCCCAGGAGTCCCGGCAATCCTGAGGCCAAGTCACCTGGCCCGCTCTCCCTGACCGCCCCGCCCAGGCAAAGCACCTTAAAAGACTCTGCCTTCTCTCTCCAAATGGGACGCCGTATTCACCTTTGCCCTGCTGCTGTACTTGGAGGAAGGACCACGCCACATCTCGCGGAACCCGCTCCGTGGGTCCCGCATCGCCATTGCTGAAACCGGGGGCACAGGCACTTGCTGGGTGAGTGAGCGTGAGACAGGGCTGCGAGCGTAGGAACCGGGACTCGCTCTCCCAGGAGTCCCGGCAATCCTGAGGCCGAGTCACCTGGCCCGCTCTCCCTGACCGCCTCGCCCAGGCAAAGCACCTTAAAAGACTCTGCCTTCTGCCGTATTCACCTTTGGCCTGCTGCTGTCCTTGGAGGAAGGACCACGCCACAACTCGCGGAACCCGCTCCGGGGGTCCCGCATCGCCGTTGCTGAAACCGGGGGCACAGGCACTTGCTGGGTGAGTGAGCGTGAGACAGGGCTGCGAGCGTAGGAACCGGGACTCGCTCTCCCAGGAGTCCCAGCAATCCTGAGGCCGAGTCACCTGGCCCGCTCTCCCTGCCCGCCCCGCCCAGGCAAAGCACCTTAAAAGACTCTGCCTTCTCTCTAAAAACGGACGCCGTATTCACCTTTGGCCTGCTGCTGTACTTGGAGGAAGGACCACGCCACAACTCGCGGAACCCGCTCCGCGGGTCCCGCATCGCCGTTGCTGAAACCGGGGGCACAGGCACTTGCTGGGTGAGTGAGCGTGAGACAGGGCTGCGAGCGTAGGAACCGGGACTCGCTCTCCCAGGAGTCCCGGCAATCCTGAGGCCGAGTCACCTGGCCCGCTCTCCCTGACCGCCCCGCCCAGCCTAACCTGAGTAACGCCTATAAGAAGCGGAGTACCGCGCTGCGCGGGAGCGCGCAGGAGCGCCCGGGGCTAAGCCCGGGCAAAGGGCGGGCCTTCTGTGGCCCTCAGAAGCCAGAGGAGACTGGACTGGGCCACAGATCTTGGCTGGGCAGTCTTAGCTCCCTCTCGTCATTTCATTTGGAACACTCGGGTTATGTCCTGTCGTGAAACTAGAAGCATGGCCCCCGCAGGAGCAAAAAAGCTTACAGGGACCTTGGATGACTTCATCACCCATACACACGCACTAATCGACGAAGGGATAACACTCATGGACAGGAGGGTCTCTCAAGACCTGGCCATGGCCAAGCGCTCCTCTCTTGGCCTTATTGCGCAGGCTCAGACACCAAAAACCGATCCCCGGGCAGATTTACAAGCTTTAGTACATCATCCAGGAGGTAAAGGGGATTTGGATGCCTCAAATATTGTTCAGGACCTAGAGGCCTCACCCAACCTTAACATCTTGACGGAGACTGGAACGCAATGCAGCGAGTCAAACATCGGTAAATCTACAGCTACCATAAAAGATAGGGCCCGGCGAGAAGGGGCAATTCCCAAACAAAAACGTAAAACCAACAAATCACCTATTGTGAAAGGAAAGAAGGCCATCACTTTCCCCAATCTTCCTAACATTGAAAATCCTTTAGTCACTCTGCCTACTCCAATAGAGGGCTCACTTCCCAGCAACCCCGGTTTACCTTTGAGTCTTCCAGACGACACTATAATTGACCAAAGTCTGGAAGAAATTTTGCAAGTTAGTGGAAATACAGGTAATCAATTAATATTACCACCTGATGATGAGCCCGGCTCAAGCATTAATAACACAGTAATCTTTAATATGCTAAAAGTATTATTAGAACCCATAGAGGCAAGATTACGCTGCTTGGAAACGGTCTTAAAAAATATACATAAGGACATAAGTGCCACGAGTTTCAACTTAAATAATAAACCCACCCAGGTCACTAATCCTACTAAACCCGCAAAAACCCCGGTGGCTGTTAACAAAGCGCTGGAGATTAATAAAACGACGGTTAAGAAACCCAGTAACACCCCAAATCAGGTAGGCTCTAAATCTAAACCCCCTGTAGTAGAGCAAACCAAGAATACAGACACTACACGGGTTCCTTCTACAACAAACATAACCCCTCAGCTTACAACCAGCGATGGTCTATCTCAGGCCCCCAAACTTGATACATACGATAAAGCTAAGGACATGGTGCGTAGAAACATTCACCTCCCTCCGGATGCCGCGCCTTACGTGGCCATCCTTACTGGAGTCACTGAAATTCGCTCACCAGAAGAAGAACCATATCAGGCTCTTAAAAATAAAGTTTGCCACTGGCTTGCTAACAATTATCCCCTTCTGCCAAACATGCCTACTAACATCTTAATGATAGAGAGGGCACCCTGGGTAGGAGGTAACAGAAAAAATCTGCCAGGCGACTGTGTGGTGGTTACTTTTGAGAATCCGGAGGTCGTAGATTTTATTTGTAATAGCGGGGCCCCAAGATATCAGGCGAGCAAGGTGACCGCCAGACCGCTCTCGTATTTCTATCTCCCCCACAACCAAGCGGACAACCGCTGGAGCTGGCTTAAAGGTTCATATGACCGCATACCCAGACATAGACCTAACTTTCCCTGGGATACACAACCCCCTGCCAGGGAGGAGGGCTGGGATGGGGGATGGAACTCGGTGAGGAGCAGAGGAGGTAGACCTCGTCAAGGTGGCCCCTTTTACGGACCCCATCTTATCCAACCCTATCACTATCAGCAGCCACTAAATGGCCCATCCAACCCCTTGCACTTCCCTATAGCAAATCGCTTTGACTGTTTGTCAACTACAGATTGGGTGGACTGACATACACAGGGTGCCCCAGGGGAACGGAGCACCTGGATTAGTCCAACCTCTTCTAGAAAGCATGCCGCTACGGCGGACTTGACCATAGGTAATTCATCCCCTACACCGGGAAACAGCTTGTTGGGGTGTGAGAATCAGAGTGTGGTTATGTCCATTGCCCCTACCACAGACCTAGTACTATGTAAAGTGCTCACCTGGAATGTGGCGGGATTAAATGCAAAGGCTTTAGGCCCAATATGGCAAGGTTTTATTAAACAACATCACATTTTAGGACTCCAAGAAACATGGGATACCACATCTACTTTTTCTTTGGACGGTTTTTGTAGCTTTTCTACACCAGCAGTACCAGGAGCAAGAGGGAGAGCAAAGGGTGGCTTACTCACCTTGTGTTCACTGGATCTAGCAGGGGTCTTTAAAAAATTAGACACCGCACCTGCTAACACCCTTGCGGTGGAGTGGACCCTCTCTGACTCAAAGACTTATCTGCTGATCAACTTTTATAATTCAAAGGAGTCCGCCACTGAGAATGAACATGAACATCTGACTTCTTTGTTAAACTTTCTGTCAGTCTACAGGCTTGATTGCAATAATAATAATAATAATACTGAGTTTTATAGAGCGCAACAGCTACCTCCGTAGGAAGTGTCCCGGCGCTGGCATGGGCAGTGAGAGTCATAATGCAAGAGAGAAGAGATTTATTGCGTGAAAAGCCATGTTTTCAGTAGGCTTCTGAAGCAAGGTTCGGGGGGTGCCTGTTGGATTTCCTGTGGCAAGGTGTTCCAAAGCCGTGCCGTACTTACGGAAAAAGTTCTTCCACCTAAGCGCGCCCTTTTCACTCGAGGAACGTGGAGATGGACCTTATAGCTAGACCTTAGGAGTCTGGCCTGAGAATATCTAGGCAGCCGTTTTTTTAAGTAATTTGGGCAGGTCCCATGAAGGGCTCTGTAGGCCAAGGTGAGCGCCTTGAATTTTATGCGACTTGCCACAGGCAACCAGTGTAGCATGCGCAAATGGGGAGAAATGTGATGTCTAAAAGGGACCTGCCTGAGTAATCTAGCCGCTGAATTCTGCACGATTTGCATTTTTTGCAACAAGAACTTCGGAAGGCCTAAATAGAGGCCATTGGCATAGTCAAGCCTTGAAGTGATTGTGGCGTGGATAATCGTTTTGCGGCAGCTCACTGGGAGCAGTCGGAGAAATCTGCGTAGGCTCCAAAGTTTACCAATGCATCCTCCGACGACCTTCTGTATCTGGGGAGCAAAGGATAGGCCATTATCCCATGTAACCCCCAACTTCTTTGCCTTTATGCTCGGAGATGGAGCGGGACCCATCTCTTCCGGCCACCAAAACTCAGCGGGGGGGTGGTCACTTGTGCCAAAGAAGATCACCTCCGTTTTGCCTGCGTTTAATTTCAGTTTGTTGGTATTCATCCAACAGGCCACGTCGCGGAGGCAGCCCTTGCAATTAGAAAATGCTGCCTCCGAAACCTCAGAGAATGGGAAGACCAGCTGGGTGTCATCAGCGTAGGAAATTGCAGTGACTCCCCAATTGGCAATCAGTGTGAACAGCGGGGCCAAGTAAATATTAAAAAGCAGCGGGCTCAGGGCAGAGCCCTGTGGGACCCCGCAGTTCAAACTCCTGGAATCTGAGGAGATGGTACCAAGAGCCACCTTCTGCAATACCGTCCCAGAGCTGGTTATTCTGGGGCATTTTAATATTCACCCCTGTGAGGGCGGTTGTTTTAATGATAGATATGGGGGCATACCATCTGAAGCGATTCCTCACTTCGAGCACACAACTGAGCGCGAGTATCTAGAGTTTCTTCTAGCAAATTTAAACCTCTTTGAACTTGACCAAAGCATTAATGATCCTAGAGCTCCAACCTTTGTAGGGAGAAATGCCAACACCGTCATAAATTATATTTTTGTCTCAAATGGGGCCCTGGCAAAGGCTCGTGAGTACAGGGTGGTGTCTGCTATCTCAAGTGATCATTTTCCCGTCCTCCGGACTGGCAGTCTGTCAGGTGTGGCAGCTCCAAAGGACCTGAAGTCCAAAGATCAGGGAAGGCGCCTTAAATGGGAGATGATTGTCCGTGATGAATTCTTTCACTCACTTGCCCAAGAGACCGAGGCCAATATGGCAGTGTGCTTGGATCCAACCGCCCAGGGCCCCGAGATTTTGGCTGCATATGAGGAGATTTGTGTAAGGATCAGCAAGAATTTGGAACGAAGGACAGTCGTGAAAGGAATCACGAAGACCCATAAATGGTTTAATAATGAATGCTCGAGGAAACATAGTGCTCTGATGAAAGCCATTAACAAAAACCCAGAGACAGGTTAATAGTGGCCAAGTTAAGGAAGGAATATAAAACCGTAGTCGTTAATCGTAAAAACCAAATCAAGGAGGAAGCTTGGGAGAGCCTATTATCTGTGGATGTGCTGAGAGACAGTAAAAAGTTTTGGGCCATTGTAAATCAGCCCTTCTTCTCTGACAATGGGACATCGGATTTAGATTGTGTCATAGAGGACAACAGATGGCTAGCCCATTTTGGAAAAATCTATGAATCTTCAGTCCCTGCCTTACCTCCCAATTCCCATGACCCTTCCAACCTGGTTATGGAGTTTAACACCACGGAGGTTGAAAGGGCGATAAGAGACACTAGTAAACACAAGGCCCCGGGACCCGATGGGGTTCCTGCAGATCTCTATATCCAGTACCCACAGTTTTGGTCGAAGATTTTAACCAACGTTTTTAATGCAATTCCTACAGCTGGTTTCCCAGCTTCTTGGTCCACCTCCATAATTGTGCCTATATTCAAGAAAGGGAATAGGGGGGACCCGGCCTGCTATAGACCTATCTCCCTGCTGGACTCTGCCGTGAAGATCTTAGGCAGAGTCATCTTGCATAGACTGGGGGATTGGCTGGAGGAGAGCGGGATCCTCTCAGACTTACAGTATGGCTTTAGGGCTCATAGAGGGACAATGGATCAATGCTTGAACCTTCATCTAATCATTAGTAAATACACTGTGGTGAAGGGGGGGTTTCTTTATTTGGGGTTTATGGATTTGTCTTCCGCTTTTGATTTGGTCAATCGTTCAAAACTATGGTCTATCTTAAGAAACTTGGGCTTGGATACCACCTTGGTTAGCTTTCTGCATGACCTTCATTTAAATTTGTTTGCGTCTGTAAGGGCATCGAGGGATGGAAGGTGTACAGCACAGTTCAGATCAGGGAGAGGTGTCAGACAAGGCTGCATCCTGGCCCCTCTCCTCTTCACACTCTATATCAATGCCCTGGGGAAATCGTTAAATTCAGCCACCTTGGACATGCCGCGTATGGGGGGGTTACCTATCCCGGTCCTCCTATACGCGGATGACGCTGTTCTTATAGCTCGGACTGGCACAGGCTTGCAAAGACTTTTGGACCATTTTGGCCTCTTCATGGAAGCCCTCGACCTAAAGATTAATACTGCCAAATCCCATGTCATGGTCGTAGGCTCACGAAAGAAACACATGAAGATTAGATCCTTCAGCTGTAACAATTCGCCAATTTCGAGGGTTCCTTTCTTTTGTTACCTGGGCGTCACTTTTGACGAGAGAGGAACTTGGAAGGCACAAATGAAACTTAAAGAAAATGGAGTCATTAGATCAACCACAGCACTTCTGAGTTTCACCAAAAGACTGGGCTCGAGACCTATGGAAGCTATCACCAGGATCTATAGGGCCAAATGTGTGGCAATCGCATCCTATGGGGCTGACATTTGGGGCTACGTCTCAACCCCAGGCATACAAATTGCTGAAAACAATTTTATACGGGCCTTGTTGTCACTTCCGAAATCTTCTCCCACACATTCAATTCACAACGAAATTGGCATGGGTTATGTCTCTGATCTCCTAAAAATGTCCCCAGTATTATGCTGGATTAAAACCTGGACAAATGAGGAAATCAGTTTGAATCATTGCATCCTTAAAGATTGTATGTCTCTGGACAAAGCTCAGAATATACCGTGGCTGGCGTATGTTAGAGCGGCATGCGCGAGGCTAGGGCGTCCGGAAATGTACTCTCTACCGCAAAATCTCAAAAAAGAGGATATAAAGTGGGTGAAGCAACACTTTCGAACTTTGTTGGAATGTGAGAGAGAATCGGTTGAACTCTGTAAACCCACGGTGAGATCACTTTTTCAACTTTCCATATCTACAGCCATGTAACCCTATTTAAAATATGTTACAAAGCCTTACCATCGCTTCCTGCTCACTAGGTTCAGATTCAACTTGATTCACCTTGTCCTTGGCTCGCACACAGAATGGGGTACACCAGAAAATGTTCCCCCGTGTACATGTGATTGTTTCTCCACACAGGACACTCTGCACCTGGTCATGTTCTGTGAGCACTACCTGGTGCCACGGAAAAAAATCCTTGTTCCCATCCTGAAATATTCAAATTTTGTCCAGGTACGGCCAGCATTATTTTATCTCCAGATGATGAACTCGGTGTCGGTTACATATGGCGTAGCCTGCTTTTTGGTAGCAGCCGCCAGACTAAACAGACTAAACAAACTTGAAGTTGCTGTACTAACTAACCACCAAAGCTGACTTTTTGCACAAACCTCAGTGAGACTGTTCTTAACATATTGAAATACAGGTGTTCCCCTTATCTATCGATTCTTTTTAAAGAAAATAATGTGTTTATTGTGTTCTAGGAAGGAGTAGCAATCAATTCTTTATACATGTTTAATAGTTTTTTTTAACCTGATTCTATGTATCATGTACCGCTTTTATGGTTTTAATTAACCAAATAAAGTTTTTTGGACTGACTGACTGGCCCCACGGGTGGCAGTTCCCGAGGCTGGGGGAGCCTAAGAGCCCCCACACATATACATTTACATTTACTGCAGGGGCCGTGAGCCCCCACGGCACATATATTTAATAAAAAGCCCCCGGACGCTAATTAGTACTAAAGCGGGCTTCGGGTTTTTTTCACACGATACGCGTATCCCACGCCCATCCCGCGATTTAAAATAAAAAAATATATAATTTCGCCTTAGGGGTCCTTGTGGGACCCCCTGAGCAGGCCTACGAGGTCAGGGTGTACCTACCCTGCCCCCTTTGCGTTTTTTGCGCACTTGTTTTTCAGTTTTCATGTGCCTCGGTTCTACCGAGACACAAGATGGCTGCCAACACTTCCTAGTTTGGGGTGTTGACAGACAGTTGACAGCCAATTAGCATGCAATCATGCTCGTAAGGGTACGCGTATAATCCTCGGACGGTACTTTGCCCATAGATATATCTATGATTTTACTTTCTCAGGAACTACTGCATGGATACACTATTTAACAAAAAGCATCATCTGCGAACCAAACTCAACCTTTTTGCCAAATTTGGTGTAATTCCGCTCAGCAGTTCGGGCTGTAGCACGTCTTAAAGGTCCCTATGGAAAATTGCATGGGGAAAACACGTTTTGGGACCCCCCTTTTTTCTCGGCCCCCGCTTCATGAATCACCCCCAATTTTCAGGGAAGGAGCTGAGCAGAGCTGGCTATCATCATTGAGAATTTCATACACATTCATCAACCAGCGCCAAAGTTATTCCAAATAGAATTTTGTCGATTTCTTATGGAAATTAGGTCCTAACTATAACTACCTACTGGCGACCGCCAGTGGGTTTTATATATATATATATATATATATATATATATATATATATATATATATATATATTACCTACTGGCGGTCGCCGGTAGGTATATATAGTTAGGATTTTTTCTCTATGGGATTTTTGAAAATTCTATGTCTAATAACTTTGGCGTTTGTGTACGGAATTGGCTGAAATTTTCTGGAAAATGGCACATTTTGTTTCTAAGCAGCCCCTGAAAATTTGGGGGGGGTTCGTCAAGGGGGGGGGCCGAGAAAAAAGGGGGTCCCAAAACGCGTTTTTCCCATGTTAATTTCCATAGGGCGGTTGGCCTCACTTTTAGCTTGAACGGCTGAATGGATTTGCATGAAACTTGGCAAAATTGTAGGGACTGTTAGCCCGATGTGCCTTTGCTAGGTCTCAATATATGTGCTCCAGTGGATTTTGAGAAATTAACGTTCAAAAAAAGATATATATCTGTGACAGCGCTCCGGGCTGCGCTCCGGTTCGCGTACTTGACGCGAAACGGAACTTCGCGAAGCGAAGCTGATTGGCTCTTCGGTGTCTGTCAACATTCTAAACAGTCCGGAGCGGCCGCCATCTTGTCTCTCGGTAGGATCGAGAGACAAGAGGAGGCCAAAACAAAGGGGGAAATTACCATAAGGGGGCATAGTAGATCCTCGTTGACCCCCTAGGTTTTATGTGGAGGTTTTAAAAGGGCCCAGCAGGGCAAAAAAAAAAAGGGGGTTTTTTGCGTGGGGAGCGGCCGGTTCGCGAACCGGAAAGCGTTCAGGGCAGCGTACTATAAGGAAAAAAGAATGATAGACTTTTCAAATACTGTATGTTAATTGATTGTTGGTTTTGTTGATTATTTTTTTAATTTCTTTATTTTTTAAGCATTTTTTTTTATTGAGTTTGTGTTTCATAATTTATTAAACTTTCTAACATTTCATTGTCAGAAATGTCATTATTTTCATAGAAAATACTTTGTAGTCTCTGAGGTTGTAAAATGTCCTCATTTTTAAGGAGGTCATCTACTGCTTGAACACATTGCAGTAGATCTTGGTCCCAAGTTTCATCCATAAAATCAATCTAATTTTGATCAATGATTTCTTGGCTGCTCTCTTGCTGGACAATCTGAAATTCAACTTTCTGTTCGCCTTCCATTTTGCCTGAAATTTGGATAAAAAAAATATATATTAATAGATAGGGCACTGTTGGGATTAATTTTAGATAGGTAGTTTTTATCAGTGAATTTATCTTTTGCCAGTGTATAGTATCAGAGTGGAAGTAGGAATATAAAAAAGTGTATGTGATTTAACGTAAGTAAATTCATAATTATACAAGAGAAGCCTAACTCCATCCATAACTATAACAGAGAAGTCTATCTAAATCTATAACTACTACAGAGGGATAGTGTATAACTATCAGAAAAAGTTTACCATATTAATTTATAGTGCACAATATACTTCAGTTTTAAAAATAACAACTTACCTTTACAAACAAGTTGAAGTGTTTAGTGATAATTCAATTGAAATGTACAACAAGAAGTAGCAGTCAAAATGGCTGTGTTTCCTTCTCTTCCTTTATATATATTCATATATAACCAATCAAATGTCAGGTACTAAAAGTAGAAAATGAAAGTAACATTTTCATTGGTTGTCAATTCCAACACTTCAGATGTGTTTTGTGAAGTAATTTACCTCACGGTATTAAGAGAGGTCTACAGGCTAAATGGCTAAATGGAATTTCAATCAAATTTGTGAAAATGAAAGGGATTGTTATGTAGTATGAGCTAATCTATATTTGGTGAGAGTGGCTCTAGTCGTTTTTCTGTAAATTACTTTCCCACCTTTTTTTTGGACCGCTTCCCGGGAAGCGGTCCGGTTCGCGAACCAGCAGCGTTACGGGAGTCCACCATTTTGTGTTTCGGTCGAATTAAGATACAAGATGGAGGGCAAATAATGTTCAGAATGGGTAGAAGGGGGCACGGTACAAGTATCTTGACCCCCTAGGTTTTCTGAGGGTGGCTGAGGAGGCCCATATGTGCGGGAAAAAAACATTTTTTTTAGAAATTTTGCGCAGTTAGCTTCCGGTTCGCGTACCGGGTAGCGCTCCGGGGAGCGTAGTTTGTTGAAATTTAGAGAAAAAAGTTAGAGTACAATAATAATTGTGAGTGATCAGATGTAGGGTAGCTCTGAGAAGAGCTTTTGGGTTTATGGTACATTTTGGTACTTATAAGTAGGTACCAATGCACAGTCTTAAATTCAAAATGAAAATTCTGTTGCCCTCATCTGAGAAGTGAACTCCATCTCCTCTGTAGATATCTTGCATGCAGTAACGCAAATTATCATTGTACATGGAGCCCATTCCATGGTCTCTCATGTAAGCTGAAACAGATTTGTTTACATGCTTCCTCGACTTCTCAATTTGTGGACAAAATTGGTTGGACCACCTCCATTTCTGTCTTTGGCATATATTTGAATATACCAAGGCAGTTTGAGGAAAAAATGCCATTAATTGCTCAAAGGTGTCCTTTAAAAGCATTTCCAGACCTACCCCAGTCAAAGTGCCCAAATCATTACCTCCACAGTGCAAAATTAACAGGTCAGGTTTTGGCAAATGCATAAAGGTTTTCTCCAATGGTATCAATTGGTGACATTTTAATCCTCTTTGGCCCAACCACTTAATTTCCACATCTTGTAAATTGAGGTTAGGTAAATTTCTGTTCTCAGCATACCTTTGAGCCCAGTAGATGTAACTATGTCCAACAATCCAGACATAAAACATGGTGAGAGAAGGTTGTGCTGCAGTCAGATGAAGTGTGGTAATGAAAGGGCAGTTGAAACAGTAGGAGTTTGTAAAGAAAAAAAACTGTGGATTTCCAGTGCTAATGATTCATTAGCAGTGATTGGTGCATTTCCATTTCTGAAAACAGAAAGTTAGGGTGCATGGATGTGTTCTTTGAAAGATGTAATTTGAATGGTCAAGGAAAAAACATTTAATGAAAGATTGCACTGGATACGCAGGTGCACTGAGAGTTCAGAGTTCAATTGAAACATTGTTGTGTGAACTTGCAAACATGAGAGGTCTTTCAGGAGGTGGTTGCTAAGCAAAAAAGGCAGAGAGGGCAGAGGGGGGAAGGGTTTTGATTTGAAAAAAGTGAGGGAAGACTTATGATTGGCTAATATGAGAGATATGTGTAATGAATATCAGCATTTCTGTGCTTTCTATAGCTGCAGCCTCTGGAGTGCATACTCTTTGTTCTGCTGAAGACAATTTGGTGTATTTCTGAGACTGTTTTGAAACTCAAAAAGTATTTGCTAAGGTGAGAAAAGATTTATTTAATTTAGATAGAGAATAGTATGATTTAAGGAGAAAATGATGAAGAAAGCTGTGTTTTTAACATGTTGCTTTGTCTCAAGGGATATACAAATAGATTTTGTTTCTTTGACAAATTGTAATTGCATATTCTGTGTAGAAATCTTGCATGCAGTAACGCAAGTTATTGTTGTACATGGAGCCCATTCCATGGTCTCTCATGTAAGCTGAAACAGATATGTTGTGTTTAAAAACGATTTCTGAAAACAATTACATTTCTGGATATGTTCTGCTAGAGCTTCATAGGTTGTTTGGGCCATATTTATAAGGCATTTGAGTGTCTCTGATGTTATTGTTCCCATTTTAATTGAAGAGCTTTCTCCATGGGGCAAGTTTCTTGTAAATATGCTCCCGCCTGTGCTTTGCAAATTTAGATTTTGATTATGGGAGTTACATAGCCATGTTAAAAATGACCCAAAAATGGTGCAAGGGCATTCAAAAAAACGCTTTCATGTGTCTTAAGGACATTTTTAGTCATTTCCTCTTGAATGTAGGTATACCATTGATTTATATGTTGTGTTCAAAAACGTTTTTTGAAATCAATTACATTTCTGGATATGTACTGCTAGAGCTTCATAGGTTGTTTGGAGCATATTTATAAGGCATTTGAGTGTCTATGATGTTATTTTTCCCATTTTAATTGAAGAGCGTTCTCCATGGGGCAAGTTTCTTGTAAATACGCTCCCACCTGTGCTTGGCAAATTTAGTTTTTGATTATTGGAGTTACATAGCCATGTTAAAAATGACCCAAAAATGGTGCAAGGGCAATCAAAAAAAACGCTTTTATGTGTCTTAAGGACATTTTCAGTCATTTCCTCTTGAATGTAGGTATACAATTGATTTATATGTTGTGTTTAAAAACGTTTTTTGAAATCAATTACATTTCTGGATATGTACTGCTAGAGCTTCATAGATTGTTTGGAGCATATTTATAAGGCATTTGAGTGTCTATGATGTTATTTTTCCCATTTTAATTGAAGAGCTTTCTCCATGGGGCAACTTTCTTGTAAATACGCTCCCACCTGTGCTTGGCAAATTTAGATTTTGATTATGGGAGTTACATAGCCATTTTAAAAATGACCCAAAAATGGTGCAAGGGCAATCAAAAAACGCTATCATGTGTCTTAAGGACATTTTAAGTCAATGAGGGAACACAGGTGATGTAATTCTGAAAAAAGGAAAAAAACTCCACATTTTTCAATTACATTAGTAGTGTTTCCTAAGTTTATGAATGACATTGTGCAGATGAAGTTTAGGTCTGACCACAGATTCAAAAGAGGTCTGCCCTTTGTTCAAGAGTGAAGTGAATATGACTTACTTCATTGGTAGGCCTTCACATGTATTATCTCCTTTGTATTCTTCAACAAGCGAAAAACTCATCTGCAACCGTGAGTAGGCCTCACCTCAAACAAACCTCTGGATAGGCCACACCTTATCGTCATCCTGAATCAATCATTTAAAATGTTACGGAGAGATTTATGATAGGTGTATGCCTGTTTTGTACCACTGTGCGTCACTTTTGTGACGCAGTGGTGGTGCAAAAGATTTGCTATGTTAAATAATAAGTAGGGTGTTAAGTTTTTGATGACTGTTATTCATTTACTGTTTGGTAATAGTGGTTATTAACATTTTGTATTAAATTTTTCCACAGATTCAACTGCAGATCATTTCAAAATTTGAAAATGCCAACTAAGAATCGAATTAGAAAGGCTAGAAAACGTCAAAGACAGCAGGTTCATCTATTATTGCAGCAGTCCTCTCCCAAAAAAACTTGTCAAATCACCAAGAAAGCTCCGGGTAAGACCACGAAATCATTCATAAGAAATATTTGTAGTAAAAAAAGTATTTCTAAAGAAAATGTTTCAGTCCAGAAAAAGAGAAGCAATTTAAACGGAAAGGAAAGACCAATTAAAAATGTTACTGCTAGAGCAAGAGATAACTCTGTGCATGATAGTAGAAGGAAACAACAGTTTAGGGACATTCGAAAACGAATGTTCCGCAACAGGATAATAGTTAATTTATTAAAAAATATTAAGAAAGGCCAACAGAAAGTTGCATTTTATAAGAAAAAGAAAAATGTAGAGAAAATTATTGATTATGCTTTCGAAATTAAGCGAAAGTTATTTATTTTGGTAATCAATAGAATTAGGACACTAAACAAGGTACTTTCTGATTTCAAATCAAATAGTAGATGGAAGAGAGTAGTTAATCGTAGTAACTTTTGTGAAGTTTTTTCCGGAGAATGGATGCATAGTTCAAGTTGTGAGGCATTTTTTAATGAGGAGAGTTATTTTCAGGATAATGAATTGGTGTTTGCAGTTGACACCAGTGGTCGAGCTTATGAAGTGAAGGATGGTTGTCCAGTTGAAAAAGAAAAACTTGTGACAACAGAGATAGAAGAGGTGTTAGGTAATGAGGTTTTAGAAAGACGTCCTAAAGGTCTTGTGTACATTTGGAAGTGTAGTTCTATTTGCAGTGTGCGACAGGATTCCATCAATTTGCTTTGTGATTTTGTACGGACATTTAATAAGAAAAGTTTGAAGCAGAAAATGAAGTTGTTGCAAGAATTAGATCCTTGCAGAGTGAGACAAGTGACAGGTTTGCGTGGTCATTCACTGGCTTGTCTTTCCAGGAGAGTATGCCAGAGTGTTTTTCATCATTTCAGGATGCTAGCAGTGCATCATAATAAAGTGAGGAAATTAGTCAGAATGTTGTATTATGCTAAGAGTCCAGCAATTATGCTTAAACAATTATGTGCTGCTCTTTTGCATGGTTCTGAAATAGATGTCAAGAATATTTGTGAAGAAATTGAGTTTTGTTACTTTGGAAGTAAAGATGAGAATGTTCAAATTGACCCAGAAGTAGAGGGTAATGTTGAAGATAATGTACAGGTTTCCAGTACAGATAATTTTCAGAAGGAAATTGCCACGTTTCAGATGAAATCAAGTGAGAGGCCTAATTTCACTTGTGTGTGTTGTCGACGCACTTATTACAAGAATCAGATTAAGTTAGTGGATTTATATGCAAAAAGTGAAAGGGAAAATAATAGTGAATGGAAGGATTTTGTCACATACTTGATGGTAGAAAATTGTTTTAATTTGGGATCGGATCAACGTGTGTGTACTTATTGTTGTAACAAATTAAACCAAAACCAGATGCCTGCTAGGGCGGTTCATAATAATCTGGAATTGGTTGAGATTCCTTCTGAATTGAAGGATTTAAATACTTATGAATCTATTTTGATTCAAAGTATCAATCCCTTTCAGGCTATTGTAAGAATGGAGCCAAAGACAGGGAGGTTGCCTCCATCAGATTTACAGAGAGGATTAAAGGGAAGAGTTGTTTATTTGCCTCTAGATTTGAACAAAAACATTAACACAATTGGAGTAGAAAAAGTGGAAGAGGAACCTCCGGTTATCTTAGTTAATGGGGTTCCGACAAAGAATAAGAAAATATGGCAAGATTTAGTGGATGTTAGGAAAGTCAAAAAGGCAACATTGTATTTGAAGAAAAATAATAAGTACTACAAGAATGTATATGTTGCAGAAGAGGAAGTAAGTGATGAAGAGGATAGCGATTTGTGTGTTGGCCAAATTGAGAAAGTAGAGGCCTCTAATAGTGAAGAAATATATGAACATTATAGTGTTCATCCTTTGCATTCCAAGGAAGTCATGGGGAATGCGATTGAGTTGTTTCAAATGAAACAAGCCAAAGGGAGTCCCATAAGTGTTTGGGAGGAAAGTTTGGAAGCTCGGTGTTTCCCACAGCTATTTCCAACAGGTCAAGGAGGAAGATATGATGAGCGACCTCATCAAATTCCTGCTTCTGAATACCGGACTTTACGATTGTATGTAGAAGATCCTAGGTTTCGTCAATGCATTCCCTATTTGTTTCATCTCCTGTTTGAAAGCGATCTGTCTGGACTGTCATATGCAGTGAACCACATTTTGAAAAGTGGTATACAGATGCGAAACATCTCGGCAAGTGACTTTATGCATAAAGTCAATGTCCAAGAAAGTATTTTGGATTCTCACCTAATTAATCTCATGGCGTGTCAGCGTGGTACTAATGCATACTGGTACCGTCGTCATGGTGATTTAAACTGTATGCTGAGGAACTTAGGAACTCCAACATGGTTCCTCACTCTGAGCTGTGCCGAGTATGGCTGGGAAGACTTACTTGAATTTCTACGAGAGGCAAATGGAAACATTGAAAACATTGAATTCAAGACACCCGGAGAACTGTGTTCTCTGGATCCAGTGAATGTATGCAGGTATTTCAATCATAGATTTGAAGCTATGATGTCTTTCATCATGAATAAGAAGAATCCACCTCTTGGAGAGGTGTTGGATTTCTTCTGGAGAAAGGAGTACCAAGCAAGAGGTGCTCCTCATATACATTTGCTGCTGTGGATCAAGGATGCACCTAAATTTGGAACAGATCCGGATGACTTAGTGATGAATTTCATAGAACAGTATTCTACGTGTGCTGTTCCAAACGCAACGGAGAAGAAAAGCCTAAGAGAACAAGTTCTACGTTTCCAAAGCCATCGTTGTGGAAAGTACTGTCGTCGTAAATTCAGAAACAAGGACAAGTTCTACACCAAATGTCGTTTCAACTTTCCAAGACCGGTGATTTCTAGAGGAAAAGCGAACAGTTTGATGTCTTCTCTGCGACATAATGTGACGAGGAAATCACCCAAAAATACATACAATTTGAAAAGGAACGAAGAGTCCAAGTACATCAACGACTACAACCCAGTGATTTTGTCCATGTGGAATGCTAACATGGATATACAGTTTGTGGCTGACAACTGTATGGCTGTGGCTCGGTATGTGACATCTTACATCACCAAAAAAGAAAAGACAGAATTGAAGGATATGTGGGAGGACATTTCCCATGAAAAGAGCCTCAGTAAGAAGTTGTACAGTTTCAGTCTGAAGATGTTGTCGCATCGAGAAATTGGAGCTTACGAATGTTCTGACCGGTTGTCTTCAGCAAGTCTTTATTCTAAATCCAGGAGTATCGTTTGGGCGAGTCTTGGTCTTGCTGCAACGCGTAATCGAGTTCTAAAACCTGTGCGGGAAATTGAGTATTTGGCGGAAAAGGAGCCAAACAGTACCCACATTTTGAAGACCAACATGTTGGATACATATTATCCAAATCGAAGCAGTCACCTTGAGAATGTTTGTTTGTATGAGGTTCTACAAAATTACATATTCAAGAGAAACATCAAAGAAGATATTGAGAAAGGAGTGTATGCTGTAATTGGAAGTGAGGGATGTCTGGTGAAGCAAAGAAAATGCCACTTGGTAAATCATCGAAAATTGAGTGGAGAATCTCCAGAAAAAAAGGAGTTTTTCTATTTAGCACTTTTGCAACTTTTCAAGCCTTGGCGTGCAGAAGAGGAACTGCTTGGAGATTTCCTCTGTTACGAAGACTCTTTCAATGCCGCCAAGGACACCATAGAATGTCCTGCTTTTCCCAAATATCAAGAAATGTTGACTTTGGAAATTGAGCAGGAAGCAACGATTGCAGCCGAGATTGCAAGAGACAGTTCTCAGGACAGTCAGAGTTCTGTTTCATTGAGTCAGGATCCACTAGGAGGACCTATTATCGAAAATGAATCTGCCACTGCTATGAATGAAGTGGAAAGAGCCATGGCACATGCTCAGGAGGATGCGGTTAACTTAGAAGACTTGGAAAAACAACTCAACGTTGAGCAGAGGAAAATATATGACGAAGTTACCAAGCAAATTGATCATGGATTAAGTCATGAGAAGAAAGAGTGCTCATGTACGTCGTTGAAGCCTGTCCGACTGTACGTGAGTGGAGAAGCGGGAACTGGAAAAAGTTTCCTTATTAAAGCAATTTTTTGTTATTTGCAGGAAAGGACTGAGTCATCGCTGTCTTGTGTTGTTACCGCTCCTACTGGACTGGCAGCACATAACATTAAAGGTATTACTTTGCATCGTCTACTGATGCTGCCAGTGGAGCATGACAACAAATTACAATACCACAAGTTATCTGGGGATGCTTGTTGTGAAGTTTCAAGAGTCTTGAGGAAAATGAAACTTCTTATCATTGACGAAGTAAGCATGGTTTCCAATGTCATGCTTGCCTTTGTGCATTTGAGAATGCAAGAAGTTCTTAAAACTGAGTATGATGTGTTATTTGGTGGCAAACACATCATTGTTTTCGGAGATCTTCTACAGCTGACACCAGTAAAAGGACAACCTGTGTTCAAAATACTCACGCATGAAGATACCAGGAAGTGCCTAGGGAGCATTGGCAACGTCAATATATGGTTAAACTTCAATTATGCTGAACTGCATGAAAATATGCGTCAGGCAAAGGATGAAGATTACAAGAATATTCTACAAGATATTAGAATTGGAAAAGTGACAGAGCATGGAAAAGAAGCTTTAAATGCACGATTACTGTCAAATTTATATCCAGAACAAGACGTTGTGCCTGAGAATATTTTTCAGAAAATTACTGAGAAGAAATCCAGAATATGTTTGATGCCAACTCTTGCAGAATGTGCCATCTTCAACAACAACATGTTGCATTTAGAAAAGCAAGAGATTGTGAAACTGGAAGCTATTGACAGAATAGAGCATATGGGATCAACAATTATTTTGTCTGAGAATTTGAAATCAAAATTGGATTCATTAGAGAAGACTATATCTAAAACAGCGGGTTTTGAAAAGACTCTGAATGTGTGTTTAAATTGCCGAATCATTTTGAGAAGGAATAAACATGTTGAAAGAGGTCTGGTAAATGGATCAATGGGTAATGTTGTTGATTTTGAGAAATACAGAAATAGAGATGGAATTGAATTTTTAAAAATTAAATTTGATGGCATTGAGGAAGTACAGCTAATTGGTTGTTGTTCTGCTAGGTTTTTGCTTGTTAAAGACTTATATGTTCGCTGTAAACAGTTTCCTGTTTGCTTGGCATATGCGGTGACAATCCATAAATCGCAAGGTTTAAGTGTAGATAGTGCATTGGTGAATATTGGCAGTTCTGTGTTCAAGGAAGGTATGGCATATGTGGCATTGTCACGAGTTAGATCTTTATCGGGATTGTACTTGATTGACTGTGATGTCACAAACATTTGTGCAGATCTAGATTGTGTTAAGGAATACAATAGGTTAAGAAGAGAGTATGCGCCACATTTGCCTCAATATCCTTTGTTTGAGAAACGTGTGGTAGGCCGGAAACGAAGAAATATCAGTAATAGTAGGGAGGTTGTAGCAAAAAGGCCAAAAATTGTAAGCAGAAAGAAAACGGATTCTTTTGAAGATGTTGTCGGTTTTCAATTTGAAAACAGTTCTGGTGTCAACTGCTATGCAAATGTAGTGGTTAATGTTCTCTTTTCACTAGAGACTTTAAAAGAACAGATTGTGTTCAATTCGGAACAAAGTTTATGCTGTTTGTTGAATTCTGTGTTAGAGAAATGTAGCACTGATCGAACAAAAGTAGAAAGTGTGTCTGAAGTTCGTTATCTGTTAGACGAATGTTCAGGTCAAACAGACTTCTCTGAAAATAATCAGGAGGATTGTCAGGAGTTTTTAATGTATATGCTTGATGTATTGCAAGATGAGGGTGTAGATGTAGATCACCTGTTTGGGCGTTCTTATCAATGGCAGCATGACTGCGAGAACTGTGGGGTATCAAGTACATCTAGTGTAGACTCAGAAAGATTTATATATTTAACTTTGCCAGACAGTAAATCAGTGTCTTTTAATAAGCTAGTAAAAGCAGCTGATCACAACATGGAGTGTAGCCAATGTAAATCTGAAATGATGTCAACATTATTTATACGAAGATATGGCCAGTATGTCATTTTAATGTTCCAACGATGTAGGCCTGATGGAACAAAATTGACAACTTTAATAAAAAATGTTGTTGCTTCGCAGTTGTCAATATCAGGAAGGACTTTTGTAACTGTAGCAATAATCTATCATGACGGTCCTACAACAACATCAGGACATTACACAGCTTATTTAAAATCTAGAAACGGCTGGTCATTCTGCAACGATTCTGTTGTAACTTTCAAAAAAAATTGCCGTATGACCTTAAAAATTCTTACCTGGTGTTTTTAAAACCAAAATTTTAGGGAAAGGATGTCGGAATGTGCTCTGAGGAATTTCAAGAGGTTCATGGAGTAGAGGGAATGTAAGTCTGCAATGCTGTCTAGATTATTGGTCCAAAATTTTGATTATAATGTCATTTTAAAAATCCAACTATATAAACCTGATGCAAGTAAGTCTGCTTCATAGTAAGCAGTATCAGTGTGATAGGAAAAGTAGAACATGAGTGAGCAAGAAGAGTAAGATATTAGTAGTTCAGGATTGTGAAAGTAATCTTAAACGTTTTCTTTCTGAAAGTTGCGAAAATAGAAAAAGACGGGATTTGGTTACAAGAATTCCAAAAGTTGTAAATTGCTCTAACATGATTTGGCCATATGGAAACATGTATGTAACATATTTTTCAAAACGATGGAGGTTTTCTTTCAGAAAGTGGCGGGCTGAAAATATTAATAGCACAAAGGAGTGTAAGCTATTTATAGGACATCCTTCGACGTCATGGAAAGTAAGTTAATTTTTATGACTTTTAAATTCAGATTTCTTATGTTGTATGGGTTTTTTAAACACAATCATTTTGATTGTGGTTTTTTTTCCCTGCTGTTACATGATGAATACCTTCAAGTCACTGTTTTAGTGAAAATTGATACATTCTGAGAACAGCAAAAATAAACCATTTAACATGTATAATTAATTCTCTACTTTTTGTACTTATGATATACATTTAGAAATGTGAGGTAGATATGAAGAAACTGAGGCTTCTGTAAGTGTCAAAGTTAATGCTTACAGTGCTGCACTTCTGGGTACTGTTTTTTTTTTAAACCTGAATAGGCCTCACCTCAAACAAACCTCTGGAAAGGACACATCTTATTTGCATCCTAAAACAATTATTTAAAATGTTAGAGACAATTTTATGATGGCTTTACATCTCTTTTGCGTTGTCATTGCATCACTATTGTGAGACATCAGCAGTGCAAAAGATGCACCATGTTCCAAAATAGGCCTCACTTCATCAGCATCAAGATACTGTTTGTTTAAAATATATATCTTTAGGACTGTGTAGGGGACGTAGAGAAGCAGAGGCTTCTGTAAATGTCAAAGTTGTTGAAAAACTGTTTGTTCTTGAACCTTTTCCCTTGTCTTTTCTAATTTTTAAATACATGTTTTAATATTTTTGAAATGTTTGTTCTCTCTCTCTCTTTCACAGATTGAAAGTATGAAAAAAGAATTGAAAAAGTTAACAAGAATTATAAGGTAAATGTTTTCTACTCTTTTCGTTACATTTCAATCACATTCACCTACTATAGGGCTTCAGACTATAGAGCTTTAAACAAAGATTATTTAAATGTGCAAATTTGGAGCTGTGCCCGTGGGTTTTGGTTCAATACACAAGTGCATTGACCTAAAATGCGTGTGCACATTACCAAATCGCCGTCTGTTTCCTCAGGCGTACTCTTCACACACCTTTGAAGTGAAGTTTAGCTTCACTATAAACGCCCAGCTGCTTTACCTTCTCATTCTACTGTCCCCGCTTCGTCCCCTCTCCTGTCTGCCGTGTGCATTTCTCCTCTCCCCCCCTCATAGTAACGTCACTCACACACGCAACGCCATTCACACACGCAATGCCATTCACACACGCAACGCCACTCACACACACAACGCCACTCACGCACACAACGTCACTCACACACACTACGCCATTCACACACGCAATTCATCCTCGCAACACCAATAATCCACACAACGCCAATTATCCACGCAATGCCTCTCATCCACGCAACGCCACTCATCCATTTACAAAACCAAAAGAACAAACTCTTCTATTGTGAAACCTATTGCATTTTCAATGCTTGATTCTTTCACTTCCTTATGTATTTTTTTTCCACAATTATATCCTCTTCCTTCTTTTCTTAGGTAAATAAATCTATTAAACACCATTTCTGGTTTAGTCCCTATAGCTGTCTTTCTTTTAACATTACTCTCTGTTTTCTTCCCTTGTACTTACTCGTTTATTTTTTTTTAAAAAAATTGGGGTTAGCTCCCGGTTCGCGAACCGGCGAGCGAACCGGAAAGCGAACTAAAAAAAAACAGCTTGCCAGAGTGTTACACATTCTAGCAATTTTTGTAAAAAGGGGAGGTAGTTCTGAAAAGAACTTTTTTTTTAATTTTTTTGTTGTTTTATATATTTTTTTTCTTTTTTGAACATTATTTGTTTTTTTGTATTTTTTGAACACTTTTTTGTTTTTTTTGTTTTTTTTCAAAGGGAAAGAACAAAAAGAGGCATTGAAAAGGGCTCAACAGGAGCAAAAAAAAATTAAAACTTGGGGCGTTTGGAGCATCGGTGTTTCTCGAATGCTAAATTAATTAATTTCACACTCATGTTTGCGCATGAAATTAAAGTCCCACAATGTAAGCAAGTGAGCTTCATATGGACAAAATTTCTTTGAATATTGGGCACTGTTTCGCTTGCCTCAGCAACTGTGAGAGAAATATCAGTAGATGTTCTGGCCACCGAAGTTGGGAGGTTCTCTTGTAGTTCACGCATCTCTGCCCGACTATAATTTAATGGATGCCACCTCTGCATATGTCGGTGCATCGTGTGGTTTCCATAGCTGTACTTTTTATCAGTGCCCCTGGATAATTTATCTTTGCATATAAGGCACGTAGCATATCGTGCATTGACTTTTTTCTCTCCAGGTGGAATGGAAAAAAATTGCCAAATAAAGCTATTTTTGTGATGAGATACCCGGGGTAACTCTTTGACAAATTGTGGTGCCTCTTCTTCCTCTCCCTCTTCTGGATCTTCTTCCTCCTCTGGATTGCCAAGAAACTGTGTAGGTGGTCCTCTCTTCCTATGAGGAGATGGTGGTGGTGGTGGTGGGAGTGCACCAGCTGAAGCTACTATTGAAGCCATTTTTTACTCAGAGCAAATGATCAGGTCTTCCTTTCTCAAAGTTGAAAGTCAGAGTGAGAAAAAAGGTGGGGGCTTTCATCATTTGGGAAAAAAAATAGTTCTAAACCAATGAAAAGTGTTATTTTTAGGTCACATGGCCTAGTCTTACATCATTAGGAAACCAAAAGTGAAATGAACCAATGAAAACTTTAATAAACAAGTCACATGACCTGTTCCCTCACGTTACACGGTGCGCGCCGCGCCCCGGATCGCTTCCGGTTCGCGGTCCGGAGCACTTCCGGGAGCACTAACGCGGCGCGTCATAAGACGCATTACGCGACAACGTGATATGTCGCGTTTCCGCAACGCGTCACGATGTTGATTTCTGATGCGGTAGTTGCGCAAACGGAACGTTTACCGGTTAGCGGACCGGGTCGCGGCATCAAATTGAGCTAACGGAAAGCTTCCCGGTTCGCGAACTAGGAGCGAACCCAAAAAATATTTTTTTTAAAATTAATCATAAACATATAAAATATAATTTGGGATATAAAGAAAAAGACATTTTACAGCTACAGATATTAGCATTTAAAAAACCATTGAAATTCAATGGAAAAAACATAGGTTATAGACCATATATAGTTAGGAATTAGCATTTACAAAACCATATTTTACTCACACAAAACCATTGAAATTTCATATATAGTTAGTTGCCCTAACTATATATCGCGCACCCGCAATCCACTGCTGATGATGTCACATATTACATCATTCATGACATGGTCAGTGACATCACTGATGACATCACTGATGACATCTCAAATGACATCACTGATGACATCACTGATGACAACATCCAGTGACTGTATGTTTCTGTAAAGTTAAAATATGTCTTACATATTGAAGAATGAGTGGATGTATAAGTGTCTGGATGAAGGATTTAGTAGGTGCATGACTGACTGTATGAGTGAGTGATTAAATGTGTCTCACTGAGGGCATGAGTTAGTGACTTCATTGTCTTAATTTGAACATCATTATGTCTGTTGTTCTGTAAACTGCTGCATGTGTTGATCAGGAACTATTTGAGTAACTATATGGGTTATTGGTTGGTTGCCCAAGTATTTGTATGGGAGACTGGATGTGTGTGTGGGTGGCTGGGAGGTGTATGACTCTGTGCATAGATGTGTGAGCAGTTGATTCACTAGATGTATGGGTTCAAAAGTGCATGTGGAAACAGCTGTATGGGCAGTTGACTGTGTGCATGAGTGTATTGGTGAGTGAATGGATTTCTCAGTGCTACATGTCAAAGTAAGTGCATATGTAAAACACAGTACATGTGAGAGTTGACATATATAAATAACTGTGCATAAGAGCCAGTGAATGTGTGAGCGGCTATGTGGATCATAGTGAACTTGTATCAGGGATTGTATAAGAGAGTAAATATGTGTTAGTATATGTTTGAATAAGTAAGGTGTGTATAACTGTATAGTTGAGGAAATGGAGGTGTGATTGATTATTTGCATGACTGACTAGGTGTGTGAGTAACTCCATGGATGAGTGACAGTCTGTGAGTGTCTGTTTACACTGAGTGTATCCAAGGTTATATTAGAGTCTGAAGAGGTTCATTGTATTATCACATGAATGATGTCATCAGTGACGTGATTAGTAATGTCAAATGAGATGTCATCAGTGATGTCATCAGTGATGTCATTTGAGATGTCATCAGTGATGTCATCAGTGATGTCATTTGAGATGTCATCAGTGATGTCATCAGTGATGTCACTGACCATGTCATGAATGATGTAATATGTGACATCATCAGCAGTGGATTGCGGGTGCGCGATATATAGTTAGGGCAACTAACTATATATGAAATTTCAATGGTTTTGTGTGAGTAAAATATGGTTTTGTAAATGCTAATTCCTAACTATATATGGTCTATAACCTATGTTATATATATATATATATATATATATATATATATATATATATATATATATATATATATATATATATATATATATATATATATATATATATATATATATATATTACCTACTGGCGGTCGCCAGTAGGTATATATAGGTAGGATTTTTTCCCTATGGGATTTTTGAAAATTCTATGTCTAATAACTTTGGCGTTTGTGGACGGAATTGGCTGAAATGTTCAGGAAAATGGCACATTTTGTTTCTGAGCAGCCCCTTACAATTTGGGGGAGTTTCGTCAAGGGGGGGCCGAGAAAAAAGGGGGGTCCCAAAACGCGTTTTTCCCATTCATTTTTCCATAGGGCGGTTGGCCTCACTTTTAGCTCGAATGGCTGAATGGATTTGCACGAAACTTGGCAAAATTGTAGGGACTGTTAGCCCGATGTGCCTTTGCTAGGTCTCAATATATGTGCTTCAGTGGATTTTGAGAAATTAACGTTCAAAAAAAGATATATATCTGTAACAGCGCTCCGGGTAGCGCTCCGGTTCGCGTACTTTTCGAGTAACGGAACTTTGCGATGCGAAGCTGATTGGTTCTCCGGTGTCTGTCAACATTCTAAACAGTCCAGAGCGGCCGCCATCTTGTCTCTCGGTAGGATCGAGAGACAAGAGGAGGCCAAAACAAAGGGGGAAATTACCATAAGGGGGCATAGTAGATCCTCGTTGACCCCCTAGGTTTTATGTGGAGGTTTTAAAAGGGCCTAGCAGGGCAAAAAAAAATTTTTTTTTTTTTTTGCGTGGGGAGCACCCACTCCGCGAACCGGAAAGCGTTCTGGGTAGTGTACTATAAGGAAAAAAGAATGATAGACTTTTCAAATACTGTATGTTAATTGTTTGTTGTTTTTGTTGATTATTTTTTAATTTCTTTATTTTTTAAGCATTTCTTTTTATTGTGATTGTGTTTCATAATTTATTAAACTTTCTAACATTTCACTGTCAGAAATTTCATAATTCTCATTGAATATACTTTGTAGTCTGTGAGGGTGTAAAATGTCCTCATTTCTAAGGAGGTTATCTACTGCTTCCACACATTGCAGTAGTTCTTGGTCCCTACTTTCATCCATAAATTCATTTTCATTTTGATGAATGATTTCTTGGCTGCTCTCTTGCAGGACAATTTTAAATTCAACTTTCTGTTCGCCTTCCATTTTGCCTGAAATTTGGATAAAAAATATATATATTAGTAGAGATAGGGCACTGTTGGGATTAATTTTAGATAGGCAGTTTTTATCAGTGAATGTGTGTTTTGGCAGTGTATAGTATCAGAGTGGAAGTAGGAATATAAAAAAGTGTCTGTGATTTAACCAAGAGAAGCCTAACTCCATCCATAACTATAACAGAGAAGTCTATCTAAATCTATAACTACTACAGAGGGATAGTATATAACTATCAGAAAAAGTTTACCATATTAACTTATAGTGCACAATATACTTCAGTTTTAAAAATATCAACTTACCTTTACAAACAAGTTGAAGTGTTTAGTGATAATTCAATTGTAATGTACAACAAGAAGTAGCAGTCAAAATGGCTGTGTTTCCTTCTCTTCCTTTATATATATTCAGGTATATAACCAATCAAATGTCAGGTAATAAAAGTAGAAAATGAAAGTAACATTTTCATTGGTTGTCAATTCCAACACTTTAGATGTGTTTTGTGAAGTAATTTACCTCACGGTATTTAGAGAGGTCTACAGGCTTAATGGCTAAATGGAATTTCAATCAAATTTGTGAAAATGAAAGGGATTGTTATGTAGTATGAGCTAATGTATATTTGGTGAGAGTGTCTCCAGTCGTTTTTCTGTGAATTACTTTCCCACCTTTTTTATTGGACCGCTTCCCGGTATGCGTCCCGGTCCGCGAACCAGCAGCGTTACGGGAGTCCACCATTTTGTGTTTCGGTCGAATCAAGATACAAGATGGAGGGCAAATAATGTTCAGAATGGGTAGAAGGGGGCACGGTAGATGTATCTTGACCCCCTAGGTTTTCTGAGGGGGGCTGAGGAGGACCATATGTGCGGGAAAAAAACATTTTTTTCTTAAATTTTGCGCGGTTAGCTTCCAGTTCGCGTACCGAGTAGCGCTCTGGGAGCGTAGTTTGTTGAAAATTAGAGAAAAAAGTTAGAGAAAAATAATAAATGTGAGTGATCAGATGTAGGGTAGCTCTGAGAAGAGCTTTTGGGTTTATGGTACATTTAGGTACTTGTAAGTAGGTACCAATGCACAGTCTTAAATTCAAAATGAAAATTCTGTTGCCCTCATCTGAGAAGTGAACTCCATCTCCTCTGTAGATATCTTGCATGTAGTAACGCAAGTTATTGTTGTACATGGAGCCCATTCCATGGTCTCTCATGTAAGCTGAAACAGATTTGTTTACATGCTTCCTCGACTTCTCAATTTGTGGACAAAATTGGTTGGACCACCTCCATTTCTGTCTTTGGCATATATTGGAATATACCAAGGCAGTTTGAGGAAAAAGTGCCATTAATTGCTCAAAGGTGTCCTTTAAAAGCATTTCCAGACCTACCCCAGTCAAAGTGCCCAAATCATTACCTCCACAGTGCACAATTAACAGGTCAGGTTTTGGCAAATGCATAAAGGTTTTCACCAATGGTATCAATTGGTGACATTTTAATCCTCTTTGGCCCAACCACTTAATTTCCACATCTTGTAAATTGAGGTTAGGTAAATTTCTGTTCTCAGCATACCTTTGAGCCCAGTAGATGTAACTATGTCCAACAATCCAGACATTAAACATGGTGGGAGAAGGTTGTGCTGCAGTCAGATGAAGTGTGGTAATGAAAGGGCAGTTGAAACAGTAGGAGTTTGTAAAGAAAAAAAACGGTGTGTTTCCAGTGCTAATGATTCATTAGCAGTGATTGGTGCATTTCCATTTCTGAAAACAGAAAGTTAGGGTGCATGGATGTGTTCTTTGAAAGATGTAATTTGAATGGTCAAGGAAAAAACATTTAATGAAAGATTGCACTGGATACGCAGGTGCACTGAGAGTTCAGAGTTCAATTGAAACATTGTTGTGTGAACTTGCAAACATGAGAGGTCTTTCAGGAGGTGGTTGCTAAGCAAAAAAGGCAGAGAGGGCAGAGGGGGGAAGGGTTTTGATTTGAAAAAAGTGAGGGAAGAGTTATGATTGGCTAATATGAGAGATATGTGTAATGAATATCAGCATTTCTGTGCTTTCTATAGCTGCAGCCTCTGGAGTGCATCCTCTTTGTTCTGCTGAAGACAATTTGGTGTATTTTTGAGACTGTTTTGAAACTCAAAAAGTATTTGCTAAGGTGAGAAAAGATTTATTTAATTTAGATAGAGAATAGTATGATTTAAGGAGAAAATGATTAAGAAAGCTGTGTTTTTAAAATGTGGCTTTGTCTCAAGTGATATACAAATAGATTTTGTTTCTTTGAGAAATTGTAATTGTATATTCTGTGTAGAAATCTGGCATGCAGTAACACAAGTTATTGTTGTACATGGAGCCCATTCCATGGTCTCTCATGTAAGCTGAAACAGATATGTTGTGTTTAAAAACGATTTTTGAAAACAATTACATTACTGGATATGTTCTGCTAGAGCTTCATAGGTTGTTTGGGCCATATTTATAAGGCATTTGAGTGTCTCTGATGTTATTGTTCCCATTTTAATTGAAGAGCTTTCTTCATGGGGCTAGTTTCTTGTAAATACGCTACCACCTGTGCTTGGTAAATTTAGATTTTGATTATGGGAGTTACATAGCCATGTTAAAAATGTCCCAAAAATGGTGCAAGGGCATTCAAAAAAACGCTTTCATGTGTCTTAAGGACATTTTTAGTCATTTCCTCTTGAATGTAGGTATATAATTGATTTATATGTTGTGTTTAAAAACGATTTTTTGAAATCAATTACATTTCTGGATATGTACTGCTAGAGCTTCATAGGTTGTTTGGGCCATATTTATAAGGCATTTGAGTGTCTATGATGTTATTTTTCCCTTTTTAAATGGAAAGCGTTCTTCATGGGGCAAGTTTCTTGTAAATACGCTCCCACCTGTGCTTGGCAAATTTAGATTTTGATTATGGGAGCTACATAGCCATGTTAAAAATGTCCCAAAAATGGTGCAAGGGCATTCAAAAAAACGCTTTCATGTGTCTTAAGGACATTTTTAGTCATTTCCTCTTGAATGTAGGTATACAATTGATTTATATGTTGTGTTCAAAAACTTTTTTTGAAATCAATTACATTTCTGGTTATGTACTGCTAGAGCTTCATAGGTTGTTTGGAGCATATTTAAAAGGCATTTGAGTGTCTATGATGTTATTTTTCCCATTTTAATTGAAGAGCTTTCTCCATGGGGCAACTTTCTTGTAAATACGCTCCCACCTGTGCTTGGCAAATTTTGATTTTGATTATGGGAGTTACATAGCCATGTTAAAAATGACCCAAAGATGGTGCAAGGGCAATCCAAAAAAACGTTTTTATGTGTCTTAAGGACATTTTCAGTCATTTCCTCTTGAATGTAGGTATAAAATTGATTTATATGTTGTGTTCAAAAACGTTTTTTGAAATCAATTACATTTCTGGATATGTACTGCTAGAGCTCCATAGGTTGTTTGGAGCATATTTAAAAGGCATTTGAGTGTCTATGATGTTATTTTTCCCATTTTAATTGAAGAGCTTTCTCCATGGGGCAACTTTCTTGTGAATACGCTCCCACCTGTGCTTGGCAAATTTTGATTTTGATTATGGGAGTTACATAGCCATGTTAAAAATGACCCAAAGATGGTGCAAGGGCAATCCAAAAAAACGCTTTTATGTGTCTTAAGGACATTTTAAGTCAATGAGGAAACATAGGTGATGTAATTCTGAAAAAAGGGAAAAAACTCCACTTTTTTCAATTACATTAGTAGTGTTTCCTAAGTTTATGAATGACATTGTACAGATGAAGTTTAGGTCTGACCACAGATTCAAAACAGGTCTGGCTTTTGTTCAAGAGTGAAGTGGACATGACTTACTTCATTGGTAAACAAAACAGGTGATGGACAGAATGTGGATCAATGTCACACATTCACCCCAGTCCAAAGATCTGGGCCCAAATCCATCGTTTTTTGCACTCCACACCACCCTGATCTTTGGACTGGGGTGAGTGTGTGACATTGATCCACATTCGGTCCATCACCTGTTGTTTTTACTTCATTAGTAGGCCTTCACATGTATTATCTCCTTTGTATTCTTCAACAAGCGAAAAACTCTTCTGCAACCGTGAGTAGGCCTCACCTTAAACAAACCTCTGGAAAGGCCACACCTTATCGTCATCCTGAATCAATCATTTAAAATGTTACGGAGAGATTTATGATAGGTGTATGCCTGTTTTGTACCACTGTGCGTCACTTTTGTGACGCAGTGGTGGTGCAAAAGATTTGCTATGTTAAATAATAAGTAGGGTGTTAAGTTTTTGATGACTATTATTCATTTACTGTTTGGTAATAGTGGTTAATAACATTTTTTATTATATTTTTCCACAGATTCAACTGCAGATCATTTCAAAATTTGAAAATGCCAACTAAGAATTGAATTAGAAAGGCTAGAAAACGTCAAAGACAGCAGGATCATCTATTATTGCAGCAGTCCTCTCCCAAAAAAACTTGTGAAATCACCAAGAAAGCTCCAGGTAAGACCACGAAATCATTCATAAGAAATATTTGTAGTAAAAAAAGTATTTCTACAAAACATGTTTCAGTCCAGAAAAAGAGAAGCAATTTAAATGGAAAGGAAAGACCAATCAAAAATGTTACTGCTAGTGCAAGAGATAACTCTGTGCATGATAGTAGAAGGAAACAACAGTTTAGGGACATTCAAAAACGAATGTTCCGCAACAGGACAATAGTTAATTTATTAAAAAATATTAAGAAAGGCCAACAGAAAGTGGCATTTTATAAGAAAAAGAAAAATGTAGAGAAAATTATTGATCATGCTTTCGAAATTAAGCGAAAGTTGTTTATTTTGGTAATCAATAGAATTAGGACACTAAACAAGGTAATTTCTGATTTCAAATCAAATAGTAGATGGAAGAGAGTAGTTAATCGAAGTAATTTTTGTGAAGGTTTTTCCGGAGAATGGATGCATAGTTCAAGTTGTGAGGCATTTTTTAATGAGGAGAGTTATTTTCAGGATAATGATTTGGTGTTTGCAGTTGACACCAGTGGTCGAGCTTATGAAGTGAAGGATGGTTGTCCAGTTGAAAAAGAAAAACTTGTGACAACAGAGATAGAAGAGGTGTTAGGTAATGAGGTTTTAGAAAGACGTCCTAAAGGTCCTGTGTACATTTGGAAGTGTAGTTCTATTTGCAGTGTGCGACAGGATTCCATCAATTTGCTTTGTGATTTTGTACGGACATTTAATAAGAAAAGTTTGAAGCAGAAAATGAAGTTGTTGCAAGAATTAGATCCTTGCAGAGTGAGACAAGTGACAGGTTTGCGTGGTCATTCACTGGCTTGTCTTTCCAGGAGAGTATGCCAGAGTGTTTTTCATCATTTCAGGATGCTAGCAGTGCATCATAATAAAGTGAGGAAATTAGTCAGAATGTTGTATTATGCTAAGAGTCCAGCAATTATGCTTAAACAATTATGTGCTGCTCTTTTGCATGGTTCTGAAATAGATGTCAAGAATATTTGTGAAGAAATTGACTTTTGTTACTTTGGAAGTAAAGATGAGAATGTTCAAATTGACCCAGAAGTAGAGGGTAATGTTGAAGATAATGTACAGGTTTCCAGTACAGATAATTTTCAGAAGGAAATTGCCACGTTTCAGATGAAATCAAGTGAGAGGCCTAATTTCACTTGTGTGTGTTGTCGACGCACTTATTACAAGAATCAGATTAAGTTAGTGGATTTATATGCAAAAAGTGAAAGGGAAAATAATAGTGAATGGAAGGATTTTGTCACATACTTGATGGTAGAAAATTGTTTTGATTTGGGATCGGATCAACGTGTGTGTACTTATTGTTGTAACAAATTAAACCAAAACCAGATGCCTGCTAGGGCGGTTCATAATAATCTGGAATTGGTTGAGATTCCTTCTGAATTGAAGGATTTAAATACTTATGAATCTATTTTGATTCAAAGTATCAATCCCTTTCAGGCTATTGTAAGAATGGAGCCAAAGACAGGGAGGTTGCCTCCATCAGATTTACAGAGAGGATTAAAGGGAAGAGTTGTTTATTTGCCTCTAGATTTGAACAAAAACATTAACACAATTGGAGTAGAAAAAGTGGAAGAGGAACCTCTGGTTATCTTAGTTAATGGGGTTCCGACAAAGAATAAGAAAATATGGCAAGATTTAGTGGATGTTAGGAAAGTCAAAAAGGCAACATTGTATTTGAAGAAAAATAATAAGTACTATAAGAATGTATATGTTGCAGAAGAGGAAGTAAGTGATGAAGAGGATAGCGATTTGTGTGCTGGCCAAATTGAGAAAGTAGAGGCCTCTAAAAGTGAAGAAATATATGAACATTATCGTGTTCATCCTTTGCATTCCAAGGAAGTCATGGGGAATGCTATTGAGTTGTTTCAAATGAAACAAGCCAAAGGGAGTCCCATTAGTGTTTGGGAGGAAAGTTTGGAAGCTCGGTGTTTCCCACAGCTATTTCCAACAGGTCAAGGAGGAAGATATGATGAGCGACCACATCAAATTCCTGCGTCTGAATACCGGACTTTACGATTGTATGCAGAAGATCCTAGGTTTCGTCAATGCATTCCCTATTTGTTTCATCTCCTGTTTGAAAGCGATCTGTCTGGACTGTCACATGCAGTGATCCACATCTTAAAAAGTGGTATACAGATGCGAAACATCTCGGCAAGTGACTTTATGCATAAAGTCAATGACCAAGACAGTATTTTGGATTCTCACCTAATTAATCTCATGGCGTGTCAGCGTGGTACTAATGAATACTGGTACCGTCGTCATGGTGATTTAAAATGTATGCTGAGGAACTTAGGAACTCCGACATGGTTCCTCACTCTGAGCTGTGCCGAGTATGGCTGGGAAGACTTACTTGAATTTCTACGAGAGGCAAATGGAAACATTGAAAACATTGAATTCAAGACACCCGGAGAACTGTGGGGCATATTATCAAGCCTGTGCGCTAAAATTATCGCCGCTTTATCGGCCGAAAACGGCCGATAAAGCGGCGATAATGGGCTTGATAATATGCTCTATGGAATTCCAATCGAAGCACATGTTAGATGTGAAGACATCTAACATGGGCTTCGATTGGAATTCCACAGAGCATATTATCAAGCCCATTATCGCCGCTTTATCGGCCGTTTTCGGCCGATAAAGCGGCGATAATTTTAGCGCACAGGCTTGATAATATGCCCCTGTGTTCTTTGGATCCAGTGAATGTATGCAGGTACTTCAATCATAGATTTGAAGCTATGATGTCTTTCATCACAAATAAGAAGAATCCACCTCTTGGAGAGGTGTTGGATTTCTTCTGGAGAAAGGAGTACCAAGCAAGAGGTGTTCCTCATATACATATGTTGCTGTGGATCAAGGATGCACCTAAATTTGGAACAGATCCGGATGACTTAGTGATGAATTTCATAGAACAGTATTCTACGTGTGCTGTTCCAAACGCAACGGAGAAGAAAAGCCTAAGAGAACAAGTTCTACGTTTCCAAAGCCATCGTTGTGGAAAGTACTGTCGTCGTAAATTCAGAAACAAGGACAAGTTCTACACCAAATGTCGTTTCAACTTTCCACGACCGGTGATTTCTAAAGGAAGAGTGAACAGTTTGATGTCTTCTCTGCGACATAATGTGACGAGGAAATCACCCAAAAATACATACAATTTGAAAAGGAATGAAGAGTCCAAGTACATCAACGATTACAACCCAGTGATTTTGTCCATGTGGAATGCTAACATGGATATACAGTTCGTGGCTGACAACTGTATGGCTGTGGCTCGGTATGTGACATCTTACATCACCAAAAAAGAAAAGACAGAATTGAAGGATATGTGGGAGGACATTTCCCATGAAAAGAGCCTCAGTAAGAAGTTGTACAGTTTCAGTCTGAAGATGTTGTCGCATCGAGAAATTGGAGCTTACGAATGTTCTGACCGGTTGTCTTCAGCAAGTCTTTATGCCAAATCCAGGAGTATCGTTTGGGCAAGTCTTGGTCTTGCTGCAACGCGTAATCGAGTTCTGAAACCTGTGCGGGAAATTGAGTATTTGGCGGAAAAGGAGCCAAACAGTACCCACATTTTGAAGACCAACATGTTGGATACATATTATCCAAATCGAAGCAGTCACCTCGATAATGTTTGTCTGTATGAGGTTCTACAAAATTACATATTCAAGAGGAACATCAAAGAAGATATTGAGAAAGGAGTGTATTCTGTAATTGGAAGTGAGGGATGTTTGGTCAAGCAAAGAAAATGCCAATTAGTAAACCATCGAAAATTGAGTGGCGAATCTCCAGAAAAAAAGGAGTTTTTCTATTTAGCACTTTTGCAACTGTTCAAGCCTTGGCGTGCAGAAGAGGAACTGCTTGGAGATTTCCTCTGTTACGAAGACTCTTTCACTGTCGCCAAGGAGACCATAGAATGTCCTGCTTTTCCCAAATATCAAGAAATGTTGACTTTGGAAATTGAGCAGGAAGCAACGATTGCAGCCGAGATTGCCAGAGACAGTTCTCAGGACAGTCAGAGTTCTGTTTCATTGAGTCAGGATCCACTAGGAGGACCTATTATCGAAAATGAAGCTGCCACTGCTATGAATGAAGTGGAAAGAGCCATGGCACATGCTCAGGAGGATGCGGTTAACTTAGAAGACTTGGAAAAACAACTCAACGTTGAGCAGAGGAAAATATATGACGAAGTTACCAAGCAAATTGATCATGGATTAAGTCATAAGAAGAAAGAGTGCTCATGTACGTCGTTGAAGCCTGTCCGACTGTACGTGAGTGGAGAAGCGGGAACTGGGAAAAGTTTCCTCATTAAAGCAATTTCTTGTTATTTGCAGGAAAGGACTGAGTCATCGCTGTCTTGTGTTGTTACCGCTCCTACTGGACTGGCAGCACATAACATTAAAGGTATTACTTTGCATCGTCTACTGATGCTGCCAGTGGAGCATGACAATAAATTACAATACCACAAGTTATCTGGGGATGCTTGTTGTGAAGTTGCAAGCGTCTTGAGGAAAATGAAACTTCTTATCATTGACGAAGTAAGCATGGTTTCCAATGTCATGCTTGCCTTTGTGCATTTGAGAATGCAAGAAGTTCTTAAAACTGAGTATGATGTGTTATTTGGTGGCAAACACATCATTGTTTTCGGAGATCTTCTACAGCTGACACCAGTGAAAGGACAACCTGTGTTCAAAATACTCACGCATGAAGATACCAGGAAGTGCCTAGGGAGCATTGGCAACGTCAATATATGGTTAAACTTCAATTATGCTGAACTGCATGAAAATATGCGTCAGGCAAAGGATGAAGATTACAAGAATATTCTACAAGATATTAGAATTGGAAAAGTGATCGAGCATGGAAAAAAAGCATTACATGCACGATTACTGTCAAATTTATATCCAGAACAAGACGTTGTGCCTGAGAATATTTTTCAGAAAATTACTGAGAAGAAATCCGGAATATGTTTGATGCCAACTCTTGCAGAATGTGCCATCTTCAACAACAAAATGTTGAATTTAGAAAAGCAAGAGATTGTGAAACTTGAAGCTATTGACAGAATAGAGCATATGGGATCAACAATTATTTTGTCTGAGAATTTGAAATCTAAATTGGATTCATTAGAGAAGACTATATCTAAAACAGCGGGTTTTGAAAAGATTTTGAATGTGTGTTTAAATTGCCGAATCATTTTGAGAAGGAATTTACATGTTGAAAGAGGTCTGGTAAATGGATCAATGGGTAATGTTGTTGATTTTGAGAAATATAGAAGTAGAGATGGAATTGAATTTCTAAAAATTAAATTTGATGGCATTGAGGAAGTACAGCTAATTGGTCGTGGTTCTGCTAGGTTTTTTCTTGTTAAAGACTTATATGTTCACCGGAAACAGTTTCCTGTTTGCTTGGCATATGCGGTGACAATCCATAAATCGCAAGGTTTAGGTGTAGACAGTGCATTGGTGAATATTGGCAGTTCTGTGTTCAAGGAGGGTATGGCATATGTGGCATTGTCACGAGTTAGAACTTTATCGGGATTGTACTTGATTGACTGTGATGTCACAAACATTTGTGCAGATCTAGATTGTGTTAAGGAATACAATAGGTTAAGAAAAGAGTATGCGCCACATTTGCCTCAATATCCTTTGTTTGAGAAACGTGTGGTAGGCCGGAAACGAAGAAATATCAGTATTAGTAGGGAGGTTGTAGCAAAAAGCCCAAAAGTCGATGAACCGAAAATTGTAAGCAGAAAGAAAATGGATTCTGTTGAAGATGTTGTCGGTTTTCAATTTGAAAACAGTTCTGGTGTCAACTGCTATGCTAATGTAGTTGTTAATGTTGTCTTTTCACTAGAGACTTTAAAGGAACAGATTGTGATCAATTCTGAACAAAGTTTATGCTGTTTGTTGAATTCTATGTTAGAGAAATGTAGCACTGATAGAACAAAAGTAGAAAGTGTGTCTGAAGTTCGTTATCTATTAGACGAATGTTCAGGTCAAACAGACTTCTCAGAAAATATTCAGCAGGATTGTCAGGAGTTTTTAATGTATATGCTTGATGTATTGCAAGATGAGGGTGTAGATGTAGATCACCTGTTTGGGCTTTCTTATCAATGGCAGCATGACTGCGAGAACTGTACATTATCAAGTACTACTAGTGTAGATTCAGAAAGATTTATATATTTAACTTTGCCAGACAGTAAATCAGTCTCCTTTATTAAGCTAGTAAAAGCAGCTGATCACAACATGGAGTGTAGCCAATGTAAATCTGAAATGATGTCAACATTATTTATACGAAGATATGGCCAGTATGTCATTTTAATGATCCAAGGATGTAGGCCTGATGGATCAAAATTGTCAACTTTAATAAAAAAAATTGTTGCTTCGCAGTTGTCAATATCAGGAATGACTTTTGTAACTGCAGCAATTATCTATCACGATGGTCCTTCAACAACATCAGGACATTACACAGCTTATTTAAAGTCTAGAAACGGCTGGTCATTCTGCAACGATTCTGTTGTAACTTTCAAAAAAAAATTGCCGTATGACCTTAAAAATTCTTACCTGGTGTTTTTAAAACCAAAATTTTAAGGAAGAATCTCGGGATTTGCTCTGAAGAATTGCAAAAGGTTCATGAAGTAGAGGGAATGTAAGTCTGCAATGCTGTCTAGATTATTGGTCCAAAACTTTTAATTATAATGTCATTTTAAAAATCCAACTATATAAACCTGATGCAAGTAAGTCTGCTTCATAGTAAGCAGTATCAGTGTCATAGGAAAAGTAGAACATGAGTGAGCAAGAAAGGTAAGATATTAGTAGTCCAGGATTGTGAAAGTAATCTTAAATGTTTTCTTTCTGAAAGTTGCGAAAATAGAAAATGACGGGATTTGATTACAAGAATTACAAGAGTTGTAAATCGCTCCAACATGATTTGGCCATGTGGAAACATGTGGTAGAATGTGAGAAGTCTTTTATTGTATGTAACATATTTTTCAAAACGATGGAGGTTTTCTTTCAGAAAGTGGCGGGCTGAAAATATTAATAGCACAACAGAGTGTACGCTGTTCATAGGACATCCTTCGACGTTATGGAAAGTAAGTTAATTTTAAGGAGTTTTGAATTCAGATTTCTTATGTTGTATGGGTTTTTTAAACACAATCATTTTGATTGTGTTTTTTTTCCCCGCTGTTACATGATGAATACCTTCAAGTCACTGATTTAAGTGAAATTTGATACATTCTGAGAACAGCAAAAATAAACCATTTAACATGTATAATTAATGTTCTACTTTTTGTACTTATGATATACATTTAGAAATGTGAGGTAGACATGGAGAAACTGAGGCTTCTGTAAATATCAAAGTTAATGCATACACTGCTGCACTTCTGGGTACTGTTTTTTTATGCTGGACTACATCTGCACTATGAGATACCTAAGCAAAGGCAACACAGGTGATGTGATTGTGAAATGAGCAAAAGAAACTCCACGTTTTTCATTTACATTACTTGTGTTTTCTAAGTTTGCGAATGACATTGTGCAGATGAAGTTTAGGTCTGTCTATGGACACAGAAGAGGTCTGGCCGTTGTTTAAGAGTGAAGTGGACATGTTTTACTTCAATGGTAGGCCTTCACATGTATTATCTCCTCTGTATTCTTCAACAAGCATAAATTTGATATGCAACCCTGAGTAGGCCTCACCTTAAACACATTTTTGGAGAGGCCACACCTTATCGTCATCCTGAATCAATCATTTAATCTATCACATTTAACTTCTATTAGTTCTACTGCTTCATTTGTTTAATCCTTACTTTCCTGTGTTTGCTACTTCCCTCATTCCTTTCTCTATTACTTAATTATTCTACTCCTTCCACTATTTTTCTCAGTCCCTCTCTTCTCATACTTCTTCACTCTTGTTCACTCACTCTGTCTCTATTAATGTTACTGTTTCTGATTGATCACAAATTTTTTTTTAAAACAAGAACAGTAAGTATAAGGGAAGGAAACAGACAGTTATGTTACAAGAAAGACAGCTATAGGGAGTAAACAAAAGATACTGTTACTCGCAATCCACTGCTGATGATGTCATTGACCATGTCAGGAATGATGTAATATGTGACATGATCAGCAGTGGATTGCGGGTAACAATATCTTTTGTTTACTCCCTATAGCTGTCTTTCTTTTAACATAACTGTCTGTTTCCTTCCCTTATACTTACTGTTCTTTTTGTAAAAAAAAAATTTTGATTCGCTCCCGGTTCGCGTACCGGAGTGCGAACCGGGAAGCGAACTAAAAGAAATAGAGGTTGGCAGAGTTCCAAATATTCTACTAATTTTTTTATAATGGGGAGGTAGTTCTGAAAAGAACTTTTTTTTTTGTTTTTGTTGTTTTAAATTTTTTTAATTATTTTTCAGAACATTTTTTTTAATTTTTTTGTATTTTCTGAACATTTTGATATTTTTTTGGTTTTTTTGGGGGAGGGGGGAAACAAAAACGATTCATTGAAAAGGGCTCAACAGGAGCAACAAAAAAAAGAAGAATTTATTGTTTGGGGCGTTTCGGGCAAACATGATTATCAATAGCTTTGATAATTAGAGTAATGCTACTTTCTCTGTAACAAATGAGTTGATTACAGCGCACGCACACTTGTTTCACTTCCCCAAACTTCATTTGTATGTTTGGGACCATCTCCCTCGCCTCTGGTCCCGTCACTTCTTGTACAACCGATCTTCTGGCCATCGCAGGGGGATTTTGTTGCTCATCACGTAGCTGGGCAGCACTATAGTTGTTAGGATGCCACCTACTCATATGCCGATGCATAGTGTAGTTGCCGTAACTGTATTTTTTATCAGTCCCCCTGGACAGTCTATCATTACATATACGGCAAAACACGTAGCGTGCATTTACTTTTTTTTGGCCCTCAGGAAATTAAAAAAATTGCCAAATGTAGTTCTCCTTCCAATTATACCACCTGGGCTCCTCTGGCAAAAACAGTGTCTCTTCCTGCTCTTCCTCCTCTTCCTGTTCTTCCTCTTCTTGTTGTATAATAACTTCAGCAGGTGGTCCTCTCTTCCTTGGATCTGGTGGAGGTGGTGGGTTAGAACCAGCTGAAGCTACTAATGAAGCCATATCTCAATGTTAATAAAGGGTCTTTCTCTCACCAAGATGAAAGTCAGAGTGAGGAAAGAAGGAGGGGTTTTCATCATTTGGGAAAAGCAAAAGTTCTAAACCAATGAAAAGTGATAATTTTAGATCACATGACCTATTATTACATCATTAGGAAACCAAAAGTGAAATGAACCAATGAAAAGTGTTATTACCGAGTCACATGACCTGCTGTGTTTACGTTTCGCGCTTTGCGCCGCTTTCCGGTCCGCTTCCGGGTCCGCTAACTTGGCGCGTCAAATGACGTATTACGCGACAACGCAAAACGTCATGCTAACGTAACAGTTACGCAAACGGAACGTTTACCGGTTCGCGGACCGAGTCGCGGCTCCAAATTGAGCTAACGGGAAGCTAACCGGTTCGCGGACTGGGAGCGAAACAAAAATTTTTTTTTTTAAAAATTGTATAAAAAACATGTAAAATATATTTTAAGATTTAAAGAAGAATACATTTTACAGCTACAGATATTAGCTTTTAAAAAACCAATGAAATTCACTGAAAAAACCATAGGTTATAGACCATATATAGTTAGGAATTAGCATTTACAAAACCTTGAAAATTCAATGAAAAAACCATGGGTTATAGAACATATATAGTTAGGGATTAGCATTTACAAAACCTTATTTTACTCACACAAAACCATTGAAATTTCATATATGGTTAGTTGCACTAACTATATATCGCGCACCCGCAATCCACTGCTGATCATGTCACATATTACATCATGTTGGATTTATAGCGACCTGATCCGGTCGCAGAGATAACGCACCAACCAGCCAGAGCGCCACATTTCCCCGCCTTGGACCACAACAGACTAGGACTCGGCAAAACCGATGACAAAGGGGAAATAGGCTGCCGCCTGAAACTGGAGTCGGGTTTGGTTCCCCTGCAATCCCCTAAATGACGGAAAGCAATTGGGAGCTACACGACAGTGGAAACGCTCACACGTTCCAGGGAGACAGTCCAAACAATCACCAACGCTGTGCAGGAAAATCGCAAAGGCACAGAATCATGTGGGACTACAGGGACCAGCAAACCCAGCAATTGCCACAATGGGGGCGTCCACCAGAGGGCTGGAGTTGACAAAGAAATAAATCCCTCAAACTACACGAGACTCTTACCAACTGGGGCGTTACCTTTGAGAAAGTTTTCAGGAAAAACGAAACGCGTTCGGTGCCTCAGACTGCTCCTAAATAAATGCTGTCAACAGATCGTGTAAGGAGTGTGACTCTTCTTTTCTTTGAACTGGGAGAAACCTTGTTGGATTTATAGTGACCTGGTCCGGTCGCAGAGATAACGCACCAACCAGCCAGAGCGCCACATTTCCCCGCCTTGGACCACAACAGACTAGGACTCGGCAAAACCGATGACAAAGGTGAAATAGGCTGCCGCCTGACACTGGAGTCGGGTATGGTTCCCCTGCAATCCCATAAATGACAGGAAGCAATTGGGAGCTACACGACAGTGGAAACGCTCACACGTTCCAGGGAGACAGTCCAAACAATCACCAACGTTGTGCAGGAAAATCGCAAAAGGCACAGAATCATGTGGGACTGCAGGGACCAGCAAACCCAGCAATCGCCACGATGGGGGCGTCCACCAGAGGGCTGGAGTTGACAAAGAAATAAATCCCTCAAACCACACGAGACTCTTACCAACTGGGGCGTTACCTTTGAGAAAGTTTTCAGGAAAAACAAAACGCGTTAGGTGCCTCAGACTGCTCCTAAATAAATGCTGTCAACAGATTGTGTAAGGAGTGCGACTCTTCTTTTCTTCGAACTGGGAGAAACCTTGTTGGATTTATAGCGACCTGGTCCGGTCGGAGAGATAACGCACCAACCAGCCAGAGCGCCACATTTCCCCGCCTTGGACCACAACAGACTAGGACTCGGCAAAACCGATGACAAAGGGGAAATAGGCTGCCGCCTGACACTGGAGTCGGGTATGGTTCCCCTGCAATCCCCCAAATTAAGGAAAGCAATTGGGAGCTACACGACAGTGGAAACGCTCACACGTTCCAGGGAGACAGTCCAAACAATCACCAACGCTGTGCAGGAAAATCGCAAAAGGCACAGAATCATGTGGGACTGCAGGGACCAGCAAACCCAGCAATCGCCACGATGGGGGCGTCCACCAGAGGGCTGGAGTTGACAAAGAAATAAATCCCTCAAACCACACGAGACTCTTACCAACTGGGGCGTTACCTTTGAGAAAGTTTTCAGGAAAAACAAAACGCGTTAGGTGCCTCAGACTGCTCCTAAATAAATGCTGTCAACAGATTGTGTAAGGAGTGTGACTCTTCTTTTCTTTGAACTGGGAGAAAACTTGTTGGATTTATAGTGACCTGGTCCGGTCGCAGAGATAACGCACCAACCAGCCAGAGCGCCACATTTCCCCGCCTTGGACCACAACAGACTAGGACTCGGCAAAACCGATGACAAAGGGGAAATAGGCTGCCGCCTGACACTGGAGTCGGGTAAGGTTCCCCTGCAATCCCCTAAATGACGGGAAGCAATTGGGAGCTACACGACAGTGGAAACGCTCACACGTTCCAGGGAGACAGTCCAAACAATCACCAACGCTGTGCAGGAAAATCGCAAAAGGCACAGAATCATGTGGGACTACAGGGACCAGCAAACCCAGCAATCGCCACGATGGGGGCGTCCACCAGAGGGCTGGAGTTGACAAAGAAATAAATTCCTCAAACCACACGAGACTCTTACCAACTGGGGCGTTACCTTTGAGAAAGTTTTCAGGAAAAACAAAACGCGTTAGGTGCCTCAGACTGCTCCTAAATAAATGCTGTCAACAGATCGTGTAAGGAGTGCGACTCTTCTTTTCTTCGAACTGGGAGGAACCTTGTTGGATATATATATATATATATATATATATATATATATATATATATATATATATATATTACCTACTGGCGATAGCCAGTAGGTATATATAGTTAGGATTTTTTTCCTATGGGATTTTTGAAAATTCTATGTCGAATAACTTTGGCTTATGAGGACAGAATTGGCTGAAATTTTCAGGAAAATGGAACATTTTGTTTCTGAGCAGCCCCTGAAAATTTGGGGGGGTTTCGTCAAGGGGGGGCCGAGAAAAAAGGGGGGTCCCAAAACGTGTTTTTCCCATGCAATTTTCCATAGGGCGGTTGGCCTCACTTTTAGCCTGAACGGCTGAATGGATTTACACCAAACTTGGCAAAATTGTAGGGACTGGTAGCCCGATGTGCCTTTGCTATGTCTCAAGATATAGGCTCCAGTGGTTTTTACGAAAATTAACTTTGAAAAATATATATTGGGCTACATTGGGCTATATATATGTTGGAGCCCAAATGTAGCCCAATGTAGCCCAATGTAGCCCAATGTAGCCCAAAGATGGCCACCAGAGACAAAAAAAACCAAATGTAGCCCAAATATCAGCCAGATGTAGCCCAACTATAGCCCAATGACAGATTGTCCCAGAGTGTTCTAAAGAACAACTAGAGTGCTAACAGTCCTACTTATTACAAAGGTATGGCACACCTGAAGCCATCTTGATTGGAATAAAGTGGTAACTCTTAAAACATTTAATTTAAAAAGGAACAAAATGAGGGGGTTCATTTTGCCATAGAAAGTATGATTAGCGAATATATGACAAAATCCCGCATACCATCAGTCCGCAAAAAAAAATCCCGCATGTACTATTAGGCCGCAAATTAAAATAACGAAAACTTTTAGAACGAATATGCCTTTAGCATACACTAAACAACTAAACTACCCTAAACCCTAAAACACTACCCCCAGCATGACCCTACACTACACAAACAGTACAACACTACCCTAAACCCTAAAACACTACCCCCAGCATGACCCTACACTACACAAACACTACAACACTACCCTAAACCCTAAAACACTACCCCCAGCATGACCCTACACTACACAAACACTACAACACTACCCTAAACCCTAAAACACTACCCCCAGCATGACCCTACACTACACAAACACTACAACACTACCCTAAACCCTAAAACACTACCCCCAGCATGACCCTACACTACGCAAACACTACAACACTACCCAAAACCCTAAAACACTACACCCCAGCATGACCCTACACTACGCAAACACTACAACACTACCCTAAACCCTAAAACACTACCCCCAGCATGACCCTACACTACGCAAACACTACAACACAACCCTAAACCCTAAAACACTACCCCCAGCATGACCCTACACTACGCAAACACTACAACACAACCCTAAACCCTAAAACACTACCCCCAGCATGACCCTACACTACGCAAACACTACAACACTAACCTAAACCCTAAAACACTACCCCCAGCATGACCCTACACTACGCAAACACTACAACACTACCCTAAACCCTAAAACACTACCCCCAGCATGACCCTACACTACGCAAACACTACAACACTACCCTAAACCCTAAAACACTACCCCCAGCATGACCCTACACTACGCAAACACTACAACACTACCCTAAACCCTAAAACACTACCCCCAGCATGACCCTACACTACGCAAACACTACAACACTACCCTAAACCCTAAAACACTACCCCCAGCATGACCCTACACTACGCAAACACTACAACACTACCCAAAACCCTAAAACACTACCCCCAGCATGACCCTACACTACGCAAACACTACAACACTACCCAAAACCCTAAAACACTACCCCCCAGCATGACCCTACACTACGCAAACACTACAACACTACCCAAAACCCTAAAACACTACCCCCCAGCATGACCCTACACTACGCAAACACTACAACACTACCCAAAACCCTAAAACACTACCCCCCAGCATGACCCTACACTACGCAAACACTACAACACTACCCAAAACCCTAAAACACTACCCCCAGCATGACCCTACACTACGCAAACACTACAACACTACCCTAAATCCTAAAACACTACCCCCAGCATGACCCTACACTACGCAAACACTACAACACTACCCAAAACCCTAAAACACTACACCCCAGCATGACCCTACACTACGCAAACACTACAACACTACCCTAAACCCTAAAACACTACCCCCAGCATGACCCTACACTACGCAAACACTACAACACTACTCAAAACCCTAAAACACTACACCCCAGCATGACCCTACACTACGCGAACACTACAACACTACCCTAAACCCTAAAACACTACCCCCAGCATGACCCTACACTACGCGAACACTACAACACTACCCTAAACCCTAAAACACTACCCCCAGCATGACCCTACACTACGCAAACACTACAACACTACCCAAAACGCTAAAACACTACCCCCAGCATGACCCTACACTACGCAAACACTACAACACTACCCAAAACCCTAAAACACTACCCCCAGCATGACCCTACACTACGCAAACACTACAACACTACCCAAAACCCTAAAACACTACACCCCAGCATGACCCTACACTACGCAAACACTACAACACTACCCAAAACCCTAAAACACTACCCCCAGCATGACCCTACACTACGCAAACACTACAACACTACCCTAAACCCTAAAATACTACACCCCAGCATGACCCTACACTACGCAAACACTACAACACTACCCAAAACCCTAAAACACTACCCCCAGCATGACCCTACACTACGCAAACACTACAACACTATCCTAAACCCTAAAACACTACGCCCAGCATGACCCTACACTACGCAAACACTACAACACTACCCTAAACCCTAAAACACTAGCCCCAGCATGACCCTACACTACGCAAACACTACAACACAACCCTAAACCCTAAAACACTACCCCCAGCATGACCCTACACTACGCAAACACTACAACACTACCCTGAACCCTAAAACACTACCCCCAGCATGACCCTACACTACGCAAACACTACAACACAACCCTAAACCCTAAAACACTACCCCCAGCATGACCCTACACTAAACAACCACCACAACTCTACACTACACTAACACAACACTACACTACACAACACTACACTACACTACACAATCACTAACCCACGAAAAAATTAACACAAACCCACTTACCTTTCTTGTCATCGTGGTTTTCACAACGCAAATGCATTTACCATACATGCCTTTAAAACGTAATTCTTTGTAAAGGCATGCGCGATAAATGCACATGCGTTTTGAAAAAATGCGGGATAATGGTATGCGAGCTCAATGACCTTGCGGGATAATGGTATGCGGACTGAAAGTCTGCGGGATAAAAAATGCGGGAAAATGGCTGCAAACCATGATTAGCAGCAGACTTCCCTGGTGAGCACTAGCTTTACTACAGTGATCTAATGAGCAACTAGAGTGCTAACATTCAGAATTTATGGCAAATGTGTGACACATCTGAATGCCTTCTTGATAGAACCAAAGTAAACAAGCATTGAAAATGCAATAGATCTCGCCCTCGTTTAAGTTAAAGCCATTCTGTTTGTAATGAGGTGGCTTTTTAGCTTTGCTTTTATTAGTGTTTTTAAAACTTTCATGTAAATAACATGCATATGTATGCATATATGTATATGTATGCATGCATTTATATTTATATAGATATGCAGATTACATATGTTTATATATGTATATTACCTACTGGCGATAGCCAGTGGGTATATATAGTTAGGATTTTTTCTCTATGGGATTTCTGAAAATTCTATGTCTAATAACTTTGCCGTTTGTGGACGGAATTGGCTGAAATTTTCAGGAAAGTGGCACATGTTTTTCCTAAGCAGCCCCTGAAAATTTGGTGGGGTTTCGTCAAGGGGGGGCCGAGAACAAAGGGGGGTCCCAAAACGCGTTTTTCCCATTCATTTTTCCATAGGGCGGTTGGACTCACTTTTAGCTCGAACGGCTGAATAGATTTACATGAAACTTGGCAAAATTGTAGATATGGTTTGCCCGACGTGCCTTTGCTATGTCTCAATATATGTGCTCCAGTGGATTTTGAGAAATTAACGTTTAAATAAATATATATATCTGTGACAGCGCTCCGGTTAGCGCCCCGGTTTGCGTACCTGACGCGTAACGGAACTTCGCGAAGCGAATCTGATTGGCTCTCCGGTGTCTGTCAACATTCTAAACAAACCAGAGCGGCCGCCATCTTGTCTCTCGGTACGATCGAGAGACAAGATGTGGTGAAAAACAAAGGGGGAAATGAAGGAAAGGGGGCAAGGTAGACCACTCCTGACCCCCTAGGATTGATGAGGGGGATATTAAAGTGCCCCGCGGGGCAAAAAATTTTGCGATTTTACGCCGTAGAGGCGCGTCCCGGTACGCGAACCGGGCAGCTCACCAGGCAGCTAACCGGGCAGCTAACCGGCAGCGTAGCTGTCAACATTGTAAACAGTCCGGAGCGGCCGCCATCTTGTCTCTCGGTAGGTTCGAGAGACAAGATGTGGTGAAAAAAGAAGGGGGAAATGAAGGAAAGGGGGCAAGGTAAACCCCTCCTGACCCCCTAGGATTGATAAGGGGGATATTAAAGTCCCCCGCGATTTTTCGCGGTAGAGGCGCTTCCCGGTACGCGAACCGGGCAGCTAACCGGCAGCGTGACGGGAGTCCGCCATCTTGTGTTTTTGGAGCGTCCGGTTCACGTACCGGGTAGCGTCCCGGTAAGCGTAACAAGGGGAAAACCAAGAGAAACAGTAAAAAAAAAATTAAGGGAATAGATTTCCAGCAAACTTGGCAAAATTGTAGGGACTGTTTGTTTGATGTGCCTTTGCAAGGCCTCAAGATATGTGCACGTGTGGATTTTGTCTAATTAAGGTTAAAAAAAATATATATATCTGTAAGCGTGCTCCGGCACGCTAACGTTACGGGTTTTGTTTGCGCTGCAGAACCGATACGTCACGGTTATGCGACGCGTCATGAGGCGTCTCACGTGGCTACGCGATACGTCACGTAATAAAGAATATATTTTACAGCTATAGATATTAGCTTTTAAAAAACCAATGAAATTCACTGAAAAAACCATAGGTTATAGACCATATATAGTTAGGAATTTGCATTTACAAAACCTTGAAAATTCACTGAAAAAACCATAGGTTAGAGACCATATATAGTTAGCTGGACATTTTATTGACATAAAACCAATGAAATTCCATATATAGTTAGTTGCACTAACTATATATCGCGCACCCGCAATCCACTGCTGATGATGTCACATATTACATCATTCATGACATGGTCAGTGACATCACTGATGACATCACTGATGACATCTCAAATGACATCACTGATGACATCACTGATGACATCTCAAATGACATCAGTGATGACATCATGACACACCAATACCAGTTACTACATACGCACTCACTGATTCCTACGTCTACACACACATTCACTCATTCACCCATACAATCACTCATACATACAGTCACTCATTATTACAACACTATCATATGCACTCATACACCTATGCAGACACTCACACACTGCCACTCATCCATGGAGTTACTCACACACCTAGTCAGTCCTGTAAAGAATCAATCACACTTCCATTTCCTCATCTATACAGTTAAACACAGAACACCACACTTCAGTGACATCACTGATGACATCACTGATGACATCTCAAATGACATCACTGATGACATCTCAAATGACATCACTGATGACATCATGACACACCAATACCAGTTACTACATACGCACTCACTGATTCCTATGTCTACACACACATTCACTCATTCACCCATACAATCACTCATACATACAGTCACTCATTATTACAACACTATCATATGCACTCATACACCTAGTCGGTCCTGTGAAGAATCAATCACACTTCGATTTCCTCATCTATACAGTTAAACACAGAACACCATACTTTTCACACATATACTAACACATACTTACTCTCTTATACAATCACTGATACAAGTACACATTGATATGCACAGAGTCACACACCTCCCAGCCAGCCACACACACACTCAGTCTTCCATACATCCACTCATTCTTCAATATGTAAAACATATTTAAACTTTACAAAAACACACAGACACTAGATGATGTCATCAGTGATGTCATTTGAGATGTCATCAGTGATGTCATCAGTGATGTCATTTGAGATGTCATCAGTGATGTCATCAGTGATGTCACTGACCATGTCATGAATGATGTAATATGTGACATCATCAGCAGTGGATTGCGGGTGCGCGATATATAGTTAGTGCAACTAACTATATATGGAATTTCATTGGTTTTATGTCAATAAAATGTCCAGCTAACTATATATGGTCTCTAACCTATGGTTTTTTCAGTGAATTTTCAAGGTTTTGTAAATGCAAATTCCTAACTATATATGGTCTATAACCTATGGTTTTTTCAGTGAATATATATATATATATATATATATATATATATATATATATATATATATATATATATATATATATATATATATATATATATATATATATATATATATATATATATATATATATATATATATATATATATATATATATCTGCAAATACCTCGCAGCAGCGCTCCTTTCAAAGAGACTCGAGGCAAGGACCAACTTTCCTTCAGCATTCTTTATTTAGCCATTAGGTAGTGTGTCATGACGCGTTTCGGCCGTCCCTGCGGTTAAGAACGGGTCCGACACATGCTGGGGCTGCTCACAATGGTTTATTGCCTCCAATTTGCAGCATACAATAGTGCGTTGTGCACACAGTTCTCTGTCCCTGGCAGACGCGTTTCGGCGGTTGCCTTCCTCATTGCCGGGATATCTTGAGTGCGCTTCAAGATGTTGTTTGTTCGCGGGGCTTTTTCATAAGTCCTGCCGAGGGCTCCTATTGGCTGGATGTTGTAGCCAATGGAAAGCGCTGGGAAAGTTCCGTTTCACGAGTATTTTTCGCCGCTTTCCTTTTCCGAAGTCCCCGGATGCCGTAGCCAGATCTCGCCACCTGGAACATGCCTCTAGAGTCCAAGGTGAGGTACAGTGACCCACCCTGGCATACAATAATGTCCTCATTTGCGACGCTGCTTTCGTTGGCGGGATCTGATTGGAGGTTTTCTTCCCTTGCCAGGCAACCCCGTTAGCAGACCATCTGCTCCCTCTCCCCGTTTCCTTAACAAAGTCCAGGTCGGGGGGGCGCCACGTTCTGCAGTCTGTGCACTTCATCCAGAGAGTTGCCGGCATACGTGGAGCTCCTGACCGAGGGGCGTGTCGGATAAAGCCTGGCCGGCCTTTGCTTGAATACTCCTCCAGTCCCGCCCTGGTTAAGAACGGGTCCGACACATGCTGGGGCTGCTCACAATGGTTTATTGCCTCCAATTTGCAGCATACAATAGCGCGTTGTGCACACAGTTCTCTGTCCCTGGCAGACGCGTTTCGGCGGTTGCCTTCCTCAGTGCCGGGATATCTTGAGTGCGCTTCAAGATGTTGTTTGTTCGCGGGGCTTTTTCATAAGTCCTGCCGAGGGCTCCTATTGGCTGGATGTTGTAGCCAATGGAAAGCGCTGGGAAAGTTCCGTTTCACGAGTATTTTTCGCCGCTTTCCTTTTCCGAAGTCCCCGGATGCCGTAGCCAGATCTCGCCACCTGGAACATGCCTCTAGAGTCCAAGGTGAGGTACAGTGACCCACCCTGGCATACAATAATGTCCTCATTTGCGGCGCTGCTTTCGTTGGCGGGATCTGATTGGAGGTTTTCTTCCCTTGCCAGGCAACCCCGTTAGCAGACCATCTGCTCCCTCTCCCCGTTTCCTTAACAAAGTCCAGGTCGGGGGGGGCCACGTTGTGCAGTCTGTGCACTTCATCCAGAGAGTTGCCGGCATACGTGGAGCTCCTGACCGAGGGGCGTGTCGGATAAAGCCTGGCCGGCCTTTGCTTGCATACTCCTCCAGTCCCGCCCTGTTTACGAACGGGTCCGACACATGCTGGGGCTGCTCACAATGGTTTATTGCCTCCAATTTGCAGCATACAATAGCGCGTTGTGCACACAGTTCTCTGTCCCTGGCAGACGCGTTTTGGCGGTTGCCTTCCTCAGTGCTGGGATATCTTGAGTGCGCTTCAAGATGTTGTTTGTTCACGGGGCTTTTTCATAAGTCCTGCCGAGGGCTCCTATTGGCTGGATGTTGTAGCCAATGGAAAGCGCTGGGAAAGTTCCGTTTCACGAGTATTTTTCGCCGCTTTCCTTTTCCGAAGTCCCCGGATGCCGTAGCCAGATCTCGCCACCTGGAACATGCCTCTAGAGTCCAAGGTGAGGTACAGTGACCCACCCTGGCATACAATAATGTCCTCATTTGCGGCGCTGCTTTCGTTGGCAGGATCTGATTGGAGGTTTTCTTCCCTTGCCAGGCAACCCCGTTAGCAGACCATCTGCTCCCTCTCCCCGTTTCCTTATATATGGAATATGGAATATGGCGAAATGCATTCGCCATGAAAAACGAATAAAGTGCTCCCATTGGTTTTCCCCTCGTGTGGCCTCTTCTATTTTTAACAAAGGAGGTGTGTGTACATATATATGTTCTACTGTTCTACTGTTCTGCCTCACTCCTCCACACCACCCGCCCAGGCTGGACGATACAGTGCCTTCTGGGAGCTGTAGTTTACCCATTGACACTGAACTACTTTGGGTGTGGCGACACCATTAGGGGGAGGAGCAGCGGTTGCTGGGAAGATTTTTTAACAGGTGTGCTCAGTGCTGGGCGCTGAAGAAGGCTGACTACGCCGAAATGCATTCGCCCGCTGCCACTGCCTAAAGATGAAATAAAGCGAGCTGGCTTCTCCGAAAACCCCTTCAGGCCTCTGAGTCCTTCTTTCTGCGAGAGGGTCTGTTTCCACAAGAAATTGCTGCGTCTGCCAGGGACGCAGAACAGAAGGCTCTGCAACACCAAATGGTCGAGGAAAAAATACTGGCACCAGACTGCTTGCAGCTGTTAGGCGTCGAGGGATCGACATTTCCTCAAGACCGCCAGTCACCACGGAACAATATGGGGAGATTAAGGTATTTTACCTGCTTGGTGCTAAGTCCGCATTGACAGCCCCTGCCCTGTCTGTTGTTCCATGAGGCTGGTTGTTGCAGTTTAAGGGGACCAAGGAAGTCGGCCGTGGCTGTTCGTCTGGATGGAATAACACACAGCCTACCTGCACCAGCGCGGACCTACTGTTCTGCCTCACTCCTCCACACCACCCGCCCAGGCTGGACGATACAGTGCCTTCTGGGAGCTGCAGTTTACCCATTGACACTGAACTACTTTGGGTATGGCGACACCATTAGGGGGGGAGCAGCGGTTGCTGGGAAGATTTTTTAACAGGTGGACTATTAGGTGTGCTCAGTGCTGGGTGCTGAAGAAGGCTGACTACGCCGAAATGCATTCGCCCGCTGCCACTGCCTAAAGATGAAATAAAGCGAGTTGGCTTCTCTGAAAACCCCTTCAGGCCTCTGAGTCCTTCTTTCTGCGAGAGGGTCTGTTTCCACATATATATATATATATATATATATATATATATATATATATATATATATATATATATATATATATATATATATATATATATATATATATATTCAATGAAAAAACCATAGGTTATAGGCCATATATAGTTAGGAATTAGCATTTACAAAACCTTATTTTACTCGCATAAAACCATTGAAATTCCATATATAGTTAGCTAACTATAAGCGCTAACTATATATCGCGCACCCGCAATCCACTGCTGATGATGTCACATATTACATCATTCATGACATGGTCAGTGACATCACTGATGACATCACTGATTACAACATCCAGTGACTGTATGTTTCTGTAAAGTTAAAATATGTTTCACATATTGAAGAATGAGTGGATGTATAAGTGTCTGGATGAAGAATTTAGTAGGTGCATGACTGACTGTATGAGTGAGTGATTAAATGTGTCTCACTGAGTGCATGGGTTAGTGACTAAACTGTCTTAATTCGTGCATCAGTATGTTTGTTGTTGTGTAAACTGCTGCTTGTGTTGATCAGTAGCTATAAGAGTAGCCATATGGGTTATTGATTGGTTGCCCAAATATTTGAATGGGAGGCTGAGTGTGTGTGTGGGTGGCTGGGAGGTGCGTGACTCTGTGCATAGATGTGTAAGCAGTTGATTCACTAGGAGTATGAGTTCAAGAGTGCATGTGGAAACAGCTATATGAGCGGTTGACTGTGCATGGGTGTGTTGGTGAGTGAATGGATTTCTCATTGCTACATGTGCAAGTAAGTACGTATGTAAAACACAATACATGTGAGAGTTGAGATATATAAATAACTGAACATAAGAGCCAGTGAATGTGTGAGTGGCTGTATCGATCACTGTGAGCTTGTATCAGGGATTATATAAGAGAGTAAATATGTGTTATTATATGTTTGAATAAGTAAGATGTGTATAACTGTATAGTTGAGGAAATGGAGGTGTGATTGATTCTTTGCATGACTGACTAGGTGTGTGAGTAAGTCCATGGATGAGTGACAGTCTGTGAGTGTCTGTTTATACTGAGTGTATGTAAGGTTATATTAGAGTCTGAAGAGGTTCATTGTATTATCACATGAGTGATGTGATCAGTGATGACAAATGAGATGTCATCAGTGATGTCATTTGAGTTGTCATCAGTGATGTCATTTGAGATGTCATCATTGATATCATTTGAGTTGTCATCAGTGATGTCATTTGAGATGTCATCAGTGATGTCATCAGTGATGTCACTGACCATGTCATGAATGATGTAATATGTGACATCATCAGCAGTGGATTGCGGGTGCGCGATATATAGTTAGCGCTTATAGTTAGCTAACTATATATGGAATTTCAATGGTTTTATGCGAGTAAAATAAGGTTTTGTAAATGCTAATTCCTAACTATATATGGCCTATAACCTATGGTTTTTTCATTGAATTTTCAAGGTTTTGTAAATGCAAATTCCTAACTATATATCCACTATAACCTATGGTTTTTTCTGTGAATTTCATTGGTTTTTTAATAGCAAATATGAAAAGCTTTAAAATGTCAAGTACGTGATAGATAAAAACATTTTCGTATTTATGCACGCTGATGTGCTTTGAACGCTGCCCCCCCCCTCCCCTCTTTTGCCTTTGTTAGTACTCTCTCTTTGCAGATACAGAAGGGCAGTTAACGCAGGCCTTTACCCCCGTTGTAATCCGTCGTACCTCCTTGTCTCTCCATTTGATTGATTGTTGTCCAAGCATTTACTGTTTTAGAATTGGTTCTCTTTGGATCATTCTCTATTTACAAACAAGCACAAAGTCGCAATACTCTGTTTAGTCTTTGCAGATAGTGAAAAATCGTGTAAAAAAATAAAAGTAATCGAGCAAAATCAGTAGGCCACTAATTGGATCTCTTTTTGACCTCGCTAAAATAGAAATATTAGGAACAACCCTTCTTGAGAAATACGAAAATAGTGAGATGAACTGAGCTCCACACCATGAGGGCTGCAAGACAGCTCGGCTCCATCACCCATCCCGCACAAAATAATGACAAACCCTATGCAAATATTAAAAATATAGACAACACACCAGCAAAGAAATAGGGTAAAACATTTTATTAAAAAACTATTTACATAACGTTGGTTTATAAGATGATGTCAGTAGTGGACCGATGTGTGAATAGATCGAAAACAGCACAAGGCTCCAAGATCCGGATAGCAAGCTCCTGGATGTTGGGTGCCATAGTTTAGAGTTCTGAATTTCAGCCTTTTTCAATGCCTGTGCTTTGTTGAATCAAAATGGCGGTTTGACACAAAGCTGACTCAAGCGTTGTTACTGATGCTATGCAGACCAAAACTGGTTTTCAGTTTGTACATTTTTCTAGATTTTTCAATCCAAGTTTGGTTGACTTTGTAGAACGATGGCTTCAGATTTTCAACATACGGTGTGGTGGCGCTGACTGGGAGGGGGCGCTTCGCTCCTGCCCCCTCCCCAAGTAAGATTTTCATACGTGAAAGTACGTTAATGGTTTTGGTCCCCGAGATGCTTCGATGTCACTACCATTCTCAAATAGCATAAGTTCTGGATGTTGGGTGCCATAGTTAAGAGTTCTGAGCAGCGCTTGTAACACTGTCTGAAGCTTATTTCCTCCTACTGCAGCTTCACTATTCTCAAAGTAAGTGAGTGTCGTTTGTGGACCTGACTGCATTAGAAAACAATATGATATGTTACCTTCCTAAACAGCTTGACGGAGGCCCCTGAGGGGCGCTGTGATGGCCATAGACTCGGAGAAGACGCTTGGCTCCGACACCCTCCCCAAGTCTTATAGCACTGGTGTAGCCTGAGATCGCCCCCGACATAGGCGGCCGGCTCCCGGGGTCCGGCGGTACTTTTTGCCTTTTGATGACTCTTCAATTCTGGACCTTGTCCCACAATCCGTTTGACCTGAAGACAAGCTGTAGTGAGGCGCCCCTTTATCGTTTTAGTTGCCATTCCGCCCGCTTTTGCTACACTGTGCCTCTTCCGCCATTCAGCTGTTTTCCGCCCGCTCTTGCGACTACAGCGTCTCGCTCACCATGTAGTTGAGATGCGCCCGCTCTAGCGGTGCAGCGATAGGCGGCTGCCACAGGACTCTCAAAATGGCGGCCGGCTCTTCGGTTTTGGGCCTGGTCCACTAAAATGGCCCTGGGACACCTTGGAACTCGGACGCTTGTCTGCTAGGGCTTGGATCCCATTCTCGAAAAGCGTCCCCTCAGCCGTGAAGATTCTACAAAAGTCATGGGGGCCTCCGACTCCCGCAGGCTTCTGGTGGGGAGCGGCTGCCATGATTGCTCGTGGAATGGCCACGACGGAGCTACGAGATGGTAGTGGTCTCATGCTGACGCCAGCTTTAGTCTGAAACATCCAGAAACACTGTAGACTACCAATTCGATCAGTTCCGGTAGCGCCCCAACATGACCCGGAAGAGAAGAACTTGCCCTCCCCTCTTTGACTGATGGTTCTTGTTGCCTGTCCCCTCTGTTGTCATTTAACAGAACTTTTTGGACTACTGAAAGGGGTTGTGTTCTGAACGCTGGTTGGTGGAGACATTTAGACTATATTCTTGACCTACGTTGTCGCGTAATGCGTTTTATGACACGCCGCGTTAGCGCACCCGGAAGTGATCCGAGGCGCGGCGCGCAGCGCGTAACGTAAGCATAACAGGTCATGTGACTTGTTAATAAAACTTTTCATTGGTTCATTTTACTTTTGTTAATTTAATGATGAAAAGCTTGGTCATATGACCTAAAAATTACGCTTTTTATTATTTTCGAACAATATTTTTTTTTCAAACATATGTTATAATATTCCAGGCTAATGTACTTTCCCGGAAAATTTACAACTGTCTGGCAAGTAAAATATATTCCTTTTTCGAGAAAAAGGGCGTTTCTTCCTTCCATGACGGAGCCGTTGAGTAAAAGAGATTCGGCCTGCTGTCTTAGTCGCCGATGCGCCTGATTATCAGATTCTTATCGATCACTTTATGTTGCAGACATGAAAAACACAACTGCCCTTGACCATTTATCTTTACTGCGTTCCTACATATTATACCTTTTATCCGTCATGTAATTGGACTGCTTTATTTCACTTGCCTTTTACTGATTCGAAAACAGTCACTAAAAGTAAAAACTTTACAAATGAAAATACTACTACCGTGTTTTGTTTTAAAAACCTTTATTGTGAAAATGTCAGTATACAAATACGGGCCTATAACCACGTGGGCCGGCCACGGAGCAAACTCAAATCGTATATGATGAGGAGACATTTACACTGTAGAAGAACGTAACGAGCGGGCCATTAGGTGACAAGAACAAAGGTGTCTAACAGTTGCGGAATCGGTGGACGTACATTTTGTAATTAAAATACGACAGGGCCACTTACAATAACATTTTCTAGATATACATTTGCGGGCAAAGAGTTACGAGTCCCATTTATACCGGCGCCATTTTGGGCGAGGCCGGGCAGGTCCAAGATATAGTCAAAATGTCTCCACCAACCATCGGCCAGACCAGAACCCCTTTCGGCCCTTTATGCTACAAGATGGTGTCTTCCATTCAGAAAATATTGGTGGCAGCATTTTGAAAGGAAACAGAAACAGCCGTTCTCCTAGTGAGTTTCACATTGTTACATTTAGGAAGAATGTTGAAGAGTAGTATGTGGAAAATCTGAAGCCATTTTTCTACAAACTCTCAATCAGACTTGGATGGAAAAAAAAACCTGAAGAATGTACAAACTGAAAACCAATTTTTGTCTGTATAGCACCAACAGTAACGCTTGAGTCAGCTTTGTGTCAAGCCGCCATTTTCATTCAATCAATAGCGTCCCCCTGCACACATTCAGGGACCTGGTCGTGTCTTTAGATGAAACGCATTGTAGGAAAAGAAGCAGAAAGGAAAAGGAAAAAAGTTCCGCCGGACCTAGTGAAGCTGCAGCAGGTGCAAATAAGCTTCAGACAGTCTTACAAGCACTGCTCAGAACTCTCAACTGAGGCACTCAACATCCAGGACTTGCCATTCAGATCTTAGCGCCTTGTATTTTTGTTTTGTTCTTGATGGAGGGGAAACAACAAAAAACAGGCATTGAAAACGGCTCAACTGGAGCAAAAAAAAAATTACTTCTTGGGTGCATTAGGGCATTTATGATTTTCGAATGCCGTATTCATCATGTTGATGCTCATGTTGCCATAGGACAGCATAGCACCACAGTGTATACAAGTTAACTTCATATGTTCAGATGAGGCAGGTGGCATATTTAGCATTCACCTTCTTTGATCCAGGAGGGATGGAGAAAAACTGCCAGATGAAACTTGAAACTTGGCCATCCAGATCTCGGCGCGTTCGACTCACTGTACCGCAACAGTGACCGCAACTCAGCTGGACACGCCGTCTTTCGGCGCAGCATTGTAGGATGGCCACACCAGTGCGGCAATTTGCTAGACACCACCTCGGTGCCATCCGGATCTCGGCGCGTTCGAGTCACTGTACCGCAACAGTGACCGCAATTCAGCTGGACACGCCGTCTTTCGGCGCAGCATTGTAGGATGGCCACACCAGTGCGGCAATTTGCTGGACACCACCTCGGTGCCATCCGGATCTCGGTGCGTTCGAGTCACTGTACCGCAACAGTGACCGCAACTCAGCTGGACACGCCGTCTTTCGGCGCAGCATTGTAGGATGGCCACACCAGTGCGGCAATTTGCTGGACACCACCTCGGTGCCATCCGGATCTCGACGCGTTGTGCTGCCTTCGGCCTATTCGCACATCGGTCCGCTACTGACAGTGACCGCAACTCAGCTGGACACGCCGTCTTTCGGCGCAGCATTGTAGGATGCCCACACCAGTGCGGCAATTTGCTGGACACCACATCGGTGCCATCCGCATCTCGACGCGTTGTGCTGCCTTCGGCCTATTCGCACATCGGTCCGCTACTGACAGTGACCGCAACTCAGCTGGACACGCCGTCTTTCGGCGCAGCATTGTAGGATGGCCACACCAGTGCGGCAATTTGCTGGACACCACCTCGGTGCCATCCGGATCTCGACGCGTTGTGCTGCCTTCGGCCTATTCGCACATCGGTCCGCTACTGACGCCGCCTCACGTGCCAACGGATTTTCTACGCTTTTTGTAGCCCTATGCCGCAGAACAGGTCATGTGACTTGTTTATAAAACTTTTCATTGGTTCATTTTACTTTTGGTTTCCTAAAGATGGAAGGCTTGGTCATATGACCTAAAAATAACACTTTTCATTGGTTTAGAACATTTTTTTTCCCAAACGATGAAAGCCCCACCTTGTTTCTGGATCATTCAGACTGAAGCTGGCGTCAGCATGAGAGCACCACCATCTCGTGGCTCCGTCGTGGTCATTCCGCGAGCAATCATGGCAGCCGCTCCCCACCGGAAGCCTGCGGGAGTCGGGGGCCCCCAAGACTTTTATACAATCTTCACGGCTGAGGGGACGCTTTTCGAGAATGGAGCCCAAGCCCTAGCAGGCAAGCGTCCGACTTCCAAGGTGTCCCAGGGCCATTTCAGTGGACCAGGCCCAAAACCGAAGAGCCGTCCGCCATTTTGACAGCCATGTGGCAGCCGCCTATCGCTGCACTGCAAGAGTGGGAGCAACTCCACAACATGGTGAGCGAGACGCTGTGGCCGCAAGAGCGAGCGCAACTCAGCTAGATGGCCGCCACCTGGGGAGGCCCGTTCACGCCGCCTCCCCCCCCCCCCCCCCCGGGCCGCCGCACGCCAATTTTCGGAGCAGCATTGTAGGATACCAAAACCAGTGCGGCAGTTTACTGGACATCACCTGGGTGCCTGTCGTACATGTTGTGTCAGCCATGTGACACTGGACACAGACCGCTACTGACGAGGCCTCCCCCCGCACCACCCGGGACGCCCCACGCTGTTTTTCTGTGCTGCATTGTAGGATCCCTAAACCAGTGCGGCACCCAGGCGACATCACCTGGGTGCCGTCCAGAACTCTGCACGTTGTGCTGCCTTGGGACTATTCGCACAACAGACCGCTACTGACGAGGCCTCCCCCCGCCCCACCCGGGACACCCCACGCCAATTTTCGGAGCAGCATTGTAGGATCCCTAAACCAGTGCGGCACCCAGGCGACATCACCTGGGTGCCGTCCAGAACTCTGCACGTTGTGCTGCCTTGGGACTATTCGCACAAAAGACAGCTTCTAACCATTGTTGCTTTTTGTGTTAATAAATGTTTAAATGTTTTTAGTTTTTGTTCTGTTCATTATCGTTAAAAGTTAATAAAGTTTTATAACCTTACTTTGTTGGAGTGTTATCTATTTTTTTAAAAACGGGTGAATGGGGCCTTGAATCGGGTTATTGTCATGTGTGGGCTTTGGAAGTGTGCTGCTGCAGGATCGGACATTTCAAACTCAAATGCACGTTCTTTTTCTTACCTTTCCGAAGCATGGAGCGCAATAGCAAGCAGAGAAAGGGTGATGCACGTGTTGAACACTACCTGACCTGGCAAGTTGCTGGCAGTGCCCCCCCGCCCGCTCCTGAAAGAGGGCACACACACACCGCCGCCCCGAGTACTTCAGAAATCTTTAAAAGACCATGCGCTTGTTCATGAGGCTTAAATGGTTTATCACCTCTTCTAGAACCCCTACATCGACCCTCTGACGTTTCATGGAAAAATTACCATGTAACACAATACCAAGCCCTATCAGCTGAAACCCCCAAGGAATCGTGGGGCATATTAGCAAGGGGGTTTATCTCCGCTTTTTTGGCTTTAAAAACCATGAAAGCGGAGATAAAATTATTTCCCTATTATCAAGCTGTCGCTAACACCAGTTAGTGACACCTAAAAGGAGATAGCGACCATCTTGGGCCCGGCTTTGCATGTCAGTGATACTTATCACTAATGACATGCAAAGTGGCGTGCCAAGATGTTAGCGACTGGAAACAGTCCCTAACATCGCTACCTTCTATTACCAACTTTTGGAGATATTCGCACTAAGCGCGAATATCTCCAAAAGCTAACACCTGCCCTGAGCAGGTCTTAGCCATGTTATCCAATGGGAGGTGGATAACATGGCTAAGAGCATTAGGTCGATAATACATGAATATCGCTGACTTTTCTGCGATAATAGCAAGGTTTATCTGCGATAAAAATCGCCGATGTGCGGCGATAATTTTTGTCTCTAAACAAGTTATAGACAAAAATTATCGCTAGTTGTTAGTAATATGCCCCCGGGTTTTTGCTTGCAGAAATCGGGAGGCGGGAGACTAGCACTGAAATCAGTACTCACACGCCTGAATCAGGAGAATTGGCATGTCTGAATTCTCTACAGCTGGGGCCATAAACTACATCCGCAGGGGTAGGTGATAGCCTGGGACCAGCCTAGCATCTAAAATGGCTGCCGTGCACGACAAAATTGTGGCATTCGAAAAAAGGCAAGATGGCGCAGCCGCTGGAAGAGATATATCAACATATATCAGCCTCCTCAGCCACCCTCAGGAAACATAGGGGATTAGGATATGTCTCCCGCACCCCCTTATACCTAGTACTTTAATTAACGAAGCACAAAATGGCGAATTCCCGTTTCGCTACCAGTTTGCGGCCCAGTTCGCGGCCCGTGAAGCGCTTCTACCGTGAAAAATCATTTTTTTTTTATTTTCCCCACGGGACCCTTTAATAACCCCAACAACATTCCTAGGGGGTCAAGAGGGGGATACCTTGCCCCCTTTCATTAAATTCCCCCTTAGTTTTTCACCTTTTCTTCTCTCTCGATCCTACCGAGAGACAAGATGGCGGCCGCTCCGGACTGTCACGCAGCAAAAAAAAAAAAAAAGCTCACGCACAGCCGCTGGAAGAGATGTATCAACATATATCAGCCTCCTCACCCACCCTCAGGAAACATAGGGGATTAGGATACGTCTCCCGTACCCACTTATAACTAGTAATTTAATTTACGAAGCACAAAATGGCGAATTCCCGTTTCGCTACCAGTTCGCGGCCGCGCTTCTACCGTGAAAAATCATTTTTTTTTTATTTTCCCCACGGGACCCTTTAATAACCCCAACAACATTCCTAGGAGGTCAAGAGGGGGATACCTTGCCCCCTTTCATTAAATTCCCCCTTCGTTTTCCACCTCTTCTTCTCTCTCGATCCTACCGAGAGACAAGATGGCGTCCGCTCCGGACTGTTTAGAATGTTGACAGACACCGGAGAGCCAATCAGCTTTCTGCGCGCAAAGTTCCGATAAGCGAAAAGTAAGCGGACCGGATCGCTGCCCAGAGCGCTGTTACAGATATATATCTTGGTTTGAACGTTAATTTCTCAAAAACTACTGGAGCACATATATTGAGACCTAGCAAAGGCACATCGGGCTAACAGTCCCTACAATTTTGCCAAGTTTCGTGCAAATCCATTCAGCCGTTCGAGCTAAAAGTGAGTCCAACCGCCCTATGGAAAACTCAATGCAAAAAACGCGTTTTGGGACCCCCCTTTTTTCTCAGCCCCCCCTTGACGAAACCCCACCAAATTTTCAGGAGCTGCTCAGAAACAAAATGTGCCATTTTCCTGAAAATTTCAGCCGATTCCATCCACAAACGCCAAAGTTATTAGACATAGAATTTTCAAAAGTCCCATAGGGAATTTATCCTAACTATATATACCTACTGGCGAACGCCAGTAGGTAATATATATATATATATATATATATATATATATATATATATATATATATATATATTCACAGAAAAAACCATAGGTTATAGTCGATATATAGTTAGGAATTTGCATTTACAAAACCTTGAAAATTCAATGAAAAAACCATTGGTTTTAGGCCATATATAGTTAGGGACACCCCCGCGCCGCACGGCCACCAGCTGCTGCGTGTGCCCCTGCCTGCCCTCTGCCTCGCTGCTGCCTCGGTCACCGGCTGCCGCCGCTGCGAGTGTTTTTCCCTGTTTTGACTGTTTTTTGTGCTTGCTTTTTTAAACTGTGTGTAACTCTCTTTTTTCCCCGCTTTTGACGTTATTTTGTGCCTGTTTAGCATTTCTTTCCGTGTTTGCTCTCCTTCCTTGTTGTCCGCCTACCGCGTCGCCCCCCGCCCTCCCTTCCCGCCACCGCCGCTTGTCCCCGCCCCTTTTGTCTTCTGTAACCCTCCCCGCTCCCGCCTCCCAGCTGCCCCGCCCACCCGCGCACTTGGCCTTAAATGGCGACCGTGCGACGCAGGTGAGTGTGACCCACTTGTGGGACACCCCCGCGCCGCACGGCCACCAGCTGCTGCGTGTGCCCCTGCCTGCCCTCTGCCTCGCTGCTGCCTCGGTCACCGGCTGCCGCCGCTGCGAGTGTTTTTCCCTGTTTTGACTGTTTTTTGTGCTTGCTTTTTTAAACTGTGTGTAACTCTCTTTTTTCCCCGCTTTTGACGTTATTTTGTGCCTGTTTACCATTTCTTTCCGTGTTTGCTCTCCTTCCTTGTTGTCCGCCTACCGCGTCGCCCCCCGCCCTCCCTTCCCGCCACCGCCGCTTGTCCCCGCCCCTTTTGTCTTCTGTAACCCTCCCCGCTCCCGCCTCCCAGCTGCCCCGCCCACCCGCGCACTTGGCCTTAAATGGCGACCGTGCGACGCAGGTGAGTGTGACCCACTTGTGGGACACCCCCGCGCCGCACGGCCACCAGCTGCTGCGTGTGCCCCTGCCTGCCCTCTGCCTCGCTGCTGCCTCGGTCACCGGCTGCCGCCGCTGCGAGTGTTTTTCCCTGTTTTGACTGTTTTTTGTGCTTGCTTTTTTAAACTGTGTGTAACTCTCTTTTTTCCCCGCTTTTGACGTTATTTTGTGCCTGTTTAGCATTTCTTTCCGTGTTTGCTCTCCTTCCTTGTTGTCCGCCTACCGCGTCGCCCCCCGCCCTCCCTTCCCGCCACCGCCGCTTGTCCCCGCCCCTTTTGTCTTCTGTAACCCTCCCCGCTCCCGCCTCCCAGCTGCCCCGCCCACCCGCGCACTTCGCCTTAAATGGCGACCGTGCGAACGCGCAGCGGTCACGCGCAGCGGGTGCGCCGATTGTGCGCCGAAGGCGCGCCAAAGGTAAGCCCGTCTGCGCCCGTCCGCGACCGGATCGCGACCAGCGCCAGGACCCCTGGCCCCCGAAGAGCCCGACCGACCCGCCTGACGTACTCCGCCGCCACCCTCACCGCACTCAACACCGGCCGACTCCCAGAATGCCACCAAGCCACTCCAAGACGCACCCACGGCCCGTTCAGCTGCCACGCCTGCAAGTTCTCCTGCATCCGGACCAGCCCCGCACCAGCACCCGCCAAGGCGAACTCCAGCAGCACCCACCTCAAGTGCATCCTGCTCAACACCCGCTCCGTCCACAGACACGCCATCGAACTCTGGAACCTTCTAGATGCCACAGCCCCTGACGTTGCCTTCCTCACGGAGACCTGGATGAACGCCTCTTCAGCTCCCGACATCGCCATCGCCATCCCAGAGGGCTACAAGATCGTCCGGAGGGACCGAAACGCCAACCAGATGGGAGGAGGCATCGCCATCATCCACAGGAACACCATCCGTCTCACGACCAGCACCGACAACACCCTGACCAGCGCCGAACACCTGCATTTCCAGATCCACACCAACCCGAACACCACCCTCAGAGGCACCCTGATCTACCGACCCCCTGGACCACGCACGCAATTCAGCGAGGACATCGCCGACTTCATCAGCCCGCATGCCCTCCCCTCCGCTGACTACATCCTCCTGGGAGACCTCAACTTCCATCTGGAGAACAACAACGACCACAACACCAGCACCCTGCTCGCCAACCTCGCCAACCTGGGACTCAAGCAACTGGTGTCCACCCCCACCCACCTCGCCGGACACACACTCGACGCCGTCTTCTCATCCAGCACAGACATCGACTTCAGCCACGCCACAGAGCTTCAATGGACGGACCACAGCTGCGTCCACTTCACCTTTAAGAGAACGACGACCCACCAACACCAGCAACACACCGCCCGCAGAAGCTGGAACAAGATCACAGCAGACCAGCTCGCCACCTCCCTGAGCCAACACCCTCCTGCCAGCTCAGCGAACCCCAGCCAGGCCGCCGATAACATCACGAAGTGGATCAGCAACTGCGCGGACGAACTCGCCCCGCTGAGGACCCCGCCTAGCAGACCCGGCAGCAAGAAGGCCCCATGGTTCACCGACGAACTCAAGAGCTCCAAGAAGAACTGCCGAGCCCTCGAGAAAGTCTGGAAAAGGGAACCGACACCGGACAACAGGACCTCCTACAAACTTGCCACCCGGAAACACCACCAGCTGATCCGCGCCGCCAAGAGAACAGCATTCAAGGACCGGTTGGACAACAACGCACACAACAGCAAGGAACTCTTCAACATCGTGAAAGAGCTTTCCAACCCCAGCGCAGGAAACAACGACATCACCCCATCGCAAGACCTCTGCAACTCCCTCGCCTCATACTTCCACAACAAGATCACGGACATACACAGCAGTTTCAACAACCAACCAACGCACACCACGACCGACCAGCCACCCCCCCCCACCACCACCCTCCACGCCTGGACCCCGATCAGCACCGAAGACACCATCCGCACGATGAACTCCATCCACTCCGGATCACCAACCGACCCCTGCCCTCACCACGTCTTCAACAAGGCCGACGCTGTCATCGCACCCCACCTGCGAGACATCATCAACACATCCTTCGACACCGCCATCTTCCCCGAAAGCTGGAAACACGCCGAACTCAGCGCTCTACTCAAGAAACCAACAGCGGACCCCACCGACCTCAAGAATTACCGCCCCATCTCGCTTCTCCCGTTTCCAGCCAAAGTCATCGAGAAGACCGTCAACAAGCAGATGGCCGCCTTCCTCGAGACGAACGGATCCCTCGACCCCTCACAGTCCGGCTTCCGAGCCAAACACAGCACCGAGACCGCCCTCATCGCCGCCACCGATGACATCCGAGCCCTGATGGACAATGGAGAAACAGCGGCCCTCATCCTCCTAGACCTCTCCGCGGCATTCGACACGGTCTGCCACCGCACCCTAATACAGCGCCTCAGCAACATCGGAATCCAGGACAAGGCGCTGGAATGGATCATCTCCTTCCTCGACGGAAGAACACAGCGAGTCCGCCTACCACCGTACAAGTCAGAGGCCTCCGAAGTCATCTGCGGCGTCCCCCAAGGATCATCCCTGAGCCCCACCCTCTTCAACGTCTACATGAGCCCCCTCGCGGCCATCGTACGCAAACACCACCTCAGCATCATCTCCTACGCCGACGACACCCAGCTGATCCTCTCCCTGACCAACGACCCCGCCGCCGCCAGAGCCAACCTGCACGAAGGGATGAGAGAGGTAGCCGAGTGGATGACGACCAGCCGCCTGAAACTGAACTCGGACAAGACGGAGGTCCTCATCCTGGGCTCCTCACCCTCCGCCTGGGACGACTCCTGGTGGCCTCCCGCCCTGGGCACCGCACCCAAACCGACAGACCATGCACGAAACATGGGCTTCATCCTGGACTCCTCCCTCTCCATGACCAGGCAAGTCAACAGCGTCTCCTCGGCGTGCTTCAACATCCTACGCATGCTACGGAAGATCTTCTGGTGGATCCCCACAGAGACCAGGAAGACCGTCACCCAGGCCCTCGTCACCAGCCGACTGGACTACGGCAACGCCCTCTACGCCGGGACCACCGCCAAGCTCCAGAAGAGACTCCAGCGGATCCAAAACGCCTCAGCCAGACTCATCCTCGACATCCCACGATCCAGCCACATCTCCGGACATCTGAGAGACCTTCACTGGCTCCCCATCAACAAGAGAATCACCTTCCGCCTCCTCACCCACGCACACAAAGCCCTACACGACCAAGGCCCGAGCTACCTCAACAGCCGAGTCAACTTCTACGCTCCCAAACGCCACCTCCGATCAGCCAACCACGCCCTCGCCGCCGTCCCCCGCATCCGAAGAGCGACTACAGGAGGAAGGTCCTTCTCCTACCTGGCCGCCAAGACCTGGAACTCCCTCCCGTCCGACCTGCGCCTGACCCAAGACCACCTCTCCTTCAGGAAGAAGCTGAAGACCTGGCTGTTCGAGCAGTAGCGGCACCCCCCCCCCAAGCGCCTTGAGACCCTACGGGTATGTAGCGCGCTTTACAAGTGTCACTGATTGATTGATTGATTGATTGAGGGATTTGCATTTACAAAACCTTATTTTACTCGCATAAAACCATTGAAATTCCATATATAGTTAGATGCGCTAACTATATATCGCGCACCCGCAATCCACTGCTGATGATGTCACATATTACATCATTCATGACATGGTCAGTGACATCACTGATGACATCACTGATGACAACTCAAATGACATCACTGATGACAACATCCAGTGAATGTATGTTTCTGTAAAGTTAAAATATGTCTTACATATTGAAGAATGAGTGGATGTATAAATGTCTGGATGAAGGATTTAGTAGGTGCATAACTGATTGTATGATGGAGTGATTAAATGTGTCTCACTGAGTGCATGGGTTAATGATTAAACTGTATTAATTTGTGCATCATTATATCTGTTGTTCTGTAAACTGCTGCATGTGTTGATCAGTAGCTATATGAGTAACTATATGGGTTATTGATTGGTTGCCCAAGTATTTGTATGGGAGACTGAGTATGTGTGTGAGTGGCTGGGAGGTGTGTGACTCTGTGCATAGATGCGTGAACAGCTGATTCACTAGATGTATGGGTTCAAAACTGCATGTGGAAACAGCTGTATGGGTGGTTGACTGTGTGCATGAGTGTATTGGTGAGTGATTGGATATCTCAATGCTACATGTCAAAGTAAGTACATACGTAAAACACAGTCATGTGAGAGTTAACATATATAAATAACTGTGCATTAGAGCCAGTGAATGTGTGAGTGGCTGTATGGATCATTGTGAACTTTTATTAGGGATTATATAAGAGAGTAAATATGTGTTACAATATGTTTCAATAAGTAAGGTGTGTATAACTGTATAGTTGAGAAATTGGAGGTGTGATTGATTCTTTGCATGACTGTCTAGGTGTATGAGTAACTCCATGGATGAGTGACAATCTGTGAGTGTCTGTTTTCACTGAGTGTATCTAAGGATATATCAGAGTCTGTAGAGGTTCATCATATTAACACAAGAATGATGTCATCTGTGATGTTGTCAGTGATGTCATTTGAGTTATCATCAGTGATGTCATCAGTGATGTCATCTGAGATGTCATCAGTGATGTCATTTGAGTTGTCATCAGTGATGTCATCAGTGATGTCACTGACCATGTCATGAATGATGTAATATGTGACATCATCAGCAGTGGATTGCGGGTGCGCGATATATAGTTAGCGCATCTAACTATATATGGAATTTCAATGGTTTTATGCGAGTAAAATAAGGTTTTGTAAATGCAAATCCCTAACTATATATGGCCTAAAACCAATGGTTTTTTCATTGAATTTTCAAGGTTTTGTAAATGCAAATTCCTAACTATATATCGACTATAACCTATGGTTTTTTCTGTGAATTTCAATGGTTTTTTAATAGCAAATATCAAAAGCTGTCAAATGTCAAGTACGTGATAGGTAAAAACGTTTTCGTGTTTATGCACGCTGATGTGCTTTGAACGCTGCCCCCCCCCTCCCCTCTTTTCTCTTAGTAGTACTCTCTCTTTGCAGATAGTGAACTGTAGTTAACGCAGACCTTTACCCCCGTTGTAATCCGTCGTACCAGCTTGTCTCTCCATTTGATTGATTGTTATCCAAGCATTTACTGTTTTAGAATTGGTTCTCTTTGGATCATTCTCTATTTACAAACAAGCACAAAGTCGCAATACTCTGTTTAGTCTTTGCAGATAGTGAAAAATCGTGTAAAAAAATAAAAGTAATCGAGCAAAATCAGTAGACCACTAATTTGATCTCTTTTTGACCTCGGTAAAATACAAACATTAGGAACAACCCTTCATGAGATATACGAAAATAGTGAAATGAACTGAGCTCCACACCATGAGGGCTGCAAGACAGCTCGACTCCGCCACCCACCCCGCCCAAAATAACGACAAACCCTATGCAAATATTATAAATATAGACAACACACCAGCAAAGAAACAGGGTAAAACATTTTATTAAATAACTATTTACATAACTATTTTATACTTTTTATTGCCCGATCCGGCTAGCTCAATCGATCGAGCATGAAACTCATGCACTGATAGCAAGCGTTGAGAGTTTGTAGAACGATGGCTTCAGATTTTCCACATACGGTGTAGTGGCGCGAACTGGGATGGGGCGTTTGGATCCTGCCCCTTCCCCAAATAAGATTTTCATACGTGAATGTTCGTTCATGCTTTTTGTCCCTGAGTTGCTTCGATGTCACTGCCTTACACAAATGGCATAAGTCCTGGATGTTGAGTGCCATACTTCAGAGTTCTAAGCAGCGCTTGTAACACTGTTTAAACCTTATTTGCACCTGCTGCAGCTTCACTATTCAAAGTAAGTGGGGTCCGTTTGTGGACCTGACTGCATTGGAAAACAATGTGATACGGTGCCTCCCTAAACCGCTTGACGGAGGCCCCCGAGGGGCGGTGAGATGGCGCGGACTGAGAGGGGGCGCTTGGCTCCTGCCCCCTCCCCAAGTCGTGTTGCCCTGGTGTGGCCTGAGATCGCCCCCGGCATAGGCGGCCGGCTCCCGGGGTCCGGCGGAATTTTTTCCCTTTTGATGACTCTTCCATTCTGGACCTTGTCCCACAATCCGTTTGACCTGAAGACACGCTGTCGTGGGGCGCCCCTTTACCGTTTTAGTTGCCATTCCGCCCGCTTTTGGTACTCTGTGCCTCTTCCGCCATTCAGCTGTTTACCGCCCGCTCTTGCGACTACAGCGTCTCGCTCACCATGTAGTTGAGTTGCTCCCGCTCTTAAGATTTAACCGAACTTTTTGGACTGCTGAAAGCGGTTGTATTCCGACCGCTGGTTGGTGGAGACATTTTGACTATATTCTGGACCTGCATTGTCGCGTAATGCGTCATATGACGCGCCGCGTTAGCGCACCCGGAAGTGCTCCGGTGCGCAAGGCGCAGCTTCCCGGAAACGATCCAGAGCGCGCCGCGCAGCGCGTAACGTAAGCATAACAGGCCATGTGACTTGTTAATAAAACTTTTCATTGGTTCATTTTACTTTTGTTTTCCTAATGATGTAAGACTAGGTCATGTGACCTAAAAATAACACTTTTCATTGGATTAAAAAAAAAATTTTCCCAAACGATGAAAGCCCCACCTTGTTTCTGGATGTTTCAGACTGAAGCTGGCGTCACCATGAGAGTACCACCATCTCGTAGCTCCGTCGTGGCCATTCCGCAAGCAATCATGGCAGCCGCTCCCCACCGGAAGCCTGCGGGAGTCGACGGCCCCCAAGACTTTTGTACAATCTTCAAGGCTGAGGGGACGCTTTCGAGAATGGAACCAAAGCCCTGGCAGACAAGCGTCCGAGTTCCAAGGTGTCCCAGGGCCATTTTACTGGACCAGGCCCAAATCCGAAGAGCCGGCCGCCATTTTAAGAGTCCTGTGGCAGCCGCCTATCGTTGCACCGCAAGAGTGGGAGCAACTCAACTACATGGTGAGCGAGACGCTGTAGCCGTAAGAGCGGGCGGTAAACAGCTGAATGGCGGAAAAGGCACAGTGTAGCAAAAGCGGGCGGAATGGCGACTGAAACGATAAAGGGGCGCCCCACTACAGCAGACGAGCCTCCGCCATGTGCTTCAAAACTGCATACGTATCTCGTGATATCAAGGTTGGGCAACCAGTACACAACAAGCAGTTACGAGTCCCATTTACACCGGCGCCATTTTGGGCGCGGCCGGGCAGGTCCAGGATCTAGTCAAACATAACAAATGAGGCTGACGTCTCTGAAGCAGTTGACGAACAGCAGGACATAGCAAATAAACATGAAGTCTCTAAAGCTGTTAACTCACTGCAGGAAAAAACAAGTGAACCTGAAACCTCTGGAATAATTGTCGCTCAAAAGAACAACACACAAAACTCTGTAGAGCCTGAAGAAAGAAAAACAGAAGGACACTGTAGTTTCAGACACACTTAACACTAATGACTAAACAAAGATATCGTCTGTTTATGAATCAGTTATCATGTTCACAGAATTGACAAAGAAGTGTGCAGACACCAATGCTATTAAGAAACACAAGGAAATCCCTAACGCATCAGCATTCTCGGAAGAGGTTGACACAGATAACATCTTAAGGAACAAAGAAAGACAAAAAAAGGATGAGGAAGTTATCACTTTAGTTTTTTCATCAGCTAGCGACAGCAAGAAACATATTGTAATGGAGATTAGAGAGGCTACGGATGGATTATCAAAATTATCAAAAGAAATGGCTACTCCCCCCTTTAGCAGATTAGCTAAATGTTTGCGTAATTTAGGCATAAAAGTTATATTATTGTTGTTGTTGTTGTTATCGTTATAGTTCTGGTTAATTTAAAAAAATGTTTAAATATATTTACAGTTTTTGTTGCGTTCGTTATATTTAAAAGTTAATAAAGTTATATTATTGTTGTTGTTATCGTTATAGTTTCCGGAGAAGTATAATTCACCAATAGTTTTCTTTGTAGATGTTTTTCCATTAACAATCCCAGTTCCATCACCCGCCCAGGATATCACCACTGTTCCCCATGTCTAAAACCTTAGGATGTTCAATAACTGAAACAGCTAATATGGGTTTACTTACAGGGGACATCTTTTGTTCTGTTTTGTAAAGTAAAACTATTGTGAACGCAAGTATTATACATAGCAAGTGTTTAATATAGCATTTGTCAGTCATTGGTTAAGCAGCTAGGACCTGTTCACTCTTGACACCCCAGGTGCTGTGTATGTTGCACTATAGTGCTGCATCGAGAAAACGGACAACCCTATTGATGTTGATTTTTCATTATTGATTATTGTAAAGAAATGGCGACTCCCCCCTTTAGCAGATTAGCTAAATGTTTGCGTAATTTAGGCATAAAAGTTATATTATTGTTGTTGTTGTTGTTATCGTTATAGCTCTGGTTAATTTCAAAAAATATTTAAATATATTTACAGTTTTTGTTGCGTTCGTTATATTTCAAAGTTAATAAAGTTTTAAAATCCAACTTTGTTGGAGTGCTATATATTTTTAAAAAATCGGGTGAATGGGGCCTTGAATCAGGTTATTGTCATGTGTGGGCTTTGCAAGTGTACTGCTACAGGATCGGACATTTCAAACTCAAATGCACGTTCTTTTTCTTACCTTTCCGAAGCATGGAGCGCAATAGCAGGCAGAGAAAGGGTGATGCACGTGTTGAACACTACCTGACCTGGCAAGTTGCTGGCAGTGCCCCCCCGCCCGCTCCTGAAAGAGGGCACACACACACCGCCGCCCCGAGTACTTCACAAATCTTTAAAAGACCATGCGCTTGTTCATGAGGCTTAAATGGTTTATCACCCCTTCTAGAACCCCTGCATCGACCCTCTGACGTTTCCTGGAAGAATTAGCACGTAACACAATACCAAGCCCTGTCAGCTGAAACCCCCGAGGAATCGTGGGGCATATTATCAAGGGGGTTTATTTCCGCTTTTTTGGCTTTAAAAGCCAAAAAAAAAGAGATAACATTATCTCCCTATTACCAAGCTGTCGCTAACACCAGTTAGTGACAGCTAAAAGGAGATAGCGACCATCTTGGGCCCCGCTTTGCATGTCAGTGATATTTATCACTAATGACATGCAAAGTGGGCGTGCCAAGATGTTAGCGACTGGAAACAGTCCCTAACCATCGCTATCTCCTATTACCAACTTTTGGAGATATTCGCGCTTAGCGCGAATATCTCCAAAAGCTAACACCTGCCCTGAGCAGTTTTTAGCCATGTTATCCAATGGGAGGTGGATAACATGGCTAAAAGCATTTGCTGGATAATGCATGAATATCGCTGACTTTTCAGCGATATTCATGCATTGCGGCCGTTTTTTATCGCATTTGCGATAAACCTTGCTAATAGCAAGGTTTATCTGCGATAAAATTCGCCGATGTGCGGCGATAATTTTTGTCTCTAAACAAGTTAGAAACAAAAATTATCGCTAGATGTTGGTAATATGCCCCCGGGTTTTTCCTTGCAGGAATCGGGAAGCGGAAGACTAGCACTGAAATCAGTAGTCTCACGCCTGAATCGGGAGGATTGGTATATCTGGATTCTCTACAGCTGGGGCCATAAACTACATCCGCAGGGCTAGGTGATAGCCTGGGTCCGGCCTGGACAATCGGACACAGAGGAAGAGGAGTGTCAGAGGGTGCGGTAGTGAATAGGGTGAAAGGGAGGTGTCGGGCGGGCACAGGGTGTGATTCTCAGAGAAGAGCAGCGCAGATGGGGGGAAGTATATGGCCCATGCATGAGAGAGAGAGCGGGGGTGACCAGTGCGTGGGGGAGATGCTTGCGAGGGTGGGGAGCCGTGCTGAGAATCGACGGCGTGCAGAGAGTGGGCCTGGTCAAGGCATCTAAAATGGCTGCCGTGCACGACAAAATTGTGGCATTGGACAAAAAGGCAAGATGGCGCAGACAATGTTTATCAATAAGGATTCATTTATAACAAAATATTTACTCGCAGTGACAAAATGGTGGTCAACACTTCCTGATTTCCATCGAATCGAACGTTAACAAACGTCACGCAGCAAAAAAAAAAAAAAAAGCTCACGCACAGAGCAGTTTTTAGCCATGTTATCCAATGGAAGGTGGATAACATGGCTAAGAGCATTTGCTGGATAATGCATGAATATCGCTGACTTTTCAGCGATATTCATGCATTGCGGCCGTTTTTTATCGCATTTGCGATAAACCTTGCTAATAGCAAGGTTTATCTGCGATAAAATTCGCCGATGTGCGGCGATAATTTTTGTCTCTAAACAAGTTAGAGACAAAAATTATCGCTAGTTGTTGGTAATATGCCCCCGGATTTTTCCTTGCAGGAATCGGGAGGCGGAAGACTAGCACTGAAATCAGTAGTCTCACGCCTGAATCGGGAGGGTTGGCATGTCTGGATTCTCTACAGCTGGGGCCATAAACTACATCCGCAGGGCTAGGTGATAGCCTGGGACCGGCCTGGCATCTAAAATGGCTGCCGTGCACGACAAAATTGTGGCATTGGAAAAAAGGCAAGATGGCGCAGACAATGTTTATCAATAAGGATTCATTTATAACAAAATATTTTATCGCACTGACAAATTGGTGGTCAACACTTCCTGATTTCCTTCGAATCGAACGTTAACAGACGTCACGCACCAAAAAAAAATAAAAGATCACGCACAGCCGTTGGAAGAGATGTATCAACATATATGAGCCTCCTCAGCCACCCTCAGGAAACATAGGGGATTAGGATACATCTCCCGCACCCCCTTATACCTAGTAATTTAATTGAAACAAAGCACAAAATGGCGAATTCCCGATTCGCTACCAGTTTGCGGCCCAGTTCGCGGCCCGTGAAGCGCTTCTACCGTGAAAAATCATTTTTTTTTATTTTCCCCACGGGACCCTTTAATAACCCCAACAACATTCCTAGGGGGTCAAGAGGGGTATACCTTGCCCCCTTTCATTAAATTCCCCCTTCCTTTTTCACCTCTTCTTCTCTCTCGATCCTACCGAGAGATAAGATGGCGGCCGCTCCGGACTGTTTAGAATGTTGACAGACACCGGAGAGCCAATCAGCTTTCTGCGCGCAAAGTTCCGTTTCGGGAAAAGTAAGCGGACCGGAGCGCAGCCCGGAGCGCTGTTACAGATATATATCTTGTTTTGAACGTTAATTTCTCAAAAACTACTGGAGCACATATATTGAGACCTAGCAAAGGCACATCGGGCTAACAGTCCCTACAATTTTGCCAAGTTTCGTGCAAATCCATTCAGCCGTTCGAGCTAAAAGTGAGTCCAACCGCCCTATGGAAATTAACATGGGAAAAACGCGTTTTGGGACCCCCCTTTTTTCTCGGCCCCCCCTCGACAAAACCCCCCCAAATTTTCAAGGGCTGCTCAGAAACAAAATGTGCCATTTTCCTGAAAATTTCAGCCGATTCCGTCCACAAACGCCAAAGTTATTAGACATAGAATTTTCAAAAATCCCATAGGGAATAAATCCTAACTATATATACCTACTGGCGATAGCCAGTAGGTAATATATATATATATATATATATATATATATATATATATATATATATATATATATATATATATATATATATATATATATATATATATATATATATATATATATATATGTCCACACACCTCCTTTGTTAAAAATAGCAGAGGCCACATGAGGGGAAAACCACTGGGAGCACTTTATTCGTTTTTCATGGCGAATGCATTTCGCCATATTCCATGCCTTCATCAATGCCCAAGTATCCAGGGATAACGACAGCAAGCTAATGATGAGTACTGCCTCCTGTATGTTGAAATAGCTCCACCGCTCCGCCCCCTGTTAATTGCTGGCTCACCTGTTTAGATTCATAGTAGTGGAGGTGAACTACACGGCCCAGAATGCAATGTTATAGTTCCAGGTAGGTGGTGCAGGGGGGTGAAGTACATACCAAGTGGTGATGCGAGAGTACAGGAGACGTCGCTTGAGGTTGAAATCAATCTTCCTGCTTGTGAATCCCAAACAAAGTTGCTCCTTGTGTCCCCTCACTGCGTCAGCCCCAGAGACCAGGAATCCTTTTAGCGGGGGCTAACGTGACAGTGCACACTGCTCAATATGAGGTTAATAACCTCACAACCCCTGTATCTCCTCCTGGTGTGCGGGGCAGGCTACAGACTTTCCAACATCTTGGAAAAAAGAACTGCCACGGCTGCAGCAGAGCCAGTTTCAGTCCGTGCTCAAAACGAAGCAGAGGCCTCCAAAACACGTCGCTGGCTGACGCGGTAAAATGTCAACACACCTCCTTTGTGAAAAAGAGCAGAGGTCACACGAGGGGAAAACCACTGGGAGCACTTTATTAGTTTTTCATGGCGAATGCATTTCGGCATATTCCATGCCTTCATCATCGCCCAAGTGTCCAGGGATAACGAAAGCTAATGATGAGTACTGCCTCCTGTATGTTGAAATAGCTCCACCGCTACGCCCCCTGTTAATTGCTGGCTCACTTGTGTAGATTCACGGTAGTGGAGGTGAAATACATGGCCCAGAATGCAATTTTATAGTTCCAGGTAGGTGGTGCAGGGGGGTGAAGTACATACCAAGTGGTGATGCGAGAGTACAGGAGACGTTGCTTGCTGTTGAAATCAATCTTCCTGCCTGTGAATCCCAAACAAAGTTGCTCCTTGGGTCCCCTCACCGTATCAGCCCCAGATACCAGGAATCCTTTTAGCGGGGACTAACGTGACAGTGCACACTGCCCAATATGAGGTGATTAACCTCACAACATGAGGTGATTAACCTCACAACCGCCGTATCTCCTCCCGTGTGCGGGGAGGGCTACAGACTTTCCAACACCTTGGAAAAAAAGAACTGCCACGGCTGCAGCAGAGCCAGTTTCAGTTTGTGCCCAAAACGAAGCGGGGGCCTCCAAAACGCGTCGCTGGCTGACGCGGTAAAATGTCCACACACCTTCTTTGTGAAAAAGAGCAGAGGCCACACAAGGGGAAAACCACTGGGAGCACTTTATTCGTTTTTCATGGCGAATGCATTTCGGCATATTCCATGCCTTCATCAGCGCCCAAGTGTCCAGGGATAACGTCAGCAAGCTAATGATGAGAACTGCCTCCTGTATGTTGAAATAGCTCCACCGCTCCGCCCCCTGTTGATTGCTGGCTTCCCTGTGTAGATTCACGGTAGTGGAGGTGAACTACACGGACCAGAAGGCAATGTTATAGTTCCAGGGGGGTGAAGTACATACCAAGTGGTGATGCGGGAGTACAGGAGACGTTGCTTACCGTTGAAAACAATCTTCCTGCTTGTGAATCCCAAACAAAGTTGCTCCTTGGGTCCCCTCACAGCTTCAGCCCCAGAGACCAGGAATCCTTTTAGCGGGGGCTAACGTGACAGTGCACACTGCCCAATATGAGGTTAATAACCTCACAACTGCCGTATCTCCTCCCGGTGTGCGGGGCGGGCTGCAGACTTTCCAACACCTTGGAAAAAAAGAAGTGCCTTTCTATTTTGCTGATTTGCCTGCATTTATTTTCAAATTTCAGTTTGTTGTTCCCAACAGCAGTTCGTTACTCCCTGGTCAGTCTCCTTTTTGAAGGCTGATGGGGATCCAATACGGAAGCCAGTCTTCAGCTGCACCACATTGCCCCATATCGTCTTCACAAGCATCAAAAGAGGTTCGAGGCGGGTAATGATGGCGTTCATGTGGTGGTGCGTCGCTCTTCAGTGGGACCAAACCGATGCAATGTTTACATATTCCTCCGCAACGGAAAGAAGGTGAGCCGCACTCGTAACGTTGCTTGTTAATTAATATTTAATTTTTTTATTCCTGCAGCAGCATGGAAATCTTGACGCGTTTCGTTCTACATAGAACTTTCTGAAAGGTAGCCAACACCATACACACTGCCGCTGTGCACAATATATACATATATATATATATATATATATATTTATATGTATATATATATATATATATATATATCCGGCAGGACCGTGGGGGCATTGGGGCTCTGCCAGCGGTTCTCAATGAAAAGGCCAGGCCCCAGGGGATGGGATCCTCGGGCCATTAGTGTACAAGGGAAGGTGGACCATGCGGCCCCCTTCCTAATGATTAATAAAAACATCCAAGAATTGGGCATGCTCCAGCGGATGGGGCTCATCAGGGGGAATATAAATTAATGAAAGAGGACCGTTTTCTTTCGAAAAGTTTGGAGCGGCAATCCTAAAATGGTGCTCAGCACTGCCCCCTAGTGTGAACGCCCTGGGGGCATGGCTCTCAGCGCGACCCCCTAATGTGAATGCGCTGGGTGTGCGCCTCTCAGCGTGGCCCCTTAGTGTAAACACGCTGGGTGCGCGGCTCTCAGCGTGGCACCAGAGTATTTGTGGTACACTAGGTTAGAGACACCGGAAGAACTCAGCGTGTGTACAACCAGCGATGATGCATGGTCCGGGAGAGCCGCACTGGCAGCAATGTCTGTTGCCTACTGGAATGCGTCATCTGCAATCACGACTCAATCTGAATTGTGAGCCCTGCTACCTGCAGTGTAGGCCAGAGGCAGCAGTCGGCAAGGTTCCACAGCCATGTGGCATGAAGTTGAGCTGCACAGTTAGTGGCACTAGAAGCATTCAGCATGTGAGCAGCCTGCAATGATGCGTGGTTCGGGCGGGCTGCACTAATAATCTGCAATCGCGGCTCGATCTGAATTATGAGCCCTGCTGTCTGCAGTGTACATCGAAGGCAGTAGTCTGTACAGACATAACTCTGCGGTGCTGTGTTGCTGCGTTAGCAGGGGGCCTGTGTCGAGGAGGCCAGTGGTTATGGCAGCGGCCTCATGGCAGGGTGAGGGCTATCGCTCTGGCAGACGCGTTGGCCTTCCCAGAAGTGAACCACACCCTGAGCCCCGGCCTATTTATTCACACTTCTACGCTGGAGTGGGGTACGTTGGACCAATCCACTCGGTCTCCGCTTCCGCTCACAGGGGGGGATGACACAGCTACATGACCGAGTTCCTCCCCATTACCTGAGGCAACATGGTTGTGTCCACTACACTACAAGCACCAGCAGTATATGTACACATGGAGAGGGCTGTGCTTTGCATAATGAGGTCTGTCCAGCACATCACCGCTACACTTGGCATTGTGTGCAATGTTATTGATGGGTGACTTGCCTTCTTCAAACATACTTGGCTCCCAACTCTCCCAACATTCAGCTATTGTGTGGCTGAGGGGACATTCTGTTTTGGGACGGTCTGCTGTCCTGTTCTGAGCTGCCTCAGTGGTAGTAGTGGGGGTTCTGGGGGGTAGGTCTTTGGCCTGGTGGTGGTGGGTGCTGTGGCCTTTTTGGGTATCTAAGCTGCATAAGCATTAGCTCTATGACATGTGTTGGTCTTCAGATGTGGCTCTGGGCTAGGCTCCCTTTCATACTGTAGATATTCATCCTGCTTTACAGCAGTAAAAGGCAGATTTTAAATACTGACTGGTAACGCGGCTTATCCCCTGTTTTTGGATTGCAGCGCAGATTTGGCTGGTCGTTGAAAATATCTGGAAGTGGTGTGTTCGTGTGTGGTGTGTGTTTTTTTGCACGGGAACGCCTACTCTGCATATCATTAGCGTTAGTTGTCGCTCTCATTCGTGGTGATGATTTTTGCTTAAGCTATCACTGGAAAACTGGCAATATCGGCAGTTTTCACCAGATTGAGAATGGGATGATAATTCTTTTGCCACTTTTGCTGCGCTAAAGTGCCGATAAATCAGCTATAAGTCCTTGGGAATAAGCCCCATCATTTAAAAAATAAAAATTATCCAGATTCGTGCACCCAGCCATTTAAAAAAAATAGTAATACTTTTTGGGTCCTGGGGGTTTTTGTGGTATCCCCTGAGCAGGTCTAGGGGGCCAGGGTGTTTGTACACAGCCCACTTTTCTTGTTTTTTCATCTTTTTCTTGTGATTCACATGTAGCTACAACAAAGTCCTAATAAACTCAAGGGCTCGTTTTAGAGTCACCCTATAACCCAACAGTTATCGGCACTTTAGTGCAGCAAAAGTGGCGAATTAATTATCGTCCCATTCTCAAGATGGTGCACACTGCCACATTGCCCACAGGCTGACGGTACAAACACAGCGGACAATCAACATCCTTCCGCAGACAAAGTTGCCTGCTGTGCTGCACCTGTTGGCCTCTGATACCTTCCAACTAACAACTGCAAGAGTCAGAGGAGTCTCATAGCCAGCCCTATTAAACTTCCTCACTCGTCTTGGATGCATGTCCACAAAAGCAACGTAGGGCGCCTGTATACGGACCACCAGCTCTTCCCAATTCGTAGTATTCCTCCACAACGAACCCCAACTCCAGCCGTTGCTTGATGCCTCTGTGCTCCAGATCCAAGATTGTAGTCACTGAAATAGGGGTGCACCAGGTCATGAGGTATAGTAGTCAACAGTAGTGGAAAAACAGTTCTTTATTAGAAAACCATAAATTAACAACACAAAAACATCAAACAACGAGTGATATTCCCATCGGGGAACATCAACTTGTGGATCGTAATAACTGTAGATCATCATGGAAATCCCAAAACTCTGTATTCAGAAACCTGTTGGAAAAATAAAGACAATGGTCAAGCGTTAGTATGGTCACAAACGTAATATCGTACAATGTATTGCACTTGGACAAACTGGAATACGCACAGGTATGAACAATCCTGCACAAAATGACCATAACAGAACTTTGTGTGGTCATAATCTTCGTAGGAAAAAGGAAAGTTACAACCACACAAACTTCCGTTACGGTCTAATTATGCAGGATTTATCATACCTGTAAGCATCAAGGTTCGTTTCAGCTTGATACACCTGCATGTTCACTTCACCCACACTGCGCAGGAACAGCTGGAGATCAAGCAAGGGGAACCATGCTATAGCAGGCTTCCTGCACATGTTGGGGACAATTGACTGCACACATGTACTACTTCTGCCCCCTGCCGACACTGCACACAATCACTGCACCAGAAACCACACGCATTCCAACTATGTGCAGGCAAAACTGGACACTAATGTCGTCACAAACTTCTCAGGCAGTGTGCATGATTCCTTTTGCAAGCATCCCAGCCCTGGTTCCCAGACCAGTCCGCCGCCCACCAATGACTGCACGACCCTGCTGTCACTGGATTCCGCGGCACAGGCCCCCAGAACATCCTGCTGCACCGCGTTGAGGAGTCATGTCTGTACAGCCAGCTGCCTTTGGCGTACACAAGGTCCAGCCAAGCTCACAATTCAAATCGGGTCTTGATTGCCAGGATGGTGTATCGAGGCCTACACATCATCGCAGGCTGCACACCCACTCAGTTCTGGTGGCACTTACTCAGTGCAGCTCAAGTCATCGCCACGTGGCGGGAGGCCCGTGTCAGCCAAAATGCCTCGGCTGCCACCAACTCTGTGCACTTCAAGTCATCGCTACGTAGCAGGAGGCCAGTGTCAGGCAAAGTGCTTTGGCTGCCACCAACTCGGTGCACCTCAAGTCATCGCCATGTTGCGGGAGGGCCATGTCGGCCAAAGTGCCTCGTTTGCCACCATCATAAAAACCACAAGGATACACCCAGATAGAGAGTGGAAATGGCGTAGAACATGTGCGCCCGGCCCTTTTTATTGGCAGGGTCACATGTCCTGTAATGCCTATGCGGCATGGGTGTGGTGCAAATGTAAACCAGCCATGAGGGAGTGGCTGTGGCATGCTGACAACTAGATATGTGATCAGCAGATCACTACAGGGATGACCTGGGACATGTAGCGTTGTAGTTCCCTTCCTGTAAGCATCAGCAGAGTGGGCTAGCTGAAAAGTGCATCCTTTAGACTTTACCAATATGGCGGTTTGAATCTGCACACTCACGGAGATAGGTACACAATGGGTGCGTGACTCCACTTTTTTCTAAAACAAATAAATAAATATTAATATTTAAGAAAACAGAAGACATTATATTATTTTAATAACAAATAAAAAAATTACAAAAACTATTTTTAGGATATTAAAATTAAAATAACTCACTTAAAAAAATTCAACATTACTGAAAAAACCCTAGGTTTAATTAACATTATAATTCGAAATTAGCATTTAAAAAACCTTTGAAATTCACTGAAAAAAACATAGGTTTCAGGGACGTTACAGTAAGTTGGACATTTCTCTCATACAAAACCATAGAAATTCCCCCGCTATAGTTAGTTCAGCTAACTATAACTTGCGCCCCTGCAATGTACTGCTGATGACGTCACATATGACATCGTTCATGACATGGTCAGTGACATCGCTGATGACATTTCATGTAACATCACTGATGACATCATCCAGTGACTGTGTTTTCTTAGTTTAAATATATATATATATATTCCGATAAGATAACAAAGGATTTTAAAGTCCATTATTGACATTTTAGTTGTAGTTTGGTGCTGTTAAAGTGGCGACAATTTTAATGCCGTCTTTGTAAATATGCCTATAAGTTTTGTAATGTCGACAATCCTGTCTCCCATTTAAATAGGCACAAAGTATTTTGTGAATTGCATTGTGAATCGTGAAGCAACACTGTCTAATTGTGATCGATAAAGAATTCTAAGAGATGTGTACTTCTTTTGCTTGTAATGTACATAGGGGCAAATTTACAAGTCCCTTGTGCCACCATTGCATCACTTTTGACACTTGGAGAAAGTGACGCGAAAGTGGCGCAAGGGGCTTGCAAATCTGTTACATAGTGTTCTGTCTTAGTTTGCTTTCTTCTCTGTCATGTAGAGGATCCTGGGTAAATATAATGGTTTCTGTCCAGCCAGTACCTTTCAACCCTACCCCCAAACTGCTTACTGCCTGTTACCATAGTAACAGTTCATGGAACACTTCCAGGTTACAAGTTCCCCACACAATGTTGCTGATCCAAACAGTTACTGAGCGGGAGTTTTTACAATTTTCCATAGGAACCGTTATTTTGCAGCTACAGACTCTGATAAAGAGTTAGCCTCAGGATTAGACTTCTAGTTATAAACATAATTTCTACTTTTAATTGTTTAATGTTTTCCTAGCATATGATTATCACACTAAATAATACTGAAATGTTGTCAGAAAAAGAAGACATATATACATTTTTTTATTAACTTTTATTAAAACAACAATAAATAACTAGAAACGTAACTTTAAGATAACAATGTAATACATAACTAGAAACATAACTTTAACATAACAATATAATAAACAAAATGTGAGATGGACTCCAATAGAAGGAGGGTAGGTAACCTGCAATACAAAAATGAAAATATGTGTTTAAAATTAGATCGATGTGACTGAATGAGGTCAAAGATCACAAATGAAGGTAAAACTTGGCAATATTTAGTCATTTGCAAGTCTGCAGTGAGCCTGATACATTCCACCTCTCTTATAGGCCCGCGTTGAGGAGGTGTCTGTAGGGAAGTTCCTACTGCGTCAGATTTACAGCATGGACCAACTGGTCTTTAAAATGATTCAGAGATGAGACAGAATTAGGTGAGAGATCACCTTTCTGTCACCGGTGTGTCTTTCACCACGTGCCAGGACATAATGCACCCTGAAGCTCTACATCTAAAAGATAGTAAAAGAAAGATGTTATGATTGGTAAATGTTACTATCTTAATGTGGAGTAGAATTACATCTCCCTTTTACACACCTTCCCTACCACATTAAAAATATAACTATTTGTACAGTTCCAACTTGTTTAATAGGCTTTAATTTATGAACAATTAGGATAGTAGTAATGTTTTTTATCGAGTTGTGAAAGCAAGTGGTGCGCAGTGATACGCGTGGTTTCAATCATTACGAGCGACGGACATTTCACCGATTACAAAAACGTTCCTGCTATTGGAAAAAAAATACAAATGCAATAGGATACGGTATATAGGACTGCGTACCCCTAAATCGGTGCGTCACCTTTTTGTATGCAGTCTGCTGCACCCGATCTACTCCCTCCGCTGCGCACCCAGGCCTCACTCCATACCTTTTCGGGGAAGGGCACCTTCTACATCATGCAGTCCTGCTCTGCCACCAAGAAGTCTCACATATGGTGCCTAGTCTTGATAAAATTTGGGGTTTAGACAATGTGCCCAAGCTACAAGAGTTTTAACCTATGACACTGCCCCTCCCATTGTTTTTGCGGTTTCCCGTTTTTTATTTGGCATGTGGCGGAGAAGAACTCTTTTTTCTAGTACGAAATAATGCCCCATATCCACTTATCTGCTTATTCTTTGATAACTCACTGTTTAATATCTTTTTTACTCAATTGTATTTGTGGTTTTATTACTGTGCTTGTACATACTTTATTGCACTTTTATGGTCTCTCGACCGAAATAAAGTTATCAAATGGTAATGGATATCGCAATGTCTAAGGAGATACTCGTGCTCCCATCATCATCGCAGGTTGCTCACACGCTCAGTCCTTGCGGTACCACTAACTCAGTGACCAAAGAGGCCATGCATGAAGTGGTGGGCCCCTCTGCTCTGTGGTTTGGGTCTACATGAGGCGTCCAAACCACCAGGATGGGCCATCACAGCGCTTGCGATGGGAGCAACTCTAAAATGGGGTAGTGCATGTGCACCCCATCTATTTTATTGGTAGGGTCACGTGTGTAGTGACGTATGTGCTGGATGGGTGTGGTGTGGGTGAATACCAGCATGAGGGAGTGTGTGTGTACTATTTTCTAGGTTTGGTGAAGCGCAGCAGCTACCCCAGCAATGGGGCGTCCCGGCGCTATGAGACAAGCACGCACCAGTAGGACAGAAAAAGAAAGGGGGAGAGGGGGAAGGGGGGCCTAGAGAGCAGGGAAAAGGTAGGTCTTGATAGCTTTACGGAAGGCTGAGAGGCAGTCTAAGGAACGAATGCTGAGGGGGAGATCGTTCCATAGTTTGGAACCAAGGACGCTAAAGGAGCAGCCTCCAGTTCGGCAAAGCCTAATCCTGGGGACGGTCAGAAGAAGTTGGTTGGAAGAACGGAGTGCACGACCTGGGACATAAGGTCGGGCCAGATTCCGCAGCAGAGGGGGATTTCCTTGTTTAACGATCTTAAAGATCGTGGTAAGAGCCTTAAATTTGACTCGGTGTTCCACGGGCAGCCAGTGGAGCTTACGGATGGTAGCTCTGGCAGAGCATCTACGTGGTAGGCCAACCAACGTTCTGGCCGCCGCATTCTGGATACGTTGGAACCTAGCTGTTTCCGCTTTGTTTGCTCCCAGAAGGAGGACGTTAGCGTAATCCAGGCGTGATAGGATGGTAGCCTGGATAATTAGCTGGCGAGCTTTAGAGTCGAAGAGCCCAAGTATAGGCCTGAGATTCCTTAGGAGACCTATGCAGGTGGCTGCCACATTTTTAGTGTGGGACTGGAAGCTGAGGTTGGCATCCATCCAGACTCCCAGATTTTTAACACAATTTTTAGGGAGTGGAGTGGCGCCCAGGGATGACGGCCACCAGTGCTCGTTCCATAGGCTGGTGTTTCGGCCAAGGAGGAGTACCATGTAGCATTCTTGTGTTTTCCTGGAAGCGTAAGTGGAGTGGGCTGCACTGACATATGCCAGTGCTGCGCAAGGCTGTGAACGCTGATTCCGGAGCTGTGGGCGTGGTTCCGTCGTGAGCTATATGAAAAATCAACTGATTCGGGTGTCCGTGTTGTAGAGAAACTGTCACCCGGGTCTTACACACAAATGTGTCATTATGTCTGTAAAGGCCCACAATATGGCTAACATGGAAGGTACGGGGTATCATTGACCTTATATTCATCCATAGTTGCACACATAAAAGATGGTGGGCATGACGCATTTCTGCGAATATGAATGTTCGTTGTACATTCAATGGAGTGTTGTTGCTGTAGTAATACAGGGCTGTGAAAGGTTTAGGTTGCAGTTTTGGCACATGAAGGGCAAATAATATATATATGTATGTGGTCTTTCAGGTATACTGTCGAACTTGGTATGCAACGTTTACAACGAAGTTTTTACAACGCACTACCATTACAACGCAGGTATTACCACGCATACCATTACAACGCATTGCGCTGGGGGGCGCTCTAGGATAGGGAATAAGTTTAATTTTCTATCCAACACCTTCCCTAGTGTCCACGGGGACTGGAGTTGGAATAGAAAATTATACTTACCACTATCCAGCACCTCTAAGCGCTATGCGTTGTAACGGTATTAGTTGTAAATACCGTGTTGTAAAGGTATGCGTGGTAAAAGTATGCATTGTAACGTCATACATCCGTCGAACTTAGTGATGGAAATCAGTGTTCGAGGTTTGGAGTCACGTCCACATCCTGTTAATGTAGAGTAATGACGTAATCTACGCGTTCCTGAAAATATACTGTAATTACGGTGCTCATGTAAATTATTGATATAGTTTTGGGTCGACTTCGCGCTATATAAATATGCTTAAATAAAAAAAAAACAAGAAATAGCACACAATTATAAATTGACTGTAGACTTTCTTTGCAATATTGTAATGATCCACTTTGTACGTTCGTATTTGTAGAATGAGCGAGAGAAAGTTATATAACGAGGTTTTAGTTATTGGCAGAGGTAAGATGGTTGCATACGCTGTTTACAGCAGAACATAATGTGGTAGAGCGCAGGAGCAGCATTTTACAAACATAATAAGTACACAGACACAGATAGATAGTTGGAGTGGGTACGGGCATGTGTGTGCTCGACTCGACTTTATTACGTTGCTGTTGACAATCAGATACACCTCATCATACAGTACTATAACCTTTCATCATTCACTGTAAAATACAGAGTACCATATTTGAATCCGTTGACACAGCAATACAAGTATCTAAAAACACACTCAGTGATTCCTAGATCTACACACACATCTAATCAATTAACTATAGATTTACTCATACATGTTGTCAATGATCAATAGAACCCTATCAAATATACTTATACACCAATATCAGGGGTCTCCAAACTTTTCTGTAGTGAGAGCTACTTCTGCTCAAGGAAACTCTTGCTGAGCTATTAGAAAATGTTATATCTGTAAAATAGTGACTACACTATGACCACCCTAAGCAGAATTATCAGTAGTTACCACCCAAGAAATGCCAGGAAACCATTCATCAATATAAAATGCCTCCACCTGACTTATGAAGTAACATTCAAATCTAGACATGCCCTAGGGCACAAAGTATATATCGGTCCTAACTGAGATGAAGACAGATCCCAGAAAATCAGACTTTGTAGATCTATCAGTAAAGGACCTCTGGAAGGTTGTGGTACATTAATAGTATCCTAGTGATTGTGGACCATACTGCAGCTGGTGCCACTATGATTGATGCCATCATAATTAAGTATGGTATTTCATATGTTTTTAATATGATTTTTACACTTGAATAGCAGAGTGACAAGAAGTGGGTCCTGATGAATGCCATGAACCAACAGGTCAACTAAGGCAGAAACATATTGACCTTACTCTAATATGGAACATCCATACCCCATTCACTAAGCTTTTTAGTCCTAACCATTGGAGACGCCAATTAAAGTAGATTTTGTCTCCCTTGAGCTCACTTTAATACACTTTTCCCTTTATTTTCACTCTGCCCCTCACTCTGTACTTCCATTAGATGATTTACAATCAAAACATCTTACGATCCTCTTCTTTAGGAGAGTTGTAGCCCATGTTATGAACCTTGCGGTCACAGTGTGCAAGAGGGAAACCAGTGATGAAGCATGTCACCTTTGGGTGAGTGAGAGTTCTCATCTTTAAAAGACACATACCCTATCACTTCCACCCACCGACCACAAAGTCAGTAATAAATAACATCCCAAAAATGTTTTGTGAGATTACAGAGTATATAAGCACAGCAGTAGGTCTCCCCAGCTCAGCTTGAATTATTATTCATCAGTTTCTGAAAGTGCACATTTTATATCAAATACCACTTTCCACTGCAGGCAAACAAACTCAATTTTCCAGAAGAAAATCCATTTCTGAAAACAAAAACTTGCCTCATATGGACAGACTACTTTCAATACCCAGATATTACAGTCTTGTGCCATAGATGCTCACCCCAGCCCCACGGATGCTTGTATTACGCCAATAATGCCCACCATTATACTGGGGGGGCTGCAGTTGGGCCAAGTCTTGATACCATAAGAGTCAAAGCAGAGATCATATATCAGTCATGAACATTATTATGCCAGGAGTAGGTAAATATAGGCCAGTCATTCTCCCAGTATGTAATGATGGCTGCCAGTATACCACTACTAGACCAAAAATACACCAAATAGTCATGGATACCATAATTATTCTATTGGCACTATTATGCCAGGAATGGGAACAATTATGTCAGAGATAACACTCTTATGATGGGGACTAGCATAGACATTTGGTGGTCCTTGACACCAGGCGTAGCTTTCAAGAAGAAATAGTGTTTATTAGGGACGCACCTACATGCAGATGAGTCTCTTCATTTTCTCTGGTCTGAATCATGCCCTGTTCTCCTCAGGTCTTGAGCTGGTTATACACCCAACTGACACATTTTCACTCTGACTCCTGTAGTCCCACAGTTTGATGGGTCAGTACTTATTACTGCTCAGGCTTCTACTGTTGTAGTTCTTTTATGGTCCACTGGTCACACACATGTTGTGACTGATAAAACAGGGATTCAAGATGGTCAATCTTCTTGTGGCTTAGTTGTATTGATATTAGATACAGACTGTCAAGTGGCAGGCCCTATAGTCTGATACTTTGCGTGCTTGAGTGTTTACCATGAGTTACTGCCATAGGTTTGGCTGGCTGTCACTCTTAGGATCTTGAGATCAGCAGTGCTGCATTTTTTAATAGGTGCCTGCTCTCCGAATTTGATAATGTGCTTTGCATCATCTCTGAGAGCTACATGAAGGTACTGGTGAGCTTCCAGTAGTTCCCAAGATACTCGTTGGAGACCCCTGACCTATATTGACATTACACACCAGCACATATCCTACTCAATTATGCAGTCATCCTACTCACTTTTGCAAACAATGTATCATATTTACATTTACTCAGCTACACGCTTATACAAATAGCACTTTATTTATTCATATAGATAGTAACTCATACTTAGTGTGTAATGAAATCACTATTACAAGAATACATTTATCGATATAGTCACTCATGCAATCAATGAGTTTTATGTATACTTATTTATTTACAACAACTGTCACATACACTAGTTTTTATTTTTTCTACTTTGTTGGACAAGTACCATTGAGAAATATATTTGCTCATCACCACATCCATAAAGATATTCACTCACCCAAACAACTATTATAACGTGTAGTCTTAACGTCATACTCCTACTAAATTAACTATTCACATATCTTTGGGCAGTCACAGATCCCCCACCGAACCACACACACATTCAATCTCCCATACAAATAGTCAGTTAACTAATCAATAACTAACATAGACTTTCAGGTAGCTAGTAAGCAACCGGTGCAGCAGTTTACACAACAACTGACCAAGTAATACAGATATTCACACAGTTTAGTCACTATCCAATATATTTAGTGAGACACTATAAATTACTCAAGTAAACAATCAATCACACTGCTACTAAATCCACTATCCAGATATTTATATATCCACTGATTTTTCAATGAAGATTGGTGTATATATAATGCAGATTTAAATTACAAACCAAACCACATTCACTGGATGAGGTTATCAGTGATGTCATCAGTAATGTGTCAATTGAGATGTCATCAGTGATGTCATCAGTGATATCACTGACCATGTCATGAATGATGTAATATGTGACATCATCACCAGTGAATTGCAGGCGCGAGAGTTACAGTTAGTACAACTAACTATAACGGAGGAAGTTCAATGGTTTTGTATGAGTGAAATGTCCAGCTAACTATAACACCCATGAACTAACACCTATGTTTTTTCAATGAATATTTCTATATATATATATATATATATATAATTCGAAAAAGAGTTACCCCTTGAGGAAAAGCCGCTTCAGGTAGGTTTAAATCGTTCCTTTATTTCACTTGAAGGCTGCATACAGGTAAACAGAGGGTCCATCAGAATTTCAATACTGCAATTTGCCAGACGCGTTTCAAGTCAGTTACACCCTTCTTCAATGGCAGCAGTGAGATCAGTTCACCAAAACGGAGTCCTGCAACTACTTTATTTGACTTCCTCCTCCCCAGTGGGCGTGGCCATTTCACAGGCCTTCTGGTCTTTGTAGTTGCAGCGTGTTACTCTAGTGAGTCCGTTTTACTGAGACCTTCTTATTCATAATAAAAACCACAGTGGGGGGATGCGCACCTTCAATTTATCTGTTGCACAACTTGCTCCTTCATGTTGGAACCCCCACCTTCTTCGTTGGCGACGTTTTTCACCGGCACCAAAGAACCGCTGAGTTCACAGCTGGGCTTCTCCGCGACCGAGGCAGGCCGCATTACATAATTTGAAAAAGAGTTACCCCTTGAGGAAAAGCCGCTTCAGGTAGGTTTAAATCGTTCCTTTATTTCACTTGAAGGTTGCATACAGGTAAACAGAGGGTCCATCAGAATTTCAATACTGCAATTTGCCAGACGCGTTTCAAGTCAGTTACACCCTTCTTCAATGGCAGCAGTGAGATCACTTCACTAAAACGGAGTCCTGCAACTACTTTATTTGACTTCCTCCTCCCCAGTGGACGTGGCCATTTCACAGGCCTTCTGGTCTTTGTAGTTGCAGCGTGTTACTCTAGTGAGTCCGTTTTACTGAGACCTTCTTATTCATAATAAAAACCACAGTGGGGGGATGCGCACCTTCAATTTATCTGTTGCACAACTTGCTCCTTCATGTTGGAACCCCCACCTTCTTCGTTGGCGACGTTTTTCACCGGCACCAAAGAACCGCTGAGTTCACAGCTGTGCAACAGATAAATTGAAGGTGTGCATTCCCCCACTGTGGTTTTTATTATGAATAAGAAGGTCTCAGTAAAACGGACTCACTAGAGTAACACGCTGCAACTACAAAGACCAGAAGGCCTGTGAAATGGCCACGCCCACTGGGGAGGAGGAAGTCAAATAAAGTAGTTGCAGGACTCCGTTTTGGTGAAGTGATCTCACTGCTGCCATTAAAGAAGGGTGTAACTGACTTGAAACGCGTCTGGCAAATTGCAGTATTGAAATTCTGATGGACCCTCTGTTTACCTGTATGCAATCTTCAAGTGAAATAAAGAACGATTTAAACCTACCTGAAGCGGCTTTTCCTCAAGGGGTAACTCTTTTTCGAATTATGTAATGTGGCCTGCCTCGGTCGCGGAGAAGCCCAACTGTGAACTCAGCGGTTCTTTGGTGCCGGTGAAAAACGTCGCCAACGAAGAAGGTGGGGGTTCCAACATGAAGGAGCAAGTTGTGCAACAGATAAATTGAAGGTGCGCATCCCCCCCACTGTGGTTTTTATTATGAATAAGAAGGTCTCAGTAAAACGGACTCACTAGAGTAACACGCTGCAACTACAAAGACCAGAAGGCCTATGAAATGGCCACGCCCACTGGGGAGGAGGAAGTCAAATAAAGTAGTTGCAGGACTCTGTTTTGGTGAAGTGATCTCACTGCTGCCATTGAAGAAGGGTGTAACTGACTTGAAACGCGTCTGGCAAATTGCAGTATTGAAATTCTGATGGACCCTCTGTTTACCTGTATGCAACCTTCAAGTGAAATAAAGGAACGATTTAAACCTACCTGAAGCGGCTTTTCCTCAAGGGGTAACTCTTTTTCGAATTATATATATATATATATATATATATATATATATATATATATATATATACACAAACATATATATATGTGTGTATTTGCCTTTTTATTTGTGGTAGCAGTGTTTTTTCTTTAGCAATACCTTTTGCAAGCATAAATAATTGTTTAGATCATATTGGTTATAAAAACAGGAACTGCCATGATTATGTATTCATGTTATCCATTAACAGATTTCACCAAAGTGCTGTACAAATGCAGTATGAAAGTATAGACACAAAAGATAATTCAGCTTTTGGGGAAGTTTTTAATGGATAGGGAAGTCACTTGTGTAAAGCTATAAGAAGTGAGAATATTTGTGGAGGATGCGATGAGAGGGGAAGGGAACTTATGTTGAAACATATAGGGCCTGATTCCAATGCAGTTAAGAAATCATTCCGACCAAATCATTTTGGGGAAGGTTTCAGACTGATTCGGATCGGGAAAGTCCGACCGACTCAGTACAATGCATGCAAATGCTTCCAGATACGATTTGGTTGGACTTCCATTGACTGCAATGGGAGCCTATGTTCCGACTGAGTGCATAGGCTCCCATTCAAGAAAGGCGTGGCTGGGGAAAATCAGGCACCCTGTGGCGGGCACCCCCTGGTGCCTGCCACACTGTGAATGGCTGGTAAGGAGGACGCACAGACACCCCCACTTGCCCAATGGAGAAGGCTCCTGGTGCAGGGGGGCCTGCTATGGGCCCCCAAAATCTGATTACGAATGCCGATTCACGTTAGAGGGCATGAATCAGAAAGGCTGTCTGAATCCAGCATCGTAATTGATCAGAAAAGTGGCCCTTAGAGACATACGATTCTGCTCAGTACGGCTCGGTCATTGCGAATGCCGTCTGGTTCTGTTTGGGCTATTCCTAGCTCGCATCGTATTTGGTCAGCTAGAAACCTTTCAAATTCGGTTGGAAAGTCACTTTCCCGATCTGATTCTCACGGAGCAAGTTCCATTAGGAGGCCTTCCTAACCGCATTGGAATTGGGCCCGTAGTGTTAAATTATGAAAGAGTTAGCCTTCTCAAGATTGGGTTGATTTCATCCCACTCCCAGTGGATCATGTCTTGTGACATTCATTTACATTTTTTGGGCTCCAAGTTTACTGTCAAGAACTCTGTGTCACTCTTCTTTCACGTTTGGTTTTATTGCAACATTTTAACAGGATATGATGAGCTTTAGACTTGCACTCTAGTAAACCCTGTGAATTCTAGGAATGGTGAGGAGTGAAGAGAAGGCATGCAAGCTTTCTTATGTGTCCCTAGAAAGTGCCTATTGCTCAATAAATGATTGAAAACTATTTTAGAAATAGGAAGTGTTATAGACACCTTGCCTATGATCAGAAACTGCAAAATGTAAATGCTCTGAGAAAGGAATCTTGTTGGATAATGGAGGATTTGAAAACTTGCAAGCCTGGCAATGGCACAGGGATTAGTTTGGAGTGAAGACTCTTTGAAATGATTTCCTCACAGCATATTACCATATCATGCAAGGAGCATGCAAAGGAGCGATCATTAACAAACAGACTGCGAGATTAGAACTCATTGCCCATGAGATCCCACCTAATCATTCGGCTGGCTTATCTCTCCCTGATAAAAGCGCACATCCTTATCTCCCAGCTGAGAGAAGCAACACAGCAGACCGCCGCAGGAAGTCGAAGGCATTGAAATTACAATATAGGCGTATCGCCTTTGCTCAAATGACATGGAGCAAACTGCAAGACTCACCACAAATCAAAGAAATAAAATGCAAACTAGTTATCTTTAAAAGAAAAAAATATGGCAAGCCACTGTTGCAAGTAATCTCCTCAAACCTCCAAATGGAGGTTTGAAAATGTAGCTTCATTGGTGTTAAAGATACAAATTTACTTTCAGAGGTGGAGGAAGAAAATTAGCTCTAAGTAAAGAATAACTGTGTTTTCACTGCGAGGTAAAACCCCTATTATGGAATTTAATTAGTGAAAGTACCTATAGAAAGATTTCCCTTTAACAAACTCAATGACACCGATTTTACCAATCATTAAAAAATGAAGGTTAAATAAGAACCATTGATGTTTAACTTGTTAACTGCTGTTTACATCAATATTTCCTGTGATGGTTTTTAATACCAATACTGTACACAAGGAATGTGTATGTCCGAAAGCATTTAGAGGTTTTGGGGGTGCTGGGAGATAGGGCTGGAAGAGGGTTGGTAGAGAACGGCATATGGAGTGAGAAGGAACTGACATTTTGGAATGGGGACAGAAAAAGGTTAACGCCTAAAGCCACCTCACTCACTAACAAACCGTGCAGTCCAACTACAGGTGACTCAGTATTCTGGGTCAGGATGCCAAGAAAAGTGGGAAATGAGGTAAGACTACACTTAAACAAATGAACTGCAACTGGACTACAAGTAATGGCATTGACTGGGGTTGGCAGCAAGCAAGAACATATATTGGAGCTGGACTACTATTTAAACAATGCACTGGGATTTGGTCTACTAGTAAATACGTGCACTGTGGCTGGAGTGCACAGCTAATGAATGACATTGAGCTATACTATAAGTAAGGAAGTGAATGGAGACATGAATTTAAGCAAATAAATGCATGAGTACAAGTGAAAAATACATTACTACAAGTATGGTGAATGCAGAGGGGTAGTAAAGAAAGTCCAGAACTGCACTAAGGCAGAACTAGGAATGAATCGAGATACGATTGCATGTCTTTAAATTACAATGAACTGTTATATTAGGTTAAAAAGAGAATAGTGCCTCTTTCAACTCGAATGTGTCCTGCAAGGTAGTACAGACGTGTTCCCATGACATTGTTGTCCCAGCACACATGATAGCCCCGAGTTTACATTGAGGTCTGGGTCTTGTAACCGAACCACAAGACCCATACCCAGGCCCTGGTTCTGGGGTCTGGAAGGATGCATCAAATGCTCTCTCTAGCAGACATTGTGTTACCATCCACATTTCTGGTCCCACTCATTTAATGTTTCTCGTGAATGTAATGCTTAGATCTTGCTTGAAGTTATTCTCTGGGAGGTCTCCATACAATTGTTTTACTTTTGGTTGGGTCCACCTTAACAATAGGTACATTTACTATTACTCCTTCTGGTTTTGGAGTCATAGGTCCCCTTTTCTTTTTTTGCACATCAATTCTTTCTATCCTTATTGGTTCTGAGGATGGTTAAATGGTCCTTTCACCTCCCCCACTCCCCCTTTCATCTTGGTGGTGGCATTCACTTTTTTACTTATTATTTTTTTTATCCCTTTACCTTTTACTCAAGAGAAAGGGATTCTGTATTATATTCTCTGCTGTAATATAACCCTTGAAGGTTTTGATACCCATGTATATATTTTTGTCCTTAGATGTTTTATTGAAATCGGTACGGATGCTCATAGAATTACCGTTTTTCCTGATGATGACCATTTAGTTTTACTATGGTTGAAACGCCGTTGAAGCACAGATGTCGCCGAAAATTGAAGAGGGGGCATTGTTTGCTATGTGTTGTTTCAGTTTTGTCCTGAACTTCTGATGTTTGTGAACCTTTTTCCTCAGCCACTTGTTTGTCTACACCTTGCACTGTTTATAGGTCTTGTTTTATGTATTATGTTGAGTGCTTTTTTGTCGTATATGTTTACAGATTGAACTATTTATTATTAATAATAAAAACTTTTTCAATTAATTGTATACATTCACATATGAGTTTTGCTCTTTTTCTCTTTAATGATTTCTCTTCTGTTTCGTCAATGAAAATGAAAAAAAAATCTCTTCTGTCTTTTTATATTTCTCACATTAGAATATTTTTTAGACCTTTAAAACATTAATGCATGTATTGTGTCAACTTGAATCCTTGTTAGAATTCCAGAAGATCTTGCTTCAACATCCCAATGTGTGTGAATCCTGTACATGCATCCAATGAGTGTGGTGACTGATAGCTGGACTCCCGTGTTCTTGTGAGTATTTAGTTGCAGAGACCAGAGGGATCCATTTTGGATGCCCTTATTAAAAAATAACTGAAGGAGGAGGTTATGATACAGTCTCCACACACAGCAATAAAGTATTGCTTGTATTTCAAAGTAGAAGAGTGTAGACTAATAAACTGAAGTGTGGAAGGATGGAGAACTGCAAGAGTGAACTTTTGTATCACCCCTTCCAGAGCACTGCCATTTGGTTGATGCCGGGCATTAGTCGAGTGAGAAGTGGGCATTCTGTTGATGTGCAGAAAGTCCTTGAAGACCTGTTGTGATTGAGGGCTAGTTTCCCTGACAGTAGGCCTAAGGGCAATTTAAATTACACTGACGTAATTTGCATAATTTCTGAAATCCTTCCTCATGTTTGTTCCCTGAAATTCCCGAAATTATGGCAATTTGAATAATTATGCACCAACCGAGGTATAAATGTACCTAAAAGTTACCACAAATGCATGGCAACAACAGAACACAAGTGGCTGTTTTTCACAGTGCTTTTGGTTAAATGTGTCATTGTCCCAAAAACTACTAGAAGGACACTTGACTCAACATTCCATGTAGGATTGTCGTAATTTCACGTAATTACGCAAAATCAATTTTTGAGAATCTGGCACGCCCTTACTTAATAGCCAATCTCCCAGAAGTGGAGGATCAATCCAGACGAGTGGCGGGGACCTGCTTTGGGGTCCTGAAAGGCCTTCGTAAGACCTTGGACTTGCTGCCCATTTCTGCTAGGAAGTCTGTGGTGCATGCTCTTGTGACTTCCCGCCTGGACTATGGCAATGCTCTGTACCTGGGAGCGACAGGGGCATGCCTAAACAGGCTCCAATGTGTGCAGAACGCAGCAGCGAGGCTGATCCTCCTGCTACCCAGAAGAGCATTGAAAAAGAAGGCCCTAATTGCGCTCCACTGGCTTCCGGTCAGAGAGAGGGTGATGTTTAAGGCACTCTGTGTGTGTCACAGCATCTCGCAGGGGTAGAGTCCGGCATTTCAGGCTGATTTGCTTTCTCACTATGTGCCCACTAGGCAGTTGAGATCCTGTGGTTCGGGTCTGCTGAAAGTCCCTAAAGTACGTAAGTCTAGAATGGGGTGCAGATCATTTTGGTGTCTGGCCCCTCTTAATTGTAACAAGCTGCCTCCGAGCCTTAGGTTGGAGGCAGCGGAAACCAAGTTCAGGAAGGACCTGAAAACCCATCTTTTTGGTGTGGGCCTAGGTAAGCTCTAACTCGCTGTCTGTGCTCTTCCGGCGGCTCGGCGCCCTCTCACTACAGCGCGGGGACACACCAGCAGGTGTAACCAGGCGCTCTATAAATCTTTGTATTATTATTATTGTATGGGATTTCACGTGAAATCTGTATCAACTTGCTAGAAGAATTCTGGGTCTGCCTGGTGCCTGGGAGCCTGTTAGCCCTCCTGAGCTTAGGTAAGGAGTGCCTTCCTCTGAAGGGAGAGGGCAGCCACTGTGGCAAGAATGTGAAGCAAAACCCAGAAGAGCGAACTGAATAAAGGGAGTTTAACTGATACTGACTGAGTCTACTATTGTGCCATTTGTCCTCCAATCAAATTATGAGCCCAAGCTTAGCATGTCTACATATGGAGAAGTGTGGCTCAATGGTTAGAGCAGGCAGACCTCGATGCAGAGCTCTGGCCAGGGACCAGGGTTCGATTCCTCTCTCTGTGGGTCTCGGGCTCATTAATTCCCCTGACCGAATATTCTCGCCTCAGTGCCTATTCTGATCATGGGTCCCACGCTGCAGCTCTGGGCAATAGCTTGCTCAGTCTCCACAATGGCCCCCACAACACAAGGGATGCCTGGTCTGCACCATGGGGGTGCCCAGGAGTGGACACTTCACAGGGAAAGCCAGGAAGGGTTCACTTGCGGTATTCGTACAAGCGCCGGGAAACCCACTGCGGGTAGCTGTGTGCTATACAAGTACAAAAACATTTACATTTACATTTAGTCAACAGCCTGAGAGCATGATAACCAGGGTGATTGTGACATTGGTACTCACTGGCAGGAGTGGTTTGATGTGCGCTGACTCTTCCTAGAGGTGAATATATATGTGTCCTCTCCGATTACTTTAACAAGTGGTCTTTCCTGTGGATATTTTTCGTGTTTGTCAGTAGCGCGATGAGAGGACCAGTCCATCAAGTGTCCTGGGGGCTTGCTGACACTGTGCTTCTTTCTTCAAGATATTGAATCACCCCGGGACTGCCTTGAGACCAGACAAGGCATGGGGCCACTGCTACACGGCAGCTTGTGACTTCACAGGGAGGTTTGGTGATTACATGCAAGCTTCATGGCCCAGTTTGTATTTGTTATTTGGGCTGGACGTTGGGGACTTGAGGTAGCCCGAGACACAGTAATATGGGGGTCTACCATCTCCCGCAGAGCCCCCCCCCTTTACTTGGCAGTACCAGCGCTCATTTATTAACATTTAGCCTGCTCCAGTGCTTACGTGATCTTGGTGCATACTGGGAGTTGCAGTCCGATACAGAGACTGCCACTTCTTCTGACAGGAGCAGGGTCAGCTGAATTTCCACCAATGGGAATGCTGTGGTAGCTTTAGAGGAGGGGGAAGGCTTGACCCTCTGCTTGTGGCATCTGAAGAAGGCTTGTATGCCGAAATGCATTATGCCTGTCAGTCTGTGATTGAACAGATTACCTCAAATGACCAGCTGTGTCCTCTCCTATTACTTTAACAAGTGGTCTTTCCTGTGGATATTTTTCGTGTTTGTCAGTAGCGCGATGAGAGGACCCGTCCATCAAGTGTCCTGGGGGCTTGCTGACACCGTGCTTCTTTCTTCAAGATATTGAATCACCCCTGGACAGCCTCGAGGCCAGACCAGGCATGGGGCCACTGCTACACGGCAGCTCGTGACTTTACGGGTGGCTTGGTGATTACATGCAAGCTTCATTGCTGGGTTTGTGTTTGTTATTTGGGCTGGATGTTGGAGACTTGAGGTAGCCCGAGACACAGTAATATGGGGTCTACCATCTCCCACAGAGCCCCCCCTTTGCTTGGCAGTACCAGCGCTCATTTATTAACATATACCCTGCTCCAGTACTTACGTGAACAGCAAAACACACAAGATGATGGACGGAATGTTGCACAATGGCAAAACATTCACCCCCAATCACAGATCTGGGTTTAACCTATTGCCATTTTGCTCACCAAGCCGCCCCAGTTCAGACATGGCCATATGCAAATCAGTCTTGACCCTGTGCCTCATGGGAACAGTCCAGCCCGAACTGCCAAGCCATGTCTTTCCTGGACCAGAATCAAGCATCCTAGGACCGGTTTCTGGCTATCAGCCATCTTCAGCCAGGATAGCTTGACTCTAGTGGCTTAGTGAGCACGGGACCCACGTCTGGGCATACCCTTCCCACATAGGGTGAACAGCAAAACACACAAGATGATGGACGGAATGTTGCACAATGGCAAAACATTCAACCCCAATCACAGATCTGGGTTTAACCCATTGCCATTTTGCTCACCAAGCCACCCCAGTTCAGACATGGCCATATGCAAATCAGTCTTGACCCTGTGCCTCATGGGAACAGTCCAGCCCGAACTGCCAAGCCATGTCTTTCCTGGACTAGAATCAAGCATCCTAGGACCGGTTTCTGGCTATCAGCCAACTTCAGCCAGGATAGCTTGACTCCAGTGGCTTAGTGAACATGGGACCCAAGTCTGGGCATACCCTTCCCACATAGGTTGAACAGCAAAACACACAAGATGATGGACGGAATGTTGCACAATGGCAAAACATTCACCCCCAGTCACAGATCTGGGTTTAATCCATTGTTATTTTGCTCACCAAGCCACCCCAGTTCAGACATGGCCATATGCAAATAAGTCTTGACCCTGTGCCTCATAGGAACAGTCCAGCCCGAACTGCCAATCCATGTCTTTCCTGGGCCAGAATCAAGCATCCTAGGACCGGTTTCTGGCTATCAGCCATCTTCAGCCAGGATAGCTTGACTCTAGTGGCTTAGTGAGCACGGGACCCACGTCTGGGCATACCCTTCCCACATAGGGTGAACAGCAAAACACACAAGATGATGGACGGAATGTTGCACAATGGCAAAACATTCACCCCCAGTCACAGATCTGGGTTTCATCCATCGTTATTTTGCTCACCAAGCCACCCCAGTTCAGACATGACCATATGCAAATCAGTCTTAACCCTGTGCCTCATGGGAACAGTCCAGCCCGAACTGTCAAGCCATGTCTTTCCTGGACCACAATCAAGCATCCTAGAACCTGTTTCTGGCTAAGGTATCAGCTGATAGGTTATCCCACTTCCTCTTCATAATAGACCGCATGCTTCTGGCCTGGCTTAAAGTGGCCAATTTAACCGAGAAATGAATCAAAAAGGGGTCTGACCATACCACTGGTTACGGCTCCTCTGTTGTAATATCCTGAATATTGGAGAAAATTAAATCTAAAGTGTGGCCTGCCCTATGAGTAGGACCTGAGACCATTTGTGCCGGGTTGGCAGCTCCAAGTTAGGATATTAATAGGGAGGCCTGAACACACTTGTGGTCGTTAACATGAAAATTAAAATCCCCCAATGCTAAAAAATGTGAGTGGGCTAGTGATTTTTGTGAAATATAATTGCATAAATTAAGAGTAGTGTCTACTGCACAGTCCGGTGGCCCATAGGCAAGCAGGCCTGCAAGGATACTTTCGGGTTAATTTGAAGGCAGAAATAAAGTCCCTCAATACCTTGTATGTTGAAGGGCCTGGAGGAGGTCAATTCAAGTGAATCCTTAAAAATAATAGACAGCCATCTTCCTCTTTTCTTGCCCTCTCTGTTGGAAAAACCCATCTTAAAACCCGGGGGAATAGCTAGGATGATAGATGCCACTGTATCCTCATTCATCCAAGTTTCCGTAAGGAATAGTACATCCCAGGATGATTCCATAAGGGTCAGCCAGATATCTTCGGCATGCCTCGCTCCCTCAATCTGTAGCTACTTTTAATGTACATGAAGATCTGGGGGCGGGCTACATCTCAGACCAGATAACTGTGGCACCAATATTAGGGTGGCTAAGAATTTGGGCACAGCAAGCTCCGAATTTAAATCAATTAATTATTCAAGATTGTCTGTCCTTAGATAAGTGTTGGGCAGGCCCCAGGAAGGGCTCGCTCCCTCCCCGCATGACAGAACCCGGATACCGGCCCTCCAGGTGCTACCCGAAGGAAAACCCCAATGACCCACAGAAGCGACCCGAAACCCGTCCCCTACGGGACACCCGCTCCCGGACATCTCTGTATCACTGGCCCGGGCCCCCGTCAGCACCATTGCCCGGGCCCAGCCGCCATCTTGGACACTGCACCACGAGGCCGCGTGGCCTCAGCTCGACCCCAACCCTGGGCCTGGCCAGGCCCCGACATCCCGGCACCACCATCCACCCAGGAGGTGAACGGACCACTTGGCAGGTCAATGCGAGAGAGGAGCGTTAATGGCTCTCCCCCGCCAGGTGCCGATCGCCCCCAGCCTCCCCGGGCGTTGGCTCCACCCCCCTGCTGGGTGTCTGGACTCCCTCATCCCGGACCTCCCGACCTCCAAGTGCGAGGGTCCGGACATCAAAGGGCGCCAGACCTATAACTGGGGGAGCTCCAGAGCAGGAAGGCAGTTGTATCCTGGAGTCGAGAGACACCTTGAAGAACTCATCCTTGACGGACTGCTGGCGCTGCCGCAGCCCTGCCTTGTGAACCATCGTCCTGCCTGCTGGCGCTGCCGTGGACTTCTGTAACCTTTCTCGACGTCGGGACCTGCTGGCGCTGCCGCGGCCCATTGCCCCCTATGACCTCCTCGGGTCCTGCTGGCGCTGCCGCGGCCCGATCATCTAGAACGCCGCACTCGAGGATTGTGAGCTACCCATCACTCCATCTCAATACCAGATTGGTAACAAGACTGTCCCGCTATCCCCTTTCCCTTACAGAGACTAGAATTGAGAGGATCCTCGAGTCCTGATCTCGTTGTACCGTAATACCTTGCTGCAGGAACTATATATAAAAAGTGTTAACCTTATCCTTGTGTGGTGTCCATCTGTGTGGGCGAAGTTACTCGTCTGTACGATCGCTAGGAGACGGCTCTCCCCGGAGACCTCTCCCCTTGTCCTCGGCCGACCCTCCAGGTCCCCGTCTAACATTGGTGGCCAGCGGCGCGATCCCAACCAATGCGTAATCGTACAGAGAGTTACTCACCCCACGACTAAACCACAATGACAACCAAAGAGAGCGGATCCACAGAGAAATTCCAGATGGAGAAATTACAAGAGGACAGCCATCGAGAGCTAAAACAATTTTGCAGAGAACTAGGCATTGCTACCACCGGCCTGAGCACGAAAGAGGACTTCAAACACGCCCTAGAATCTTGGGCAGAAACAGGTGCAGCCAAACCCCGGAACCAAAACGTCGAAGCACCGGAGACAAACTCCACCCCGACCGAAGAAAGGAGAACGGGTCTCTCCCGGGAAGAGATCCAAGAACGAGAAAAAAGCAGACTACACGAATTAGAGTTGGCACGGCTCCGGTTGGACGGAGAGCTGAAACTGGCGGAACAAAAGATAAACTTAGAACACTTACGGCTCCGGGAGGAGTGGGAAGAAAAGCAAAGACAGAGAGAACTCGAAGAAAAAAGACTGGCATATGAACACGAGCGCAAGCTAGCAGAGATAGAAATGCGGAAACAGAACAAAGAACTAGGGGTGCCCGAGCAACCGCACACCCCAGGCATGACAGAACAAAAGGTCCACATCCCCAAGGATGTCGTCCGAGAATACTTTCGGAACGACGACATACAACAGTGGTTCAAGGCCTACGAGATCGCCATGACCTCCCACCGGATCGATCGAAGTGACTGGGGAGCCGGTCTATGGGGGAGGTTCATCAATGAAGGCCGCGATGCCCTGCTACAGCTCCCGGACCATCAGATGACGTCCTATGACCACATGAAGGCTGCCCTTCTCACTCGATATGGGCTCACGCCCGAGATGTACCGCCAGAGGTTCCGCGACTGCACACGGATCCCGGGTACAACTTGGGTAGAGTATGTGAACTATTTCAGCCGAGCCTTCGAGGGATGGATCAAGGGTAGCCACGTAACCACCTACGAACAACTCTTTAACCTCATTGTGTGGGAGCACCTCTCCAACAACTGCTTCGTCGAGCTCAGGCAGCACCTCCTCGACAGTAAATTTACTGAACCTCGGCAGCTCGCCGCTGAAGCTGACCGATGGGAAAGCACCCGAGTGGCCCGGAGTGGGCCAAACGAGCAGAACAGAACCAACCAAGGTCACCATCGTCCCCAAGGAGGAGGAGGCCAGGGCCGGGGCAGAGAGGCCGTCCCGGCAGCTCCCGCCAACAACACCCCGCCCCCGGCCGGTCGGGGAAACCCACCGATGCGCCCAGGTTTCCGGGCCAACGTTACTTGCCACCGGTGCCAGCGAGTCGGCCACTATGCCAGCGACCCGAACTGCCCCAAGAACCAGACTCCCGGGCCCGCCAGGTCGCAGCCGCCGCCCTAGGAGAGGAGCAAATCTCCGAAGAGCATGAAGAGTACGAACAGGAGCAGCCCGAGTGGGAACCCGCCGCCATGGTCCTGGCTTGCCTAGGGGTAAGAGACATGATCCCGTGGGCTCCCCTACCTGCCAACACCAGAAAGTACAGCCAGTGGGTGAACATAAATGGGCGCAAGGCCGAAGCCCTGCGTGACACTGGGGCTAGTGTGACGGCCGTCCGCTGTCACCTGGTGACCCCGGAACAAATCCTGCCAAACGTTCTTTGCCCTGTCCGATCGGCCGACAACTCCGAGAGCCTGTGTCGGATGGCCTGCGTCCCCTTCGAATGGGGAGGAGTGTCTGGCATGCTAAAAGTGACTGTCCGCGATGATGCCCCCGTGGACTGCCTCCTGGGAAACGATCTCGAGAGTTCCCCGTGGGCGGCCGTTGAAAGAAGAGAGCACCTGGGGATGTTGGGCCTCCCGGACTGGGCGTGCGTAACAACCCGGTCCATGGCCGCCCGCGCCATCCCCAGACCCGAAGAACCCGAATGGCCAGCACCTCCTCCCCCGATCACTCCAGAGGAAGACACCGTCCGTACTGATCCCCCAGAACAAACCCAAGAAGGGCCCGCGCAGCCCCAAGACCTTCCAGAACTGGCTCAGTGGCGTCAAGAGGGGGGACCCACCCAGGAACAATTCCGGCAGGAGCAAAAGACCTGTCCTTCCCTCGAGGGACTCCGACAGCAAGCCCTCGCCCAGAGCGCGGGAGACACTGCTGGGGCCCACTGGATCTATTGGGACAATGACCTACTGTACAGCGAACAAAGAATCGCAGAAGTGGGGGCCAGTCAGGTGCTGGTAGTGCCCCTCCGCTTCAGAGACTTCCTATTGAACTTGGCACACAATGTCCCCCTGGCTGGGCACTTGGGGCAAGACAAAACGTACAACCGCCTGGTAACCCACTTTTACTGGCCCAAAATGCGAAATGATGTCTCCAACCACTGCCGGGCCTGCCCCACCTGCCAGGCCAGCGGGAAGAGCGGCCGAAAACTCAAGGCACCCCTGCAACCCTTCCCCGTCGTCACCACCCCGTTCGAAAGGGTGGGAATAGACATTGTGGGGCCCCTGGACCCCCGAACAGCACAAGGGCATCGATTCATCCTGGTCCTAGTGGACCACGCCACCCGCTATCCCGAGGCCATTCCCCTTCGAACGGTAACAGCACCAGTGGTAGGCCGAGCCTTAATGGGGATCTTCTCTCGAGTGGGCTTCCCCCGGGAAGTCGTCAGCGACAGGGGCACGAACTTTATTTCCAAATATATGAAATCCCTCTGGCAGCAGTGCGGAGTCACGTACCGATTCACAACCCCCTATCACCCGCAAGGAAACAGACTGGTCGAGCGGTTTAACCGCACCCTCAAGGGGATGATCATGGGGCTGGAGGAACCCCTACGCCGCCAATGGGACGTGCTACTCCCGTGCCTCCTCTTCGCCTACCGAGAAGTCCCCCAGAAGTCCCTCGGTTTCAGCCCCTTCGAGCTCCTGTATGGACACCCTGTCCGAGGGCCCCTCAGCCTGGTTAAAGAAGAATGGGAAATGGCCCCCCTGAAGACCCCGCCAGACATCTATAAGTACCTCCTGACCCTCCGCAATCAGACCAGGAGATTCAGGGAGATCGCTAAAGCCAATCTTGAGGCAAGTCAGGAGGACATGAAGAAATGGTACGATCAACATGCCTCCTCCATCGAGTTTGAGCCTGGTCAGCAGGTATGGGTGATGTCCCCCATTGAGCCTTGTGCCTTACAGGACAAATGGACAGGACCCTTCAAGGTGGTCGAGCGCAAGGGCCCCGTCACCTATCTCATCGACATGGAATCCCCCCGGGACCCCCTCCGGGTCCTCCACGCCAACAGACTCAAACCACACTTCGTGCGCTCGGAGCTCAGCCTACTGATGGCTACAGACAGTGGGGCAGAAGAAGACTCTGAGCCCCTCCCTGACCTACTGAGGACCCGTGAGAAAGATGGTTCGGTGGACGGGGTCCGACTCTCCGATGCCCTGACCCCGGAGCAGCGCTAAGACTGTCGGGCCCTTCTGCTGCGCTTCAAAAATCTGTTCTCCCTCACCCCCGGGGTCACCCCCTGGTGCCTTCACGACGTGGACACCGGGGACAGTCCCCCTATCCGACACAGAGCCTACCGAGTGCCAGATCGGGTGCGCACCTGCATCCAAGATGAAGTCTCCAAAATGCTCACACTCGGAGTCATCGAGCCCTCAGAAAGCACCTGGGCCAGCCCAGTCGTACTGGTCCCCAAAGCTGCTGCCCCGGGCACCACACCCGAGCTCCGATTCTGCGTCGACTATCGGGGTCTGAACGCTGTCACCCGAACCGGCGCTCACCCCATTCCCCGAGCAGATGAACTGGTTGACCGCATGGGGGCTGCCCGCTACCTGAGCATCTTCGACCTGACAGCGGGCTACTGGCAGATCGGCCTCACCCCCAGGGCCCAAGAACGATCCGCTTTCTCCACCCCGGATGGACACTACCATTTCAAAGTGATGCCATTCGGCATGAAAAACGCTCCAGCCACTTTCCAATGACTTGTGAACCAGGTATTGGCGGGCCTCGAAGAATTCAGCGCCGCCTACCTGGACGATATAGCGGTATACAGCCGCCACTGGTCAGACCACCTCCACCTCCTCCGAGAGGTCCTGCAGGCCCTCCAACGGGCCGGCCTCACAATCAAGGCCAGAAAGTGCCAAATTGGCCAGGGGTCCGTGACTTACCTCGGACACCAAGTGGGGAGCGGTCTGGTGGCCCCCCTCCAGCTCAAGATCGCTGCCATCCAGTCCTGGCAGCCCCCCGTCACCCAAACCGAGGTCCGAGCCTTCTTGGGGCTCACCGGATACTACCGGCGGTTTGTGAAGGACTATGGCAGCATTGTGGGGCCCCTCACGGAACTCACATCCAAGAAACACCCAAAAACAGTCAACTGGACCCCAGACTGTGCTCCAGGCCCCCGACTACAGCCGTGAGTTCATCGTCCAGACTGATGCCTCGGACCATGGCATCGGGGCCGTCCTCTCCCAACTAAACCCCGAGGGAGTCGACCAGCCATTGGCCTTCATCAGCCGACGCCTGCTAGCCCGAGAACAGCGCTGGAGTACCATCGAGCGGGAGGCCTTTGCAGTAGTGTGGGCCCTCAAGAAGCTCCGGCCCTACCTCTTCGGTACCCACTTTCGGGTACAAACCGATCATCGCCCCCTGCAATGGTTGATGCAGATGCGGGGGGAGAATCCCAAACTGTTGCGATGGTCCATCTCCCTGCAGGGCATGGACTTCACTGTGGAGCATCGCCCTGGCCAGGACCACGCCAACGCGGATGGCCTGTCACGCTTCTTCCGCCTCGACAAGGAGAGTCCCCAAGAGGATGGGTGACTCTCCCCGCCTTCAGCTGGGGGTAAAGCATGTTGGACAGGCCCCAGGAAGGGCTCGCTCCCTCCCCGCATGACAGAACCCGGACACCGGCCCTCCAGGTGCTACCCGAAGGAAAACCCCAACGACCCACAGAAGCGACCCGCAACCCGTCCCCTACGGGACACCCGCTCCCGGACATCTCTGTATCACTGGCCCGGGCCCCCGTCAGCACCATTGCCCGGGCCCAGCCACCATCTTGGACACTGCACCACGAGGCCGCGTGGCCTCAGCTCGACCCCAACCCTGGGCCTGGCCAGGCCCCGACATCCCGGCACCACCATCCACCCAGGAGGTGAACGGACCACTTGGCAGGTCAATGGGAGAGAGGAGCGTTGATGGCTCTCCCCCGCCAGGTGCCGATCGCCCCCAGCCTCCCCGGGCGTTGGCTCCACCCCCCTGCTGGGTGTCTGGACTCCCTCATCCCGGACCTCCCGACCTCCAAGTGCGAGGGTCCGGACATCAAAGGGCGCCAGACCTATAACTGGGGGAGCTCCAGAGCAGGAAGGCAGTTGTATCCTGGAGTCGAGAGACACCTTGAAGAACTCATCCTTGACGGACTGCTGGCGCTGCCGCAGCCCTGCCTTGTGAACCATCGTCCTGCCTGCTGGCGCTGCCGCGGACTTCTGTAACCTTCCTCGACGTCGGGACCTGCTGGCGCTGCCGCGGCCCCCTTTGCAACCTCCATCTTCGTCGGGACCTGCTGGCGCTGCCGCGGCCCATTGCCCCCTACGACCTCCTCGGGACCTGCTGGCGCTGCCGTGGCCCGATCATCTAGAACGCCGAGCTCGAGGATTGTGAGCTACCCATCACTCCATCTCAATACCAGATTGGTAACAAGACTGTCCCGCTACCCCCTTTCCCTTACAGAGACTAAAATTGAGAGGATCCTCGAGTAGTGATCTCGTTGTACCGTAATACCTTGCTGCAGGAACTATATATAAAAAGTGTTAACCTTATCCTTGTGTGGTGTCCATCTGTGGGGGGGAAGTTACTCGTCTGTACGATGGCTAGGTGACGGCTCTCCCCGGAGACCTCTCCCCTTGTCCTCGGCCGACCCTCCAGGTCCCAGTCTAACAATAAGGCATTGGGGATACCTTGGATCCGCTACATTAAAACCCAAATGGATTTCATGGGTTGTTCTGATCTGTTTACAGATCCCAGGGCCTTAAGCAAAACTGCAATCAAGGCAGTAAAATCCCAGTTCCTGAATAGGTTAAAGCTACAGAGGAAAGAAGAGGAATTGGCAAAATCATTGGTTATAAACTTTGTTATGCTAAGTACAGGGAGAGACATACAGCCGTACTTAACTTATATAAACAAGGCATTCCATCTGTTTGTGTTACTAAGGTTCAAGCATAACATGCTAACATGGTTGTTATCTTTCCCTAGGGGTTTTGCCAAAAGTGGGACTCTGGGGCCGTGCCCATGTGATAATAATTCTGTGCAAAATATGCTTCACATGATCTTTTTTTGCAAGTTCTATGTATTACAACGTAAGAAATTTATTTTGCCATTGTTGAAAGGTTGCAATTTTGCACAGGTCAGACCAGCCATGGCATACTTACAAATGCTAGGGTCCCCTGTGGTGTGTTTTGGGGTGACGAGTTACATTACAGGGGCTATTAGATACCAATATAAATTAGCGCCACCTTAATCGCCTCCCTCCGCCCTTTTCATGTATTGCTACTTTTAGTATTCGTGTTGGGTGACAAACTTTTTTATCTTCTATATTTATTTGCCAATTGATAGCACTATTTACATCTGAATGTATGTAGTTGTGTTAGTCGTGGTATGAAAATTTGACCATCTGTGATATGAAAGACTGTGCTGTGCTTTGATGGTTTTAAACTTTTTAACCGAATAAAGCAAATCTTTGACTTGACATAACTTGACTGCATGTGTAAGTGGCTGTATGGGTGAGTGAGTGGTAGTTTGAGTATCTGTATGGGTGAGCTAGTGTCTGTGTACATGGCTGTATGGGTGTGTGAGTGGATATGCAAGTTTCTGAATTGTTCAGTAAGTGGATGTGTGACTAGCTGCGTCGGTGAGTGACCGGGTGTGTCAGTTGGTATATGGGTGAGTGAGTGGGTATGAGACTGACTGTATATGTGTGTGACTAGGTACATGAGGGGCTCTTTCAGTGACTGAGAGGGTGTATGCATGGAGTATGGATGAGTGAATGATGTGTCAGTGACTGTTTAGGTGAATGAGTGGGCATTTGATCATCTCTATCAGTGAAATAATAGGTATGTGAGTGGCTGTATGGGCGAGTGACAACTTTTTTGAGAGGCTGTATGGGTAAGTAACTGTTTGTGTGAATACATGCATGAGTAAGAGCCTGAAAGATTGTGTGAGCTGTTATGTGGCTAACTGCAAATCTGCCCTGTTACACTGAAAGTTTTAATATCAAAATAGGCAAAGCAAACTAATAGGAAGCTATGGCAAGAGCACTTTGGGCCAGATATACGACCATTTGATTTTGAGCCTCACAATTTGCAATAAATTGTGAGTCGCAAATTGCGAGGTGCAAAATCAAATGTACAACAGTGTGTTTAACACTATTTGCGATTCCCAATGGGGTCGCAAATTGTGAGGCTCATTAATATTACTGAGCCTCTCATAATTTGTGAACCCAAGGGAATGACAGGCCCTCCCAGGGATAGTGGCTTGCTGGGCTCAGCAGACCACCATGTCTGGGACTGCTTTTAAATAAGTGCAGGTTGTTTTCCTTCAAGGAAAATGGTGTGTTTTTTTTTTATTCCATCCATCCAGTTTCAGTCTTTAAATAGACAGTGTAGTTGCCAGAGGTTATATTAATTCCTTTATGAAAGATGATAGATTGATGTTCTAAAAGGTTTTCCTTCAATTGATATTTGTCCAGCTTTTTTTTTGTTTGTAACTCGAGTTTCCAATTTGGAGACATCTGCTCTGCGTAATTGTAGCCTTCCTATAAGTTATGGCCCAGTTCTTGCTAGGATTGATGTATGGATAACATCTGATCTGCCATTTGGGCAAGTGATATTTTGGTTACCAACAATTTGTCAAAAGGCACAGTTTTGGAATCTGGGAAAGGTAAATAGAGAAACTGATCAGAATGTATTTGAGTGGCATATAAATCATCAAAATCTTCACAGTCATGGTTCCATGTGTAACTCAGTCCGAATAAATCATCAATATTTACATCTTCTTGTTCTAAAACTCCAAACATAACAATAATACATTCTTGTGAGTCTTGGTGAGTGTTGAGAGTAAACATTACTGATCCACTACATATATCTAAAAGATCTTGAATACCTGAAGCAGAATGTATCATAGTTCTGCCAGTTAGTAAACATTGGACCAAGTGATACAGAGCAGAACAAAATCTCTTTTCTGTTTACTTTTTAATACAGTTGACCATATGCTGTACATGAAGCAGTACACTGAGCACAACATTTGCATAGCAGTTGACACCTGAGCGGTTTTCCAATTGGTAACCTACAATATCTGCGTAATTTTCTAGTTTTCTTTTCCTAACAGCTTGTAGATTATTATTGTGTCCTTTCATTTCTTCAGCATCTGTACACTCTTTTTTAATCTTCTGCTTTGGACAGATTAGCAGTTTTTCACAAACAGGATATTGGCCTAAATGAGGATCATATATAGTTCTTAGCCAATTGTACTCTCTTACTCAGCTTGCATTGGCACTAATGTATCATCAAAATCCATCAAAAACAAACTGGACAATGGTCTAACTTGCGACAATGCTACATAAGACATTCTTTCTTTAAAGACATTACTTCCAATATTAACAAAAGCTGCATCTACACTTAAACCTTTTGATTCCTGGGACGTTAAAGCATACGCTGCATATAAGTCTTTCACTAGTAAAAAATATACAACACAATGGCCAATCTGCTTCACACCATCAATCTAATTTTATGACCAAGTATTCAACCTCATCTCTATAAGGGAAATTAATAAAATCAACTACTTTACACAATGCGCCATTTAGTAACCCTTCGTCAACATTTAGATTACGGTGCAAAATTAATCAGCAGGTTTTGCTCACGAAGAAAACGCTTTTCTAATTATGCAGTTTTTGATGCGGACTTCTCCAAGGCATCTAACTTTGTTTGTCGTTTATCTGTGAGAAGTATTCTAACTCGCTGATTTTCCATTTTATCAATAGTTGTAATTTCCAAAATATCTTCTTTCTCCACTTGTAGTAATTGTTAATTAAAGTTGGAGCACTTTTGAAGTGTTGTCATTAAACAAACTTTAGGCATCAGTTTTCACTGAAATTGTACATTAGTTCAGCTGCTGTAATATTATATGGAAATGGTTTCTTGATAAGGCAAGTTTCCAAAGCATATTTATCATCTTTTGTCAAAACTCACATTATAATGTCCTTCAGTGTATCTGCATAATCCACATCAGATCTTGACACACATTTTTAATTAGATCCTTATATTTAAAGTGTGATTATATATTTACATTGCCAATACTCCCCAGATATATTCTTGTTTCATTAGGCACAAGTGTTTTGAAAACAGTGTGTCCTTTACAGCGGTGAGTTGCAGTAGGTCACCAAATACAATGATATGCTTTCCTCCAAATAGCACATTATAGTTTGTTCTTAAAATCTGCTACATCCTTTAGAGTATGAAAGCAAGTATTAGGTTGGATACCATGCTAACTACATAAATGATTAAAAGCTTCAGTTTCTTCAATACTTTTATTACCTCATTGCAAGCTCCAGCAGATGGGGGAGGCAAGATGGCTGCTGCAACGTTGTGCTGGGAGGTCGCATTTTTTCCCTCTCCCGCAACGAATGGATGTATGAAAAACTGAGGAAAATGCTGTGCTACCTATGAAAACTGCCCCTGATGGAGATCGGACGCTGGTGGTATAAAGGGATACCTAAAGCCCAGCACATCAAGAAGCAAGCGCTTCGGGTCGGACAGGCTTGGGTCTGAGTAAAGAAAGTAATATTGAGAGTCCTAGCCTGGCAACTCATGGCTCCTAAAATACCCGTCCGTGCTGCTAACCAAGAGAAGGCGAGCGAGAGGGGAAGAAAGATACCCGACCCTCCAGCAGCAGTGAAGACAGGAACAGCTGCTAGTCTGAAAATAGACCCTCCGGCAGGGAAGAATGCCGGTGCGATCAAGAAAGTATTTCCCCCCCCTTTGCCGGAGAAAGTAAAGAAAGGAGACATGCGGAAACAGAACATGGTCTCTAAAAACAACAGTGGAACTACAGTGGAGGTCCGCAGCGCGAACAAAGGCAATCCCGTGAAAGGAGATGAACATAAGAATCGTGAAACGGGAATGCGGCAACCTACCATGACGGAGATCCTGTCAGCGAAGATCCCCGAACCATCAGAGATGCTGGATTCCCTCCGCGAAGCAGACAACGCTGTCACTCTGGCCTCAGGAAACGTCCTCGAGGACGTAACTGACGGCGAAGGCTCAGAGAGTTTGGCTGCTAGGCAACGAGTTGAGCCGGCGTCGAAAGGAAATCAGAACACTGCAGAAGCGCAGGCTGGCGGAACAAACGCTGGAGGAGTACAACTACAAACGGTGAACAAAAACGGAGGTAAAGGGGAATGCGGAGGGGATCTGGCTACTGGTATGGGGAATATGGGAGGCACAACTGCTGATATGCTTGGTGCCCTAATGCTCGTGGAAGAAGAGATGAATGCCTCCAAGAAAATGACTGGCTCCTGGGGCAGCAGGGATAGCTTAGTAAATCAGAATGTCTTAGGGGAATTAAACATTGGCAAACACCCCCAAGGGGGTGGGGACTGTACCTCTCTAGAAGGGGAAGGAGAAATCTACTCAGTGAATGAAGACTCGGAGTCAGCACTCTCATCAGAGTCTAACACAGAGGAGGATGACCAGGATGATCAGGAAGGTACTGAGTCAGGCTTCAGTACATCGGGGTAAGAATCCACAATGAAGAAAAGACATGCAAAATTAGAGAAACGGCTATTGTGGGACTATTCAGCGACCTCGCAAGTATATCAGGAGGATGATAAACCTGGCAATATGGCGGAGGGAGCAACAGCTGGCTCTATCCCTCCCCAACGGGACCCCTTTCACACTCTGTTCATCACTCTTAAGCAGATGCAAAGTGAAGCAAGGGCAGAAAGCCGCAGAGCGAGACAGGCATCAAAGAAAATTCAGAACAGCCTAAGGAAGGTTAATAAACTATATGATGAACTGGTGGATCGGGTAACAGAGGTTGAGGAGCACACAGACAAGCTTGAAGACGATGTTGGGAGCTGGCAGACATTTAAGACAGAGCAGGAAAAAATGGCGGAGGACATGCGCTGGAAGATGGAGGATTTTGAAAATAGACAGAGGAGGAATAACGTCCGATTGCTGGGTGTGGCAGAAGGGTCAGAAGGGCAGGACGTTAGGCAATTTGTGATAAATCTTTTGAAGGGGGCCTTTCCAGAATCCCAGTGGCAGTGGGAAACAGAAGTACAGAGGGCGCACAGGTTCCCATTCACAATAAAGAAAGCTGGGGCTACAGGAGGAGCAGGGAGGGACGGCCAGCAAAACCACCCGAGGGCAATATTAGTGTACATTGGGAATTCCCTGCTCAGGGAGGAGATCTTGAGCAAAGCAAGTCCAGAGAGCAGGAGGACTTTCGAAGGCAGCACTTTTTTTGCCAGGCCTGACTTCTGTCATTTTACCGTAGAGAGGAGATGGAAGTTAAGGCAGATGATTGCTCCCTTTCAAGCCCTTGGCTTGGAAGCATATTTACTGTACCCTGCCAGACTCAAAGTGGTTGTGAGGGGGAACATTTGGATGTTCACCTCTGAGATCAAAGCTGAGCTTTTTTTGGAAAAAATGAGGAAGCAGAAGGGGGGCTAAGAGTTATGGGTATCTGCACATATAAAAGTGCCACTTGAATACAGATAAGAGTGATAGGGGTTTAAAGGGAGCCCAGCAAAGTAAATGCACTTAGCGGGAGAGGGATGCGGCTTGCACAACCCAAGGCGGGCACACATAGGTCAGTTGACCTATTTGCCTGTAAAGGGGATGGGGGTGGGGGCGGCAGAGCAGGGGAGGAGAGGGAGGGGGTGGCTGCAGGGGGGGTGGAACAGCAACATTTTTTTAAGATTTGGCACATTGTTACTTATTCAGGAAACACTGGATGTACACAAACTGGTTTGATGATGGTAAATAATGTTTATCTCGGGGTGCATTTATCAATGTTAGTGCTATGGCGTGCAGGATAGCATCAATTAATGTATGCGGTCTAAATGAGTTGAATAAGAGGATGAGAGTTGCAGCGTACTTAAAAACCATGCGATTGGATTTGATATGCCTACAAGAGACCCATATAGAATTAAGCAAGACATATCTTTTGGAGCAACTAGGGTTTAAGGTGTTGGCAAGTTCTAAACAGGAGACCAGGACCAGAGGGGTAGCAGTCTTGGGTAGGCAAAGGGATGTGGTTGTAGGGAAGAAGAAGGAAGATAAATGGGGTAGATGGGTTATTGTAGAAATATGTTTTAGGGGTCAGAAACTAACTCTTGTTACAATTTATGGATCTACGGAAGATGACCCAGATGTATTTCAGTTCCTTGATACGGAGTTAGCCCAGTGGCCTGAACCCATAGTATGCTGTGGAGATTTTAATATTCATGATCTAGAGAGCTCATTTACACGACCAGATGCGACTTACCGGGGTAGGAAGAGGAAAGTATTTAGGGCACTAGCGGCCATGGTCACACACAATGCCCTGGTGGATCCTTGGGTAAAGTTACATCCCCATCTTGATGGAAGTACCTTCTTCTCCGCCCCACATAAAGTAATGGCCAGGCTTGATTACTTCCTGATAACTAATTGTCTACTACCTGGGTCGCAAGTGGAGAAGCTACCTAGGGTGATCTCAGACCACAGTCCGGTGATTCTCACCATTATAATTAGCCAAACACCAAGAATACCCTCACAGTGGACCTTCGAGAGAGGCCTGTTAAAGGATCCTGTATATAGGGAGCATATGACAGTCTGGATCAAATGGTTCTGGGATATCAAATAGGGGGACAGCAGCTCCAGGAGTGGTCTGGGACACTTTTAAGGCAGGAGTACGGGGAGAAACAATTAGTTTCGCTTTGGGAAGACAAAAGAGAGAAAGGGATAAGAGAGAGGAGGTAGGACAGAGATTACTAAGAGAGGAAGGAAATCTAAGTAGGGTTATAACACAAAATTTACCCTTAAAAGAATACCTGCTCAAAATCATAGCTCTAAAATCTGAAGCGGTGGAAGGGCTCGCTAGGCAGGCTGCAGATAATTTCCTGACAAAAAAGGAAAAGACGTATGAACTCAGCGATTAGGTGGGGCGTGTGTTGGCAATTAGAACTAGGCAGAGAGCGGCTGAAGCGGGAATAAAAGAAATTAGGGATGTACAGGGGAACATGGTTATGGATCCTAATCTAATAAGGGAAGTGTTTAGAAAGTTTTATGCAGACTTATACACCACAGAAGACCCAGCGAACTTATTGGAGATTGATAAATATCTGAGAAATATTTCTCCACCGATAATGTCCGAAGAAGATAGGGAAATATTAGATGGACCTCTACAGTTAGAAGAATTTAAGGAAGCTCTTGGTAGTTTACCACCAGGTAAAGCGGCAGGGCCAGACCAAATTCCGCTAGAATTTTACCAAATATTTTGAAACGTGCTTCTGGCAGATATGTTCCTGATAATGCAACAAGCACAACTAGGGGAATCCAGCCCGGAATCATGGGGAGGGGCTGATATAATTGTAATATTGAAAAAGGGGAAGCCACCAGAAGGACCAGGGTCATACAGACCAATTACATTAATGAACTCTGATATTAAAATATATTCTAAAATCTTAGCAAAAAGGCTGGCTGGGATCATCGAGCAGTTGGTAACTCCCATACAGCATGGATTTATTCCTGGAAAAGGGACAACGCAGCATGTTAGGACCGTTGTTACTATGTTTGACTCAGCAGATATCCTAGGGGACCCTGTCGCAGCACTCTTTCTAGACGCTGAGAAGGCATTCGACAGGGTCTCCTGGGACTATCTTTGGCAGGTTATGAGGTGGTGCGAAATGGGGGAACCTTTTATAAAAGCTATACGGGTACTCTACAACACCCCAACAGCAAGAATAAGAGTAAATGGAGGGCTTTCGGATACGGTAAAAATTGCTAGGGGGACTAGGCAGGGATGTCCCTCCTCTCCCCTCCTTTTTGCGCTATATCTCGAACCGCTACTGCGACGGCTTGAAGCTAATCAAGAGATACCACCAATGAGGATAAATAGCTGTACGGTGAAGACCTTAGCCTACGCAGACGATGTAGCAATTTTAACCCCGAACCCTACCTTAGCTATAAAAGAGGTGGAGACAGAGGCCCAGGTGTTTGGACAGATATCAGGGTATAGTCTAAATAGACTAAAAACGCAGATTATAAAAAATAGGTACACTATATGTAATGATGACAGGGTGGTTAACTCAGCAGTATACTTAGGGGTGTTATTAACGGCGGACCTGGAAAAGATTGTAGAGATGAATTTGACCCCTTTGATCGACAAAGTTAAGAAAGACCTGGAGAGGATGAACAACTTATACCTTTCTCTCATGGGGTGTACTAATGTGATTAAAATGTTGATTTTGCCCAAATTTTTATATTTCTTTCGCTCTATCCCTTTAGTTTTTGAGGTTAGGTGGTTTAATTTGTTAGAGAGAGTACTGAACAGGTTTATTTGGGCGCATGGGAAAACCAGGCGGGCCTACAGGTATATGACTCTCCCAAGAGAAAGAGGGGGTTGGGGGGCCCCTGATTTTAGGCTGTACCAAATGGCTGCAGCACTACAGTACATGCAGGGGCTAATTGGGGGTGGAGGATGCGACACCGGGATTACGACCATGTCCACGGAAGTCTACTCTATAGCATTGGGGTAGAGGCAGAAAATAACTTTTTAAACAGAGTCGAGTTTGGATACCATAAAAGGACCAGATTCAAGACTGTAGTGGCAGCATGCAGAACTTGGAATGCCTTCCTAAAACAAATGGGATTGGGAAGATATAATAGATATGTCAGGCTTTATAAGAATAAATCCTTCCCTGCAGAAGTATTTACTGACTCGACAATGTCGGGTTGGACTCAAAAAGGGATAGTACAGATTGGAGATCTAATGGATGAGGAGGGGATAGTCCAGTTTGCAGACCTTACCCTCAAGTATGGGATTGAGAGAAAGGACTTCTTCAAATACCTACAGGTAAGGAGCTTCCTTTGTCGTAAGCAGGGTGGCAGTGTGGGGTTTAACAGTAATGAAGTATTGGAGAAAATAAAAATAGGAGGGGACTGCACAATCATATCCTTTTATGTATGTTTAGCAAAAGGGAAGATAGATGATATAGAGAAAGTTAGTAACAAGTGGGTTGAAAAATTGGGTGGGGAGTCTGGAAACTTTCAAGAATCCTTGGACATGGGATGTAATATTCTGTGTTCGGGTCCCCTGCAATCGCAGCACTATAAGACTCTATTTTCATTGTATCATACCTCCGCTAGAATAGCTAAGTGGGGAGGCTCCACTGGTACCACCTGCCCACGTTGTAATGCAGGGGACGCAGATATAATTCATATGTTTGCTACCTGCCCCCAGCTTTATACCTTGATTAATAATGTAGAAGATTTTCTTGGTAATACACTTGGTATACGAATAAAATTGACGCCTATGATGATACTGTTTGGGAGAGATAACCAGGATGGACCTGACCACAAGGAATTTATGTTTATGGCTACCGCAGTCCTGAGATTGATAATAGCAAGAGCATGGTTAGATAAGATACCCCCGGGAATGCAAATATGGCTGGCAAATCTATTAGCTAGTTACAATCTTGAGAAAGCAATATATGCACGTAAGGGGAAAAGGGGAAGAAGGCTTGGGTTAAAAATATGGGAACCAATAGCGAAATGGAAAGAGAGTATGGCACTACAAGATAATGTAACATAATATGAAATATAGGTTTTTTAAACTGTGATTTATGTTAAGTTTGTATTGTTTAAATCTCAAACCAGATAAATGTAAAATTATGGATGTTAAAAATTGGTAGGAAAATGTTAAAATGTAAAATGTACAAATGAATGATGTGTAATACAATGTGTATATTAAGAAAAAGAAGGGGGAAAAAAATAAAATATATTAAAGAAAAAAAAAAAGCAAGCTCCAGCAGATAATATCTGGTATTCCAGGTTATTGTCATGTTCAACAAGTAGCATTAATAGGTGATATAAAGTAATAACTTTAATCTTATGGGCAGCTAATCCTGTTGGTGCTGTTACTACACATGACACATTTGATTCTGTAGTCTTCTGTAGATAACTAATGAGACCTTTAATTAGGAATATTTTTGTAGTGCCACAATGACCATTGATGTAAAGTAACATTGGTTTGTACGTCAAACAATCACACTGTTTCCTTTCGTGGAAAAATCCATGCTCTATTTCATCTCTAACTTCATTGTAAATATCTTTTTCTTCTTTGTTCACTTTTACTAAGGGGTCGATTCCGATTCAGGAAAGAAATCCATACGACGATTCGTATTCGTAGCCGTTTCCATTCGAATCGTACAAATCTGTCTGAATCGCATAGTACGATCCGTAGGCAGAAAATACGTCAGAATCTTTGCGAACCATACGAAAATCAAGTAAAAATCCGTACAATACGGAACCTGAAAGTGAACCGTACGAATCGTAAACATGGTGTTCGACCCGACAAGTACGATCCAGACCGTTGAATCCGAATGCGATTCGTACGGGGAAACGTCGCGTATGAGTTGTACGGAAAATGTTGAGTATGAGCGAGCCACAAAATCAAATACGAGACGAACCCCCCAGTACGAAGTGCACATGAACCCCGTAAAAACGTCGCATATGAGCGAGCCACAAACTCAAATACGAGACAAAACCCCTGCATGAAGCACATGTGAACCCCATAAATACGTCACGTATGAGCGAGCCACAAAAGTTAATACATAACAAACCCCCTGAACGAAGCGCACGCGAACCCCTTAAAACAGTGCAAGGAGGTAGAAAATTACTCATACTGCGTGAACTGCGTGGTGTCACTGCTACCCGGGAGGGAAAATGACGTTGCCAGCAAGTTCCAGGAATGCATGAAAGCTGTGAGCAATTGGATGGCAGGAAACTGTCTAAAACTTAATTCGGCCAAAACCGAAGTAATATTGTTTGGTTCCACGGCTAACTTTTGGGGCCCGAGTAGGTGGCCTGAAGAGATGGGGACTTTGCCCACTCCGGTCAACAAGGTAAAGAACCTGGGGGTCATCCTTGATGACAGACTCTCTTATAAACCGCAGGTAAATGCATTGGCCTCATCCATTCACTGGACATTGAAAATCCTTCGGAAGGTTCTTCCGTTTCTTCCAGGGGTATTAAAAAAACCAGTTGTGACGGCTCTTGTGCTTTCACGATTGGATTATTGTAACAGTCTGTTCCTGGAAGCCCAACAAGGAGTACTCAGTAAGTTACAGATACTGCAGAATGCAGCAGCGCGCCTGCTTATAGGCTTGCCTAAATTTGCGCCCATCTCCCATGAACTAGTGAAATTACACTGGTTACCAGTAAGGAAGCGGATTCTATTTAAAAGTCTGTGTATTGTCTTCAAGGCCATCCATGGCATAGGTCCAGCATTTCTGGGGCAATACTTTCACTGGCACAAACCCGGAAGACTACTGAGGTCAGCTACTCTGGGATTGATTAGGACCCCACGCATCAGAAAAGTGGGTTGGGGAGGCAGGAGTTTCAGGCGAGGGGCGGCGGTGGCCTGAAATGCCCTTCCAATGGCACTCCGCCTGTCCCCTGAGCTTATGACCGAAAGTTAAAAATATGGCTTTTTGTAAATTAACCTGGGGATCTAGTTTTGGGAGTTATCAAAATAGCGCCAGGACACCGTAAGGTAACAGCGCGCTTTATAAGTGTCAAAATAAATAAATAAATAAATAACGTCGCTTGCGCACACAAATAAACAGAAGTAAATACAAGTAAACGAGCCATACTAAACCATGCGGACACTAAAAAACAGTCCAAGGGGGGTGTAAACGACTCACACTACACCACAAAACATGTCTCCAGTGTGCAAACCATGGAAATGAATGCCCTGGCCTAACTCAGAACCACCCCTTATAACACACCCACCAAAAATTCAAACTAAGCCACACCCACAAATGGACCAATAAAAAGGGCCCAAACACACAAACCATGATCCTTTGCAACATACACAATTAGCAAGAGACACTGACAACACACCAACAACTGCACAACATCCACCTTCACACATACCCCCAATCACATTCAGTCCCACCCACCCACATCCATACACCCCGTCATCCCACGCCATGTCCGCAAAGAGGAATCCAAAGTTCACAAAGGAGGAGATGGAGATCCTTGTAGATGAGGTCATCTGAGTCGAGCCACAGCTGTTTGGTGCATTGGTCAGACGGACCAGCATAGCTGAGAAAACATTCCTGTGGGAGAGGATAGTCAATAGGGTCAATGCTGTCGCACCCATCAGACGCACCAGGAGGGAGTGCCAGGACAGGTGGTACGATATGCGGAGGATGGTCAAGCGGAAGATGGACGAAGACTATGCACAGAGCCAACTAACTGGAGGTGGTGGTCCCCGCAGATCTGTACAGTACCATCCCTGGGAGGAGAAGGTCATGGTGGGAGTACATGGCATTGAAGGAGTCGTAGAGCCTGGTGAGTACACAAACATCTCATGTAACATGGGGGTAATCGCATCCACACCCCAAGTACAAAAAATAGCCCGCAATAACCCCCAAGCACCTGCCGCCCACAACTACAGGCAAAAACAACGCTAATGCCACTAACATGTGTATGCCCCATTGACAAATCAAAGCAATGTTATGTCCCTTGCTACAGGAAGCACAGACCCAAGAATTTACGTCCAGTATGCTGGGAGGGTGGGTGTCACAAAATGTATTGTGGGACTCCAAATCAGACGCAATTTCATGGGCGTCCACGGGGGGGGGAGCAAGGGGGGCTCTTGGCCCACCCCTGGATCGCCAGTGTGTCTGATGTGGGCCCAGTCAGGGCCGGCCCTAGTCCATCATGCTTTTGAAATGGTGCCATTGTTTCAGGTGGCAGCACCCTCCATTGGGTGGGAAGGGTGCAAGGGGGTTGCCTAGAAGTCTGCAAGGCAGAGGGGAGAAGAGTGCAAGGCAGTGGGGAGAAGGGTGCATGGGAAAGGGGCAGGAAGGTGCAAGGGGGGGCCAGAAGGGGGCAAGGGGGAGTCTGAGAAGGGTGCAAGGCAGAGGGCAAGAAGGGTGCAAGGCAGAGGTCAAGAAGTGTGCAAGGCATTGGGGAGAAGTGTGCAAGGCAGTTGGGATGAGGGTGCCAGGCAGAGGGCCAGGAGGGTGCAAAGCAGTGGTGAGAAGGGTGCAAGGCAGTGGGGATAAGGGTGCAAGACAGTGGTCGAGAAGGGTACAAGGCAGTGGGGAGAAGGGGGCAAGGCAGTGGGGAGAAGGGTGCAAGGCAGAGGGCCAGAAGGGTGCAAGGCAGTGGTGAGGAGGATGCAAGGCAGTGGTGAGAAGGGTGCAAGGTAGTGGGGATAAGGGTGCAAGACAGTGGTCGAGAAGGGTGCAAGGCAGTGGGAAGAAGTGTACAAGGCAGTAGGGATAAGGGTGCAAGGCAGAGGGCCTGAAGGCTGCAAGGCAGAAGGGAGAAGGATGCAAGGCAGTGGGGGAAAAGGGTGCAAGGCAGAGGGCCAGGAGGGTGCAAGGCAGTGGTGAGGAGGATGCAAGGCAGTGGGGAGAAGGGTGCAAGGCAGAGGGCGTGTAGAGTGCAAGGCAATGGGGAGAAGGGGGAAAGGCAGTAGGGAGAAGGGTGCAAGAGTACAAGGGGGGACAGAAGGGTGCAAGGGGGAGTGCAAGAATGGTGAAAGGCAGAGGGCAAGAAGGGTGCAAGGCAGAGAGCGAGAAGGGTGCAAGGCAGTGCAGAGAAGTGTGCAAGGCAGTGGGGATAAGGGTGCAAAGCAGAGGGCCAGGAGGGTGCAAGGCAGTGGTGAAAAGGGTGCAAGGCAGTGGGGAGAAGGGTGCAAGGCAGAGGGCGAGAAGGGTGCAAGGCAGTGGGGAGAAGGGGGCAAGGCAGTGGGAGGAGGGTGCAAGGCAGAGGGCCAGAAGGGTGCAAGGCAGAGGGCCAGAAGGGTGCAAGGCAGTGGGGAGAAGTGTGCAAGGCAGTGGGGATAAGGGTGCAAGGCAGAGGACCTAAAGGCTGCAAGGCAGAGGGGAGAAGGGTGCAAGGCAGTGGAAAGAATTGTGCAAGGCAGAGGGCTGGGAGGGTGCAAGGCAGTGGTGAGAAGGGTGCAAGGCAGTATGGAAAAGGGTGCAAGGCAGAGGGCAAGAAGGGTGCAAGGCAGTGGGGAGAAGGGGAGAAGGGTGCAAGGCAGAGGGCCAGAAGGGTGCAAGGCAGTGGGCCAGAAGGGTGCAAGGCAGTGGGCGAGAATTGTGCAAGGCAGTGGGGAGAAGGGTGCAAGGCAGTGGGGAGAAGGGTGCAAGGGGGAGGGACAGAAGGGTGCAAGGAGGGTGCAAAGCAGTGGTGAGAAGGGTGCAAGGCAGTGGGGAGAAGGGTGCAAGGCAGAGGGCCTAAAGGGTGCAAGGCAGAGGGGGGAAAAGGGAGCAAGGCAGTGGAAGAAGGGTGCAAGGCAGAGGTCCAGAAGGGTGAATGGCAGTGGGCGAAAAGGATGCAAGGCAGTAGGCGAGAAGGGTGCAAGGCAGTGGGGTGAAGGGTGCAAGGCAGTGGGGAGAATGGTGCAAGGCAGAGGGGAAAAGGGTGCAAGGCAGTGGGGAGAAGGGTGCAGGGCAGTGGGGAGAAGGGTGCAAGGGGGAGGGCCTGAAGGGTGCAAGGGGGAGGGACAGAAGGGTGCAAGGCAGAATGCAAGAAGGGTATAAGGCAGAGGGCTAGAAGTGTGCAAGGCAGTGGGGAGAAGTGTGCAAGGCAGTGGGGATAAGGGTGCAAGGCAGAGGTCCAAGAGGGTGCGAGGCAGTGGTGAGAAGGGTGCAAGGCAGAGGGCCAGAAGGGTGCAAGGCAGTGGGCCAGAAGGGTGCAAGGCAGTGGGCGAGAAGGGTGCAAGGCAGTGGGGAGAAGGGTGCGAGGCAGTGGGGAGAAGGGTGCAAGGCAATGGGGTGAAGGGTACAAGGGGAGGGACAGAAGGGTGCAAGGAGGAGGGCGAGAAGGGTGCAAGGGGGAGGGCCAGAAGGGTGCAAGGGGGAGGGCCAGAAGGGTGCAAGGCAGAGGGCAAGAAGGGTACAAGGCAGAGGGCGAGAAGTGTGCAAGGCAGTAGGGAGAAGTGTGCAAGGCAATGGGAATAAGGGTGCAAGGCAGAGGGCCCGCCAGGAGGGTGCAAAGCAGTGGTGATAAGGGTGAAAGACAGTGGGCGAGAAAGGTGCAAGGCAGTGGGGAAAAGGGTGCAAGGGGGAGGGCCAGAAAGGTGCAAGGGGGAGGGCCAGAAGGGTGCAAGGCAGAGGGCACGAAGGGTACAAGGCAGAGGGCGAGAAGTGTGCAAGGCAGTGGGGAGAAGTGTGCAAGGCAGTGGGGATAAGGGTGCAAGGCAGAAGGCCGCCAGTAGGGTGCAAAGCAGTGGTGAGAAGGGTGCAAGGCAGTGGGCGAGAAGAGTGCAAGGCACTAGTGAGAAGGGTGCAAGTCAGTGGTGAAAAGGGTGCAAGGCAGTGGGGAGAAGGGGGCAAGAGGAGGGCCAGGAGGGTGCAAGGGGGAGGGCCAGAAGGGTGCAAGGGGGAGTGCGAGAAGGGTACAAGGCAGAGGGCAAGAAGGGTGCAAGGCAGAGGGGAGAAAGGTGCAAGCAGTGGGGAGAAGGGTGCAAGGCAATGGGCGAGAAGGGTGCAAGGCACTGGATGAGAAGGGTTCAAGGCAGTCGGGTGAAGGGTGAAAGGCAGTGGGGAGAAGGGTGCAAGGCAGAGGGAGAGAAGGGTGCAAGGCAGTGGGGAGAAGGGGGCAAGGCAGTGGGGAGAAGGGTGCAAGGCAGAGGGCCTGGAGGGTGGAAGGGGGAGGGCCAGAAGGGTGCAAGGGGGAGTGCGAGAAGGGTGCAAGGCAGAGGGCCAGAAGAGTACAAGGCAGTGGGCGAGAAGGGTGCAAGGCAGTGGGGGACAAGGGTGCAAGGCAGTGGGGAGAAGGGTGCAAGTCAGTGGTGAGAAGGGTGCAAGGCAGTGGGGAGAGGGGGGCAAGGGGGAGGACCAGGAGGGTGGAAGGCAGAGGGCAAGACGGGTGCAAGGCAGAGGGCGAGAAGTGTACAAGGCAGAGGGCCTGAAGGGTGCAAGACAGAGGGGAGAAGGGTGCAAGGCAGTGGGGAGAAGGGTGCAAGGGGGAGGGCCAAAAGGGGGCAAGGGGGATGGTGACAAAGCTAAAAATTTGCCCACCACCAAAAACATTTCTGTGGACGCCCATGCCCAATTTCCCTCATCACATATGGCCCAGGTACACACCCATGCACCATGTTCAATGCACAGGAAGTGGGAATGTACTGACAAGATCGCTGAAACATGGGCCTGGTGTAGGCAGCATAAGACCCTCCTGTGACCAGCGCAAACACAAACACCAGGACAACAAGATCAGATATCTTGAACAGGAACTCACAACTACAGTCATGGCAGCATGCTCCATGGGGGGCAGCCACACCATGAGGGAGGCCCAGTTTCAAATCAGACTCCAACTACCAGCACGACCTGTCACACACACCCCTTACACAAACATAGCCTTCTGGGACAGGCAATGGAGTGTCCCACTGTCACAATCATCATGTAACAAAACAAAACCAATACAGATCTGCTGAAGCATCCAAGCAGAAAATGCACGGTGCAGATTCACAAGCCCCTTGCGTTTCTTTCACGAAGCCATTGCATCACCTTTGTGACGCAGTGGCCGCACTAAAGTTGCGCCATGGTGCTGGGTATTTACAAGTTGACGCATCTGGGACATCTGTCACGTTCTAAAGCCCTGCGCTGGAAGTAGGTGTACTGGTGCAGGGGGTGGGTTGGGAAGGGTGGGCGTCACAGCGCAGCAATACCTCCCAAAAGTGGCTGAGTGAAATCTTCAAGATTTCACTCAGTCACTTTTAAGCACATGCTGTGTCAAAACCCTGCGCGTGCTTAAGCAGGCGTACGGATTGACACATCATTGTGCAGATAGGGCCCCGCGGAGCATTGCTGGAGCTGCGTTGCGCCGGCGACACAAATCCAGAAATGTGCCACTTCTACGGCACAGATTCATGACACAACTCTGCTGTTTTTCCACCATGGTGCTCTGCATTGTTAATGTGTCGCATCCATGCTGGCATAGCTGTGGTGCACAATGACTGGAGAATCCCTGATGATATGCAGGGCTGTGCCAGTCATTGTAAATATACACCCACATGTCAATGACTCCTGAGCACAGACCAATCTAAGCCCACAACATACCCATCCACAAGTGAACATTGAGAACAATTCAAAACATAGACAACTACCAGGTGGAACAGTACCAACGACAATGTGTATGAAAAATGGATGTTGCATTAAATGGAATTAACATTGTCTGTCGCTCACACCCACAGGGCAACGTGCGGAATCTACCCCCAACAATGGGGGAGATGAATCACAGTCCCAGGCTCTGCAGGACGCTGATCCCACCAATAGCGACGCCTCTCACCACTCCATGGATGACCCCGAATAACCTAGCACCTCTGGTGCCCAAACACCTGCAGCACCTGGATCAGGGACATCTGCGCCAACCACCACCACCATTCCTGCGACATCCCAGCAGACATCTCAGAACCCTGCCCAACTCAACAACTGAGCCAGTCTGACAATGAGGGATAAGGTTCGCCGGGCACCCAGGAGGTGGCAGACAACACCACCACTGCCATCCCTCAGGGGTCCCGTCGACCCTATGTGCCCACAACGGCAGGCCAGGCTCGTGTGGGCAGGGGTGGTGGAATTCTGCCAGGTAGTGGGGACCCTCACAGAGATCAAAAACCTGCAGGCGGAACAACACGCCAGTCAACAAGAACACCAAGGATGGATGGAGGCAAGACTGGCTGAGCTCCTGGCAGTGCAAAAGGACACAAGCCATTCACTCCGTCGGATCGCAGACACCTTGGAGCACCCTCCCTGTATCACCAGGCAAGAAACATCTATGCGAAGACCGCCAACAGGTACAGGGAGGGAGGAGGAGGAGGAATTGTCCGTTGGAGCGATGCATCATCAAGCCCTGCATATGAGGGTACCCAAGGAAGGTGGGTCGTCCACAGAAAAGACAGTGAGAGGCAGTGGGCCATGCGCATCTCCCTGGTCACCTGGTCTGGCATTTTGACTGTGTGTGCAACAGCATCACCTCATTGACTGTCCTACTCTCCCACATGGCTTTGCTGGTTGCAGTCTGAACAATGATGTCAAGCACTGTGGTCTGGACTCTGTTGACTCAAACTGCAAGGCATCACATCTCCCTCTGTGAACTTTGGATTCCCGGCATTTTTGTACAGCACCTATCACTTACTCACGTTTCCCTGACAAGACAGATAAATAAACAAAACAAACTCAAGTGAAACTGATGTTGCAGTCATTTACTATGACTCAACAACATATGTGTGGGGCAATGTCAAAGTATGCCAGAGTGTGGAACAAACTCAAGCCATCATACACTGGGATTTAAGTCCGGTCAAGGATACACATAGGTCACAATGTATCATCAAATACATACATGGAGCGCAATACTCACCCATGATGGTTTCAAGCTGCTGAGGAGTGGGTGCTTGCCATACTGTTCGGACAGACAGTTTTGTAAGAGTTTTATGAAGGTGTAGAGGTCATGGGTCACGTGGAGGTGCCCAGGGAGGGAGTACCACTTCTCTTTGGTGATGTGGGAGAACTATCTCCCGCATGCAGTTGTACTGTGGATGTGATGAATGGTGCCCAGGGCAAGGTTGGCTGGATGGAGTTGGGGCAATGGGGTGTTGGATAGGAGACGTCCATGTTCGTCTTTGGGGCTGGGGTTGTGGAGTGCCTCCTGAGTGGGCTGAGGAGTCTGAAGGAGATCCTGCAGTTGACAGTGAGCCTATTGTAGGTATCTCAGGTGGACGGTCATGTGGCTGTGGCAGGGGATGTTGAGGATGAGGTGTGCGGATGCACACTGGATGTGCACAAGTCCTCCCGGAGTCTGGCTGTTGTTCCTGCGCAGACGGCATTGCTGAGGTTGAGCCGGCTGGTGTTGTGGACCTGGGTGACCTTCTGTCATGACTAGGAGTGGATCGATCTGAAGATCGTTTGCAGCATGCAGAGGGACTTGCAGCATGAGGTAGAGATGGTGATGAGTTGCATGGTTATTGTGATTGAGGAGTATACGAAGAACACCTGAGTTCGTGCATGGCCACTGTGCGCTTGTGCGCTGCCCAGGCCGGTGTGATACAAGGAGTTGTCCCAGCCGTAAGGGGACATTCCTCAGATGATGAGCTCAGTCTTGTCCAAGTCCAGCCTCAGGTGGCTGATGTTCATCCATTTGTCAATGCAACTCATGCCTTCTTGAAGGTTGGATCTGGGAGTGGCTGGGTCTTTGGTGAGGGTGAGGAGCAGATGGGTGTCAATGGCATAGGACATGATGATGAGGTCGTGTGCACATGTGATGGTGGAGAGGGGGTCATGGAGACATTGTAGAATGTCACGCTGAGAAATTAGCCCTGGGGCATGTGCCCGATGACCCCAGTATACTACGTGCTGAAGGCGGGAGGCGGACTCCCTGGGCCTTGCTGGTGAGGTACTTGGCGATTCCATCCTGGGCCTTCCTCTGGATCACAGTGTTGGAGATGTGTGATCTGACAGTGTGGTAGCACATGGTGTAGTATGGCGTTGAGAGGTCGATGGGGTGAGGGTGGTGGTCTCACCATTGTGGCACAGGGTCCAAGATGTCGTTGGTGGTGGCAATGAGGACTGTTGCAGTCGGGTGATTAGTGTGGAAGATGGACTGGGGCGGGTTGCCTGGAGATGTTTGTTTGTAGGGAGATGGTCAGTTGCTCGTTGACTGTCTTCTTGATAACATTTGCCGGGTAGAGAAGCAGGGTGATGTTCCAGGAGATCCTGCGATACTGCCGTCCGTTGTTAAAGAAGGGCCTGGGTCTCTGCGTGCCTCCAGCTTCCATGGAAAGTGGCATACTCAAAGGAGATATTCATGACGTGGCGGAGGTGGGCTTCAAAGATGGTGTATGCTGTAATTGAGATGTTGTGTTGGAAGGGTCCTGATGGAGAGCCTGAGTGGATGGTGTACATGAGCCGGGTTGTGTCTTTGCTGCTGACGGGAGTCCAGGACCTGGGGGGGGGGGGGTATGTCCTGTGGATAATAGCGCTGTCTGCCTCTGTGTGGCTAGGCTGTCGTGTACATCCACAAGCTTGCAGTGGTAGAATGTTGCAAGGGATCCCATTCGCCTTGCAAGGGTGGGATGTCTGTTGGATGTAGAGCTGGGGTCAGATAGTTCACTCACGATGCCGATGAGGTCTTTCATGTTGTGTGTGTTGGTGCATACGCCATACCTGAAGGATGTCCTCTTGTACGTGCTGATGGTATGGCAATGTCTGTGTGTTGCGGATTCCAGGGCTGAAAGGTAACTGATGGTTCTTTGTCTTGCAAGGTTTGCACAAGAGTCCGGCTACACCTGTATGAGTCCAGTATGTCTGCCTTGTCCTAGGTGGCTTAAATGTTGCTGTGCCGCATAGGAAAGTCCGCCAATGTGGCAAGAGTGTTGGATCAGTTGCTGATCTAGTGTGTGCGGTTGCAGGGTGTGGCGATGGCATTGGTTGGAGTGTCCTGGGCGAGGGTGCCACACAGCTCATCTGGTGACTTAGGTCAAGCATCTTTGGTGGATCTGTAGCGGAGAGTGGTGCAGTGTGTTGCTTGTCGGACAACTGGATGCAAATGTTGATGTATCAATGAAGGATGGTGGTGTGGTTGTCCTTCAGCCAAAAGTTGCTGTCCCCCTGCCCCATGTAGTCTGTGTAGGTGAGGGCCTGCGTGCTGATGTAGTTGTTCAATGTCTGAGGACCATTCAGTAAAGCTTGTTCCCAGCTCTGTGCTCTCAGATTTTGCCACTATTTCTGAGGCAGCCTCTCTTCTCGAATTGCAGAAGTGTAAATCCGGTTCCCTTAGTGACCCCTTGCCGCCAAGCAATACAACATCCTTTCTAAAATTCACAATCACCATTTAACCGCCGTCTCGAAACTTTCCCTCAGATAGGGCTCTTATCTGGATGCGTGGCAACAAGTGTTCCTCCTGCCCATCTTAAAGAAAGTCAACGCAGATCCTGAATCTCCCTGCAATTATAGACCTATCTCTCTTTTACCAGCTCCTGCCAAGATTTTTGACAAATTTATCTGTCAGCAAATGATGGCCTTTGTTGAAGATAATATCCTCCTTCACGACTCCCAATCCAGCTTCCGTCCCGGCTGTAGTACGGAGTAGGCCCTCATTGAAATGGCAGACTCTATACGCTGTGCGGTCAAGTGAGGTTCCAAGGCAGTGTTGGTGCTTTTAGAGTTGCCTGCATCATTTGACACCATCGCCCATCCCATTCTTCTGAACCGCCTTAGGACCATAGGCATGGGGGGCTCAGTGCTGAACTGGATATCGTCCTTTCTATCTGACCGCACACAGTAGGTCCGGACCTATCCGTTCATCTCCCCAGTCAAACCACTGAAGTGGGGTGTGCCGCAGGGCTCTGCTCTGAGCCCTCTGCATTTTAATATTTACTTTACCCCGCTGGTTGAATCGATTGCCATGTCTGAAGTCAAAATCATTTCATATGCTGATGATACTCAGATTCTATTCACCTTTAATGCTGTGTCTGCCGCGACTGAAAAATTGTCTCAAGAATATTGCGGCTGGATGGACCGCAGTTTCTTGAAACTTAATCCAGATAAGACCGATATCCTATTTTTTAACCAACCTTCTCCCTCTCTTCCAATCAGTGGGGGCCAGAGGAACTGGGCATTGCTCTGGCTAGGGAGGACAGTGGCAGTGTCTCCTCGATCCGCTTGACGCCAGATAGCTATTAGAAGCGTACTAATAGTGGACCAAGCATTCTATGTTTGAAATTGGAATTTTGATGTTTTAAATATTGCACAGCTTGAATCGTTTTAAAAACAAATTTGTATCGTCGTTTTAAAAAAAACTATCTTTCACGCTGCTGGGGTCACTGGGGTAATCAAAAACCTACTCATACCCAAAGAAGTCTGCTCGATGTTGTAGCCTGCCCGCCCCGGTCCGACAAGGCAATTAGCGCCGTAGAGCGGGGGGCGGACAGGTAAGAGCGAGACACTCACTCAATTTCCGCTAACACGCAGCGGGTAGCGGTCTAGTCTTTTACAAGGAGAGGCTACTTAGGCAGCGAGGAGCTACCGGCTGACCGCGGCTAGGGAGGACAGTGGCAGTGTCTCCCCGATCCGCTTGACGCCAGATAGCTATTAGAAGCGTACTAATAGTGGACCAAGCATTCTATGTTTGAAATTGGAATTTTGATGTTTTAAATATTGCACAGCTTGAATCGTTTTAAAAACAAATTTGTATCGTTGTTTTTAAAAAAAAAACTATCTTTCACGCTGCTGGGGTCACTGGGGTAATCAAAAACCTACTCATACCCAAAGAAGTCTGCTCGATGTTGTAGCCTGCCCGCCCCGGTCCGACTCGGCAATTAGCGCCGTAAAGCGGTGGGCGGACAGGTAAGAGCGAGACACTCACTCCATTTCCGCTAACTCGCAGCGGGTAGCGGTCTAGTCTTTTACAAGGAGAGGCTACTTAGGCAGCGAGGAGCTACCAGCTTACCGCGGCTAGGGAGGACAGTGGCAGTGTCTCCCCGATCCGCTTGACACCAGATAGCTATTAGAAGCGTACTAATAGTGGACCAAGCATTCTATGTTTGAAATTGGAATTTTGATGTTTTAAATATTGCACAGCTTGAATCGTTTTAAAAACAAATTTGTATCTCTGTTTTTAAAAAGACTATCTTTCACGCTGCTGAGGTCACTGGGGTAATCAAAAACCTACTCATACCCAAAGAAGTCTGCTCGATGTTGTAGCCTGCCCGCCCCGGTCTGACTCGGCAATTAGCGCCATAGAGCGGAGGGCGGGCAGGTAAGAGCGAGACACTCACTCCATTTCCGCTATCACGCAGCGGGTAGCGGTCTAGTCTTTTACAAGGAGAGGCTACTTAGCCCTCTCGTCGCTCCTAGCGTGCAGCGGTCTCGCACAGGGGAGCACCTGAGGACGTGCCTGAGACAAGTCAGAGAGAAGCCCGTCTGCGCCCGTCCATGACAGGACGGGACTAGGGGCCATGGGCTCTGCTGTAAAGGACTCTGTTGCAATTATCTGTCATAGCCTTCGGTACTCCTCTCAGGCGCTTAAAGATCTGCAGCCATAACCTCGGGTAGGTTGTGTTGTGCGCTCTCTATTATGCCCCGAAGGTCCGTTTTCATGTTAACACTGTTGCTTTCAGGCATCCACTACTAGTCTGGGAAATGACGGCATTGCTGAGGAATACAAGCTACCCATTAGGCCCTATTCCCAAACATCTCCACCTAATTCTTCCATCTGCCCTAATATTGAGGAAACTCCGCCTGCGAACAGTCTAAAATGTTTTCTTTTAAACAGTCGCTCTTTAACAAAGCACCATCTCGAATTTTGGGATCTGGTTACTACTGTAAAACCAGACATCTATTTCCTCACAGAAACGTGGTTAAATCCCCACAATGTTCCTGCCATTACGTTGGGAGTTCCGAGGGGATATAAGGTCCTTAAATTAGATCGACCTGTCAAAACCGGGGGAGGTATTGCTATAGTGTATAGAGAAGAGGGTTTGAAGATCTCCCTGTTAGAACAAAGAAGCTGTCCCATGATGGAAATTATGGTCTTTAAGATCAATCTCACCCCAAAACTCACTGGAAGGGGGAAATAGTGTACCGCCCCCCAGGGTCAAGCGCGGGCTTTTCACTTTCACTAGTGGAATTCCTGGCTCCACATCTAAAAGCCAAAGAAGATTTTATTCTCCTTGGAGATTTTAATGTTCATGCAGACCTCCCTACTCACCCTGATACTGCACTATTACTTTCTGATCTTACAATTTTAGGTTTAGAGATCCAAAATAAGGATCCTACACATATAGGTGGACATATTTTGGATCTAATCTTCACCAATTATTCCAAAATTAAATATTGGTCAACGTCCCAAGTGAGCTGGTCTGACCGTTATATGGTTGAATTCTTCTTCTGTGGTCTGGCCGCTTTACATCAAACGTTTATCCCTGCTATTTTACGGAGATCATGGCACAAAGTAACTCCAGATGAACTATTGAGGGTCTGGAAGGAACCCATCTTCAGAGAGATAGATGATGCTGAGTCTGGCTTAGCTAAGTACAATAAAGCTCTTTTAGAAGCAGTGGACCTATTGACGCCACTGAAGCTTCATAAACAGCATCCAGTATCCAAACAAGAGATATGGTACACTGAAGAACTTAGAGGCGAGAAACAGAAGTGTAGAAAGCTCGAAAAGGCTTGGAGGAAATCACACATGGATGATAGTAAGAAAGAGTATACTGATGCCCTGGCCTCCTACCATAAAAACGTAAAGATGGCCAGGAGGAGCTGTCTTGCATCACAATTGGCCGAAGCAGGCAACTCTTCCAGAGAACTCTATACGATCCTACAGTCCTTCACAAAACCTGGTGCCTGCGAGAGTCCAGATGACTTCTCCCAAACCCTGTGTGATGAAATATCGCTATTCTTCGAGAACAAAATAGAGCTTATCTATGAGAAGATCAAGCAGTCAGGGATTGTTGGGAGTAATACCATCAGTTCCTCCCTGACATCACCTATCTCACCTATTTCATCTTCGCCTTCTGTGGGTGCCAGCATCTCTCTTACCACATTTCCAGAGATTAATCTTCCTGATGCTACTTCTATGGCCAGTCAAATTAAAACAGGATCTCCCTCAGATCTCCTGCCAGCAAAGATGGTGGGCTCTCTAGGGAATCTGCTCCTACCTGGAATTCAAACAGTGATCAATCTATCCCTTAGAGAAGGACATGTGCCAGGTGAATGGAAGAGAGCGGTAGTGAACCCTATTCGAAAGAATGCAGCCCTGCCATGGTCAGACCTCTCCAATCTCCGTCCTATTTCTCTACTTCCCCATTTCAGCAAGATGACCGAGAAACATGTGAATACCCATCTATCCAAGTTTATCGAGACAGCGGGTGGTCTGGACCATTCTCAATCTGGGTTCAGACCTAACCACAGCACCGAGTCTGCCCTCCTCTCCATGAACAATACCATCAGGATGACACAGGGTAGAGGGGGCTCCATGATCTTGGTGCTGTTGGATTTGTCCGCTGCCTTTGATACGGTTTCGCATGACATTCTTCTCGGTCGTCTGCGGAAGGTGGGAATATGCGGTTCGGCTCTGGCCTGGCTAAAAAGCTTTCTCTCGGGTTGATCACAATCCGTCAGGTTGGGCTCCCATCCATCAATCTTTAGGGAGCTCACTAAGTGGGTTCCACATGGCTCATGCCTAAGCCCTACACTTTTTAATGTTTATGTGGCCCCCTTGGCGGATATTGTGAGAGAATATGGGTTCACTCCAATATCGTATGCTGACGATACTCAGCTTCTGTTCCCTTTCCATACCCTGACACCGGCAATCAAACAGGCATTTGCCACCGGTATGAGAGCAGTATCTGACTGGATGGCCTCCAATTGCTTTCAATGCAATGTAAGCAAGACGGAGGTCGTGCTTTTTGGAGAAGCCCCCCTCTTGTGGTCGCCTGAGTGGTGGCCCCCGGATTTAGGATCTGCTCCTCTCCTTAAGCAGATAGTAAAAAATCTGGGGGTGCGGCTAGATCAGGCGCTATTACTAAATGAACATGTGAGTCTGGTGGCGGGAACCTGTTTCAGGACCATTGGGCTCCTGAGACGTGTGTTCCAGTTCCTGGATGACTGCTACAGGAAAACACTGGTCCAGACACTGGTCGTCAGTAGATTGGACTACTGCAACAGACTACTACTCTCTGCCAATGAGGAGCAATTGAGTCATCTGCTGGTGGTCCAGAATACTGCGGCCAGATTAATTTTGGACGCTCTTCCTAGGTCCTCTTCACGCCCTCTTCTGCATAAACTCCACTGGTTGTCCATTCGCCAGCGAATCGACTTCAAAGTGTGCTGTATAATCCACATATGCCTTCAGGGATTTGGCCCTAAATATCTAGCTGAACTATTTCAGCTGTATATCCCGACCCGTTCATTGCGCTCTAGCAACCTATTTTTGTTACAAGTCCCTCGGATCAAGAAGGCAAGACAAGGAGGCCGGGCCCTGTCCTATAAGGGCCCCACTTTGTGGAACAATTTGCCACTTGCCCTAAGACCAATTACTAACATACAGGCCTTCAAGAAATCCCTAAAAACTCATCTGTTTCCGGCTGTATAAGATCTTGGCCTCCCTAAGATTATGTTTCTGATCTGGCATCTTGGAAGACCATAAGCGCTGAGATACCCTCTCGGTCGATTGCTGCGCTATAGAAGAATACAAATAAAGGACTCGGTCAGGAATATGGGAGTTAGATGGGACAATCAGCTATCCCTTGCCACACAGTTACAAGCGGTGGCTGCCGCTTCTTTTGGCAAGATTAAAATCATCAAGAGATTTATTAACTATCTGCCCAATGCAACCCGGAAAACGGTGGTTCACGCACTGATTACCTCCCATTTAGACTACGCAAATGGCACATACGTGGGTTTCACATTAGGCTTGCTCCATATACTGCAGACGGTCCAAAACGCACCTGCACGCCTGGTATGTGGCGTCCCACTTTGACATCATATCTCCCCCTATCTTCCACTACTCCATTGGCTGCCCATGGCTAAATGAATAGGATTCAAGGCGCTGACACTCGCCTTCAGGGCAGGACAAGGCTGTGGTCCTGTCTACCTTAGAAGGAGACTCTGTCCCTATTGTCAATCCCAATCTCTACGGTCCATTGACAAGTGCTTGCTCATTACTCCACGGTTCGCAAAACCTAGATCAGGAGGTTAAACCTTTCAGGTATGAACCACCCAATGTAGGACTAAGCTACATCTTTCGCTGCGTCTGATTCAGTCTGAAAGTGAGTTTCATAAAGCCCTTAAGACCTGGCTATTTAGCTGGCTTGATTAGTTGCTGTTCTATATGCTGCCTCATTTTCTGCCCACTACAGCGCCGGGACACCCCATTGGGGTAGATGTGCGCTCAAAAAATGCCTATTATTATTATTATTGTAGATGGCTTTGCAGAACTGTGGGTGTAGGCCTGGAGATCTGTAGATGACAGTAGACTGAGGGTGGTCAGGGGTTGGTGTGAAACCTGAAGTGCAGCTGCTTCACAATGCTGAGTGTGTCCTTGGTGTTGTATGTGACTCTGAAGGTGTACTTCAGAATGAATTGCAAAACATCCTCCTGGATTGTTGGTGCGGTCCCTGCGGGTGATCTCGTATCCGTCTGTGATGGCAATTTTGAAGTACTATGCTGAGGATGCGTTCAACCAGGTTACTGTAATGAAGGTGATGTGTGGGGCTGTTGTGTTGATGAGGAAACAGAGTCCAATGGCGTGCTGGTGGATGGAGCAGGTGTGCAGTAGGAGGCACATGACCTGCTTGTACGGACATGGTCTGTTAGGTGGGGCAGCGGAGTGTTGGCAGTAGGAGTTGCACACACAGCATGCGAAGCTGTTGTGTGTGCTCTTAGTGGTTGCCTGATAGCAGGTGGTTGATTGTCTGGTGTTCATTGTTTGGAGGGTGGCTGGAGCATGAGTCTGTTATGTTACGTGGCTCATGCAAGGAACAGAGGGTCTTGCACTGTGCACGTTGCAGGCGCTGACGGTCCTGCCTTTGGCACGGAGGTGGCGCAACAGCGGCACAGACAAGCTGCTGCCTACATTAGGAATGGGTGGAGGGAGGGAGGAGCACCTGGGAGGCGTGTGTGTTGCTGAATCAGGGCATTCAGTGGTGCGGTGTAGCAGGGAAGGCAGCAGCAGGAATGAGTGAACACCTGACGGCGGGAGGGGTGAGACACCATGCAAAAACTAGCACACAAAGACAAGGAGGTTAGAAAGGCACAATGCAACAGGTGTATTGAAAGGAATGAGTGTCTGGTTACTCAGGGTCACTCAAAGAAAATGGAAGAACAAACACCAAAAATGAAGGGCACAGGATCAGGCATCAAAAGGCCAAGCTGAGCCCACGACACACAGCGTCAGCAGGTGTTGCCTGCCCGTTGTGGGTGGCAACCTGCACAAATACATGCACAACCATGTACTTCATGCACAATAGGGATCATTAGCCATGATAAACTGCATGCATGTTGCCACAGTACACATACTCCCATGTGCACAATCTTTGTCAATTATACCATAGATGAAGCATGCAAAGTGGCAAGAGATCTGCGGTGACAGTGATGAGGCACATTGTACTGTGGGAACACATTTTCTACACAAACGGATCAAGTATGTGTTGATGCCTTTCTGCTTTAGCCAATGTCCATGGCCAGTGCCATTGCTCTGAAGAAAATAACAGTCATGCAATGACTTTACCTGTACTGATAGTGAAACAATGTGCACAGGACTGCCTGGGACTGTCAGGTCCTTGAATCTTCAGAAACGTGTGATGCTCAATGTGGTCCATCTCCCAATAGCCCCTTGGTCTGAGTAGAAATGACAGACTCAAAAGGGTGATCAGGCGAGGGAAGGAAAGGAAGGGAACATCAGGGAGGGAGATCTGAAACAAAGGTAAACAAGCATAAGGATTCAACATTTCTTGTCACAGAATCACAGAATACCTCAGGACCTATACTGTAACAGTTAAACCTGTAAAGGAAAACAAAAGCCACTGTATCCTAGTTGGGATCACAGTAATGAAAGTGATACTAGATCTGAGGATCGAACAAGGACATCACTACACACTTACAAAGAAGGCTGTTCCATACATTTACATGTATTTATCCAACAGTTATCAACATACACCAAAAAGTCTTAACTGCCACGTAACTGGGAAATTTGAGCTTACTTCAGGACGAGCTCTGGAACCCCCTGCTCTGAAAACAGGGATGAACCATCCCCATGGATTCATAGCACATGGAAAGGTGATGAAACACCATAACACACCAAAGATTATGTTGTAAGAGTTGCTAAAGAACTGGCCAATATTATGATCATATTCCAAGGATTGTGCAACTAGCACAGGGATCACAGAAGACACATAAAAGGTAGCAGAGTATTGCAGCTATATGTAGGGGGTATAACGCTCTGCAGGCTGCTTCAATGCAATTAGAGCCATGCGGTAATCCAGAAAATCACAGTGTATGAATAAGGCTCCAATAAACAGAAAATCAAATGCGCTGCAGTGCAAGTCACACAAAGCCAACAATCCGTAGTTACCCCAGGGAATCAGTGATGGTGAAGAAGGGAAATTACTCATCCCCCTCAAGAGCCTTAAGAAGCTCATCCAATGAGGGAGGGAATTAGGTAAACACAAGGAAGACCCACAAGAGCCAGTCATTGGCTCGTCCAACTGGGCTTTGAAATGCCAAACAGAACAAGCTGCTGGGCGGGAACTCAACAGAGAGTAATGAGGAGCGATGGCACAAAAACACCCCTACCGTGACCAGGATATGCAGCACGCCACTAGAGAATCCTGGAATTAACAGCACCCGACTGGTGCCACCGAAGTGTTTACATTTGCTACAGCACAACGTTGTGACCTCATCAGCGCAACGGTCTTGGCATCATGGGAATAGGAAATTAACATCAACTTACCGAGAAGCCTTGCAAAGCAGTGTTCTCCACCGGCCCTGAGGAAGCGACGTGACAGTGACATGACATACTGGCACAATGGGCAATGCAATGTAACAATCAAGGACCCCCTGTTTCTAGAGAATAATCCGTAATACAGGGAAATAATCAGTGCGAAAAAGAAGAAGACCTGGTGTCAGCACTCAAAGGGTAAGGGAAAATGTACAGAAAGCACACAACTAAATTAATTAAAAAAATAGAAGTGCATTTATTGTATAAATAAAACAATCATATTAAAAACATTGCAATAAATGATTCAAATTGTATCAACAGTTCTAAGAATAACCTAGAAACACATTAATCATGTACATCTATCACAGTTGCAAAAACCAATTTTATAAAAAAATCAAGACAACAGACAAAACAGGACATAAACCACAATTATTGGGAGAATTTCATAAGAGAATCTGGTGGCAAACAATGTAAATCGACGCGCGTTTCGGCGTTGCGGGGAACGCCTTCATCAGGAGCCACAAAGAAAGCTGAAAAACATATTAAAACTGGAGTTAAAAAACCAAGGAGTTACATTTCAAATCCTTGAAAGAACAGTAAGAATACATATCAAACTGTTTCGAAAAGTGCTTTCATGACAATAATCCCTACTTGTGTAGGTAGGACATATATCTACACAAGGTACAAACTAATAATTTGATATTTGAGCAGTGGTTAACGAGTTAGATATCCCAAGGTCGCAATATAAATAAATAGCGACCGCTATTTATTTATATTGCGACCTTGGGTTTTAATATGTTTTTCAGCTTTCTTTGTGGCTCCTGATGAAGGCGTTCCCCGCAACGCCGAAACGCGCGTCGATTTACATTGTTTGCCACCAGATTTTCTTATGAAATTCTCCCAATAATTGTGGTTTATGTCCTGTTTTGTCTGTTGTCTTGATTTTTTTATAAAATTGGTTTTTGCAACTGTGATAGATGTACATGATTAATGTGTTTCTAGGTTATTCTTAGAACTGTTGATACAATTTGAATCATTTATTGCAATGTTTTTAATATGATTGTTTTATTTATACAATAAATGCACTTCTATTTTTTTAATTAATTTAGTTGTGTGCTTTCTGTACATTTTCCCTTACCCTTTGAGTGCTGACACCAGGTCTTCTTCTTTTTCGCACTGACAATGGGCAATGCATCCATACGAACAGACTCACAGGACAGTTGACAGAACATGTGGGACATACGCTGGACCACACCTTCAAAACATGGTTGATGGAAAGCAAAATGCACTGGAACACAAGATTAAGTGGATGAGCCAAACACATCCTGCTGCACACAGCGAGGCTGCAATTCTCCATAGAGCCTGTGGTTGTGATGTCCCACACAACCCGTGGTATCCGCAATGTGTCAGGGGCAAGGTTTACACAAATTGATGCCTTCACCAGAGTCAACACTCCACTACAGATGACTGTAAAGAAGGGTGACTGTCCTGTCATGGGAGTGGTGCAACATGTAATTTGATCCATGGTGATGAGACAGGTATGGATGGTTCTACAACATGCACAGAAACAGTTCCCACACATTCCCAAACCATACCAACCCCAAACTGCCTGTTTGGATTTCTTACCCGAACTGACATTTACACATGTCCGTGCATGGAATGCTGATTCAGCCCATGTTGCAATCATCATGAGGAATAGCAGGAGGACTAAGATGATGACACGAACAGACAACAGGCACAGCAACCTTTCGAATGACAGACACACAAGGGTCACTGGTACAAAACTTTGCAAAAGACATGGGCATGTACGAAACAGGAACAATGTTGGACACATGCAAATTTCAAGCTAAGTCATTACACATTACTCTGTGGCATTACATCAGCACTTACGTGACACATTAAAACACACATCAAAGTAACTTTGCATACAGTCAGCTGGACACACACATTTTAACACATGCCACTCAATACTAAAAGCTTGCTCAATCATTCCCAGTGACTTAAAATTATGAGAAGAAGTTGCGTATGAGCTGACTCCGGATGTCATCCTCCTGCTCCTCATCACTTGCATCGTGACCAAGCCCTTGATCCTCAATGGGTGGATGATCCTGCTACTCAGGATCCAGGATGAGTGGCACAGCCTTCTCAACTGCCTTGTTGTGCAGCCTGCAGCACAAGATGAAGATCTTACAGACCTTGTCTTGTGCATATGGGAGGGATCCGCCCGTCTTATCGAGGCACCAGAATCAGCTCTTCAGGAGGCAAAACGTCCGCTCAATCACTCGCCTGGTCTGCCCATGTGCATTATTGTACTGCTGATCTGCAGGTGTTCTTGGGTTGCGGAGAGGTGTCATAAGCCATGGCATGTTGGGATATCCTGAGTCACCTACAAAGATACATCATCTAAATAAGTGGGTCAGGAGATGCTGTTAGAGCAAAAAATACTGAAACACACAGGACAAACAGAGTTTACCCACCAACAAGACATGCCCGCTCGTTGCGCAGCTGCAGCATCATTTGTGGCACCCTTCTACGCCTCATGATTAAATCATCGTGTGCCGACCCTGGAAAACGTGCACAAACGTGGGAAATCAGCATGTTAGCAAGGCACACCACCAGGGCATTTATTGACTGATAATGTTTACGGTTGCAGTAAGCCTGCTCCTGAGCCTGTGGTGGCACAAAAGCCACATGTGTCCCATCAATGGACCCAATGACATGTGGCATCCCTCCCAGGGCATAGAAATCACCCTTGACATCTCTTTGATGAATTTGATAATTTCATCAATGTGCTCCAACATGGCTGCCAAAACATCACGCAGGACACGGCTGAACATCGTCTGTGACATTCCACCGACATCAGCTATGGTTAATTGAAAGGTACATGTAGCAAAAAAATGGAGGGCTGCCATCACCTTTATCTTGGGGGTCAGCGCAGTAGGATACCTGTTTTACAGTTGTAGATGTGGTGCCAGCTTGTTCGTCAAGTCCTGAATCAACTGGCAAGTGAATCTGTAACATCGGATGTAGGCTCGTTCCCTCATGGTAGCCAAGTCTGGGAATGGCCTTGGTAGAGGCGGTGCCCTGCAGGACATATTTGGAATGAATGGAGATTAACAGTCATCCAACATCAATGGCAATGTACATAGCACATGCAAAGCTGCTACTAGACATCATGTCACTATGGATTCTGGTGTGTGCAATACATCCAGGACACATATGGCCGCTTGCTGGGACTCCTATGAAAACCCAGATGCACCTGTTGATGAACAAATAAACATGACATGCCCTGAAATGAGCTGCTGTGCTGGTCTGAGTGAACAGCCCGAGATATCACTGGAGTGACCCACGTCACGATACCTGCAGTGGAAGGTTGTCATCCCATCCAGGCAGCTGACTTCAAGGCACATGCACAGGTCACATGGAATGTCAAATGTACATATCAAACACATTGTGATTAAGGTGTGCATGTGACAACAAAACAATACAGCCATTGTCACAATGCAAACATGTATGCCTGGTGAAATATGATGTCTGATGCCATCAAACCCAACAGCTATGGGAAAGCACATGTGGCATGGTGTGCGTTGATGTGAAACCATTCCCATATCAACACAGACCCATGTTAGATGCACCAACAGCAGATGAAGTTTACGTAACACAAACAGCAAGTTCAATGTTAAACATGACACACACCAGACGTAGTCACATAGGGTCATGCTGAGCGTGAAATGTCAAGTGACAAAGTGCCCCGGTCCCTGGCATCATGAGACAGGTGCCGGTAGTGATGACTGTGCCACTCCAGTGTTGCTGTGTATGACAAAATCTGCATGATGATACACATGTGACAAGTGTCAAGGTGATGTGTGCCACATAGTGCCCCATCACACATGACATGTGTCAAAAGAACCTCACACATCGATTGTGCAACAAGATTAGATGCCCTGTGCTATATCACTGGCTGCCACACCTAGGGCCTGCTCTGTGCTCTCAGATTTAGCCACTATTTCTAAGGTAGCCTCTCTTCACGAATTGCAGAAGTGTAAATCCGGTTCTCCTAGTGACCCCTTGCCCGCCAAGTAAGCATGAGCTGATTTTGCGGATTGGCAATCCGCGAATTTGCGGATTTGCGAACTCGCAATCCGCAAAATCCGCGAATTCCCGCGAATTTGCGGATTTTTTTTTTTGTGTGTTCGCAATTGTTTCTGCCAGTTCGCGAGGATTTGGTACTAGTTCGCAATTGCGAACTTACTTGTCGGCTCGCAACGGTCGCAACTATGTTGTTTCTACGTCTGGTTCATCATCACAGCCTCCCAGCACCCTCTGTTTTACCACTGGCACCCTCTCTTTGACCCATGCCACCCTCTGTTACATCAATGCCACCCTCTGGTTCATCATCACTGTAGAAGATGGGGGGGAAAAGCAAGCCCACCTGCCCTGCTTGAACTGACATGAATTAATTTGGGGTTAGTTTATTAACAACACCTGCCCTGCCCCAACTGACAATAATGAATTAGGGGCTAATTAATGTGTCACTGAAAGAATTTAAAGTTCCAGCCTGGCACCTGCTTGTCTGCTCCTTTAGCTGTAAATCAGGACCTTTGTGGCATACAGTTAAGGTCAGAGCAGGGTCACACAAAATAGTTGCAAGCAGGCAACCGAATTCTGGAGGGCCCCCTCAGGAAGCACTACAAAGAATCGTTACAAATCATGAGGTTGACCTTTTGCACCTGCTCATTGCTTTTGCTTTTGCTGAAATCGTTTTTCGTTTTTTTTCGCGCTATTCGCGGGGCGCGGCGTCGTGCGAAACCGACCGCGGAAGCCGCCAATTCGTGCGAATGAGCATTTTATTTTTTTGCGGCTTGTTGTTTCGCGAGTTTTTTTGCAGTATTCGCGAGCCGCTTGCAGCGCAACACGCGAATTTACCCCAAGGTCGAGTACGGGCGCGGCCATTTTGTTTGCGTGACGTATTTCCGTTTCCGCCCGCTATGTATAATCTCGCGCAGTAAGCGCATTGCGAGTAGAGGTTCGCACGAGATCGCGCGGAAAATCTAGAGGTTCGCACGAGATCGCGCTGAAAATCTCGCGCGAACATACTTTCGCGCCTGTGAACGGGCGCCGGCCATCTTGTTTTTCATTCATTTCCTGTGTCTGGGCATGGTGTTTAATCCTCTTGGTATCTTTGCCATCCTTTGCTTGTTTTCAGTTTTTTTTTTACGATTTTGCTTCTTATCTATCCCTCTCTTTTCCTAGCTGTATATTTTTGTCTTTTCTGCTATTTTTCTTTACTTTTAAACTACTTTTTAAAACTCTTTTCTTTTCTTCTTCCCTATCCTATTCTTTCTTAATTTTCTACTTCTTCCTACCTTACCTGCCCAGACCATGGTCAAGCCAGGCGCCGTGAAGCTGCCCAGGCACTTGAGGGCCGCAGCGGCGGCGGGGAGTAGTGCTGGACCCAGTGGCAGGACAGCATGCGGGAGATTGAGGGGGGAGCAGGTGACGCGACGGGAGATCTTCAGCCCGGAGGAAGTGGGCGCGCTGGTCTACTTCGTCCAGCGCCGCCTGCCCAGGACCATCGCGGGAGGCGGCAGGATCGCGGCCGGCGGCTACAACATGCGGGAGCGCCGGAAGCGGTGGGAGAAGGTGTGCTGGGCCATATCCCACCTCTACGGGGTCCAGCGCACCTACAGCCAGGTCACCCATCGCTGGACGGACCTCCTGGACCGCGAGCGCGACCTGCTGGACCAGCTCGGCTTGGAGATCCCCGGGCTTGGTGAGTAGTAGTAGCCATTTAATCACTCACTACTATGATGTTTTCTCCTGCTCTGTGTTGTTGTATTGCAAATATTTGTTTTTTACATGGAGCAAGCCAATAATGCCGCTGATGACGATTACATTGTAGTTAAATTATATTTCAAAATCTTCTGTGCATTTCAGGTGCACTGCTCTCCTTCTCAGTGGCGTTGCTACTATGCTTATTTGTTTTCTATTTTGTGGTCTCATTGGCCTGAGTAACAATTATGTATGAGTGTACTTTACAGAACTGCGTAATGCTAGACACTAGGGGGCAGATTACATTTACAAGCCCCTTGCGCCACGTTTACGTTGCCTTGCGTGACGCAACAGCGGCGTAAACGTGGCGCATCCCTGAGAGTCATTTACAGCGTGACGCATCTAGGGAGATGCGTCACGTTATAAAGCCATGGGCCTGCGCCACAATGGGTGCGTTCCTAGTATACAGGGTGGGCGGTCCTGCAGCTGTGCGCCTCGCAAAAGTGCCTGCGTGAAATCTACAAGATTTAACGCAGGTACTTCTGCGACGCTGCTACGTCAATTCAATTCCTTATGCCTGCTTGAAGCAGGCGTAAGGACTGACACAGCATGTTAAGTATTGGGTGGCCCTGAGCATTACTGGAGTTGCATTGCGTTGGCGACGTGACTCCAGCGATGCGCCGCTCTTACGTGACGAGATGCGTAACGCAAGTGCCTACCCTTGCGCCAGGGCGCGCCGCATTGTAAATGAGGCGCATCTGCCGTGTCGCAAGGGTAGTTTTGCGTGACGCATTTGATCTGGCGCATCTCTGGAGATGCGCCAGAACACGTAAGTAAGTATGCCCCTAAGGGGCAGAATTGCAATTACCGTCGCATCCCTGCAAAGTAGCAGGGATGCGCCAGTAATTGTGCGGCCCGCTACCACCACCAAACATGGTGCGCCGTATTTGCAATGCGGCGCACCATGGGCCCAAAACGTCACCGAAGCTTTACTGCTGGAGTTGCGTCGCAACGATGGCGCAGCTCCATCAATGCTCTGGGGTACCCTATCTCCCCAATGCTGGGTCAAGCCGTACGTCTGCTTCAAGCAGGTGCAGGGTTTGTGTGACGCATCATTGTCCTAAAGGTGACTGATTGGTATTTTGTAGATTTCCCTCAGCCACTATTAGGATGTGTTCCAGCGCAGGAATGCCCTCCCTTGCGCCGGAACGCCCCCTGATGGCGCAGGGCTTTATTGTAGTGTAGTTCCTAGTTTCCCACTAGGCCCTGCGCATTGGAATAACATAAACAGTAGTATCGACATGGAACTGCGGATATTCCAGGCCTCCACTGACTATGCTAAACTTAATTGGGTTGTGTTACCAACTAGCTCAGAGGTCACTGGAAACTTTCTTCTCTGCATAGGAAGTGATCAGCTTCCTTGGCACAGGCAAGAAGGGATTCAGTTTTTCAACAACCGTGCAACATGACAACTTTGCTCCTCAGATCAAGAGTCGATCTCTAGGGTCGTGTGAAACAATAGACATAGATTTCACTCAGTCAGTCTAGTGCAGTTTACTTTCACAATATGTAGAGAATAGAGAGACGGGCGTTTATCAATAAAGGGTTAACATTTATTGAACAGTCTTTCTTCTCATACAAGAGAAATGTATTGCCACAATTGCAATAACTGTTATTATAAAAAGTACGTACAGTAAGATAAGAATTGCGAAATAGAACTGTAAAAGCATTGATATGGTTTCTTAGCCATACAATGGTTTAAAAGTAATAAAACATATATACAGTCATATATACATTAGGCTAACATACTCAACTGGTGCTTCTAACTAAGCCTACCCCGGTGTGCCTGACCTAAGCCTAACACGTGAAAAGGGGAGTAAGTAAGTAGCTTAAGTTAAGTTGGTTTTGCCAAGGTTTGTTTCAAGAATTCTCTTCTAAGGGTTTAGTCAACAGCATACCTCTGAATAGAATGATGGAGGATTGGTATCTCCTTCAGGGGTCTCTCTCGATATCCCAGTCACCTGCGAGGGTAAACCGGAAGCGCCGGGACTGGATTTCTCTGCACGAGAAAGGCAGCGGCTTCTCTCAGCGCGTCGAGGAAGGAGGGGTGACAGCGTCCGCGGGCAGCTGGGCTGGATGTCTTCGCAGAGGACGGCTGCACGGCTCCTCAAGCGTACTGAACCACAGTTCGCGCTGTAGCGGCGATAGTGATAATCAGTAGCTTCACCACCACAGGATAGCAGGCTGCAGCGACAGAGTGCTAGTTGTTACCAACACGGGGTCATGCAGGCAGCTGGCATCAGCAACAGGTTCGCTCGCTCAACAGCAGCTAGCTTCGCATTGCTTAAGGCAACGTTGGTAATATTTATACCTGACAGGTGCCGGGTTTGACGCAAGTTTGCTGGACATAAGACGTCAATTAAAGATGTCACTAGGAAGTGACAGTTATCAGTTGCTCATTAGAGTTCTATTACTAATCAAAACATAGCAAGCGGGGATTTCCAGGTTTGCTAAGTTTTTATCTTGTTGAAGAACTCGGAGTGTTATCTAGGAATATCAGATAGTGACTGCTGCTCTGTCATTGCACTAATTGGTCGCAAAGGAAGTAGCAGAGAGTCATGCTGGAATGTGGCTCTGTGGCTCTGCTCGTGTGAGGCCAGAGATGACTTTTCAGAAAATCGCACTTGAACGGTTATGCCAATATAGGGAATAAAGGGCTTTATAGCCGAATAGGGGCATAAGGTCACAGTATCGATCAGGAACCTAGATAAACACATGACACCCACTCCACGTATTCATGTCCATCAAAATTACTAAAACTAAGCAATTAGATGCATGTGTAACATTGTGTAACATAGCCCACCCCAAAATACATAAATGCATTCGAAAATAGGCGTACTTGTAATACATGGAATTTAGGTACTGTACGTTGTTTAAAGCATAGTAATCATTCAAAAGGTTATCGCATATAAAATCAATGAACGATTATGCAAAAGATTTACACATGAAGTATCTCTGACAGAAGAAATGCAAGATAAATCATCACATAAAAATGCATTGTAATAACATGTGTGCTAGAGGCTGGTGTGATGTTGTAATGTCTCTAGATGTGCTTAGAAATAGAAGTGTGAAGCTTCTGTTCTCTAAGAATAGTTTTTACGTTAAGCAAAGAATTGTTCGTGCCAAAAAAAGGGTCAATATTAAAAAAATTGTCCAATTCAAAGAAAATATATTTCCAAAGCTCCTGGCAGTTTTTTGTTGATCAAAACTGAAGGCCGAATTCAGAGTTCATGGGAACGCTGTGTGTCGGAAAGCTTCTCAAAAGTTATTGTTTCTCTATGGGTGAGAACATCGTATCAGACAGGCTCGCAAAGAATTGGTCTACAAAATCAGGTGATAGTTCAACCAAATTAGATAGCGCTGTAACTTGGCAGGTGTGAGAATGATTGCTGTCATCGAGGGCAGGACCAGCAATGCTCACAGAATGTTGTACCTGGATGATGTTGCTTTTGTCACTTGCTCCACTGTTACCACTTGGCTGTAGTACAGGAGTCTCCACGAATGCCGTCATCAGGATTGGTAGCCGCTGGGGACAACACAATGCGTGAGCCGTTATTGGACTTAGCAAAGTATCGACGTCCATTGGTACTGCTGATGGAAGTGAAAGACAGATGTCCAACACGCATTCCTCGCCGCAAAGCATACACCGTAGCACAGGTAAAATGCAATTTTGCCATATCGGTCTGAATGAAAGGAACCAGGTCATGTTTAGATCTCTCAGCCTGGCCAATCCGAGGACGTTAGTTATCCTGTCCCTGTAGCGCATTGCTAGGATTGTCTCTTCCATTCCCATGGGAGCTATGTCTGAGCCGAGGCTTGCCATAACGTAGCAGGATGGTCAAAAATAGAATCCCTGCGATGAGTCCCAAAAGTAGTGGAATACCACCAAAGATGGAGTGCACAAAATTAGGAAAGATTCCCAAAATTGCCTGGAAGGGTGTTAGCAGTCCCGTAAAGACTGTCTTAAATATGCCTGGGATGCTTGTTGCACTAGACATGTTAAGGAGTTGGCTAAACATTTCTACGAAATGCACGGGGCAATTTGTCGATAAAAGGTCATGGACTTCAGTAGCCGTCCTTGCGACTAGAAGATCATACGTCTCTTTAGATGACGTTATAGGCACTGTTGTCTGTAAAAGTACAGATTTCATTTTGCTTAATGTATCAATTCGTATAGAATAGAGATTCAGACGAGGCCAGAGGGGAGTCACTATGTCTGGAGGCCCGCTCGGGAACAATGCTTGCATACAGCATTTGACCATGGACGTTACTTGTACTAGATAACTTAGTCCGGGCGCGAGGCCACAGCACCTGTGATCCGATCTAAGAATGTAACTCCCGTTCGAAAGTTGCATAAAGAAGGGCTCTATCTGAGTTGCAGGTGTGACTAGCTGGTGGCATGAGAGGTTGTTTGAATTTCCATCACATGCTCCGTGTAAATTAATACCCTGACACAAAAGTATACCCCTTAGTGAGTGTTTACAGTTGTCACCACTAAGAAATACATTTTTGTCGCTGTCACTATAGCAAGAATGAGTGTATGGTAATTTCCATTCGGATTTAATATATCCCTTACCCAATTGTTCATACTGGCCAGCAGGTATGTACTCAAGGCATTTATGAAATCGGAAAGTTGTTATCGGAATTGTGATAATTCCGTGTATTATCCATTCAATGACAGGGCTCTCTGACATTGTCAATGGTAATCTCTCGAGTTTCTCGATGCTCAAGATTGTATAGTCTGCTCCTTTCTGTGCCAAACTGATCTGTTTATCAGTAAGGTTAAAAATGGAAAATAATGACGTTGTGTTTATCAAACGCCAAGGCACATAGCCTGAACGAAGGTTTTGCAGCGTCCAGCCTAGTTCAATAATAGAGCGTAGTTGAGACTGGCCATGTTGTAACATTAGCAAATCTCTGTCTATCACATCAAAGGCAGAGGATACAATATTGTCCAAAGAATATATTCTGGAAGACAGAGTCATTAACCCATTGTCTACCACAGAAAGTGATTTCTCCAAATTAATACGATCAATTTCTCGTATTTTTTCAGCAGTTTCAATTTGCTTTACTTTCCAAGCCTCGTTGTAAGCAGCATAGATACTGGTCGCTATGAAACGCTTTTGACGCTGTTTGCGTGGTCCAAGAATGAAATCGCGCAAATCAGCACCATCTTTTAATAAAGACAAGTGTTGCTTAATTTCAGCCAGTGTGGATGTAGTTAGCCATTCTAGGCAGAGTTTCCCTACACTGTATGTTGTTATTATTCCTGGATGTTGTCTCTGGGAATATCTTGAGTCTAATTTGGTCATTTTTAAACCCTGTGTTTTATTCAGGAACCTATCTTGACAGCTATTTGTGTCTGTAGGCCAGATTAACCATTTTTTCCAATCAGGATGTGTTCTGTTGAAATGTAAAATGTGTGACACGTCTAACTCATTATCTGCAGTTGCATTCTCAGCTATTGGCTTTGGTATAGACGGTGTTTTCATTTCTTTGTTCTTAGCTAGGCCAAGACAGGATGTTTGGTGTACAGTGTCATTTAAAAATAACATTTGTTCTGGTATCATGCAGGTTCTAAATAGTGCTTCTATGCCTTGCACCTGCCAATCTTTTGTACCCCAAATTGTTTTTGTTTCAATATTATGTTTCCAATAATCAAAACCAAATGTCATCATTTTGTCATAAAATGCTTTTGAATATATCAATTTAGAATTTGTCAGCATTGTTTTCATTCCTGTTTTATCTAACAGTTTATAATAAAACGTTTCTGCATCACTTGTGTTAAACCCTGAGAAGTATTTGAATTTCTCAAAAAATGCTTTAGAACTGCTTTTAGGTGGTGTAGAACAATGTTCCCATTGATTATACATAAAAACATTTCTAGGCTGTGCAGATTTATGCAAGTAATGATCCCCATAGTGGGTGTAACAGAATAACTGCTCATAACTAGATGAACCTTGTAAATAATCATGATCTGTGAATCTAGCTGACATTACTAAATCAGACATCATGTCATTAATACTGTTAAAGTCCCAATCATCAGAGAATGTACTTGGTGTCACAAAGTCACTTAAGGAAACCTTTAGTTGATGAGGATACTTCAGGATTTCGACCGGACCATAGATCTCATAGTCTGTTTTCTCCCATACTACCCCACCAGGTATTGGAATTGCTGTGACATTTACTGTTGACAGTTCTCTTTTCTTCACGTGGGATGATCTGTGTGGTTTCAGGACTAGGTTGATGTTCTGACTTGCTGTGTCCATTGTAATATATTTTCCTTCAATGAATTTTCCCAAACACAGTACCATGATGAGCCAAAGCAGGAGGAAAAATACACCTAGACCGAACCAGAACTCTAGCCAAGGGGAAACAAGGTAGATTTCCTTCAGTTGATGAAAGAGTTCCGTTGCTTTTTCTTTAAAAGACTTTTTTGTTTCTGGCATCACTTCTGGGTCGTTTAAATCTTCAGAGAAGTTGTCGAAGTTGATGAAATAACCAGAGGCAGTTCTGTCAATTGAGGGGATTGTTTTTTCAATCTGTCTCTCGGTAGCACTTTCTGATGCCACATTAGTGTAGACTGGTGTTTCTTGACGAACTGTTTCAATTTGTGTTTCAAGAGGCACGAGTTCCATGGCTGTATTGCATAGTCCTTCATTGTGCACTGCAGGCTGATCGAATGTGATTAGTCTTTCAGTTTGAACCTCTTGGATTGTTGCAAGTTTGGGTATTCTGTTGTTTCTTGGGAGTCCACTGGGCCTACTGTTGATTATAGGCCACATGCTTGTTGTTTTACCAGATCGATGGACACGATTCTGTTCTCCTTTTTACCAGCAAGGGGCGGTAGCACAACTGATCTTGTTCCGGTGACTGCCAAGACAGGTACTGCTTTTCTGTAAGAAGGCCCAAATTCCTTCTTAACCGCAATCTTTTCTCTGACTAGATCCCCAATCTTTGGAATCCAGACAGGCCTTGCTGGGGCTGTTGCGGGTGGTGCCTCGTCAGTGGTACTTGGCTGTTGCTTTAACTTTATGTTGCTTAATGCTTTTCTTGTTTCATTCAGTTCCTGTAAAACAGCCAAACGGTCTTTTACTTCAAACTGCTTTTTTTCTTCTTGTACCACTGACATCTGACTATCGAGGTCCTGAACGTTCATTCTAATTCCGAACAATAGTTCGTATGGGCTGAAACCTTTTAGAGAATTTCTTGGCATGTTGTTAAGACTAGTCTGGACACTTATTAAATGTTTGATCCACCCAGCGCCTGAACCTAATACCTTCGCTGTTATAGATTGCTTTATGTCCCGGTTTTTTCTTTCTACCACACTATTCCCTTCGGGATGCGACGGACAAGAATACCGCAACCCAATTCCCCTGCTAGCCATGGCCTCCTTATAGGCTCGAGAGCTGAAAGCAGGACCCTGGTCAGAATGGAACGTGGTAATTGCGTATGTGCCGATAAAGACTCGCAAATCTTTTATAACAGTTCTAGGCGTCAGCCGAGTGCTGGTGGACTCATTTTTAAAATGCTTTTCGTCTTAACTAATTTAATAGGACGCAGGTTGGGGTGCAGGCAGCGTTACGCTCTTTCTGACTGGTAGCTGGTAGCAAGGTTCGCTACTGCGATCCCTATTGCAGTTTTCACAGTTGTTTGCATATATTTGGTGTTCTACACTCATTCCTGGCCACCAGTATACTGATTGTAATTCAGTCAGAGAAACCTTAATTGTTTGGTGTCTCAGACCCAAACCCATATGTGCATCTGCTATTAAAAATATTCTCCTGTTCGTGTTTGGAATTACTCTATCCCCCACTCCAGGGATTCGAGCAAACGGAACGGAGTTTGCATCGATTATGTATGCATAATTGAGTGGATAGTTTACGGGTAGTGCTGCACAGTCGCCTTTTACGGTCGTTCTTACTGCCAGCATGGTTTCCCCGTCTATATACTTATCTGTACGCTTTTTTGTGGCTACGGAAGCCGGGTTAGTTGCTTCCGTGGTGGCTGAATTAGCCAATGAATTCCCTGCAACGTGAACGCCATCACGTTGAAGACTCTGTGCGTGAATCATGTGAGTCTTTTGTAGTTCTTTGTGTAAAAGAGCTACCTCGTTCCAGAGCTTTTTATGCTTTATTGTGGCACCTGTGTCATCTTTGTAGTCGTTTTCGATCCAACTCTGCAGTTTGTTATTGAAAGAATTGATGCAAAAATGAGAATCGCACACTATAAGTGTGGGGAATTCGCGTTCTGCATTTTCGAGCGCCATCTTTAAACATCTGATTTCAGTTCTTTGAGCCGAACAGTACTTAACTGATTCAGTTTTGTTATTTTCGGTTTGATTTTACCGCACAGCCAACGACATTTAATGATCGCACATGCTGCATCGTAGGATTTTCTCTCTACGTTGAAATGCTGTACAATGGGTACCTTTTCTCCCTCATTAGAGGTTAGGTACGTGAATCCGCATCTTCCTGGGATGACTCGGATTACAAGATCGATCGTGTTGTCACGTGTATCTAATTTTGTTTTTGCTAACATGTCTGTTTGCAGTGATCTCAAAATTTCTGTGTGTTTTTGAGTCCAATTGATTTGTTTTAAATCAGGTTTAATTAGTTCGTAGAGAGGTTTAACCCTCTCTGCATAATTTAGGATGTAAGTTCTTCCGAAATTCAGAAAACCTAGAATGGATTGTAAATTCTTCAGCGTTTTTGGAGCTTGGAGTACAGCGCACTTCTCTAAGAAGTTGTCCGCTAGGCTTTTCCCTTCACTTGATAATTCGTACCCTAAAAACAGCACTGTCAGATGGGCAATTCGAGACTTTTTAAAGTTGAATTTGTAACCCTCTGCTGCGAACCCAAGTATAATGGTGTTCACTCTCTTCAAGTGAGTATCCAAGTCGTCATCTGTGAGATAAATATCATCTACGTAAGATAATGCTTCATCATCATAGATTTGTAGTAACTCTGTTACCCTAGCTGAGAACAGTCCTGGGCTGTTCTTGAACCCCTGTGGGAGTCGACAGAATTTTTTCTGCGACCCAAATGCGGAGAAAGCGGTCAAGTATCTGCTTTCTGGTGCAATGTTTTGACAAAAGAAACCATTAGAAATGTCTAATGTCGTTTTGTATTTTTTCCTTTCTATGTTATTCATTAGGGCTGCACTATGCGAGTTTTGTACTGCAAAAGTTTTGCAACATGTATTAAGGTGTCTGTAGTCCAAAACTAGACGATATGAATTGTCTGGCTTGGAGACAGGAAACAAAGGATTGTTCATTTGAGAGGTGCATGTTTCAATCACCCCCTGGTACTCAAGTTGATCTAAGATCTCCCTGACCTGTTTTTTAGCTTCTTGCTTTATGGGATACTGCCGTTGGGCAGTTGGTTCACTTTTTAATTGGATTTTGTGAGGAGGTGAATCCTCATCCCATCCTACATGATTTTTATACAATGCAGGTGCCTGGGCTACTGCCCATTTCCTTGCATATGTGTATTTTTTATGAATCGGTATGTGATTCGAGAAGGCAGGCATAATCACTTCTTCGCCACGAGGGCACTCCCTGACAAACTCCGGGGGCCAATCTTTTTCAGCTAACAGAATATCATAGCCTTTTGAGAGCTTATCCCAAAATAGACCCTTAATTTTCCTAGTCTTATCACCCTCTATACGTAATGTTATTTCGTATATTTTATGGGGCTCGCTAAGCCTGGCGTCGGCAGTTTCAACCTGAATGTATTCATTCGTGTCCACTGTCTCCAGATGACTCATCAAGTTCTTGCGCGCTATACTGATTTCTGCTGCACTGTCCAACATTGTCAATGCCCACTCCCCGTTTTTCAACTGTGTCCTCAGTATTCTCGGCATGGTTGATTACTCTAATACTGGCTACCTTCTTTTTCTGAAATTGAGATTTCTTATTTTGAGCAGGTTCCTTGTCTTTGGACTTGGTGTGCTCTCCTGGGTCTGACCGTCCTCTTCTTTCCGAATTCTGTGGAGAAGATCGAGAGGGACGTGTATCAATACTTTGATATCTATCAGGTTTTTTTATATTATCCCTATTTCTAAGGTTATATCTTTTCTCAGAGGACTCCCTCTGGGGAGACTGGCGTTCTCGAGTCGGAGTTCTTTCCCTCCGTCGAGGAGACCTTCCTCTGGTCTGGAAAACTTTTTCCTTGGGAGTGGATTGTTTATTTCCATCCCAGCTCTTTTTAGGAGTGCTTAAATTATTTTTAATAAATAATTTTTCAGGATTTTCGAGCAGTTGGGGCTTAACTGGTTTTCCACCCAAGCTGTCTCTACCTAATTCTTCATAGCATTTTTCTATGATTTTTGCAAGCTCAACAGGATCTTTTATATCTGTTTCCCTCAACTTCTGGCGAATCGCCACAGATGCTGCTTCTCCCTTTTCGTTGGCTAATAATATAGCCGTGACCTGCTTGAAGTCTTTCAGTAATTTCATACCTAGATTTAAAGCGGGCTCTGGACCGAATTCATTTTGAATCTGTTTTAGCACGTCTGGTATTACCGCCATAGACGGAACACCGTGTGTTTTTGTGTAAATGGAAGCAAAGACTGTACCCCAAGTGTCGCAGTCCTCCACGTGTGGTGCGATTCCCATAGGAAGGCAGATGGTCAAGATTCTGTGTTTCTCAATAGGGGTAGTATCAGGAAATACTGCCTCTATTTGAGTGATTTTCTGGGCTAACCAGAAAGGAATTTGTTCCCGTTTTACGGGTGTTTTACCAAGACATGACTGTATGTTCTGTGGTGTAATTTTATTAATGTGCCCAGAATGCCTCATGTACACAAATTAAAATCATACTTGCAGTAATTCATTGATTAACTTCTCTGTCTACCATGGCTCTTGTAGTGTAGTTTTATTTGTGTTCCCCTGATGAGGGGTCAGCTGGTGTGAATTAACAGCTGGCTGGACTGTTGCAGTCCGTATTACATATTGGACTAATTGCCTATGTATATTTATTAATGTGTTTAGCTGTGCTAACAGCTCTTCTCTAGACATTTTCGCAATGTCAGGATGTGGTGTGTAGCTGGCTAGAACCGGCCACGTTGCTCCTGGTCTACCTAGTGGACCGAGCCTAGTTATGTGATCATTGTGTTTTAGGGCGCCATTAAACCAGAGCAGGTGCTCTTGAAATTTAAGTGGAATTTCAACCTCCTCGAAAGGGGCGTACTCATCCGGAGGTTCCTCTATTTTGTAATAGTGAAACTCTTGTGTTATAGCGTTTACCGCTGGAAAGTTTATCCATGAATAGAATACCTCTGTCTGCCGATACTCGTGAGCCTCTATCACGAAAATTACTGTACCACCTTGAGGTGGCAGTCCGTTATCTATAAGTTTTAAAGTTATAGATCTTCTTAACTGGACCGGGATGATAATAGCATCCGGGTCTGTGTATTCGGGACCTTGCTGCGTCGCATCTACTGCGGCCCCAGAGGTTCCGTTGTTTTCTACTGACATTGTATGAATGCAGTTTTTGCAGAGTAGGTCTCCAAGGAGACAAAGATTAGATGCACAATATTTTGGAACACTGTATCCTTCAACGTTGAATAAACCAGAGCTTTACATAGGAATCTCTTCCTACTAAGGTCGGGCGGATTTTAACCTTTCACCCACTCCAGACGTCTATTGGAGTTTTTACGGGAGAAAGGGGTCTGTGAAATATGCACGACTGAGTTACTCTACAAGTCTTGCGTTAGTTTATCGCCTTACCAAACGTTGGGCGCCATGTAGTGTAGTTCCTAGTTTCCCACTAGGCCCTGCGCATTGGAATAACATAAACAGTAGTATCGACATGGAACTGCGGATATTCCAGGCCTCCACTGACTATGCTAAACTTAATTGGGTTGTGTTACCAACTAGCTCAGAGGTCACTGGAACCTTTCTTCTCTGCATAGGAAGTGATCAGCTTCCTTGGCACAGACAAGAAGGGATTCAGTTTTCCAACAACCGTGCAACATGACAACTTTGCTCCTCAGATCAAGAGTCGATCTCTAGGGTCGTGTGAAACAATAGACATAGATTTCACTCAGTCAGTCTAGTGCAGTTTACTTTCACAATATGTAGAGAATAGAGAGACGGGCGTTTATCAATAAAGGGTTAACATTTATTGAACAGTCTTTCTTCTCATACAAGAGAAATGTATTGCCACAATTGCAATAACTGTTATTATAAAAAGTACGTACAGTAAGATAAGAATTGCGAAATAGAACTGTAAAAGCATTGATATGGTTTCTTAGCCATACAATGGTTTAAAAGTAATAAAACATATATACAGTCATATATACATTAGGCTAACATACTCAACTGGTGCTTCTAACTAAGCCTACCCCGGTGTGCCTGACCTAAGCCTAACACGTGAAAAGGGGAGTAAGTAAGTAGCTTAAGTTAAGTTGGTTTTGCCAAGGTTTGTTTCAAGAATTCTCTTCTAAGGGTTTAGTCAACACCATACCTCTGAATAGAATGATGGAGGATTGGTATCTCCTTCAGGGGTCTCTCTCGATATCCCAGTCACCTGCGAGGGTAAACCGGAAGCGCCGGGACTGGATTTCTCTGCACGAGAAAGGCAGCGGCTTCTCTCAGCGCGTCGAGGAAGGAGGGGTGACAGCGTCCGCGGGCAGCTGGGCTGGATGTCTTCGCAGAGGACGGCTGCACGGCTCCTCAAGCGTACTGAACCACAGTTCGCGCTGTAGCGGCGATAGTGATAATCAGTAGCTTCACCACCACAGGATAGCAGGCTGCAGCGACAGAGTGCTAGTTGTTACCAACACGGGGTCATGCAGGCAGCTGGCATCAGCAACAGGTTCGCTCGCTCAACAGCAGCTAGCTTCGCATTGCTTAAGGCAACGTTGGTAATATTTATACCTGACAGGTGCCGGGTTTGACGCAAGTTTGCTGGACATAAGACGTCAATTAAAGATGTCACTAGGAAGTGACAGTTATCAGTTGCTCATTAGAGTTCTATTACTAATCAAAACATAGCAAGCGGGGATTTCCAGGTTTGCTAAGTTTTTATCTTGTTGAAGAACTCGGAGTGTTATCTAGGAATATCAGATAGTGACTGCTGCTCTGTCATTGCACTAATTGGTCGCAAAGGAAGTAGCAGAGAGTCATGCTGGAATGTGGCTCTGTGGCTCTGCTCGTGTGAGGCCAGAGATGACTTTTCAGAAAATCGCACTTGAACGGTTATGCCAATATAGGGAATAAAGGGCTTTATAGCCGAATAGGGGCATAAGGTCACAGTATCGATCAGGAACCTAGATAAACACATGACATTATAACGGGATGCATCTCCCAAATGCGTCACGTTGTTATAATATTATACGCCGCACCATGGCGCCCTTTTTTGTTTAGCTGCTGCGTCACAAAAGTCACGCAAGAACGGCGCAAAAGAGCCGCAAGGGCTTAAATCTGCCCCTTCCTTTGTACCCCTGACAATAAGAAAAATAGTGGCGGTGGATTGATAGTTTGACTATTTAAATGACTGGTAATGTAGCAGGCAACTGTTAGTGTTGTCACTGATCTGACTGAAATCACAATGGAGTTTGTCTGTCACTTTGCGTCTTGCCTGCGGACTGCTGCCTGCCAGTCCTAGGTGAACGTTTCAGTACTTTGTTTAGTGAGTTACGTGACTTTCGAAGTCACAGGTCCGCAAATAAATGAAAAGTAACCATAATCAATATAATTTCGCGGAAATATTTTGTTATTGTTCTTTTGAAATGTTTGATTTGGTTGACATTGACAAGCAACAATCATCCATGTTTTCTGTTCTTTCTTTCATGTTGTACGTCAGCTCCCCCCAGGGGCGAGAGGAGGACACAGGAGCAGCAGGCGGCGGATGCTGTTCATCAACAGGGCCAGGATCGGGCAGGCGAGGGCTCCTCTGCTGGCCCCAGTAAGTTTTCATTTTAGACTAGTACCTATTTTTCCTAGCGTTCCTCATTTGACTTTTTTCAAAATTGTCTTTGCTCTTCTTGTAGACTGTATCTAAATTCTTATCCTGCCTCTACTATGACTCCCTGTGGTATTACTAGATTATTCTTATTAGTCTGTCTGTGTAGCTAACTAAGATTGCACGGTTGGCGAAACTCCCATGATTCTAGTCAGCAATAGCTCTATCAACTTAGTGCAGTCCTCTGGGATTGTCCATAATGTCTTTTGAAGTGTTCTATCTGGACTCATGCTTGCAAAAATTGCAAAACCTTTCGCTCAGTCACTCTAGTCTGGACCAAAAAACACAGATTGTATTTAAGTTTAAAAGCTTTATTAAAAGTAAACACATTTATTAAAATGAAGTCATAATAAAACTAAACGTTTAACTGATAATGGAAAAGTGGTTAGTGCTGACGATTAATTGAAGACATTTCTTGTGGTCGAGCCGAGCTCTCACCTGGTTTCAACTTGATCTTGTTGTTAGAAGTCCATCTTCTGTCTGTGTGGAGAAAAATGGTGCGTGTTAAAAAAACAGCCTTCATCAGTTGTGCCAAAAAGTGCAGCAAGACAACCTTCCCTGGAAAAAGGGACATTTTTTTTAACTTTAACGTAGACAGTCACAAATTACATTGTTTTCACATGTCTTCATTCCTAGACCAAATACTAGTGACTAGTGAGTGCTTTATTCTAACATTCTTAAATGTACTTTGTAGGTGGAACATCTGGTGGCGGGGCCAGTGTGGAGGTGGTGGTGCTCGACACGGAGGCGGAGGGCGATTCTTCAGGGGAGGAGGCGGCGGCTGTGAGAGTTGAGACGGTGGTGGTGGCGGCCAGAGGTAAGCTCTTATATATTCCTTACTTATTGAGATTGAAGACTAGCTGGGAAGGCAAGAATATGAGATGCATGGCTGGGTGAATGATGAAGCAATGATGGGTGGAAGGACAACAGCCTGGGTGGGTGACACAGAAACTGTATGTGTCCATATACCTGGATCATGCTACTATCTGACTCTTAGATAGCATATGTGTATCTAGAGCAGGGGTACTCCTAGTACGGCCCGCGGGCCGGTGGTGGCCCGGCAAGTCTTCCTTGGCGGTGCGCAGACCTTGCAGACAATCACTGCTCCCCCGGCCCCCACAGAGCAGAGGCTTTTTTGTATTTCACCTGTTAGCGCCCCTGCATCTCCACTCTGACAATCACTGCTCCCCCGGCCCCCACAGAGCAGAGTGGAGATGCAAGGCCACAAAGAGGTGAAATAGAACAAAGCCTCTGCTCTGTGGGGCCGGGCAAGCAGTGATTGTCAGGGTGGAGAAGCAGGGGCGCTAAAACAAACAAAGCCTCAATAATATGTTAATGGTCTTTTAAAGACCTGTTAAGTACTTTGGTGTTGTTGTCTGTGTGTGCGCGTTGTGGAAGCGGTCTCAACCCGGGCTGAAGGCTGACACAGATAGACACACACACAGTGAGATGACAGAGGGGGAGGGAGAGGGAGGGCAGGAGGGAGAGAGAGATGGAGGGAGGGCAGGAGGGAGAGCAGGAGGGAGAGAGATGTATGTAAATGCTGGGTCTGGTGGCTCAGTGGATGAGGGCATCTGCTGCAGGGACCTGTGTGCAACCTCATGGTCACAAGTTATCGTTTTGCTTTAGCCCCGCCCCCTCTGACTCCGCCCCCACCAGTGCGGCCCTCGGCCCCAAACTACACTGTAAATGTAGCCCCTGAGAGAAAGTTTGTGAGTACCCATGATCTAGAGAGAGTAGACGGTCAGTGGATGAACTAAGTGTAACTTTGAAGAGCATGTAACACTGCACCCGCACGTCCGTTCCAGTGTAGGAAAGGCAAGGAAAAGAACTTTTAATTTTGTCCAAATACTACCATAAATAGTAGCAGTAGTTTGTATTGCAAGCACTGCATAGATCCGGTTATTATGGTGGCCACTCCCTACCTCTCTTAATAAGTTTAGTAGTACTCAGTCATTCATGTATGGATGTATCACTGGTCACTCAATAAAAAGCAAAGCACCTAAAGTCATCCCATATATAAGCAAAAACATCCCATGTGAAGTGATAGATAATCAGATTATTTATCTTCTTCAATTTTCCATTTCTAGTACTCATTTCCACTGTAGGGTGAAAGTTAAATTAATTAAGCAGTAGCCCTTGAGTTGTAACAGAGTATTCTCAGTGCCACCCGTAATAGAAAAGTAAGAGCTTCACCACCTGCATGTACTGGACGGGTACAGTAACGCAACGGCAACGCAAGTCTAGGTCACTCCTCATGGCGTGCGTCTCTTTTTCTCGGGTGCAAGTTTACTGCGCTGGCATTATGCCGGCTTGCAGAAAATAACGTACCAATTTTCCAAAACAAGAGATAAGAAGAAGAATAAGACTGGTGTACTTTCATAGTCGACTCCAATGGAAGTCCACAGTGCTCGTAGAATTTGTTCCTTAAACTCCCACTAATGTTAGAGCAAGGATGAAGAAGTGTGAGGTTAGATAGATACTGGCCTCAATAGTTATGTAATGCGCTTGCAAGTTGCTAGTTGTACTGCAACACAAATTTCTGCTGAATGATTGAGTTAATCTAAAAGAGCATTGGTTACAGACTATGTCTTTCTTTCTTCATATAGGTTCTCCTTCCAAACGGACAAGGAGGAAGGAGCTGGCTAGAGCGGCCCGGCAACGGAGGATCGAGGCCACTGTTGCAGAATATCGGCGGCTGGTGGCCCTGGAGGACGTGGAAAGTGTGCAGTCGACAACTACAACAACGTCGTCTGCATCGGCCTCCGTGGCCCCACGGGCTGCCACCCAGCACAGTGGTCCACCCAGACTGAGCCGGGCTGCCAAAGGCAAACGCCACCACCGAGCAGCAAGGCCAACAGCTGCCTCTCACAGGCATTGCACCTGCAAGGCAGTGAAGGCACGCCTGCGCCGCACCACCCTGATGGTGTCCCGCCTTCAGCAGGAGCTCGCCTTGCTCCGCGAGGAGCATGATGCCCTGGCCCAAAAAGTTAACAGCATCCACCCATAGTGTCCCTTGCCCCTTTTTTAGAGACTTTTGGGGGGTGGGAATTGGGAGTTGGGTTTTTGGGGACTTTTGAAGGACAATCGTTGGGGTTAGGGAGGGTCTTGCGGGAGATTATTTTGTTAGGGATATAAATATACTTTTTCAAACTTTATCTGAGCATACCTGTTTTTTACTGCTTGCCTGGTGGGTGGGGGTTTAACGTTGACTGTTTTCCTGAAAGTTTAGTTCCATTTTCTTCCTTTAAGTGTAAATGCCCAAATGTTTTCAACACTAAGTGCCTCTCACAGACTAAGTGAAGTGAATCCAAGAGTCCTAGGACTTTAGTAGTACTACCTTCAGTCTCTCGTCTCTCGTACTAATACTCCATTATACCCCCAAACCACCAAACGCTTATCTTACCTGTAATTTGTGTTTGAAAGTAGGGCTAGACCCAGGGCTGGCTCCACGGGAAACACCGAATAAGGTTGGCATTCTTGGTCGGATAAAATTTCCTCATAGCGGTGGTACTAGTGGTGTGACACAGTGGCAGTTGCATGCCTATGAAAAAAAAGAAAATGAAATCTGGTTTGTCCTCCTGAGCAATTCAACGGTACAACTGAGAATATAGCAGGTGACAGAAGTACAGTAGAGCAGTGCCACATTGTAGCCTAACAAATGGTAAAGTATAACTACTAATTCGGTTGAAGTTCTTTCACATTAGCAATGGTTCTTTGTCAAGCAGAGTAAGAATATATCCTCGGATTTCTTCACCAGCCAGTTGCTATCACCTTATCCTCCCCACCCAGCAAGTGTGTGGATTTATTGCTGTAATAATAATTTAGTCACACATCAATCAAAACCACACAGCCCGGGGGAAGAGGGTTAGGGTTTGAAAAATGGATGGGTACGGGGGTTTTTGGGAAAGGTTTTGGGAGACAAGAAAAAATAGCACAGCATAGACAAACTATTGTGAACATAAACAAATCTTTGGGTACAAACCTATCCATCAATCTTTGAAAGTGCATGCACTACTGCATGCATGTCAGTGAAAAGTAAGTAGTACATTCGACAACTGTGGAAAGAAAGAATGCGACAGTACAGGGCCTGTGTGGAATTATTGATAACGATATTCAACATAAGGTCTCTGTAGCCAGATACCCGAGAGCCTTGCTGGTCACTATAAATCCATTCACAACAACACTCAATGGGGTTGGTCTGGAAGGTGTCAGGTTTACTCCCCGTGATCCAGTCGATGCAAATATGGTTCCACCTCCAAATGTCACCAACACCCAGAAGTGTAAACACAGGGTGGTCGAGCCATTAGGCGGGGGAGAAAAATAACAAACTAAAATAAAAAATGTGGGATGGGTAAAGGTAGGGTCAGCAGGGAAAGGATACCTGTAACAGAAGACAAGACAGGCATCAGTGAAGTGCTGTCCTAACATACAAGGGTACTCTCATATAGTCTCACTAAATAACCAAGGAAGTAGACAAGTACCTGAGCACCAAGAAAACATTACCTTGGATAGGAAATACTATAGCCCTTCTGCCACAATCTGTGAGGAAGGCCTAAGAAACACATAAACATATAGTTAACGAACACACTCCTGTCGCACCAAACACACTCGCGTTATACTAAGACATCAAACCCACTACTCACAACATACCACAAACATGGTAGAGGACTCAATGTACAAAGGGGGTTCCAAATAGTCAAAGCAAAGATGTATGGTCCAACAAAAAGGAAGAGGGAAACGGTAGTGTGTAGGAAGCAAGAACTACAACACTGCGCTCTCTAAGTAATGACCCAGTAGAGAATCTTTGGTGAAGGTCAAACAGAAAAACGTAGTTGCTGTTGCGACCACCACTGAATTCTGCCAACAACACACCCCACGGTGCACTACACAAAGAGAACTGGGGTAGCCTGTAGTTACCTCACTACATGCCCAGTTATGGAGGTCCTTTGAAATACACAGTTATACAACGGAGACGCGTAGTTGTCCTTACTACCGCGCTCCGTTTTAATAGTACAAAAACGATCCCCGATGTGAACGCTAACACGTGGTATAGACCGCCACTGTGCTCCGCCACACACAATTCAACCAAACAGGAATTCATCAAAGGTAGAATTCTGTTAGAAAACAGTCATAGAACCTCCCTTAACAATCCGTTCAGGCAGTAATCAGCTGACCGCACGGGCGGCCGAAGAGTTTAGAGCGGCTTTACCTGAAGACGCGTGAAGTCCGTCTACCGCCAAGGACAGAACACGGAAGCGCTCCCCACTGAGCCTCAGGGGGGGGGGAAGGTGATAGTCCACAGGAGACACGATAGAAAAGCATGCAGAGCGTCCGCTCTCATGCCGGTGCAGAACAGAAACCAGAATAACGCGCAACAGGAAGCGCGTCTGTTCCCCAGATAAACTTCCTGCAAGTCTCCCGCCTACTCATGGGAAATGTAGTTTCATAGTACGGTAGGCGCTTAGGGGCTGCGTAACCTGACAGAAGGTATAGTAGATAGAAAAGGAGAAATTGCTTTTTTTCTAGGTGTCCCCTCACTCACCAGGGTTGCCCCTTGGTGACATGCTTCATCATTGGGGCCATCCCAGTCCTCTACGGCCTGGGGCGTGCTGCGACTTGCGAATTACGTAGGAGCACTTACAAATGACTATGTGTGGTGCAGATGTGATAGTGGAGTGGACTAAGTGATGTGTTAAGGGATCAATTTAGAAGCCTAGAGAGAGCCAAGAAATGCAGTCACAGTCAGAGAAAAAGGCAAGGGATACTGTATCTATGTGGTTGTAGTGGTCCTGTTGGAAGTGGTAAGTAAGTTGCCTGCAGAAAAAAAATCCTCCTATTAGCGGCACTCCTCCATTGCAGCCGACGCTTCGTCCATCGATGTTGGTCACCAGAAGACACCCTGTAAAAAAAAGCACAGCATAGACAAACAATTGAACATAAACAATTCTTTGGGTACAAACCTATCCATCAATCTTTGAAAGTGCATGCACTACTGCATGCATGTCAGTGAAAAGTAAGTAGTACATTCGACAACTGTGGAAGAAAGAATGCAACAGTAAAGGGCCTATGTGTAAATTATTGATAACGATATTCAACATAAGGTCTCTGTAGCCAGATACCCGAGAGCCTTGCTGGTCACTATAAATCCATTCACAACAACACTCAGTGGGGTTGGTCTGGAAGGTATAGTAGATAGAAAAGGAGAAATTGCTTTTTTTCTAGGTGTCCCCTCACTCACCAGGGTTGCCCCTTGGTGACATGCTTCATCATTGGGGCCATCCCAGTCCTCTACGGCCTGGGGCGTGCTGCGACTTGCGAATTACGTAGGAGCACTTACAAATGACTATGTGTGGTGCAGATGTGATAGTGGAGTGGACTAAGTGATGTGTTAAGGGATCAATGTAGAAGCCGAGAGAGAGCCAAGAAATGCAGTCACAGTCAGAGAAAAAGGCAAGGGATACTGTATCTATGTGGTTGTAGTGGTCCTGTTGGAAGTGGTAAGTAAGTTGCCTGCAGAAAAAAAATCCTCCTATTAGCGGCACTCCTCCATTGCAGCCGACGCCTCGTCCATCGATGTTGGTCACCAGAAGACACCCTGTCCACTGCCTGCCTGATGCTGAATTGTGGCTCGCTACTGTGAAGCCTGACTCCATCCTTTTTTCCCCATTGCAGAGACTGAAACCCGGCCTGTAATTATTCAACGAAAAACAGGAAGTGATATAATATTACAACACCACTGATAAATAAATATAAGGTATGTAGGCTGTGGAGTGCAAAAAGTCACAATTTGATTTTCCTAGTAGACAGTACAATATTTTTGAAAGTGCGTACTCTGAGTCACCTTTTGAAGGATAAATAAGTATGGGCAAATTAATGTAGCGGATCTTGCCCCTCAAGCTAGGTGTACTGTAAACTGTGTTTTAGAACAAAATTAGATCTTCCTAGCAGTGCTCCCACCCAGACCCTTACTAAAGCCAGTCGCAAAAATGTAGAAGACCCCCAATCAAATCTCAAAAAACGAGGCCTAGCAGAAAACTGGTGACAAAACTTACTTTGAAAGTAAAAGTAGGCCGAAGTACCCCCTTCCTAATTACCCATTACCCACCGTGGATTGAATTCAAACCACTTGCAGCAACCAAGCAAAAGTAGCCATAGCCAGCATCGCTCCAAGACTCGAAATCCCCCCCACTCAAACACATGCAATAGAAATACTGCTAACCCTAACGAACCCTAAGTTAAGAATAGTGGCAAAGGCTTTCTTTAACTATGCCAAATCCCCCCTTTCCCCCCATGGATTTTCTTCAAATGACTTGCAACCAAAATTACACATTCTCACGAGTGCTCTAAGACCCCAGAACTCATTTGGAAAAATCTAGAACACCCCGAAACACATGCAATCCTGCTGCTAGGGCTAACCCTAACGAACCCTAAGTTACAAAAAGTGCCAAAACTAAAGGCTTTTCCGCGCGGATTTTGTCCCAACCACTTCTACCCGGTATTAGACCTTCCCAGGAATGCCCCAAGGCCCGTCACAACCCACCCGCCAAGAAGCATAACACCCCCAAACAGGCCAAAAGCAAAATCTCATACTTGCAATATTTCTGGGCCTTCGGTCCAAACGCGCTGCGTAGCTAGGCCATAAGTCGGGGTTGGCACGACGGATTTCCTGAAAAGCAAATGCAATCAAGATTAGAGTGTCCCAGCAGTGCTCCCAGACCACGAAACTCACCCACAAACACCAGGAAGCCCCCCAAACAGGCCCCCGAAAACGCTACATAGAGCAAAATGTCAGAAATAGCCAAAAAAAAAATCGGCCTGGATTTTGTCCCAACCACTTCTACCCGGTATTAGACCTTCCCAGGAATGCCCCAAGACCCGGCAACCCACCCGCCAAGAAGCATAACACCCCCAAACAGGCCAAAAGCAAAATCTCATACTTGCAATATTTCTGGGCCTTCGGTCCAAACGCGCTGCGTAGCTAGGCCATAAGTCGGGATTGGCACGACGGATTTTCTGAAAAGCAAATGCAATCAAGATTAGAGTGTCCCAGCAATGCTCCCAGACCACGAAACTCACCCACAAACAGACGGAACCCCCCCTAAGAGCACCTCAAAGGCAAGCAAGTCATCAAAAACACAAACAATTTTCCGCCTGGGATTTGGTCCAAAACACTTTTATCCGGTATTAGAGCTTCCCAGCAATGGCCCCAGAGCCGTCAACCCAGGAGAAAACGAGTAGAAGACCCCCAAAAAGCCAAAGAGCAAAAGTACAAAAATGGGGACTTAGTCAATTTTTCACAAATTTCCCAAATCATTCAGCGCGCGCTCTGCAGCTAGGCCCTAAGTCCCCTCTGCCACCATGGATTTGCTTCAAACCTCTTGCAAAGTAAAGTATATATAGCCAGCAGTGCTCCCAGACCACGAAACTCACCCACAAACACCAGGAAGCCCCCCAAACAGGCCCCCGAAAACGCTACATAGAGCAAAATGTCAGAAATAGCCAAACAAAAAAAATCGGCCTGGATTTTGTCCCAACCACTTCTACCCGGTATTAGACCTTCCCAGGAATGCCCCAATACCCGGCAACCCACCCGCCAAGAAGCATAACACCCCCAAACAGGCCAAAAGCAAAATCTCATACTTGCAATATTTCTGGGCCTTCGGTCCAAACGCGCTGCGTAGCTAGGCCATAAGTCGGGGTTGGCACGACGGATTTCCTGAAAAGCAAATGCAATCAAGATTAGAGTGTCCCAGCAATGCTCCCAGACCACGAAACTCACCCACAAACAGACGGAACCCCCCCTAAGAGCACCTCAAAGGCAAGCAAGTCATCAAAAACACAAAAAATTTTCCGCCTGGGATTTGGTCCAAAACACTTTTATCCGGTATTAGAGCTTCCCAGCAATGGCCCCAGAGCCGTCAACCCAGGAGAAAACGAGTAGAAGACCCCCAAACAGCCAAAGAGCAAAAGTACAAAAATGGGGACTTCGTCAATTTTTCACAAATTTCCCAAATCATTCAGCGCGCGCTCTGCAGCTAGGCCCTAAGTCCCCTCTGCCACCATGGATTTGCTTCAAACCTCTCGCAAAGTAAAGTATATATAGCCAGCAGTGCTCCCAGACCACGAAACTCACCCACAAACACCAGGAAGACCCCCAAACAGGCCCCCGAAAACGCTACATAGAGCAAAATGTCAGAAATAGCCAAAAAAAAAATCGGCCTGGATTTTGTCCCAACCACTTCTACCCGGTATTAGACCTTCCCAGGAATGCCCCAAGACCCGGCAACCCACCCGCCAAGAAGCATAACACCCCCAAACAGGTCAAAAGCAAAATCTCATACTTGCAATATTTCTGGGCCTTCGGTCCAAACGCGCTGCGTAGCTAGGCCATAAGTCGGGGTTGGCACGACGGATTTCCTGAAAAGCAAATGCAATCAAGATTAGAGTGTCCCAGCAGTGCTCCCAGACCACAAAACTCACCCACAAACACCAGGAAGCCCCCCAAACAGGCCCCCGAAAACGCTACATAGAGCAAAATGTCAGAAATAGCCAAAAAAAAAATCGGCCTGGATTTTGTCCCAACCACTTCTACCCGGTATTAGACCTTCCCAGGAATGCCCCAAGACCCGGCAACCCACCCGCCAAGAAGCATAACACCCCCAAACAGGCCAAAAGCAAAATCTCATACTTGCAATATTTCTGGGCCTTCGGTCCAAACGCGCTGTGTAGCTAGGCCATAAGTCGGGGTTGGCACGACGGATTTCCTGAAAAGCAAATGCAATCAAGATTAGAGTGTCCCAGCAATGCTCCCAGACCACGAAACTCACCCACAAACAGACGGAACCCCCCCTAAGAGCACCTCAAAGGCAAGCAAGTCATCAAAAACACAAAAAATTTTCCGCCTCGGATTTGGTCCAAACCACTTTTAGTGCTTCCCAGCAATGGCCCCAGACCCGTCAACTCACCTGCAAAGAGGTAGAACAACACCCCCACAAGTGCTGAGTCTTTCTTCATTGGGCGTAAACCAGCCCTCTGCTTTGATGGAAATAGGAGTCTGGAGGAGGAGGATAGAGGAGCATGTTCTTCTGAACTTGTGAACCTGAGGAATGCAGACTGCGGCACCTTCAAATAAATTAGCAAACAAGTGAAGACAGTTCTGCTGATGGGCTTGTTTTTGTGATTATCTGATTAAAGTTTGAATTATATTAACTGTGCACAACAAAGAAAGACAGACACACAGGAATAAAAGTGAATAAGGATGAAAAAGAAAGTTATTGATTCGTTGTCTCATTTTCAGGGCTCGAAGTCGGTATCACGGTCCAGGAATAAGAATAAGGCTTCGTCATCATACTCTGCGAATTCAGCCAGGGTGAGGTCAGTGTCACCTGACAGAGTAGAAATTCCCTCATCTATGTTGCTGGCCACCTCCTCTTCATCCGGCACGCTCTCTCGTACTCTGAAATCTGGTGGTATGAGGTGCTGATTCATCTTGATCATTGTTAACCTCTCCACATTTTTGGGCGAGAGGCGGCTCCGTTTGGGAGTTACAATCCCACCAGCCGCACTGAAAACCCGTTCAGAAGACACACTTGCGAGTGGGCAAGACAAGTAGTTTAAAGCCAGGTTGGTGAGCTGTGGCCACAATTCTTTTTTCCCATGCCAATACGCCAATGGGTCAGAATTAACATAGACCTCTGTGGAGTCATTCAGATAGTCCTTCACCATCGACTCAAGGTCCTCCTCCAAGGTTCCTCCACTTTGCTTAGCTCTTGCTGTGCCTCTGACCTTTTGAGAACCAAACCCACGCAGAGCTAGCCAATCCTCTTCAGCCTCCAATGTTTCTGTTGTCTTTCGTGCAGATGATCCGGTTGCCGGTGTCTTTAACGGCTGAGAGGTCACTTGTGCCACAGCCACAGGTGCAGAAGTGGATTGTTTTGACTGGGGATGGCCTGCTGATGTACTGCCATTTCCTTCAATTTCCAGCCGTTCTGTTTCAAACTTCTTGGCTGACAAGGCTAGCCAACGTTTGTACTTTGTAACATCTTCATCACCAAAAGGAAAGAATGCTCTGCCTGCCAGCGCCTTTTTGTAGCGTGGATCCAGAATAGTAGCACAAATGTAATGCTGTTCTGAGTGGATCTTTTTAAGACGTTCATCACCTTGTAGGAGCTCTAATAATTGCTCAGCCAGAAGCAAAGAGTCTTGCTTTTTGTCATCTTTTCCAAACACAGAACACACCTCCTTCAGTTGGTCCTCCAGTATGTACAACAATGGGATAGCTTTTCCCAAATTAGAGTCCTCCTTGCTGACTGCACGCGTGAAGACCTCAAAAGGACGAAGCATGCGTGTTAGGCTTTCAACTATGTTCCATTGCGGCCCACCCATCCTCAGCTCCTCTATACCCTCTTTCAAGAAATATTGATCGAGTTCCGTATACTGCTCATACAGACGCTCAAGCATGTAGAAGGTTGAGTTCCAACGTGTATGAGTGCTTTCACTGGCATTTGACATTGATATAGCATGCTCCTCAGCTGCTTCCGGGCCTTAAAAGAATGCCTGAAATGCTTGCAAATTTTTCGGCAGTTCTCCAATACACTGTACGCTGCACTGCGTTTATTACCCAATAATTTTTGGACAACCAGGTTTATACAGTGCGCCAAACACGGCACTCTGAAATAGTAACCGTCCCTCATGGCCTTAACTATATTGGCGCCATTGTCCGTGGAAACATAACCAACCTTGCGTTTTAGTGGGGACAGACAGTTAAGGACCTTTGTGTTAAAGACATCCAAAATGTTTTCTGCTGTGTGACGTTTCTCCAAACCAAACATGGCTAGTGTTGCATGTTTCCGAGCACCTTTAAAAACAATGTTAGTGTCAACACCTGAGTTTAGCTTTGCTTTAGCCCCTGAAAAAGAGACCCAGTGTGCAGTGATGCACATGTAATCAGCGCCTGCGCCACTGGTCCACATGTCTGTTGTCAGATGTATAGTGTGAACAGCACTCTTCTGCAAAGCTGCCCCAATCACCTTCAGAACATCTTCATGTAGTGCTGGAGCCGCAACTCGGGCAAAATAGAACCGGCTAGGAACCTTCCATTTAGGGCAGAGCGCTGTCACTAATTCTAGAAAACCAACCCCTTCTACAAAAGAAAAAGAGAGAAGGTCCAGAGCTAGCATTTTAGCCAGCTTAGTGTTATACAGACGGGTCATTGGGTGGTTGCGTTCATATTGCGCTTCTGTAAACAACATCTTTTTAATGTTGCCCTGGACCAATGATTTACGGGATGATGATGATCTCTTCGACCCAGTTACGCTCGCTGATGAACTTTTCCGCATTGATGTCTCACTCTCTCCCACACTCTTAGTGTGGCTCCCATGGGGTGTGCTGCTGACATGGGAACTGGGTGTAAGTGAAGTGTTTGAATCGTCTTCTTCTACCTCCTCGTCATCAGCAGATGACAAATCAACGTTTTCATTACGTGCAATTCCGGCTTTCTTGACCGCCTCTAGGTGCGGAAACCATTGGACAGCGTGCCTTCTCTCAAGATGACCTCTCTGGCCTCCGGTACCATAGTTAGAACCAAGCTTACCACGACTAAATCGAAGCTTACAAAGGCTACAAATGGCTACGTTTTCCTTTTTTGGGCAAACACTAAAGAAGTCCCAAACTGGAGACTTGAAATGTCTTCGGGGGCCGGAGGAGGCGGCGATACTGGTGGTGGTGGTCCTGCTGCTAATGACAGATGAAGTGGAGGATGTGGATTGCCGAACTTCAGTACGTTTTGCACTTTCACCACCACGAATTGAGGTCGAGGACGAGGTGGGTACCTTCTTGCGAAGAAATATGGAAGCGGTAGGTTTTGGTGTACTACTTAACTCCAAATCTAATGATTCCATTTCCATTGCCTCCTCGCCAACATCATCATCACGCTCAGCAGCTTCTCGGGATAGGGTCAAAATGTCTCTTTGCTGCATGCCCGGTGGGGCTGCAGTGACCTTTGTGATGACTGGCTCGTCGTCATCGTGAGAGGCTTCATCACCAGCAGTATCTGTCACTTCTTGTTGAGCCTCATCACACTCCATAGGTTTGAGTTTTTGGACGACCTTCCTTTTACGCTTAGGTACCGGTGTCAGATCATGGTGTGCCTCACTGTCAGACCGCAGTTGTGGTTCCCAAGACAGATCACTTGCATCAGAACGAGGTGGGCTTGAAGAAGATGTAGACACCCCCCTTGATCTTTTCCTTGCTAGGGATGTGGAAGACAATGAATGATCATCAGGAGGAGTGGCTTCCAATGATACCTCGGCTTCATTGTCGATTTCCAAATGTGCCCCTACTTCGGGAGGAACAACTATTGTGGGCACTTGTGAACCTCCATGCACCTTTGCTTGCGCATCTCCTTTTGCTGCCTCTCCTTCCACATGTACTTGGGCGTGTACTTGCACATGGTGTTGTTGTTGCGGCTGTGGTTGTTCAACACTTGTCAGATGAGTTACAACAACCTGTGTTGATTCAGGGACATTGCTGCTACTTTCTTGCGATGAGCCAACATTACTGGTCGATGGTGATTGGAGAAGTACACTGACTGCCTCTGAAGCACTCAAGGGCTTTGACTTAAGTTGGCGTGGTGGTGGAGGCACTGAACCCAATGGAGCAGGGGTGCTGCTCCCAGCTTGGTCCCCAGCAGATCCTGCTGCTGCAGGCGTACTTTTTTTTTTGCTCCCAAAAAAAGTGGCGGGTGGCACACCAGCCTCCTTGGTAACTTGCTTCTTCTGCTCCTTACTAGTAACTTTCTTGCTAGAGGAGCTACGGAGAACTTTCTTTGGGGGCGGGGCCATCTTCTTCAGAGCAGGTCAGACAGCAGGCCGCAGTTGCACGAATTGTAGAGTTGTCTGAGGCCAGACGTGACGTCGCGTGACGTTATGCTGCACACACACACCGCTGCAGGACTTCTTCCTGGCACTGGTGGTTCTCTTGAGTCTTGTGCACCTAAAAAAAATGGAAGACAGAGGAACATCAGTTCAGTTATAGAGCACAAAAAAATCGAAAAACACTGCAAAATCAGCACAATCCCAATCCATCCATGCCCTCCATAATGTTTAAATTCAAGACAACCCACAGAAAGACTAGGTCCATGCAAGACTCACTACCCCTGGGCATAAATAAAGGTTGAAAAGTAGGCAAAATGGTTGGAGGCCTAACAACAAAGCCTGCATTTAAAATGGCCACTTGCCTGCCAGCACATGGCCAGTGCCTGTAGCTGCACTCAAAATGGCCACCAGCCACATGGCATGTCCCTCCCCATGAACACCCCCAAAAATCGAAAAACACTGCAAAATAAGCACAATCCCATTCAATCCATGGCCTCCATGATGTTTAAATTCAAGACAACCCACAGAAATACTAGGCCCATGCAAGACTCACTACCCCTGGGCATAAATAAAGGTTGAAAAGTAGGCAAAATGGTTGGAGGCCTAACAACAAAGCCTGCATTCAAAATGGCCACTTGCCTGCCAGCACATGGCCAGTGCCTGTAGCTGCACTCAAAATGGCCACCAGCCACATGGCATGTCCCTCCCCATGAACACCCCCAAAAATCGAAAAACACTGCAAAATCAGCACAATCCCATTCAATCCATGGCCTCCATGATGTTTAAATTCAAGACAACCCACAGAAAGACTAGGCCCATGCAAGACTCACTACCCCTGGGCATAAATAAAGGTTGAAAAGTAGGCAAAATGGTTGGAGGCCTAACAACAAAGCCTGCATTCAAAATGGCCACTTGCCTGCCAGCACATGGCCAGTGCCTGTAGCTGCACTCAAAATGGCCACCAGCCACATGGCATGTCCCTCCCCATGAACACCCCCAAAAATCGAAAAACACTGCAAAATCAGCACAATCCCATTCCATCCATGGCCTCCATGATGTTTAAATTCAAGACAGCCCACAGAAAGACTAGGCCCATGCTAGACTCAAATACCCCTGGTGAAAAGGCCACAAGTACAGGCCCAAAAAACGAAAATCACTGAAAAATCTGCACAATCCCATTCCATCCATGGCCTCCATGATGTTTAAATTCAAGACAACCCACAGAAAGACTAGGCCCATGCAAGACTCACTACCCCTGGGCATAAATAAAGGTTGAAAAGTAGGCAAAATGGTTGGAGGCCTAACAACAAAGCCTGCATTCAAAATGGCCACTTGCCTGCCAGCACATGGCCAGTGCCTGTAGCTGCACTCAAAATGGCCACCAGCCACATGGCATGTCCCTCCCCATGAACACCCCCAAAAATCGAAAAACACTGCAAAATCAGCACAATCCCATTCAATCCATGGCCTCCATGATGTTTAAATTCAAGACAACCCACAGAAATACTAGGCCCATGCAAGACTCACTACCCCTAGGCATAAATAAAGGTTGAAAAGTAGGCAAAATAGTTGGAGGCCTAACAACAAAGCCTGCATTCAAAATGGCCACTTGCCTGCCAGCACATGGCCAGTGCCTGTAGCTGCACTCAAAATGGCCACCAGCCACATGGCATGTCCATCCCCATGAACACCCCCAAAAATCGAAAAACACTGCAAAATCAGCACAATCCCATTCAATCCATGGCCTCCATGATGTTTAAATTCAAGACAACCCACAGAAATACTAGGCCCATGCAAGACTCACTACCCCTGGGCATAAATAAAGGTTGAAAAGTAGGCAAAATGGTTGGAGGCCTAACAACAAAGCCTGCATTCAAAATGGCCACTTGCCTGCCAGCACATGGCCAGTGCCTGTAGCTGCACTCAAAATGGCCACCAGCCACATGGCATGTCCCTCCCCATGAACACCCCCAAAAATCGAAAAACACTGCAAAATCAGCACAATCCCATTCCATCCATGGCCTCCATGATGTTTAAATTCAAGACAGCCCACAGAAAGACTAGGCCCATGCTAGACTCAAATACCCCTGGTGAAAAGGCCACAAGTACAGGCCCAAAAAACGAAAATCACTGAAAAATCTGCACAATCCCATTCCATCCATGGCCTCCATGATGTTTAAATTCAAGACAACCCACAGAAAGACTAGGCCCATGCAAGACTCACTACCCCTGGGCATAAATAAAGGTTGAAAAGTAGGCAAAATGGTTGGAGGCCTAACAACAAAGCCTGCATTCAAAATGGCCACTTGCCTGCCAGCACATGGCCAGTGCCTGTAGCTGCACTCAAAATGGCCACCAGCCACATGGCATGTCCCTCCCCATGAACACCCCCAAAAATCGAAAAACACTGCAAAATCAGCACAATCCCATTCCATCCATGGCCTCCATGATGTTTAAATTCAAGACAGCCCACAGAAAGACTAGGCCCATGCTAGACTCAAATACCCCTGGTGAAAAGGCCACAAGTACAGGCCCAAAAAACGAAAATCACTGAAAAATCTGCACAATCCCATTCCATCCATGGCCTCCATGATGTTTAAATTCAAGACAACCCACAGAAAGACTAGGCCCATGCAAGACTCACTATCCCTGGGCATAAATAAAGGTTGAAAAGTAGGCAAAATGGTTGGAGGCCTAACAACAAAGCCTGCATTCAAAATGGCCACTTGCCTGCCAGCACATGGCCAGTGCCTGTAGCTGCACTCAAAATGGCCACCAGCCACATGGCATGTCCCTCCCCATGAACACCCCCAAAAATCGAAAAACACTGCAAAATCAGCACAATCCCATTCCATCCATGCCCTCCATGATGTTTAAATTCAAGACAGCCCACAGAAAGACTAGGCCCATGCTAGACTCAAATACCCCCGGTGAAAAGGCCACAAGTACAGGCCCAAAAAACGAAAATCACTGAAAAATCTGCACAATCCCATTCCATCCATGCCCTCCATGATGTTTAAATTCAAGACAGCCCACAGAAAGACTAGGCCCATGCACCACTCACTACCCCTGGTCAAGGCCCCAACAACAGGTCAAAAATCAAAAAACACAGAAAAATCAGCACAATCCCAATTCATCTATGGCCTCCATGATGTTTAAGTTCAAGACAACCCACAGAAAGAATCAGTCCACCCACCACTGAGTAGTACCCCTGGGCCAAAGGCCCCAAAACAGCCCAAAAATCGAAAATTCCAAAATTTTAGTTGCAGCAACTGTAATGCCCCAAACAAACTTACTTGTAAAATTTCTAATCCAACAGTGATCCAAAGAAAGTCAAAAAGGCCTCAAATCCAAAGATCCAGCAGCATCCACAAAAAGTAATCCTTCCAGCTCCACATCCAAATGAAAAGTGACCAGGAGATGGACAAAACACTGGGAGGAGCCTGCTGAACAGGAACAGGAAGTTGAAGACTATGGGGCACTTCCTTCCTCCCACCCCCCTGCCCCCCTCCCCAAAATGGACTCCTCGCTAAAAAAGTGCAGGCAAATGTCAAACTAAGGAGTTATTCACATAAAAATCATCATTTCTAGAAGGTTTATGCTGCTTGCTGGTGGATTTCTTGTGCAGAATTGCAAATTTATATTTTCGCTCGCCGCATCTCAAATCTCGGAATTGCGAAGTACCGCGAGACGTGATCTCGCCGTACTCGCGTTGACAAACTATCGCTGGCAAGCCGCGATGACGTAATCGCGCTCGCCAATTCCCGCGGGATCACACAGCAAGATCCAAAATGGCGCAGCACTCGCAAACTATCGAAAAAAACAACTCGGCAAACGATAATAAACGCCGCGCGCCGCAAAAATTGTATCACCAACGCCGCGCGCCGCCAAAAAAATCCGCTGCGTGCGAATTTGCGGATTTTGCGGGAAATCCGCAAATCTCGCGGATTGCGGATTTCCCGAAAATCCGCAAAATCCGCGAGCGTAACGGATTTTCCGCCCATGCTTACCGCCAAGCAATACAACATCCTTTCTAAAATTCACCATTTGAACGCCATCTGGAAACTTTCCCTCAGATTGGGCACGTATCCGGATGCGTGGAAACACGTGTTCCTCCTGCCCATCTTAAAGAAAGTCAACGCAGATCCTGAATCCCCGTGCAATTATAGACCTATCTCTCTTTTACCAACTCCTGCCAAGATTTTAGACACATTTTTCTGTCAGCAACTGATGGCCTTTGTTGAAGATAATATCCTCCTTCACGACTCCCAATCCAGCTTCCATCCCGGCTATAGTACGGAGTAGGCCCTCATTGAAATGGCTGACTCTATACGCTGTGTGGTCAACGGAGGTTCCAAGGCGGTGTTGGTGCTGTTAGACTTGCCTGCATCATTTAACACCATCGCCCATCCCATTCTTCTTAACCGCCTTAAGACCTTAGGCGTGGGGGGCTCAGAGCTGAACTGGAGATCGTCCTTTCTATCTGACCGCGCACAGCAGGTCCGGACCTATCCGTTCATCTCCCCAATCAAACCACTGAAGTGGGGTGCCGCAGGGCTCTGCTCTGAGCCCTCTGCATTTTAATATTTACCTTACCCCGCTGGCTGAATCGATTGCCATGTCTGAAGTCAAAATCATTTCATATTCTGATGATACTCAGATTCTATTAACCTTCAACAGGACATCACACATTGATTGTGCAACAAGATTAGATGCCCTGTGCTATATCACTGGCTGCCACACCTAGGGTCTGCACATGAAAGTATGCAATGACAAGAACTTGATAAGCATCCTTCTTTGTACCGTACCCCTACATCCTTGCTGTGTGTGCGCCTCGTATCACTATTGTAATGGTGCCAAATGTGAGCGTGTGAAACACACCGTACCCTTGCATTCACAACAGAATGTGAAACGCACCGTGTGAAACGCACCGTACCCCTGCATTAACTACAGCGCGTGAAACGCAGCGTGTGAAATGCACCATATCCCTGCCTTGGCATCAGTGTGTGTAACGCACCTTGTGAAATGCACCGTACCCCTGCATTGGCATCAGCGTGTGAAATGCACCGTGTGAAACGCACCCTACCCCTGCATTCTCAGCACCGTACCCCTACGTTTCGGGCGTGTGTGCGAATCGTCTCACTATTGTAATCGTGCCATACATGAGCGCACTGTACCCCTACGTTGCAGGTGTGTGTTCGCATCGTCTCACTATTGTAATCGTGCCAAACGCGAGCGCACCGTACCTCTAGATTCCGGCCATGTGTGCACATAGTCTCTCTATTGTAATCGTGCCATACGCGAGCGCACCGTACCCCTACATTCCGGGCATGTGTGCGCATCGGCTCAGTATTGTAATCATGCCATACGCGAGCGCACCATACCCCTACATTCTGGCCGTGTGTGCGCATCCTCTCACTATTGTAATCGTGCCATACGTGAGCGCACCGTATCCCTACATTTCGGGCGTGTGTGCGCATCGTCTCACTATTGTAATCGTGCCATACACGAGTGCGTGAAACTTACCGTACACGTGTGTGGATCTCAAAATTACTCAGGGGACACATAGGGGACGAGTAATAGGCCCTGAATGCATCCTGGGTGTCATGGATACTGAGATTTGAGTGTGTGCTACAAGTGCCCTGTAAAAGTCAGTTGGGCAAAAAAATGCAATGTTGCAAAATAATTGTGGAGCTGAAGCTCAAATTTTGAACGATGCGAATGCGTGTCAGACCTATATCTTTAAAGGTATTGGAAGAAACATACAATGCGAACGAATCTGACCTATAACTCTGTACTCCTCGAACCGAAAGCCCCTCAACAGCACTGATTTAAGGCAGCTAGAACCCCTGAGTGGGCACTTGCCTGCACAACATTGGAGTGGACCACACTGCTGCTGTCTCTGCATTCTCTGGCATTTTATGGCTCGTACTATAGAGAGGTTCCAGCCTTTACTGAGGAGGAAAACCAGGCTCTGCCGGATATCCTCCTACCACAGTACAGCAAGCTGTATGGGAGACCAGGGGAGCAGGTGAGTGCTGACCCCACTACCTTTGACTGTGCACCTGTTGTTTGAGTCTCACAATAGGCATTGTGTATTGGTGGGACAGACATACAATGTGGTTTTGAGTCAGTCCCAGGGGGTGTACATGGTGGTGTCTCTTATGCAGAGCATAATGTAGTTCATGTGTGTTCACTCCTCACTTGCATTGTGCTTACTGTGACATTCACTGCATAGTGAATGACAAATTCTGCCGTGCCAGACCTTGGTGACTTTATTCCCAAAATTTCCTGAGGTGTAACAGTGTTCCCCCCAGAGTGACAGGTGACTGTACTCACAGATATTTATGACTTGAGGGGACCGGTGGTGAGATTTTCCAAATGATGTGTTTAACCTCATGAACATTGAAGTGTGTGAATGTGCCTTGTCATCTGGGTGAGTGTGTATGTGATGTGTTGCACCACTGCTGCATGGCGTATGCAGCAGCTCTAGCCATCTGATGTGACAAGTAAGCAGTGCTGTGTGCCTGACTTGGAAAGCTAGCATGACACCTGTGACACCCCATTGTCAAGTGGCACATGTGCAAAGTGAGTGTTGTATCCGCTGTTGTCAGTGACAGGCGAGTGATCTGTTCCAGGGTGTGTCTATCTATTCTGCTGAGGGTTCTACAGTGGAGTGGAATATGTGACTGCTTGGCACGTGCTGTCCCACACCCTGCAGATGCCTGGGTTGCCCAGTGTGTGCCATGATCAGTGACTATGTTGTACCCGTTACGCCATCTGTTGCCTTTCAATGCCATTTAGAGCATTGGGGCTTGCCCACAGGCCAAATTCACATGGACAATGATGCAAGTCCTGTCAGCATCCTATGCCCTGTTCACATTATCAATGGTGTGCAAGTGTGTGTCTCCGGGACATGGAGCAGGTGTAGTGATGTTGTTTCACTTTGTCTTCCTGACAGGTAACTGCCTACAAGAAGGGGGAAATCTGGATGGACATTGTCAGGGCCGTCAGGTCTGCAGGGGTCCAGCACCGGATGTCTTGCCACCTCTTCTGCACGTTGCGTGCAGAAGAGGTGGCAAGACATCCGGTGCTGGACCCGGCGTATCGCCCGGGTCCAGATAAAGCTGGAAGCTCCACCGCGGGATGGTGTCAGCCGTCACCTCAGCCCCCACATGCTCCCGGTCCTGACGGTCGTGTTTCCAGACCTCTTTATGCAGTTGCAGGAGAGACAGCAGCAAGGAGGGGGTAGGTACATGGCTGTTTCTTATGTTGTGTCTCATCTGCTTTTTGAGGTGCTCTGAAGCCTGGCTACACTCCCACAGTTGGGGTGTCTGGTCAAACAGGTTATATGTACAGTGCCTTTTCGCTTCTCCATAGTAACTTTGTGCTCATTTTCATCTCTTCCCCACCTTAACATGTGTCCCCTGGTCTGTATGTAATCACATTTGCATATGTTCATCTAGGGTGCAAGAAAATAAGACTGCACATTGATTTCCGCATCATGTGGGAGGGTGGTCTGTGCCATGTTGGGACCTTGCCTATGCCATGACCTGTGCATTGTGTTTGGGCTTCATTTTAGTTTGCACTGATGATGAGTCTCAACATAGGAGTGTGAGGTTTCCACTGCACACCCTTGCAGAATGCATGACCCATGTTGTGTTCTCAGACATGATTTACATCAGTGGGAGATATGCATAGTGCCATGACGGTTACTTATGTTACAGTCAGCTCATTGCACACCCACGGATCAGTGTGCCCACTACAGTCCCCCGAGACACCCTGGCCTCCTAATCATATGTGCCATTCAACACTGTGCCCATTCCATGTGGCTTCAGCATGGCTCTGCGTCTGTGGCATTGGTCCCTGGCATAGTTTGTATTTTTCCTGTGTCTGCTACATGTGTCTACTGGACAGGGATACAAGATTTGGCTTGTGCGTACTCACACTGGGCAGTGCCTGTGTGCCTATTCACAACAATCTGTTGATGGTTGTTTGTCACAAATATGTATTGCCTGCCCCACAAGGTGAGCTTGGGTTATTTTTGGAATTGTTGCTGCACAGTTTTTGTTACCCTGATTCAGAGGTCTCACTTCTTGAGCTGTATCAATCACATTGACTGAGGGATGGGGGTGTTGTGCAGGAGAGGTCTACATGGGCCTGCCTGATTTAGCCTTGCCAAGTCTGACCTGTGGGTGAGAATTGGCTGAACAATGATTCACCATGCACTGCCCCTGTGATGGTGGCCAGTGATTTCAGTTGGGGCTTGTCAGCCTATGTCATTTTGTTCCAGACATGATTCAGGCTCATACATTTTTGCCACATGTATGTAGTTCAGATGCAACGCTGTTCTGTCTTAGTGTGCACACTTCTGTGTTGACATTTTATCGGGGAATAACTGTGTGTCCACAATGCAGCAATGATTTTGTTCATCACAATTGCTGGCCCAATTGCTTGAGCATTGTCCAGAGTTGGGACATGTGTGCGACTCCACATGACAGCCAGTAGATTTTGTGTGCAAGCAACTGTGTCATCAGGGAATGGATGCCCATGTGAGGACTGACATATTTCAAGTTGTGCCACAGAAATGATTGTACCTTGGCACTCACAACACTTGTTAAAAGTTGTTCATGTTTAGAATGTGTTAATCTGACGAATTGTGTAAAGGACACTTATGTGCCTGCATGATAGTTGTCTCACAAGGTAGTGCACACAAAACAACATTTCCACTTTTTTTTAAAGAAACTGGCACCTTTTTAAAGAGCGGTAAAAAATGGGGTGGTGATGGACGGAGCATCTGAACCAATCAAACACTCACACCCAGTCAACAGATCTGGGTTTAATCCATCACCGTTTTTTAGCCCACTCTGCCACCCAAGTTCAGACATGGCCATATGCAAATCAGTCTGACCCGGTGCCTCATGAGAACAGTCCAGCCCGAACTGCCAAGCCATGCCTTCCCTGGACCGGAAACAAGCTTCCTAGGACCGGTTTTAGGCATTACAGCCGTCTTCAGCCAGGCTTGCTTGAATCCAGTGGCAAAGTGAGCAAGGGACTCACGTCTGAGCATACCTTGCCAACTTAGGGCAAACAAAGTGGTGCAAAAGGGGGTGGTGATGGACGGAGCATCTGAACCAATCAAACACTCACACCCAGTCAACAGATCTTGGTTTAATCCATCACCGTTCTTTAGCACACTCTGCCACCCCAGTTCAGACATGGCCATATGCAAATCAGTCTGACCCTGTGCCTCATGGGAACAGTCCAGCCCGAACTGCCAAGCCATGCCTTCCCTGGACAGGAAACAAGCTCCCTAGGACTGGTTTCTGGCATTCCAGCCGTCTTCAGCCAGGCTTGCTTGAATCCAGTTCAGATGCTCCGTCCATCACCACCCCCTTTTGTACCACCTTTTTAAAGAGGCCAGTGTTTGTGATTAATGGTGTGCCTTGATCTCCATGTCCCCACAGTAGTGTTGAGGTCTTGAAACTCATTTGCTGTCAATTGTACAAACTAATGAGTGTAAAGACATCAAGACCTCCTTTTTAGACCATGTATATGGCAAATCTGCAATGCCATTTGTTTATAACAGTGTTTTATCTTAAAGGGTGCCAGCTGTTTCAATGAATGTGTAAATGTTGTTTGTGTGCATTTCATTGTGAGACACCTTTCATGCAGGCACATACATGTTCTCTTCACAATATGGCAAATTAACACATTCAATACATGTCGATTGTGCCAAGTATGGTGAGTCCCAAGATGACTCCCAGGAGGAGGGGGAATATGCTGCAACACTTGGCAGCACCACTGAGTTTGTACCCACCACCTTCAGAACCATCCCCACCCTCCCAGTTGCTCCGCTCCCTTCTGTTCGTGCATCCTCCATGTCTCCTTCAGCCCCGGCACCGCAGCCCCTGCCCCTGTCTCCCCTGCTGCCCTCACTGTGGAGTCTGTGGACTTACTCCGCCAGATTCAGGTTGGTCAGACATCAATGCTGAATGTCCTCCATGGCCACCCTTAAATCCTAACACAATTGTTGTCCTTCATGGAGGGCATGTCAGCTACGATGTCTGACCAACGGCGGATAATGCAGTCAATGGAGTCATCACTGAGGGCAGCAGTTTCCCTCCTGCAGCGGTCCGCCCCCTCTCCTTCGGACCCATACCCACTCCCAAACCTGTCCAACGCACACGCAGGAAGACACCATCATGCACCACAACTAAGCATGGGCTGAAAATTTGTTCCGCTTGCGGAATTTGCGGATTTTACGCGATCCGCAAATTTTGCGAAATCGCTGTAAAATCCACAAATCAGCGGGAACGAATTTAAGGCCAAGCACTTACAGGGTTACAGCAGCAGGTGCAAAAGTTGAAGCTAATTTTTTGTAACCTTTTACAAAAGGGTTACAAAGAAATTTACTTCAACTTGGGCACCTGCTGCTGTAAGCCTGTAAGTGCTTTCTGGCGCCTGTGGCCTACTTGCAACTATTCTCTGACCCTGCTCTGACCCTTGAAGCAGGGTCAGAGAATAGTTACAAGTAGGCAATGAGGCGCCTGTCACAAAAATTAAACCTCAACAGGAAGCACTGACAGATATAAAAACAAGCATTTGCAATGCAATAGGTCTCGCATTAGGAAAGTTTGAGCTATTGGTCTTGTAAATGACAATTTTTTTAATTTATGTGTTGGTTTTGAAAATAGCTAAATTAATAGCTTTGTCATTTACAATGCCAATAGTTATAACTTTCGCAAATGTGACACCTATAGCATTTGTAATGCAACATGTTTTGTATTTACGTGACTTAGCTGTATTGATATTACAAATTACAATGGCTTTTAATTTTTTAAAATAATTAATACTTAAATAAAACTGATTTTAATTTATAATGGCAATAGCTTAAACTTTTGTAAAATAACTTTTGTGAAGATTATGTTCAGTGTATTTTATTGTGACGAAAATCCAAGAACAGAAGTGAAATATTAACATCTTTTTGTGACATTTGTAATAAAGCTTGAAACATTGAAAGAACATATTTGAACCAGTTGTTGTTGAATGGTTGCGCAGATTGATGCTGGGGTGGCGCTGAGTGGTGCTGTGGTGGTGCTGAGTGGTGATCTCGCCGTACTCGCGTTGACAAACTATCGCTGGCAAGCCGCGATGACGTAATCGCGCTCGCCAATTCCCGCGGGATCACACAGCAAGATCCAAAATGGCGCAGCACTCGCAAACTATCGAAAAAAACAACTCGGCAAACGATAATAAACGCCGCGCGCCGCAAAAATTGTATCACCAACGCCGCGCGCCGCCAAAAAAATCCGCTGCGTGCGAATTTGCGGATTTTGCGGGAAATCCGCAAATCTCGCGGATTGCGGATTTCCCGAAAATCCGCAAAATCCGCGAGCGTAACGGATTTTCCGCCCATGCTTACCGCCAAGCAATACAACATCCTTTCTAAAATTCACCATTTGAACGCCATCTGGAAACTTTCCCTCAGATTGGGCACGTATCCGGATGCGTGGAAACACGTGTTCCTCCTGCCCATCTTAAAGAAAGTCAACGCAGATCCTGAATCCCCGTGCAATTATAGACCTATCTCTCTTTTACCAACTCCTGCCAAGATTTTAGACACATTTTTCTGTCCGCAACTGATGGCCTTTGTTGAAGATAATATCCTCCTTCACGACTCCCAATCCAGCTTCCATCCCGGCTATAGTACGGAGTAGGCCCTCATTGAAATGGCAGACTCTATACGCTGTGTGGTCAACGGAGGTTCCAAGGCGGTGTTGGTGCTGTTAGACTTGCCTGCATCATTTAACACCATCGCCCATCCCATTCTTCTTAACCGCCTTAAGACCTTAGGCGTGGGGGGCTCAGAGCTGAACTGGAGATCGTCCTTTCTATCTGACCGCGCACAGCAGGTCCGGACCTATCCGTTCATCTCCCCAATCAAACCACTGAAGTGGGGTGCCGCAGGGCTCTGCTCTGAGCCCTCTGCATTTTAATATTTACCTTACCCCGCTGGCTGAATCGATTGCCATGTCTGAAGTCAAAATCATTTCATATTCTGATGATACTCAGATTCTATTAACCTTCAACAGGACATCACACATTGATTGTGCAACAAGATTAGATGCCCTGTGCTATATCACTGGCTGCCACACCTAGGGTCTGCACATGAAAGTATGCAATGACAAGAACTTGATAAGCATCCTTCTTTGTACCGTACCCCTACATCCTTGCTGTGTGTGCGCCTCGTATCACTATTGTAATGGTGCCAAATGTGAGCGTGTGAAACACACCGTACCCTTGCATTCACAACAGAATGTGAAACGCACCGTGTGAAACGCACCGTACCCCTGCATTAACTACAGCGCGTGAAACGCAGCGTGTGAAATGCACCATATCCCTGCCTTGGCATCAGTGTGTGTAACGCACCTTGTGAAATGCACCGTACCCCTGCATTGGCATCAGCGTGTGAAATGCACCGTGTGAAACGCACCCTACCCCTGCATTCTCAGCACCGTACCCCTACGTTTCGGGCGTGTGTGCGAATCGTCTCACTATTGTAATCGTGCCATACATGAGCGCACTGTACCCCTACGTTGCAGGTGTGTGTTCGCATCGTCTCACTATTGTAATCGTGCCAAACGCGAGCGCACCGTACCTCTAGATTCCGGCCATGTGTGCACATAGTCTCTCTATTGTAATCGTGCCATACGCGAGCGCACCGTACCCCTACATTCCGGGCATGTGTGCGCATCGGCTCAGTATTGTAATCATGCCATACGCGAGCGCACCATACCCCTACATTCTGGCCGTGTGTGCGCATCCTCTCACTATTGTAATCGTGCCATACGTGAGCGCACCGTATCCCTACATTTCGGGCGTGTGTGCGCATCGTCTCACTATTGTAATCGTGCCATACACGAGTGCGTGAAACTTACCGTACACGTGTGTGGATCTCAAAATTACTCAGGGGACACATAGGGGACGAGTAATAGGCCCTGAATGCATCCTGGGTGTCATGGATACTGAGATTTGAGTGTGTGCTACAAGTGCCCTGTAAAAGTCAGTTGGGCAAAAAAATGCAATGTTGCAAAATAATTGTGGAGCTGAAGCTCAAATTTTGAACGATGCAAATGCGTGTCAGACCTATATCTTTAAAGGTATTGGAAGAAACATACAATGCGAACGAATCTGACCTATAACTCTGTACTCCTCGAACCGAAAGCCCCTCAACAGCACTGATTTAAGGCAGCTAGAACCCCTGAGTGGGCACTTGCCTGCACAACATTGGAGTGGACCACACTGCTGCTGTCTCTGCATTCTCTGGCATTTTATGGCTCGTACTATAGAGAGGTCCCAGCCTTTACTGAGGAGGAAAACCAGGCCCTGCTGGATAGCCTCCTACCACAGTACAGCAAGCTGTATGGGAGACCAGGGGAGCAGGTGAGTGCTGACCCCACTACCTTTGACTGTGCACCTGTTGTTTGAGTCTCACAATAGGCATTGTGTATTGGTGGGACAGACATACAATGTGGTTTTGAGTCAGTCCCAGGGGGTGTACATGGTGGTGTCTCTTATGCAGAGCATAATGTAGTTCATGTGTGTTCACTCCTCACTTGCATTGTGCTTACTGTGACATTCACTGCATAGTGAATGACAAATTCTGCCGTGCCAGACCTTGGTGACTTTATTCCCAAAATTTCCTGAGGTGTAACAGTGTTCCCCCCAGAGTGACAGGTGACTGTACTCACAGATATTTATGACTTGAGGGGACCGGTGGTGAGATTTTCCAAATGATGTGTTTAACCTCATGAACATTGAAGTGTGTGAATGTGCCTTGTCATCTGGGTGAGTGTGTATGTGATGTGTTGCACCACTGCTGCATGGCGTATGCAGCAGCTCTAGCCATCTGATGTGACAAGTAAGCAGTGCTGTGTGCCTGACTTGGAAAGCTAGCATGACACCTGTGACACCCCATTGTCAAGTGGCACATGTGCAAAGTGAGTGTTGTATCCGCTGTTGTCAGTGACAGGCGAGTGATCTGTTCCAGGGTGTGTCTATCTCTTCTGCTGAGGGTTCTACAGTGGAGTGGAATATGTGACTGCTTGGCACGTGCTGTCCCACACCCTGCAGATGCCTGGGTTGCCCAGTGTGTGCCATGATCAGTGACTATGTTGTACCCGTTACGCCATCTGTTGCCTTTCAATGCCATTTAGAGCATTGGGGCTTGCCCACAGGCCAAATTCACATGGACAATGATGCAAGTCCTGTCAGCATCCTATGCCCTGTTCACATTATCAATGGTGTGCAAGTGTGTGTCTCCGGGACATGGAGCAGGTGTAGTGATGTTGTTTCACTTTGTCTTCCTGACAGGTAACTGCCTACAAGAAGGGGGAAATCTGGATGGACATTGTCAGGGCCGTCAGGTCTGCAGGGGTCCAGCACCGGATGTCTTGCCACCTCTTCTGCACGTTGCGTGCAGAAGAGGTGGCAAGACATCCGGTGCTGGACCCGGCGTATCGCCCGGGTCCAGATAAAGCTGGAAGCTCCACCGCGGGATGGTGTCAGCCGTCACCTCAGCCCCCACATGCTCCCGGTCCTGACGGTCGTGTTTCCAGACCTCTTTATGCAGTTGCAGGAGAGACAGCAGCAAGGAGGGGGTAGGTACATGGCTGTTTCTTATGTTGTGTCTCATCTGCTTTTTGAGGTGCTCTGAAGCCTGGCTACACTCCCACAGTTGGGGTGTCTGGTCAAACAGGTTATATGTACAGTGCCTTTTCGCTTCTCCATAGTAACTTTGTGCTCATTTTCATCTCTTCCCCACCTTAACATGTGTCCCCTGGTCTGTATGTAATCACATTTGCATATGTTCATCTAGGGTGCAAGAAAATAAGACTGCACATTGATTTCCGCATCATGTGGGAGGGTGGTCTGTGCCATGTTGGGACCTTGCCTATGCCATGACCTGTGCATTGTGTTTGGGCTTCATTTTAGTTTGCACTGATGATGAGTCTCAACATAGGAGTGTGAGGTTTCCACTGCACACCCTTGCAGAATGCATGACCCATGTTGTGTTCTCAGACATGATTTACATCAGTGGGAGATATGCATAGTGCCATGACGGTTACTTATGTTACAGTCAGCTCATTGCACACCCACGGATCAGTGTGCCCACTACAGTCCCCCGAGACACCCTGGCCTCCTAATCATATGTGCCATTCAACACTGTGCCCATTCCATGTGGCTTCAGCATGGCTCTGCGTCTGTGGCATTGGTCCCTGGCATAGTTTGTATTTTTCCTGTGTCTGCTACATGTGTCTACTGGACAGGGATACAAGATTTGGCTTGTGCGTACTCACACTGGGCAGTGCCTGTGTGCCTATTCACAACAATCTGTTGATGGTTGTTTGTCACAAATATGTATTGCCTGCCCCACAAGGTGAGCTTGGGTTATTTTTGGAATTGTTGCTGCACAGTTTTTGTTACCCTGATTCAGAGGTCTCACTTCTTGAGCTGTATCAATCACATTGACTGAGGGATGGGGGTGTTGTGCAGGAGAGGTCTACATGGGCCTGCCTGATTTAGCCTTGCCAAGTCTGACCTGTGGGTGAGAATTGGCTGAACAATGATTCACCATGCACTGCCCCTGTGATGGTGGCCAGTGATTTCAGTTGGGGCTTGTCAGCCTATGTCATTTTGTTCCAGACATGATTCAGGCTCATACATTTTTGCCACATGTATGTAGTTCAGATGCAACGCTGTTCTGTCTTAGTGTGCACACTTCTGTGTTGACATTTTATCGGGGAATAACTGTGTGTCCACAATGCAGCAATGATTTTGTTCATCACAATTGCTGGCCCAATTGCTTGAGCATTGTCCAGAGTTGGGACATGTGTGCGACTCCACATGACAGCCAGTAGATTTTGTGTGCAAGCAACTGTGTCATCAGGGAATGGATGCCCATGTGAGGACTGACATATTTCAAGTTGTGCCACAGAAATGATTGTACCTTGGCACTCACAACACTTGTTAAAAGTTGTTCATGTTTAGAATGTGTTAATCTGACGAATTGTGTAAAGGACACTTATGTGCCTGCATGATAGTTGTCTCACAAGGTAGTGCACACAAAACAACATTTCCACTTTTTTTAAAGAAACTGGCACCTTTTTAAAGAGCGGTAAAAAATGGGGTGGTGATGGACGGAGCATCTGAACCAATCAAACACTCACACCCAGTCAACAGATCTGGGTTTAATCCATCACTGTTTTTTAGCCCACTCTGCCACCCAAGTTCAGACATGGCCATATGCAAATCAGTCTGACCCGGTGCCTCATGAGAACAGTCCAGCCCGAACTGCCAAGCCATGCCTTCCCTGGACCGGAAACAAGCTTCCTAGGACCGGTTTTAGGCATTACAGCCGTCTTCAGCCAGGCTTGCTTGAATCCAGTGGCAAAGTGAGCAAGGGACTCACGTCTGAGCATACCTTGCCAACTTAGGGCAAACAAAGTGGTGCAAAATGGGGTGGTGATGGACGGAGCATCTGAACCAATCAAACACTCACACCCAGTCAACAGATCTTGGTTTAATCCATCACCGTTCTTTAGCACACTCTGCCACCCCAGTTCAGACATGGCCATATGCAAATCAGTCTGACCCTGTGCCTCATGGGAACAGTCCAGCCCGAACTGCCAAGCCATGCCTTCCCTGGACAGGAAACAAGCTCCCTAGGACTGGTTTCTGGCATTCCAGCCGTCTTCAGCCAGGCTTGCTTGAATCCAGTTCAGATGCTCCGTCCATCACCACCCCCTTTTGTACCACCTTTTTAAAGAGGCCAGTGTTTGTGATTAATGGTGTGCCTTGATCTCCATGTCCCCACAGTAGTGTTGAGGTCTTGAAACTCATTTGCTGTCAATTGTACAAACTAATGAGTGTAAAGACATCAAGACCTCCTTTTTAGACCATGTATATGGCAAATCTGCAATGCCATTTGTTTATAACAGTGTTTTATCTTAAAGGGTGCCAGCTGTTTCAATGAATGTGTAAATGTTGTTTGTGTGCATTTCATTGTGAGACACCTTTCATGCAGGCACATACATGTTCTCTTCACAATATGGCAAATTAACACATTCAATACATGTCGATTGTGCCAAGTATGGTGAGTCCCAAGATGACTCCCAGGAGGAGGGGGAATATGCTGCAACACTTGGCAGCACCACTGAGTTTGTACCCACCACCTTCAGAACCATCCCCACCCTCCCAGTTGCTCCGCTCCCTTCTGTTCGTGCATCCTCCATGTCTCCTTCAGCCCCGGCACCGCAGCCCCTGCCCCTGTCTCCCCTGCTGCCCTCACTGTGGAGTCTGTGGACTTACTCCGCCAGATTCAGGTTGGTCAGACATCAATGCTGAATGTCCTCCATGGCCACCCTTAAATCCTAACACAATTGTTGTCCTTCATGGAGGGCATGTCAGCTACGATGTCTGACCAACGGCGGATAATGCAGTCAATGGAGTCATCACTGAGGGCAGCAGTTTCCCTCCTGCAGCGGTCCGCCCCCTCTCCTTCGGACCCATACCCACTCCCAAACCTGTCCAACGCACACGCAGGAAGACACCATCATGCACCACAACTAAGCATGGGCTGAAAATTTGTTCCGCTTGCGGAATTTGCGGATTTTACGCGATCCGCAAATTTTGCGAAATCGCTGTAAAATCCACAAATCAGCGGGAACGAATTTAAGGCCAAGCACTTACAGGGTTACAGCAGCAGGTGCAAAAGTTGAAGCTAATTTTTTGTAACCTTTTACAAAAGGGTTACAAAGAAATTTACTTCAACTTGGGCACCTGCTGCTGTAAGCCTGTAAGTGCTTTCTGGCGCCTGTGGCCTACTTGCAACTATTCTCTGACCCTGCTCTGACCCTTGAAGCAGGGTCAGAGAATAGTTACAAGTAGGCAATGAGGCGCCTGTCACAAAAATTAAACCTCAACAGGAAGCACTGACAGATATAAAAACAAGCATTTGCAATGCAATAGGTCTCGCATTAGGAAAGTTTGAGCTATTGGTCTTGTAAATGACAATTTTTTTAATTTATGTGTTGGTTTTGAAAATAGCTAAATTAATAGCTTTGTCATTTACAATGCCAATAGTTATAACTTTCGCAAATGTGACACCTATAGCATTTGTAATGCAACATGTTTTGTATTTACGTGACTTAGCTGTATTGATATTACAAATTACAATGGCTTTTAATTTTTTAAAATAATTAATACTTAAATAAAACTGATTTTAATTTATAATGGCAATAGCTTAAACTTTTGTAAAATAACTTTTGTGAAGATTATGTTCAGTGTATTTTATTGTGACGAAAATCCAAGAACAGAAGTGAAATATTAACATCTTTTTGTGACATTTGTAATAAAGCTTGAAACATTGAAAGAACATATTTGAACCAGTTGTTGTTGAATGGTTGCGCAGATTGATGCTGGGGTGGCGCTGTGTGGTGCTGTGGTGGTGCTGAGTGGTGCTGTGGTGATGCTGAGTGGTGCTGTAGTGGTGCTGAGTGATACTGGTATGGTGCTGAGTGATGCTGGGGTGGTGCTGAGTGGTGCTGTGGTGGTGCTGAGTGATGCTGTGGTGGTGCTGTGGTGGTGCTGAGTGATAATGTGGTGGTGCTGAGTGATGCTGTGGTGGCGCTGAGTGGTGCTGTGGTGGTGCTGATTGGTGCTGTGGTGGTGCTGAGTGGTGGTGTGGTGGTGCTGAGTGATGCTGTGGTAGTGCTAAGTGGTGCTGTGGTGGTGCTGAGTGATGCTGTGGTGGTGCTGAGTGGTGCTGTGGTGGTGCTGAGTGATAATGTGGTGGTGCTGAGTGATGTTGTGGTGGTGCTGAGTGATGCTGTGGTGGCACTGAGTGGTGCTGTATTGGTGCTGAGTGGTGCTATGGTGGTGCTGAGTGATGCTGTGATGTTGCTAAGTGGTCCTGTGGTGGTGCTGAGTGATAATGTGGTGGTGCTGAGTGATAATGGGGTGGTGCTGAGTGATGCTGGGGTAGCGCTGACTGATGATGTGGTGATGCAGAGGGCAGAAAGGCACAAAAAGCAGTCTAACAAAGGGCAGAAGGGCAGATAAACAAGGGAAAAAAGAGTTTAACAGAGGGCAGAAGGGCACAAAAAACAGTCTAACAGAGGACAGAAGGGCTGAAAAACAAAGGAAAAACGAGTCTAACAGAGGGCAGAAGGGCACAAAAAACGAGTCTAACAGGGGGCAGAAAGGCACAAAAATGAGTCCAATAGAGTGCAGAAGGGCACAAAAAACGAGTCTAACAGAGGGCAGAAGGGCACAAAAACAAGGGAATAACAGAGGGTAGAAGGGCACAAAAAACGAGTCTAACAGGGGGCAGAAGGGCAGAAAAACAAGGGAAAAATGAGTCTAACAGAGGGCAGAAGGGCAGAAAAACAAGGGAAAAACGAGGCTAACAGAGGGCAGAAGGGCACAAAAAAACGAGTCTAACAGGGGGCAGAAGGAATACCGCCCTGCGTGTTTGTCCACGAAGATGCCACCTTTTTGTGCAATATCTCTACTCAACTGGAGTACTTTCTACTGTCTAATGAGTAAGTGCTCTTTCGTTGGCTAAATGTATAGGGGCAGATTTACAATAACTGGTGCATCCCCAGGGATGTGCCAGTTATTGTGCGCCGCAGCTCCGCCACCCATGGTGCGCCGCATTTACAATGCGGCGCACCATGTGGCAAAAACGGCACAGATGCATCACGCATCTGTGCCGTAAAAGCAGTGCATTGCTGGAGCTGCGTCGCAAGCGCACCGCAGCTCCAGCAATGCTCTGGGGGGCCCTATATTCCCAATGCTGCGTCAAGCCTTGCACCTGCTTCAAGCAGGCGCAGGGCTTTGACGCAGCGTTGGCCTAAAAGTGACTGAGTGAAATCTTGTAGATTTCACTCAGCCACTTTTAGGAGGCGTTGCTGTGCAGGAACGCCCTCCCCTGAGCCGGAACGTCTCCTGATGGCGCAGGTCTTTACAACGTGACGCATCTCTCAGATGCATCACGTTGTTAATACCCAGCACCAAGGCGCATCTTTTATGCTGCCGCTGCGTCACAAAAGTGATGCAACTGCGGCACAAAAGAGGCGCAAGCGGCTTGTAAATCTGCCCCATAGTGCTTTTACTACACTGTAGCTGTGTAAAGGGCCAGAAGATGTGTCTCCAGTGACCATGTGTGCCTGTGCCTGTGTAACAGGCACACATGGTCACTGGAGACACATCTTCTGGCCCTTTAGGCAGCTGCAGTGTAGTAAAAGCACTATACATTTACCCAATGAGGGAGCACTTACTGGATTAGCCAGTAGTAAGTACTCCAGGGCAAATCGCAAAAAAATCTGCGATTTCGCGGGAAAATTCGCGAATTCAAGTATTTTTATGCGATTTCGTGGGGAAATCCGCAAATTCGCGGAACGCGAATTCGCAAATTTCGTCCATGCTTAAACAACAGACCCAGACAGCACACCCCCAGAAAAGTCGAAGCGCACAACTCCTGGCTTGCAAACTCAGGGGGCTGTAGGCACACCCAAAGGGACTGGGCATAGATCTCATACACACAGCCATAGTCACAGTGCGCACCCCCCACAGCCCTCTACCTCCACTCCAATTGTGTCCTCAGGAGTAGGGGTTGGGCTGGCCGAAGTGGCTGCAGTGTTCAGCGCTGAGTATGAGTCCACCTTTGGCGCTGCACACTGCACTGAGGAGGATACTTCCACCCCTGCACCCACCACACCTACCCTTACCACTCCTGTCCCTACGGTGCCTAGTCCTGCCCACGATGATGCCCCCCAAGGGTCCACATCACATTGAGTATACATGTGCAGGCACAATGGGGTAAATGACCTACCCAGCGTCCCCCTACAATGACTAATTTCTGGACTAGCCATTGGCCTTATTTGAGCAGAGACTCATTTTTCAACATATTTTTTTTTTCATGCTGAATAAAGCCTTTTATTTTCCGTTCAACACTTTTGCATTTCAGGTACTTGATGTTGGTGATGAGGGCCCTGGAGTTGGTGTCATGGTAATGTTTTGGGGTTCAGAAATATATTTTTGGTTGATGGTCATGAGGAGGACCATGGTATCTGTGTGCCATCACAATGTGTCTGCAATTAATCATTGGTTGTGTGTGTTCGGTTTGTCTAGAGACATTGTCCCAAGGAGTGTTCCTTCCTCTGTGACACCTGAGATCTTCACTGCAGACAGTTGCATAACTGTTGTGCTGAAATGTGTGCACATTTCCTTTTTTGGTGACGGTTCCCTTCAACAATGGCCATACCTGCTCACAGATGTCTACTGCTCATTCGTCTGTGCCATGCTTAAAACTCACTGTGCGTGTGTTTTGAATATGTAGAAATGCCTTCATGGACACATTCACCCTTTTTACCACTATGCATATGTGTTATCACAGCCTAACCCTATGTAGGGAATTGTTATGCAGGGTATTTGGGCACCTGACTCACAATTTTGTGCATTGTATCCAAGGGGTTTCAACCCTATTGCTTCCATGAGAGACTACATCTTGGTGGTCTGACCACCACCTGGACATTCATATCAGCCCTGGGATGTACGTGACAGTGTGTGTTCCCTTTCGCTCTCTTTATTTGCTGGGCTGGTACATGACTAAACACTATTGTGTCATGATGATAGGGTGTGTATTTCGCCTGCAGCCTCCATGGGTGGGTATGCATTTGGAATTTGACTTCACAGCCAAATGTGGTGTGTCACACAGTGTGTGACAGTAGACATCCTCCAGGGAGTGGGACACTGCCGTAAGTGATGTGTTGCTCTGTCACTATCATTATAGTCATAAGTTAGGGATGTGCACATACCCTCATGTAGTTGTGGTATGCTGATGATGATGTACCCACCATATATTTGAGCACTGCTGGTAGTCATATCCTCCCACCCCTCATATGTCTGGGCACTGCTGGGAGTCCTGTGCACCCACCCCTCATATGTCTGGGCACTGCTGGGAGTCCTGTGCACCCACCCCAATACTGTTGGCCACTGCTGGGAGTCCTGTGCACCCATCCCAATATTGTTGGCCACTGCTGGGAGTCATGTGCACCAACCCCTCATATGTCTGGGCACTGCTGGGAGTCCTGTGCACCCACCCCTCATATGTCTGGGCACTGCTGGGAGTCAAATCCACCCACCCCTCATATGTCTGGTCACTGCTGGGAGTCCTGTGCACCCACCCCCATACTGTTGGGCACTACTGGTAGTCCTGTGCACCCACCCCCATACTGTTGGCTACTGCTGGGAGTCATATCCACCCACCCCTCATATGTCTGGGCACTGCTGGGAGTCCTGTGCAACCACCCCTCATATGTCTGGGCACTGCTGGGAGTCATATCCACCCACCTCTCATATGTCTGGGCACTGCTGAGAGTCATGTGCACCCACCCCTCATATGTCTGGGCACTGCTGGGAGTCATATCCACCCACCCTCATACTGTTGGGCACTGCTGTGAGTCCTGAGTACCCACCCCTCATATGTCTGAGCACTGCTGGGAGTCCTGCGCACCCACCCCTCATTTGTCTGGGTACTGCTGGGAGTCCTGTGCACCCACCCCTCATATGTCTGGGCACTGATGGGAGTCATATCCACCCACCCCTCATATGTCTGGTCACTGCTGGGAGTCCTGTGCACCCACCCCCATACTGTTGGGCACTGCTGGGAGTCCTGTGCACCCACCCCCATACTGTTGGCCACTGCTGGGAGTCATATCCACCCACCCCTCATATGTCTGGGTACAGCTGGGAGTCCTGTGCACCCACCCCTCATATGTCTGGGCACTGCTGGGAGTCATATCCACCCACCCCCATACTGTTGGGCACTGCTGGGAGTCCTGTGCACCCATCCCTCACATGTCTGAGCACTGCTGGGAGTCATATCCACCCACCCCTCATATGTTTGGGCACTGCTGTGAGACCTGTGCACCCACCCCTCATATGTCTGGGCACTGCTGGGAGTCATATCCGCCCACCCCTCATATGCCTGGTCACTGCTGAGAGTCCTGTGCACCCACCCCCATACTGTTGGGCACTGCTGGGAGTCATGTGCACCCACCCCTCATATGTCCGGGCACTGCTGGGAGTCCTGTGCACCCACCCCCATACTGCTGGGCACTGCTGGGAGTCCTGTGCACCCACCCCCATCCTGTTGGGCACTGCTGGCAGTCATGTGCACCCACCCCTCATATGTCTAAGCACTGCTGGGACTCCTGTGCAACCACCCCATACTGTTGGGCACTGCTGGGAGTTATATCCACCCACCACCATACTTTTGGCCACTGCTGGGAGTCATATCCACCCACCTCCATACTGTTGGCCACTGCTGGGAGTCATATCCACCCACCCCTCATATGTCTGGGTACTGCTGGGAGTCCTGTGCACCCACCCCCACACTGATGGGCACTGCTGAGAGTTCTGTGTGCTCACCCCATACTGTTGGGAACTGCTGGGATCCCTGTGCACCCACCACCATACTGTTGGGAACTGCTGGGAGTCCTGTGCACCCACCCCCATACTGTTGGCCACTACTGGGAGTCATATCCACCCACCCCTCATATGTCTGGGCACTGCTGGGAGTCCTGTGCACCCACCCCTCATATGTCTGGGCACTGCTGGGAGTCATATCCACCCACCCTTCATATGTCTGGTCACTGCTGTGAGTCCTGTGCACCCACCCCTCATATGTCTGGGCACTGCTGGGAGTCATATCCACCCACCCCTCATATGCCTGGTCACTGCTGGGAGTCCTGTGCACCCACCCCCATACTGTTGGGCACTGCTGGGAGTCATGTGCATGTGCATTGACGGTCTCACAACTGCTGTGTTACGCTCATAGGAAAGCCTTAATAGCTGTCTCTCACGATGAGAGTGCCTGCAGCACGTTCTTCCATGGTGTGATATGTACCGTGTTGTTCATTCCACACCATGCAGGAACAAGGGTGCAATTCGGATCCCATGCGGAGGTGGCAGTTCTGTGGAGGTCCCACAGCCACCATCATAATACATTGGGCGAACCTGCTGTGGTGATGGTGGTCAGACCGCTAGTGCAAATGCGCTAGTCCCAGGACCATCATACTCATAATTAGCCCCTTAATGCTGCCTTTCACAGTGTTGAAAGAGTCTTGTTAACTGCCATAGTATCCAAGTAAATCTGATTCATCAACTAAGCTTTTGATGGTTAATTAGATTATCTTTGTTGTGTCTCACCAAACAACCATCACATCCAAGTACTGCATATCGTCCTTCTTTAATGTTTTTAGTTAGATAACTTTTATATGTATAGTGCTGAAGTACTTCATAGAGACACATGGTTTTAAGATAAGGAATCCTTCTTGGGTAGTGTGTATCCAGCATGTTAGTTTTTAGAATGTCTCTACTTTCGGGATCAAATTCTGCAAGGTACTGTATTTCTGGGAAAGATTTTAATATTCTATTTCGACTGCTTGCAAGGCCTAGGCTTACCCACACAATTCCTTTTGACTTGGAGAACAAACTAGCCGAGCAAGTCACTCTCAAATAGTAGATGAAACATATTGGGAATATACTGACAAAATCTAGGTTCCTCTGAATATAGTCTTGTTGATCTGTACTCGTCTGCTGTTATTTGTACAGGCCAGTCATATCTACCACCAACTCCAGTAGGAAACAGATGCAGATAATAGCGAGGTTCTAAACCTTACTGACACAACTTAAGGGAACTCCTTTTGCTTCTTTCATTTGAAGGAGACCAAAAGCATCACCAATAATATCTTTAGAATGCAGAGGAAGGATACTGTATTGTTGATACGTTTCTTCTGATCTGGATCGATCCACCTTTTCAATCCTACCACTTTATGGTAATGTATCATCCTCCACATCTTGAACAACATCTACATTTCTATAGTAAATGTTATTTTGTATCAGATATAATATTGCTTTTTACTTTTTTAACATCCACTAACTCTTGCCTTTTTGTTTTATTCTTGGTAGGGACACAATACACTAGAACTACTACTCTGTTTTCAAAATCTCTCTCTACTCCTATAGTTTCAATATTCTGCTTGAAGTCTAATGGTAAGTACATAACTCTACCTTTAAGACATCTCTGGAGCTCAGTTGCAGTTAACTTCCCTGTCTTTGGTTCCATGTGGACTGTAGCTTAGAATGGATGTATACATTGAATAAAAATTAATTCATACATATTTAAATCTTGAAGTTCTTGTGAAATTGTAGCACTTCTCTACCTGGCATTTTATTATCCTCTAACCTATTATAGCAGCATTTCCATATAATTTGTCATGTGGAACATTCAAAGCATTCCTCTACAAATAATTACGCTGCAAATATTTGCCACTTATCTCTGTTGTCTTCTTCAGTTTTCGAAGACACAATAACATAACAAGTTTGACTCTTGTAGTGAGTGAATCAGCAACATGTACAAACACGGGGTAGATTTGCAAGCCCCTTGCGACACATTTACGCTGCAGTTGCACAGCGGCGGCGTAAACCATGCCCCTTGTTGCACCTTATTTACAGCATAACGCATCTAGGGAGATGCGTCACGTTGTAAAGCCGTGAGCCACATTAAACCTAAGTCAGGTTTAATGTATGCAGGGTGGGCGTTCCATTGGAAAAAACTTGGAAAAATTACGCAGTGAAATCTTCAAGATTTCATTTAGTCACTTTTCCGACACTGCTGCGTCAAAACCCTGCGCCTGCTTGAAGCAGGCGTAAGGCGTGACGTAGCATGATAGGTATGGGCAGCCCCTGAACATTGCTGGAGTTGCGTTGCGCTTGTGACACAACTCCAGCAATGCGCCACACTTACGCCATCAGATGCATCACTCATCTGTTTATCCTTGTGAATGCAGTGCATCTGTGGTGGTGCAAGGGTAAACTTGCATGACGCATCTTACCTGACGCATCTCTGCTGATATGCAGGGATGCCCCAGTCCTTGTAAATCTGCCCCACAATTTGGTTTCTCTGAACAGACAGTGTTAAACTTTCTAATCTCTTCTTGAAACGTATCAATAGTCAATTTCAATTTGTAAAAACGTTATTTCGGTCAATTGGACCATAAAACAGAATTTAACATTTCATTTATATTAAAATAAATAAAAAATAAAAAAACATGCAGTCATCCAATGACATCATATACTAAATACATAATGTAACCTGCGGAAATCTAAATTGCAATCAATCCTGAGACCACAATCTGCATTTAAGTACATATGCAGTGCATAATTTCAATTTACAATATCGGGATATTTGTTTCCGCTCTTGCTCTATCTCTACTATTCAGAAATATCTGTTTTGTATGAAGTGCTTGTTTGAGTCGATAAGGAGATTATTAGCATCATCACTGGTAATATTGCTGTCCTGGTCTGCTACACCTGCAGATACCAAGTCTAAATGTTCCCTACATTCAGGACCAAAGAAATGAAACTGGACATCATCACACACCTTTTCTACATTTACCACTGTACCATGCAAAAGAACTCTATTCATTTCTCTTAAAACATAGGTCAGGAGTTTTGACATAGTAAAGCCTCTTCACTAAAGATCACAGTTCTGAGTGGTATACAGCTAACAGTCTGAAATGATGATAGGTACTTTGGCAAACTTTTTTTTTATAAGCATGCTAGCATGCCAGTGAATGGCCCTGTACATTGGTTCGAATCCTTGCAATGTACGTATTTTCTGTTTTAAACTTCTGCAAGGAAACACATGTAGGACATTTCTCAACATATCAATAGATTCCTACTGAACTGTACAAATATTGCCACTGATACACATATATAGGGGCCTATCTACGTCTTCCCTGTACCTAATCAGTTATCACTTCTTCAACATTCCTGGCTACCATCTTCTCTTTTGGAATAGGACTACCATCCTTCATCTCCTATCGTCCAGATTCTTCAACTGAATGCACTAATGTGTTCTCTTGGAAGTAGCTTTGTTTATTAAAAATGTACAGTACTAGAAGTATATCTCCATTCGCCACTGAAAACTTTGAAAAAGTTAGTTCTATTGACAAGTCTTTTCTTTTGGCTTCTTCTCCACATCCACAACACTATTTTATTTAGTGTCTCCATTCTGTTTAGAATCAAAATAAATAGTGTCCTCTTGAGAGCAAAGGCTTTATAAACTACAACCTCAATATGTTCCTTTTGTCTGACTGCTTCTCTTCTTTTGAACTGTTTCATACTTCTTATTTGATTCTGAATTACTGCGGAAAATTATAACTTGCCTTAAACTGCCTCTGCCTTCTGGTTAAACTCTGAGCTTTTTTGTACGATTTCTGTACTCTTCAAATAATTGTTATCCCTTCTTTTATTAGTTGGTCTTAAGCATAGTTTTTTATTTACTTGATTTTGCACTTTTTCCAGTTGTACACATACAATTGTAAGAAATGTATTTGACCTCTTACCAGCAGCTCTTTTCTCTTGCACCCCTTTTTCTGCATTTTGCCCCTTTTGTTTCTCAGTTGTGAGGACATAGTATCCTTGTCTCAATTTGTTTCTCTTTTCACTTTTTGATGGTATTGTAACTGTCTGTATTTAACTAGAACTGGATGCCTGGAAAAAAAAAGAAATAACTACATTTAGCTTTCATTATTTAGTATCAGATAGTGAAGTACCAACATAAACAATTACAATATTGTAATATTGCTAACATTACTTTATTAATTTTTGTGTTTAGGTCTCTGTGTCTTTCTCTGATTCACTGTATATATTAGTCTCTCAATGGGTACCCTACCATATTCACTACTTTGTTCCTTTGTATCTACCCATGTTTAAATGACTACTTGTCTGCATACGTGATTAGAGTGTCTCAGTACTTAGCTACATATATGTGATTCCAGATATAAAAGTTAAATAAAATGTATACGCAAATGTGCCAGTATTCAACTGTTGTATAGCTTTCTGACTGTGTATATCAATTGCTTAAAGGTATACCTCACTGCCTGTTTTAGGGACTAGTGGAGTATGTAGGTGTCTGTGCAACTGGCTTTCAGTCTGCTGCACACATAAATAGTTTCTGAGTATGTCAGTGAATATAAAAGTGTGTCTGTGCTCTGAGAGTGGGTGAGAGAGAAGCTCTATGTTTTGGGAATGTATGTCAGTTGCTTTCTGGGTGGTATACATTATGTAGTGCTTGGCACAGGAGTCTGCAAGTACATGAGTAAGTTATTGTACCTCAAAAGCACATCTCTCAATTTTTGTAGGCAGAAAGCAGTGTTCTTTATGGCATAGATACCTCCATCATATCTCAGATGTGAGGTATGTGTACTAAAATGTAGATTGAAGACTTGCCAAACAGATTTTACATGCCAAGTGAAGCTGGCAGTGAGACTGCACAAACAGGGTCTGCAATAAGTGTGGGCTGAAAATCTGTTCCGCTCGCGCAATCTGCGAATTGTTGGCAATTTCGCGGTACGCGAATCGCACAAAGTCGTCAAAGAATTCGCAATTCGCGAGTTGGCGGATTTCTTTTGCTTGGTCGCGCTTCACAAATACAATCTCGCGCGCGTGGCATTGACTTACCGGGATTGTGAGTTCGCCGAGTTGTTTTCCTCCAGGTTTGCGTGCGCTGCGCCATTTTCGATCCCGCCATCTTGCACTCTGAGACTTTCAGAATGCGAATACATCATAAGGGCCCGCGATCACGCATCGCAAGAGTAAACAATTGGGAACACGTAGATGAGCCGCGCAGCTGACATCCGGTTGGAGATTTAAACAGCTCGCTTTCCCGAAATAGCAAAAATTGCAATTCTGCACAAGAAATCTATTGCTGGCAGCATAAACCTTCTAACATTGATGATTTGGATCAGAATAACTCCTCAGATTGACAATTGGCGGCACTTTTTTGTGCAAGGAGTGCATTTTTGGGGGGGTTGGAAGGAAAGAAGTACCCCAGAGTCTCCAACTTCCTGTTCCTGTCCAGCAGGCTCCTTCCAGTGCTTTTTCCATGTCCTGGTCACTTTTCATTTGGATCTGGAGCTGGAAGGATTACTCTTTGGCTGCTGCAGGATAGTTGTATTTGAGGACTTTTTGTTTGGATCACTTTTGGAGTTGAGATTTTACAAGTAAGTTGGTGTTGTTTGTTTGGGGCATTGCAGTTGCTGCAACTACAATTTATAAACTTTTTCACAACTTTTTATAAAATATATTGTGTGTAGCCACAGTATCTAGTAGGCCCAGGGTTAGTCATGGGTGCACGATACAACTGTTTCTAGGAGTTTTTTTTAACTTAAATAGCATTTATGGCATGGAATTGAATAGCTTACTGTTATTATATCTATGTGGATGTTTTTTGTAATTTTGGGGTGCATGTTAAAGCCACAATAGCCAGTAGGCCCAGGGGTAGTCAGTGGTGCATGGGCCATGTCTTTCTGTGGGGTCTCTTGAATGTAAACATCATTTAGGGCATGGATTGCATTGGATTGGGATGATTTTTGTGTGTATTTCGAGTTTTTGGGTGTTGTTGGGGCCTGGTCCAGGGCCTGGCCACGTGGGTGAGGTCTAGGGGCCATTTTGAAGCCAGGCAGTGTGCTTTGTGCCATAGGCCTGCATCCAGTCTGCCTTGCTTTCATCCATTATGCCCAGGGTCAGTCAGGGGTGCATGGGCCAAGTCTTTCAGTGGGGTCTCTTGAATTTAAACATAATTTAGGGCATGGATGGCATTGGATTGGGGTGATCTTTGTGTGTATTTCGATTTTTTAACTGTTGTTGGGGCCTGGTCCAGGGCCTGACCATGTGGATGGGGGCCATTTTGAGGCCTTGTCCAGGGCCTGGCCATGTCGGTGGGGGTATAGGAGCCATTTTGAAGCCAGGCAGTGTGCTTTGTGCCATAGGCCTGCACCCAGTCTGCCTTGCTTTCATCCATTATGCCCAGGGGCAGTCAGTGGTGCTTGGGCCAAGTCTTTCTGTGGGGTCTCTTGATTTTAAACATCATTTAGGGCATGGATGCCATTGGATTGGGGTGATTTCTGTGTGATTTTTGGGTGTTGTTGGGGCCTGGTCCAGGGCCTGGCCATGTGGGTGGGGGCCATTTTGAGGCCTGGTCCAGGGCCTGGCCATGTGGGTGGGGGTCTAGGGGTCATTTTGAAGCCAGGCAATGTGCTTTGTGCCATAGGCCTGTGACCAGTCTGCCTTGCTTTCATACTGAAGGACTGGGTTATTTAGAACCCAGAGGTGCCAGGGCACAACACCTGAAACCTTCGTGGGTAACCTGCTCCGGCGTACGAATCACAGAGACACGGGACACTTCCTTCGGCGTCAAAGATTCAAGGTTTATTTGCTGCAGGGAAACACAGAAATCACGGAAGTACAACCAGTGTAGTTCAGAGTGTCTGCTTCAAATTGGTTCTGCGGATCGCTCCTTTTATACATGGTTTTCCCATAGAGTTACATTGAACACAAAAGTTTATGACCCGGTTCCCATAATTATCCCCCAGAGGGGTCGCTTTGGTCACTTTAATACACACAAGGCCCGGAACATAAGTGCGGAAACATTTGGCGGTTCCCAACTGTAAAAACCCATCTTCCCAACATTAGTGCATTCCATTCGGCAATAAAACAGATCAGAATAGGAACAAGAACAGGTGTAGAGGAAGACGGAGACAGTGGGGAGATTGGAAAGGGTGTAAAAGGGAGGTATCGAGAAACACGAGATACAGGCATCAAAGGGACGTGCCTAATGAGATGCACGGCTAAGACAATAAACCGGCACGGCGAGATGAGCCTCGAGCAGGGCCATTTGCCTTTCAGTATCATCCCCCTCATCATAAAGACACTTACAAAAGACATGTGTCTTCCGCAAATATCTTGCGAGTCCCAGGGTCGCGAAGCGGACAGCGTCTGTTCGCTGGCTACTTGAGGGCAAGAGACAAAATGGATGCCGTATCTAAGATGGAACCCGTGGGTACAGATAGAAATACCCACGTAACAAACGAACGGTTTAGGTTAGCGCAGCGAAACTGCGTACACCCACTAAACTCGTCATTTGCGGTTCATAGATACCAGACTCGACCATATTCGTGCGAGTCGAAAACACCACTTACAATTGTCACGGAACCTCAGACGCTCCTTTTGCCCTCATGTAGGCAAGCACTAGTCGGAATCATACTCAATATTCATCAGACCATCTAGATGTTGTTGTAGCATAGCTCTGTCCAACCGAGTCCCCTTGGTAACAGGAGACTGTCTCATACACGTTGTAGCACAAAGGCCACATAAGGCAGGACCGCACTGCACACAAAGGCAACACGTGAACAGGAATGCCACAACGACTCCGATGATCATCAGAATCTTCCAACCCCAAGTCGACATCAGGCCCCAAAACCACCCAAGTAACGTCCAATCTCCTACATCCACGTGTATGGATTCGGAGATCTTATGCAACTTCGAGATGGCTTGATAAACGGTCGGAGCATTATCAGGAATGAAAATACAGCAGCTCGAATGGATCACCTTTTATACCCCACCACGATCTGCTAAGATCACGTCTAAAACCATACGGTTTTGTAACGTCATAAGTCTATCCGCCTGAAGTTCTGTGGTGATATTACCAAGGGCACTGGCAGTAATGTTAGCTGTCGATTCCACCACTCGAGTCAACTGTCTCAGGTTCCTACTATTAACCATAGGTCCCCAAAACGGGAGGAAACCCTTGAAAAAGTCTCCTGCCTCTTGACCGGCAGTGTCCTCTTCGCTAATTACGCCTCTCACAACTCTAGTCTTGTGATAATCTGCATCTACAGTAAACGTCGGAGGCAACAAATTTGCGATAAAACATGAGCCCATAAAGTCAGAGGGCAACCATGCATACGCACGATCATGGCAGATAAAGTACGTACCCTTGGCAGCCAGAAACACAGGGGACGAGACCATCGGCAGAATGTAATTTTCAGTGCAAGCACTCTCTCCAAGTCGGGCTTTCGATCTTCGGCCACGACCTATGAGACAAAAATTACCAATGTGGGGTACGACCCATATCGGAGGTGAGCTTTTGAGCTGTTTTTCACTAGTGAACACGCTATACTCGCCTCTACTCAGGACCCTGTAGGCTTGTACCTCTTCTTCAGGAATAAGCGATGGATCATAGATATCACTATCTAAATCCTCTATTGCTATAGACAAAGGTTTTTGATACGAGGTAGGACCAGAGTAGGGGGAGCGTGGTTCTCGAATGGGGTGGAAACCTAGTGCGCTTCGAAACATTGTTTGAAATGCTCGAGCAGACCCTTGGGAACTATACGGCAACACCAGATATGGTATTCCCTTATCCGTAGTATGTGGCATCAACCCACACACCCAACAATTAGTAGTGTTAACCACTAACTGATGCTGATGGAGGAGCTGAATAAAGGAATTGTTGCGGAATTCTGCACGTCTAGCCTGCTCGTGTTCAGGTAAAATATGAAAAGAATGAGGGGAAGCAGTGGAGGTAAGTTTAGGGTCAGGGGTAGGAGTAGGTGTAGCAGAAGATAAGAAGTAAGACATTGTGTAATACACCCCACCCGCCATTAATGCAGAAACAATCAAAAACAATACGAAGATTTGAAACATAAAACATTTGGTACGACTAAGTTGCTGCAGCTTGAATCTTTGAGCTTGAGCTTCTTCCAAATCCATCAACTTCGAAAATGCCATTCCTCATGACCGTCCGCAACGTTTCTTGACGCACTTCGTTCTGCGTAGCAGTAGTCAATCCCTAGGAGTTCCCAGGAACCGACGGTCTTTAACCTAGCGTCAAGACCAACTAAGCAGAAGGAAGTACGCGCGCAGCCCTACGGCCTTTATTTCACAAATATATATATATATATATGCAAAAACAATGTTTCTCAGCTGTGGAAGCAAAAGGTGTAAGGAACGAAACTCAATGAATATATACAAAAATAATCACAATAATACGAATGTTCAAACTGATCACGGAAAGCGGGATAATACAATTGTCAAGGGACAAAACAGGATCTTTTATTAGTCTCTGGTGCTAGATCGCAAAAAGTATTGGGCTTTCCCAGGACGTGTCTGTTCATCAAACAAAGGATCCTTTGATGAGACAACGTCCTGCTGATCAGTTGAGTGTTCTGGTCTTGAGTCTTTTGATGACAAATGTTCAACAGTGTCTTTCTGCTGCACTGAGGATTCTCCGACAGGTTGTGCGTCGCTAAAAGGTACAAACGCCGGCAATCCTTCGGTTTCAGTTGATGCAATGCCTCTCCTCACCCACGGGTCTGCCAGCAAAGGGATAGGGACTTTTTTGGTGTGGGTGGCGTGCACCCAGTTTTTCCGTCCCTCAAGACGAACAGCAGTCCTCGTGGCAAGGAGAACCTGGTAGGGTCCAGTGAACCTCGGATCCAAATTGTTCTTGCGCGAAAAGTTGCGCGTCACCACCCAATCTCCGGGCTGGAGCTGGTGGCCTGGACCCTCAGTCTGCGTCGGCAGTGCGTCGTGAACCTGTTGGTGAATTAACCTCAGTTTAGCAGTCAAGTCATGAAGATAATCGATCAACATGGGATATTCAAGATCACAGAACATACCTGGCCTAGGAACCCCCCAAACATTCGCAGGACGACCGAACACTATTTCATAGGGACTAAGCCCTACTCGGGAGTGCACAGTCGCCCTAGTTGACAGTAATGCTAAGGGTAAAGCGTCAGGCCACGAAAGACCAGTCGTAGCCTGAATCTTTGCTAGTTTCAGTTTAAGGGTGCCGTTATACCCTTCAACCAAACCAGCTGACTGGGGATGATTGGCACTATGGAATTTCTGATTAATTCCAAGGCCCTTACACACACTCTTCATCACACTTCCCACAAACTCACTTCCGTTATCTGACCACACGACTCTAGGCATTCCGTACCGAGGAAAGTATTCCTTCAGTAGGATTTTCGCAGTAGACAAAGCAGTATTGTCTTTGAGAGGATAGGCCTCAATCCATCGGGAGAATGCGCAAACCACAACTAAAACGTATTTCAGGTTATTGCATCGCTCCATATGGATGAAGTCCAGTTGAATCACCTCAAAGGGACATGAAGGGGGAGCAAAACTGCCAGGAGGAGTTGGGGTTCCCTTGCCAGGATTGTATAACATGCACACCATACAATTCTTAACCAAGCGTTCAGCACATTTCGTGATACCATCATTCTTCCACACAGGGGACAACAACTTACAAATACCTTTCGCGCTAATATGTGCTAACCCATGTGCCATTGTCACAACGGCCAGTACATACGCATCAGGCAACAACCATCTTTTCTGATCCGACAAATCAATCCAACAACCATTCGCATCCAACTTTCCTGTACTTTCTTTCCACTTCGTTTTTTCAGTCTCGGTGGCCTCTTTCTGAATTTCTTTCACACTCTCAATAGTGTCTTCGCACATACTCGACTCTATAGGCCACCTAACCGAACTCGTCACATACATTCGAGTGCTAAGGTTCCGGGCAGTCTCCTTAGCAATCTCATCCGCAAACGCATTACCACGACCAACATCATCCGTCACCTTACGATGCGCACTACATTTAACAATCGCTACCTGCTTAGGCAACGTAAGCGCATCTAAGAGGTCGTTCACAAGCTGGCCATGCTGAATCTTCGTACCATGCGATGTTAGAAAACCTCTCTCTCTCCACAACCGTCCAAAACTATGGGCGACGCCAAACGCATATTGGCTGTCGGTAAACACATTCACACGTTTCCCTTTCGCTAACACACACGCTCTGGTGAGAGCGATCAGCTCTGCAGCTTGGGCAGAATTCTGATTCAATCTTGCAGTCTCAACAACAGTATTCAACGTTACAACAGCATAAGCAGTAGTCACATCGCCATTCGGCAACTTGAAACATGAACCATCCACATACAGCGTTCCATCTGGGTCTTCCAATGGGGTGTTTTTAAGGTCCACTCGACCTTTTGTTTCCTCTTCTGTCCTCAAATAACAATCATGGTCTGTTATTTCATCTGACTCTGAGCTAATTGGTAACAAAGTTGCCGGGTTCAGGACATTACAACGTTTTATTTGAATGTGGCTTGCCAACAGCGTCAACTCGTACCCAGGCAACCTCGCACTCGTCAAGTGCTGAGTTTTTGTACGATTCAAAAGAGTGTCGACTGCATGCGGAACCATCACCGTAAGCATATTATCCATGACCAATCCTGCTGATTGTCGGATGGAGACCGCAGCTGCCGCTGTTGCTCTCAAGCAACTCGGCAATGCTCTAGCTACTGGGTCCAAGGTCGAGGAAAAATATGCACATGGACGTTGCTTACCACCAAAAGGTTGCGTTAAGACACTCAACGCACAACCTTCTCTTTCGTGAACATATAATGTAAACGGCTTGCTATAGTCAGGAGTACCTAACACAGGAGCCGAACACAATGAGTCACGTAATTCAGAAAAACTTTTCTGACATTCTTCCGTCCATGGTAAAGGAGTTGAAACATCCTTGCACGTAAGAGCCACTAATGGTTTCGCTAGCAATGAAAAGTTAGGAATCCATTGCCTGCAGTACGACGTGATACCTAGAAAGGCACGCACATCTCTTTGGGTTCTTGGCACAGCCATTCGTGCAATTGCTGCAATTCTCTCTGGGGTCAACCGCCTTCCCTCCTTTGACAATAAGTGACCTAGATAGGTTACTTCTTGACAACAATATTGGAGTTTAGAAGGTGACACCTTGTGATTTAACTCACAGAGATGTTGCAGCAACGACACCGTAGCAATTTTGCAAACGTCCTGAGTATCTGCAGCCACCAATAGGTCATCGACGTATTGGATTAAGGCCGCACCAGCCGGCAACGTAAATGCATCCAGCTGACCCTTCAAGGCTTGACTGTAAATCGATGGACTCTCACAGTAGCCCTGAGGAGCGCGTTTGAACCGGAAGCTGCGTCCACCGAGAGAGAAACCGAAAAGGTCCCTGCTTTCCTCTGCAATCGGGATGCTGAAGAACGCATTCTTCAAGTCAATCACCGAAAACCACGATGCAGAAGCTGGAATCAGAGTCAGTAGCGCCGTGATGTCAGGCACAACGGGGAACTGAGGAATCACTATTTTATTCACCTCCCGTAAATCGATAACAAAACGATAAATAGGCGGGTTCGAAGGATCAGTACGTTTAAGAATGGGCAGTACAGGGCTGTTGCACACGTTTCCCTGAGTCTCTTCAATAACGTCTTTCTCGATCAAATCATAGATGATCGCTAACAATGCTCGTTCACCATCAAGAGAGATCCGATACTGGGGAATACGTGGCAATCGCACATTAGATTTCAACTGAACAACATAAGGGGAGATGTCAAGCAGGCCCACATCATTGGGACCTGTTGCCCACAAAGACGCTGGAAGAGAACTCAATTCCGGTGGAAGCTTATCGAGAGACAAATACATAGGAGAGACAACCCTCTCGCCTAACGTAAGCTTTACACCCGCAGGAGAACAATACAAAGTTGCATACAAACGTTTAAGCAAATCCAGACCCAAAAGATTTTCACCACAACCAGTAGTCAAAATCAACGGAGCTTCTAGCTCACGAGGCCCAATTGTAAGGGGCAAAGGGCGAGAAACTGGATTGCTAACGGGGGCGCCAGAGAATCCAACGGAAACATTTGTTAAGCCAGACAAAGGTGCGCCAGGGAGTTTCGAATGCATAATGGAACTTTTCGCTGCACCAGTGTCCAACAGAAAAGGCTCAACGACGCCCGATGTAGCAACTGCGACGTAAGGCCCTCTCTGATCAACCGGAACTGATACCACTCCCTCTCCTTGTCTTTGGCTGTCCTAGTAATTACTGTCGTCAGTTCCCTGATCGACATAATAATCGTCTACATTGTACTGCGCAGATCGTCCTTGCGATGATCCACGTTGATCAAAACAGTTATTAGAGTTTGATGAGTTATCTGAACGATCATTTTGAACACCACGACCCCTACCACGTGGTGCCTGCTGTGAACCACCACGACCTCCTCTAGACGAATTACCACTATTTCGATCGTTCAGAACGGGACAATTGAATTTGATATGACCCTCCTGTCTACAATAGGCACATTGATTGTACCCTAACGAGGATCTTTGGAAAGAGGAGTCATTACGAGGTTGTGATCGGTTCGATTGCGACTGCGATCTATTCTGTTGGGGCGCATTCTGATTCAAACGTGGAGGAAACGCTTGCTGAAGCACACTTTAGTTTTAAGCTCTTTCGTCTTTTTATCAGCGCGGTCGTTCTCTTCTTTCTCTCTGTTCTCATAATATTGTGCCGTGGCCAATATCTGAGCTGGAGTAGAAACGGCCCACGCACTCTCTGAATTCTTTAATTTATTGCTCAAATCGGGCAATAAGTTTGAAACAAATTTATCGACAAACAACCTTTGACCACCCTCAGTGCTCATATCCTGACCACTATGATCAATGAATGCCTCCTCAAACCTCGTAAAGAAGTCGGAGACACTCTCGTCCTTCTTCTGTTTACAAGCTGATAATTTGTCCCAATTTACCCTCATAGCTGGCATAAGAGTTTTCATTAACGTTATTATTCTTTGAGGGAGAGCAGCAATCAACTGGTCGGGTTTAGCACCACCAGTTTGTAACCCATCAGCCGCTATAATGGCCGCCCAATCACCTCCTAATTCATTGGGATGGTTTTCCTGACGAATCTTAGCCCATACCGGTTGCGGTACAACATTGCCAAACAACATATCAATATCGGCAAGATTCATTATCGTAGCGTCTACGAGCTGCAATAATTCCTTGTAGTACCCTGCAGGATTTTTACGAGGGTCAGGCAGAGATTGCTTCACCTGTAACACTTCTGAGCGTTTCCATGGGAGATGTATCCACACTCTCTGGAAATGCGCCAATGTCGGAGGGTGAGCATTAGGATCAGCTGGCATCCATACCGGTGGGACTTCGCGCATAGGAAATTGACCAGATTCATCTGGCAGTCTTTCAACATCCTCAACAAACAAAGCTTGGGGTATAGGAGTGGGACGAAAAGATAGCAACCGCTCAACAGCACGTCGAACGTTGGTATCCACTATCAGTCCAGTTGAAAACTGAAGCTGTAGGTCAGACAAAGCGGTCAGCACCTCGTCGGGTGCGTCGGCCGATATCTGATCGCGAAGGACCTTACACATTTCTTCAAACACAAATCTCTGGGTTGGTATATTAAATTGACAGAATGTGTCGAGTACAACGCGTGGCGGATTTCGAAGAGGATGCATCATCCAACCCATCGCCATATTATATAGCGAAGCGCGTTCTCTGTTACCAGGAAGCTGACTACGTCTCTGGGGACCATCCGAACCAGCGGACCCAAGAACAGGTCCGAGCGAATGAAAGAAACTAGCCGCAAGAGGAGAATTACGACTACGAGTAGAGGGAGAAGTATAGGACACAGGGCTAACAAGTGAAGGAGTAGAAACAGAAGCAACAACAGGAGTTAACAGAGCAGGTGCAGTAGCGGGAGCAGGAGTATGTGGAAGCGGAGGAGCAGTAGGGATAGCGACAGGCAAAGGAGCAGGAACAGTCGGAAGAACGGGTGCAGGTTGAGGAACAGGCAAAGGAAGAATAGGTGCAGGAACAGGTACAGGGGGAAGCACAGGAGCTGTGGTACCCTGCACATACGGAGGTGGCGTCTTCATAAGATAGGACATTAAAGGATCCTCAACTGGTTCTTCCTTCTTATCCGACTCCGTAGGTAAAGCAGGATAGCATTTATCTATGGACATACGCTGTAGCCTATCAAACACTTCCTTTTCCTTAACCTCCTTATCACGCTGAAACTGCTCTGCTTTCTTTACAATGGTAGCAACATTATCTCGCTGATTTCGTTTAGTCTGTCTGATTTCTTTCTGTTTGGCTTCTTTACGCCACAACCGAAAGGCATCAAACATGGCCGGCCTTGACTTTTTCGCAAATAATTTAGCCTCTAGGTTATCTAAAATCGGGGTTTCAAAGCTACCATGAGGTGGCCAACTAAGGACACCGTCTTTCTTCGTATAGCGGATCCAATAATCATTAAAAGTAATCGGGCCTAGCCCATGTTTACTGTATAATTCATAAGTCGGAGTTCCAACCGGAGGTATCGGACACGAGTCCTCCAATCGGGAATCCATACCACAAGGTCTGAAACAACTAAACAAAGTACTGTGACTAGGCATCTTGCACACTAGCCGAGTTTCACAAACTTCAAGGGTTACGGGATTTACCAAGTCCCAGCAAAGAGCAAAAACCCTCGGTTTTTGGCGGCTGCAGTCGTCAAACAATACAACAAAGGACCAAGAACTACAAATGCAATGGAACCATGCAACCACTAAGCAACCACAACCAAGAACTCTGGGAGCGACCCACAAATACTTAACTCAAAGATCGATGGCGTCACCAGGAAGGCCCGTCAATCGTCTCGCTCTACCAAGGTCTACGCCAGGCGCCAAAACAGGTCTACAGTCAGGGCAGCAGTCCGTCGCAGCCGTCCGGAGGCGGGAATCTTCGCGGGAAAAGTCTTCGGGCCACTTATTTCGACAACAGGATCGATGAAGCGGAGTGCACCTTCCCTCGGAGATTTCACACGAAGTTCCTTACGATCGTCGGGCTTGGACCGGTACCACTGATGCAGCCCGACGTTGGGCGCCAACTGAAGGACTGGGTTATTTAGAACCCAGCGGTGCCAGGGCACAACACCTGAAACCTTCGTGGGTAACCTGCTCCGGCGTACGAATCACAGAGACACGGGACACTTCCTTCGGCGTCAAAGATTCAAGATTTATTTGCTGCAGGGAAACACAGAAATCACGGAAGTACAACCAGTGTAGTTCAGAGTGTCTGCTTCAAATTGGTTCTGCGGATCGCTCCTTTTATACATGGTTTTCCCATAGAGTTACATTGAACACAAAAGTTTATGACCCGGTTCCCATAATTATCCCCCAGAGGGGTCGCTTTGGTCACTTTAATACACACAAGGCCCGGAACATAAGTGCGGAAACATTTGGCGGTTCCCAACTGTAAAAACCCATCTTCCCAACATTAGTGCATTCCATTCGGCAATAAAACAGATCAAAATAGGAACAAGAACAGGTGTAGAGGAAGACGGAGACAGTGGGGAGATCGGAAAGGGTGTAAAAGGGAGGTATCGAGAAACACGAGATACAGGCATCAAAGGGACGTGCCTAATGAGATGCACGGCTAAGACAATAAACCGGCACGGCGAGATGAGCCTCGAGCGGGGCCATCTGCCTTTCAGTATCATCCCCCTCATCATAAAGACACTTACAAAAGACATGTGTCTTCCGCAAATATCTTGCGAGTCCCAGGGTCGCGAAGCGGACAGCGTCCGTTCGCTGGCTACTTGAGGGCAAGAGACAAAATGGATGCCGTATCTAAGATGGAACCCGTGGGTACAGATAGAAATACCCACGTAACAAACTAACGGTTTAGGTTAGCGCAGCGAAACTGCGTACACCCACTAAACTCGTCATTTGCGGTTCATAGATACCAGACTCGACCATATTCGTGCGAGTCGAAAACACCACTTACAATTGTCACGGAACCTCAATCCATTATGCCCAGGGGTACTCAGTGGTGCATGAAACAACTCTCTCTGTGTGGTCTCTCTCCTATTAATTTAAACATCCATTTTGGATTAGAATTGCAATTTTTATGTAGTGTCTTTCCGTTTTTGGGTGTGCTGTGTTATAATAAATGCCTAGTTGCAAATATTAATTGAAGCACGACATGTGCAACATTTATTTAACTGATGTTCCTCTGGCTTCCTTTGCTTTAGGTGCACAAAGACTGACAACCAGGAATCATCCTCATCATCATCGCTTGTTGTAGTGCCAGGAAGAAGTCCTGCTGCGGTGTGTGCACAACGTCACGTGACGTCACGTGTGGTGGCCACAGACAACTCTGCAACTCGTGCAACTGCGTCCTTCTGTTCTGACATCTGAAGAAGATGGGCCCAAATAAAGGAGGCTGTAGCTCCTCTACCAAGAAAGTTGCCAGTGCCACTGCCAGTAAGAAGGAGCAGAAGAAGGAAATGGTGCCACTTACCAAGGAGACTGGTGTGCCGACAGACACTTTTTTAGGGAAAAGAAATTACGCCTGTAGCAGCGTTGTCCACCGGGGCTCAAGCGGGGAGCAGCATCTCCGCTTCATTGGTCTCAGTGCCACCACGCCAAGTTAGGCCCAAGTCCATGAGTGCCGCAGAGGCAACCTCTTTAATTACTCTTTCACCATCAACCAGTGATGTTGGTGTTGACTCATCGCAAAGTAGCATCCAATCAACGCAGGGTGTTACTCATCTGACGAGTGTTCAACAACAGCCGCAACGACAACCACAGGTGCAAGAAGGAGAGGCGCAAGGAGAGGCGCAAGGAGTGGCGCAAGGAGAGGCGCAAGGGAAGACGCAAGAGGAGGCACAAGGAGAGGCGCAAGGAGAGGTGCAAGGAGTGGCGCAAGGAGTGGCGCAAGGAGAGGCACAAGGAGTGGTGCAAGGAGTGGCATACTGGTGGCTTATATACGTATTACTGACTCCATCGGGAACTCTCTGAGTAAGGAAGTAAAAAAGTGATGTAAATATATAATTTACCGTCGTAATTTCTATGCAGGTAAGTACTTAATCAATAATAACTCAATCAGAAAGAAAGAAAACAGAGTCTGTGGTGTTAGAGTTCTTAGGGGTTTTATTCCTTAAAAAGGAATGGTCTAGACCAGAATATCATATTCTTCCCACCACAGGGGTGGAAGAAGGGATAGAGAGCACGCGCTACATTTTATTGACAGTACATAGCTTATATACTTAATTCATGTCATGGAAAACAGTACAGTAGGCGTAACAGCTGAGAGAAGACAAGATAACAGTAGCCACGTGTTACTAGTACGTAATCAGAAGGCGTGGACTAGGCGTGAGCTGGAGACGTCACAGATAGGTGTCACAAAAGGGGTGGCACTAAGCAGAAATGTTGCAATGTCAGCAGAAATCAGAAGCTTGGATGCGCGCGCAGCTGCATGACGTGTGATGGACGTGAAACTAGAGGGTGCAGGGGGCTTGACATTTGCACTGACGGAAAGAGACAGAAGTCTGGCATGTCAGATCAACTTGTGCTTCTATCATATCTGATATCTGGTGTTTAGGAACTGAGCTATCTGGGCAGAAAGGTCTCTGGGGCAGAAGCTATTCTATACTGACTGTGAGTGCGTGTATAAGCGCCTGAGTGTCTGCATGAGAAGCGTGGGCATGGGCCTTCCATGGGAGCATGACAACAGAAGCTATGAATTACTTGCACGGAGACAGGTCGGCCCTTTGGCCCTGTAGCTGAGGGGGATGTTTACTGAAGCTAGCAGGCAGGAATGTAATTTCGAGGAGCAGAACAGATAACTCGAAGGTTATAGTCAATCTTGGCAGGCAGCAGGCTGAGCTGAACGCGCTGGGCCGCGCTAGAAGTAAGGCAGAGTTCACGTGTACGGGGGCAGCCTGGGCAGCCTGGTCTGAGGCTCCCGGAGTCAGGAGGGAGAAAAAGGCTCGATGGCAGATATTCTGGGCCTACTTTGCCAGAGCTAAAAACATGTAGAATACACTACAAAAAGACGTTGGCATAGTATACTTAGGAACGGGCTATCCAACCCATTCAGGGTGGGTCTGAAAGAAGACATGTTGACGTTGGACGCAAATGTATTTGCGTCTTCATAGCTGGTACAGGAGGGAAGTTACATGCACTTTAACTCGTACATGGAGACGGTGGGGTACACGCTAGGGAACACAACTTGACCAATATTTATATTTCCTCATTCCCTCCTTGTTCCCTACGGACCCTTCATGATATATCAATCATCATAAATTGATCAGTTTGTTCTTGTAACATAATTTGTTCGTCTCTCTTCCGTTGTCTATTTGAGAGAAAACTGGAATGTTCAATGCACGAAGTGGCACACAGTCCACATATCGCTGGCCCACACTGTAGGCACAGGCAGCAGCTGAATACTATGACAAGGCCAAAACCTAGGAAGGATAGGATCTTCCATCCCCAGGCAGTTAACGTTGTCCAGAACCAACCGGACCAAGTCCAGGTGCCTGGATTCTGGTGTATCTGATTTGCAATTTTATGCAGACGGGTAATAGCTTGATATACAGATGGCGCGTTTTGTGGAATGAAAACACAGCAACTTGACCCGATGACCTTACAGGCTCCACCTCTATCTGCCAAAATGACGTCAATAACAAGACGATTCTGAAGGACAACAACCCGCATGGCAGATTGCTCCTCTGTTAGGTTACCTAAGGCGGAGGCAGTTTCATGTACTACAGCTTCAAGTGTTCTAGTTAATCTACGTATTAATTTACTGTTTTGGACGGGGCCTAAAAAGAAAAAGAATCCTTTATTAAAATCGGTGTATTGTTCCCATGCCGTTTCTGTATAGTCGACAAGCGGGAGGTCTCTTCGGAGTCTATTCTTTACTAGATTTGCGTTTCTGTGGTAATCAGGAGGGGCTAGAAAAACAGGTGGCAGAAGGAATGCAATATAACAAGTACCATCCCAATCTGGAGGCAGGCGTATGTATGCGGTATGACCACAAACAAAATAAGAGTGACTGATAGCTTTGAAGGACGATTTACCATGATCACTGAATTCGACCACAGTAGTGCATTTACTATGACCTAAGTGTACTGAACCTTTCTTTCTGACACATAATTCACCAGTGACTGGTAATACTAGCATAGCGGGCAGGACTGGTGCAGCTTCGGATTCAACAGTAAGGATCATAAGGCTAATTGTGTAATTACCTAATCCATATACTTCATTTTCTAGATCAGTTCCTATTCGAGTGGGGAGTCCCTCCTTATCAGGGTAACAGACGTCGAGCAGGACCAAGTTCAAGTTTCCCCAAACCCAGCCCCCATCGAAAACAGCAATATCAGGATCTAAGGAATTAATTATTTTAAACCATGCCCCACAGGAGCCATTGTGAGTGAATGGGTACGGAAAGAGGGGCAGAGCTCCCTTGTAATTCTTGTAGGGAGGGAGTCGGCCACATATCCAGCAGTCTGTAGCATTGTTAGTCTGATGGGAATGATGCAGCATACTAATGAATGTGTTGTTGCGCAGCGCAAGTCTGTAGGAGAGTTCGTGTGGAGGTAACTCGCTAAAAGAGTGTTCAGCAGAAACATTGTAAGCAGATTGTCCATTCTTGAAAATAGGGCAATAGATAGGGAGAAGTACGCTTGCAACAATTATCATAATACTTAGAAAAAACATGATTAATAATGTCACTATACAGTGACTACGCAATGATTTGCAGTATGTACGTTTCTTGAATTCTCTCTCTCTCTCTCTATTTCGATCTAGGGGATACATGTCAGAAACTATTTAACCGATTCACCTAGGGGAGGACTTAAACAATTAAACTGTCTGACTTGCTAGATCGAAGCTTGAGTTTGTACTCCTCTTGGGGAGTTTTCTCTCGTTCGGAAACTTCAAAGTCACTGGGCTTGATACAGTCTTTGGGAGGGGTGGATGAGCCTGGGTCGGATTTCAGTTCATTACACAGCTTAACATGGCTCATGTGGACCCACCCCTTCCTGCCCTCGACCTTCACCGCTGTCCTCGTAGTAAGTAGAACGGTCTTCGGCGATTTCCAGCGGGGCTCCAACGGACTTTTCCGGTCGAAGTTCCTTATGAGGATCAGATCACCTGGACGGACATCGTGTGGCTTTACATCAGTGTTGTCAGGGAAGGCTGCGGCAACCTGTGAACGACATGATTGGAGTGCAGACATCAAGGAGGCAAGGTAATCTGTCAACATATTGCAATCAACATCGGTAATTTTTTTAGGAATGGGCGTCCCCCACATATTCGGTGGTCTTCCAAAGACCACTTCGTACGGGGATAGTCCTGATCTCGAATGGGCAACCATTCTCATATAGAATAGTGCCACTGGCAGGGCGACTATCCAGTCGACTCCTTTCTCTTGACATATTTTAGCAAGACGTGTCTTTAGTGTCTGATTATGCCTTTCTACAAGGCCTGCGGCTTCGGGATGTCGGACACAATGGAATTTCCACTGATATCCTAGCAGCAAGGAAACCTGTTTCATCAATTCGGATGAGAATGGCTGACCGTTATCTGAGTACACGACACGAGGCATGCCGTACCGTGGGAAGAATTCACGAACCAGCTGCTTGGCAGTGGTCGGAGCAGTATAATCTGGGACTGGGTAGGCTTCGGTCCAACGGGACAGTGCACAAACAACTACGAGGACATATTTAAATCCTCGACATCGGTCCATCTGGATATAATCCATCTGGAGAACTTCAAAAGGATGATCGGGAGGATGAAATCCACCTTGCTCTACAGGGACGCTTTTACCTGGATTGAACTGACAACAGATCATGCAAGTACGCACTTTCTGTTTTGCTGCTGCTCGTAAGTGTTTATTGCTCCAGAGATTCTGTAAACTGTCTAACATTGCTTTTTCCCCTAGATGTGCTGGACTATGTGCTGTATTGATTATGACTTGAACCATAGAGTCAGGGAGAAACCATGTAGATTTTCCCTTCGTCATCCAACCTTGATCTGTCTGGATCCCTCCTAGTTCAATCCATTTCTTTATTTCATCTGGGGTAGCATGTGTCTGAATATCGATAACATCTAGTGCGGGATCCCTAACTGTCATACAATTTGTCGGTCCTATTGTCTTTGTCATGTCAGTTGTCTGAGTGTGAGTCAATGCTGTATGTTTCGCTGTCTGATCTGCCAGGTCATTACCCTGGGAAACAGAATCTGTAACCTTAGTATGTGCTTTACACTTCATGACGGATATGCCTGAGGGCAGATGTATTGCTTCTAACAGCGCTTGAATGAGGGGACCGTGTTGTATCTTGGCACCATGAGAGGTCAGGAAACCTCGTTCTTGCCATAACATTCCGAAGTCGTGTACGACTCCGAACGCATAACGGGAATCAGTGTATATGTTAACATTTCTGTTCTTGGCTAGTATACAAGCTCGGGTCAGAGCGATGAGCTCTGCTGCTTGAGCAGACAGTGTGTCAATACGATGTGTTTCTTTAACTTCAGTTTCAGTGGTCACTGCATACGCGGCCACTAATTCTCCTGTACTTGTTCTCATGCATGAACCGTCCACATAAAGTGTCAGGTCTGGATTTGTCAGTGGGACATCTGTTAAGTCTCGCCGTGGCTTTGTTACTGCATTAATGATTTCTATACAATCATGCGGGGCAGGATCTGTCATAATTGTAGGTAACAGTGTTCCGGGGTTCAGAATGCTGCAGCGTCTGATCTCTATGTGTGGTTGGAATAACGTTAACTCGTAACCTGTCAGTCGTGCTATAGTCAAGTGCTGAGTCTGGGTTCTGTATAAAAGAACCTCAACAGAATGTGGAACTTGTACGGTTAACTGATGTCCTAAAACAATTGAATCGCTCTGTCTGATTGCTAGTGCTGTTGCTGCTACTGACTTTAAGCACGCAGGGAGTGCCTGGGCTACTGAATCCAATGTACTTGAAAAATAAGCGCAAGGCTTATGTGAACCTGCTTGGTCTTGGGTGAGGACAGACAACGCTGTACCATCACGTTCTGTAACAAAAAGTGTAAACGGTTTGCTGTAACATGGTGTCGCTAAAACTGGTGCTTGGCATAATGCTTTCTTTAATTCCTCAAAGGCTTGTGTATGTTCCTGAGTCCAAGGAAGGACAGTCGAAGTTGCTGCCTCCTGCGTTGTTAACTGAATGAGTGGTTTAGCTAGAAATGCATACTGAGGAATCCATTGTCTGCAGTACGAGGTGAGGCCTATGAAGGCCCGCACTTCTTTTTGTGTCTGGGGTTGTGGCATATTTGCAATTAACTGAATGCGATCGGGAGTGAGCTGTCTCCCCACTTTGGACAGCAAGTGACCCAAGTACACAACTTGCTGAACACAGAATTGTAGCTTCGAAGGAGACACCTTGTGTCCCTTGTCTGCCAGAAAATGTAGAACTGTCAGTGATGCTTGTTCACATTCGGGCTCACTTCATGCGGTGATCAGCAGATCATCGACGTATTGCAGTAAAGCGGTGTTAACTGGCATTGTGATACAATCAAGTTGTCTTTTCAGTGCTTGGCTATAGATGCTGGGGCTTTCTGTGAATCCTTGAGGTGCGCGTGAAAATTTGAAACTGCGTCCATTTAAACTGAATCCGAAGAGATATTGGCTCTCTGGATCAATAGGCACGCTGAAGAAGGCGTTCTTGAGGTCAATTACAGTAAAGAACGTTGCTTCTGAATCAATAGCAGTCAATAAGGATGAGATATCGGGAACCACAGGGTACTGTGGCACAATACATTTATTCAATTCTCGAAGATCAATCACCAGCCGATATACTGGCGGTGCATTGGGATCAGTACGTTTAAGAATCGGAATAATGGGTGAATTACAGATATTGGAGTCGGTCTCTACGACCACTCCTTGTGCTATGAGCTCTTCAATGATTTCCAGTAAAGCCACTACAGCATCGGGTGGTAACTTGTATTGTCTGATTCGTGGTAGTACAACTCCTGTCTTGAGTGTAACACGGTATGGTGTGATATGCATACAACCTACATCAGTTGGGCCTTTTGCCCACAGGTGATCTGGTACATTTTTCAATCTGACATCGAATTCTCGCAAAACATAATGACCCTTGAAATCCCGTAGAAAGAGTCTAACTCCCTCCGGGGAACAGCAGATTATAGCTCCTAGAGCCTTCAATGTTTTAATTCCTAACAGATTTTCTGGACATGATTTCGTAAGTAACAAGTCTGTAACACGTGATAATGGACCCACAGCCAGGGGGACTGGTTCTGATACTTCATTTACAATGGGCTGTCCTGAAAAGCCAAGGGAAACATTCTGTGAGCCTGAGAGGGGTGCCCCTGGGACTTCATTATGACTTATTGTGGTGCGGCTTGCCCCTGTGTCAATTAAAAACTTTCTGTCTTTTCCCAATACTTGACTGTGTACATACGGACCTTCTTGATCTACAGGAATTTCAATAAGAGGCAAGCCAAATTCCCTCTCTAGGCTGTTTCATGTATATCGTTGATAATCAGGGTAAGCGGACTGGGCATACTGGTACATCTGTTGTGAAACTTGCTGGGACGCGGCAATGGGCTGTGGCTGTGATACCGCTACTGTCTGTGCTGGAGGTGAGGAAGCATGTATAGGCTGTGTATTCTGTGAAGACTGATGCTGGTTATGGTCTTGTCTAGGCGGATGCGGTCTTTCTTTAGTTTTACCTGTCGCTATGTTATGTTTCAGAACGGGGCATTCATGTACGTAGTGACCTGGCTGCTTGCAGTAGTTGCATGTCCCTTTAACGGGAGCTGCGGCGTGACCTGTCTGGGTCGTACCTTTTCTATTCCCGTCGGTATGGACCGACTGGGCTACTAACATTTTCATTTTTGTGTCTTTCATACGTTTCTGTTCTTGATCCTGTTCTTCTCTAATTCTATTCTGATGGTATTGTAACATTTGTAACATCTGAGATGGCGTATTTGCTTGCCATGTACTCTCCACCTTGTATACACGATTCTTGACTGCTAACAGGGAATTCTCAACTAACTTTGATACAAAAAGATGCGGGTACGATTCGCTACTTGGTTTAAGACCACTATTAATAATAAAACATTTCTCGAATCTTGAATAAAAGTCACTAGTATCTTCGTCGGGCTTCTGTTTACATGCTGAGATTGCATCCCAGTCTTCTTTTCTAGTTGCCAATAATCTTGGCAGAACCTGTACTATTAAACCTGGTAATGCTTTAGTTTTGTCCCCAAGGCCTACCCCTGGGACCCGTTTGTTCTCTTCATCTTCTATTTCTGCCCATGCAATCTTTGTGTCTCCCACCTCCCATTCCTTTTCCTTTAGTTTCTCGTAGATGCCCGTGGGCAGCAGTACTTTTAACATTTTCATGATCTCATCATATGTGTAATCCCCCATCAGTAACATGTCTTTAGGCTCTCTGTGGAAACCTGCAGGGTCTTTATCATGGCTCGGGACTAGTTTCTTCATTTCTAACAGTTCTAACTTGGTCAATGGCGTGTGTACATATACACGTTTCAAGAGATTGTCCGTACCCATAACTGGGTGTACTTCTCGTAAGGGGTTCTGACTTTCAATGCCACCCAGGCATTGCATGTGATACGTTTTCCTTTCTGGGGGCGGAGCGGGAACATATTCAGAGCTTATAAAAGTGTCATATCTACGTCGTTGTTCTAGAATTATTTGAATTCATTTGGTACTTAGACCTCTCCATCTATCCATGAGTAGCGCTTCTAATAATTCGGGTAAGGGACCTGGATCCGAATGCTGATGTCTGTACTTTATGAGAAGGTGCTGAATCATGTATACACCTGCTAATTTCTGCTCGTCTGGGGAGAGGTTCAGAAATGTCTGTGCTACTGTGTCATCATTATATATGTCTGGATTTTCGGCCCATGATATGGCTGACCGGGCTAGTTCTTGTTCATCCATAGAATTGAGTACATGGTACCCTACTCGATCTCGAAGCCTTTTATCAGTTTCCTGGAACTGATGCTCAGCAGAATTCGGATTTGTTAAGGCACAGAAAAGAACTCTCTTGCTTTCTGGACGGATGCCTTTCCTAAGGTAATTTCCCTTACCTACATATGCTATAGTGTCTAGAGTTTCTTCTGATTCTTCACATTCTTCTTCCCCCTCGGAGGAAGCCTTCTCTTTCTCTTTTTGGTGTATGTCTATCACTGCTTTTCTAATTTTCTTGTACATACTAGCTATGCAAGTCCCCTTATCGTGTTTTCCTTCAGATATATTTTGACCCCACTTGGTTAATGCATCTAATTCACTCTGGTCGGTCCCAGGCCTATCTCGTTCTCTTATTAGGCAATTTATGAAAAAACGTAGTATCTGTGCTTGAATGTCAACTTTCTGACGCTCCATGGCATCTTTAATACTGTCGGGGTCTTTCCCAGTCTGAATAAACTCATATATTCTATCTAGGCGCTCCTTCATTCCTGCATAACACAGCAGGGAATCAGTAGCAGATCTTAACCGTAATGATGCCATCACCATTATATCGTCTTTGCCGGGTACTGGATCATATCTGCAAACCGAAATGGTTTCTTTAAACACGTCAAGACGGGGTGATTTGAACGAAAAAGGATTCCGCAAGTCCCCAAGCGGTAACCTGCGTGTCGGTGGCGGGGTGTGAAGACCCCCGGTAGCACCCCCTGAGGCGGAAGCTTGAGCATTATTTCTTTGTGGAGTCTGTACCTGAACTTGAATGTGTCTTTTAGTAGGATCAGGTAGAAGTGGTTTCGGTGGATCAGTTTTAGGTACGGGAAGCGGTGGAGCTGGTGGAACAGGGGAAACCTGTCGTGATACTGGTAGAATATGGTTTTGGGGCGGGTTACCACCCCCGTCCCCGTCGTTAGGCAGGGCGCGGACAGGCAGATTGGTGTAAGCGGGTGCTACATCCTCTAGATAGGAATTCAGGAATATGTCTTTAGTGGTCCTATGAGTTACTTTGGTTGGAACCAATGGGGGCGGTAGGTCTTTCGGTATTTCTGAAATGGCCTCAGGTGAACCCTCGGCCGCGAGATACATACCGTTTACGAGATTATTTCGTGCGCGGTCTATCTGTTCAGTTTTTACTCGGATCCCCTCGGTAACTAGTTCGTTTTCTTGGGCTTTCTCTGATTCTTTAAGTCTATCTTCTCTACGTAATGTTCTTTCAGCACGTTTATGTGATTCCTTACGCCAGAATTCTATGGCGTCTTTCTGAGATTGTCTGGCTTTCTTTTTCCATAGTGCTTCCTCTACCTTCATGATGCACTCGGCATCCCATGTTCCGGTAACGGGCCATCTGTGTCTTTCGTTTAGATGTTTGGTATAGTCAGCCCATAAATCGAGGTATAATATGGCATCTATGCCATGCTTGTGGTACATAAAGTTACCTGGGGTGTCCCTAGGGGGGATAGGAATTTCTTCCTCTAGTATCCCTTTCCTAGTTCCTATCTGCTTTAACTTGTTAAAAAACGGCATCTTGTTTACTTGGTACTGAATGCTCGATCCTTGCTACTTGATACTGAATACAGCTAGTTATACAAGAAAACATAAATGCACATTAGGAAACAGTCACACTCATACCACGACATTAATCACATGAAAAGACATTTTGAAAACATATATGACTACCCCCTATATCAGATGTACTGCTAAACAGCACAGATACACTGCTAAAGCGGTGCAGAACGGATGTACTGCTAAACAGTACAGATACACTGTCTAAAACAGTGCAGACCGGACTTGTGTACCCAAACCCGTCTAGATACGTCCCAGCAATGGTACTCACCGGGAAGCACGGAAACAGAAGGCCTCGGAAAACTCGACTGGACTCAAAACTTCGGAAAACTTCGGAAAAACCTCGGAAAACTTCGGAAAACTTCGGAAAACTGGTGGGCCTCTTGACACCTCGGACCTTGCTTCTTTCGGCTGGGCTCTGGTCGGGATCCTCCGCACTCCTCACCGCCTCGTCTGGGTACTGATCGTAATCTTCGTCACCTCCGTGGGCCAGAGGGAGATACAGGAAATCCTGCCGGTACGCGTAGTTTCCTTCTAACTGATGGCAGGGGACAGAGTTTACAACGCACCAACCGGCGCGTGAGGTGGGGGAGGGGTCCCTATTCGGGCGCCAAAATGATGTAAATATATAATTTACCGTCGTAATTTCTATGCAGGTAAGTACTTAATCAATAATAACTCAATCAGAAAGAAAGAAAACAGAGTCCGTGGTGTTAGAGTTCTTAGGGGTTTTATTCCTTAAAAAGGAATGGTCTAGACCAGAATATCATATTCTTCCCACCACAGGGGTGGAAGAAGGGATAGAGAGCACGCGCTACATTTTATTGACAGTACATAGCTTATATACTTAATTCATGTCATGGAAAACAGTACAGTAGGCGTAACAGCTGAGAGAAGACAAGATAACAGTAGCCACGTGTTACTAGTACGTAATCAGAAGGCGTGGACTAGGCGTGAGCTGGAGACGTCACAGATAGGTGTCACAAAAGGGGTCGCACTAAGCAGAAATGTTGCAATGTCAGCAGAAATCAGAAGCTTGGATGCGCGCGCAGCTGCATGACGTGTGATGGACGTGAAACTGGAGGGTGCAGGGGGCTTGACATTTGCACTGACGGAAAGAGACAGAAGTCTGGCATGTCAGATCAACTTGTGCTTCTATCATATCTGATATCTGGTGTTTAGGAACTGAGCTATCTGGGCAGAAAGGTCTCTGGGGCAGAAGCTATTCTATACTGACTGTGAGTGCGTGTATAAGCGCCTGAGTGTCTGCATGAGAAGCGTGGGCATGGGCCTTCCATGGGAGCATGACAACAGAAGCTATGAATTACTTGCACGGAGACAGGTCGGCCCTTTGGCCCTGTAGCTGAGGGGGATGTTTACTGAAGCTAGCAGGCAGGAATGTAATTTCGAGGAGCAGAACAGATAACTCGAAGGTTATAGTCAATCTTGGCAGGCAGCAGGCTGAGCTGAACGCGCTGGGCCGCGCTAGAAGTAAGGCAGAGTTCACGTGTACGGGGGCAGCCTGGGCAGCCTGGTCTGAGGCTCCCGGAGTCAGGAGGGAGAAAAAGGCTCGATGGCAGATATTCTGGGCCTACTTTGCCAGAGCTAAAAACATGTAGAATACACTACAAAAAGACGTTGGCATAGTATACTTAGGAACGGGCTATCCAACCCATTCAGGGTGGGTCTGAAAGAAGACATGTTGACGTTGGACGCAAATGTATTTGCGTCTTCATAGCTGGTACAGGAGGGAAGTTACATGCACTTTAACTCGTACATGGAGACGGTGGGGTACACGCTAGGGAACACAACTTGACCAATATTTATATTTCCTCAAAAGGGGAAAAGACAGAAAGTCGGTTAGTTTGATAAAATTTGCACAAAAGCATATAATAACTTAAAGAATGCCCTGCATAAGAAGGATCGAGATAGAGTAGAAATAATTCAAGTGAGGAAAATGTATAATCAAGCCCTAAAAGTAAGAAAGAAAGAACTAAAAAAGATTGCATGGGCTGATCTACATAAGGCAAGTTTAGATAGGGATAGCACTGCATTCTGGTGTGCGGTCAACTCTCCATTTATGAGATCGGAGACAACACAGAGACTGGAAATTGCTATTAATGAGGATAAATGTTTGGAGCATTTTTCGAGAATGTATGTGAAGAAGAAGGAAGTCACCAGCAAAACGATTGCCCCTCATACTTAGTCCCACTAAAAAGTCCTTTACTATTAAAATAAATTTCACTTTGGATAAAGTCCAACTTACCTTGAAAGCCAGCAAAGGTAATAAGGCCCTGGGACTAAATGGGGCCTTCATAGACATATTTAAATACAATCTGGAGCTATGGGGCCCCATTATAAAACAGGTACTTGTAGCAGCCTCTAAAGTTGGTCTAATAGGTTCTTGGTCAGAGTCAACAATGGTCCCAATCTTCAAAAAAGGTGATAGACTTAATCCAACATGCTATCGGCTGATCTCTTTGTTAGTTTTGTTGGGGAAGGTGTTGGGGCGTATCATTCTAAATCGCATTCAGGAATGGGATGATGATAATAAAATATTGACTGACCTGCAATTTGGCTTTAGGGGAGGCTTGGGCACCATAGAACAGGGCCTAAATTTAACTATTCTGACAGAAAAATATATGAGGGCAAAAAAGGGGGGACTGTATGTGGCCTTCGCCGATCTCTACACCGCTTTCCATTGTGTATATCACGAGAAATTATGGAGAACCCTCGAAGCGATGGGAGTCGAAGTGGCCCTGGTCCAAGTGGTCAGAGATTTATATTCTAATGCCAGAGCCAGGGTAAGGTTTGGACCAAATGGAGAAAACACTACCTCATTCACCGTAGAAAGGGGGGGGGTCAGGCAGGGCTCTGTCGTGGCGCCCTTTTTATTTACCCTGTGTACAAATGGTTTAGAGAGTGTGATGTTGGAGGGGTGCCAGGACATCCCTCAGGTACAAAATCGACCCATGCCCACCCTACTCTACGCCGATGACGCAGTGATAATGGCCCGAACACCAATAGAGCTACAGCGGGCCCTACATAAATACAACAAGTATATGGAAAATTTAGATTTAAAGATAAACGCCACAAAAACCTACATATTGGCTTGCGGGAAAGCTACTAGGAAAGAGAAATCTATCTTTATTGATAGCTGCAAACTCAAGAATACAAAATTATATCCCTATTTGGGAATCCTTATGGATAACAAGGGTTCCTGGAAACTTGCTATAAGGGCAAAGAAATTCTTAATTATGAAATCCACGACTGCTCTTGTAAACTTCGCTCAGAAACTAGGAAAGAGGCCACCAATGGAACTAATTAAGATATATGAGGCCAAATGTGTTAGTGCGGTTTTATATGGGGCAGGGATTTGGGGATATTGTAATGTATCAGTGATTTATTTATTTTTTTCGATATTTGCCATTGCCTCTGTATGGGTTATACAAACCACCTAGCGAGTCCTTCCCATTAGGGACCACTCCAAAGTGGTTTTTCGTGCCCTCCTTCCTATATCAGAACTCGAGTTATTCTATGGGTGGGAGATAACAACCAGAGACGTAAAGAATTTGAGCTGACTCCATCTAGGTTTATTTCAACCTATTGGACCTTTATCGTATCGAGGTTAGACCCGGTCCAAGGAGTATTATCGGCATAATCATAGGACCCGGGAAGAAAAAAAAAAAGAAAAAAACCCCGGATTCTATTTCCACCCGGACAGCAAATCCCAAAATGCCAGATTTCGTTTACTGCATGATCTGTTAAGGTCTACTTTAGATGTTTCGTATAGTGATGTGAGCCATACAGAATGTGAAGGGGCTGTTTTCTCTGTCCAATGCATGCAAATTTGCCTTCTTGCCAATAGAATGGCATAAAAGAGGAGTGACCTTGCTTTACCTGTAATGTTATCTTCCAGCCCAAAAATAATGAATGGTAGTGTTATTAAAAGTGATGTATTCATAATAGAGTTTAGAGTGGCCTTCACTTCTTCCTAAAACCGACTTATAGCGGGGCATTCCATAAACATATGAACATCGGATGCTCCCGTAAGATTACATTTGTTAAATTTTTTTGTCAGGGAGAAATTTGGAAAGTTTAAGTGGCGTGATATATGAGCGGTGTACTGAGAAAAGATGGTTTCTTCTTAACCATGAAGGTTTTACAATCTTGTGTAAAAGGGCAAAGGAACTTAGCCATATATCTTCACAGCGAAGGCCAGTTACTGACCCCCACAATTGGTCTGGGAGGATAAAGTCTCCATCTATTTCTTCAAAGATCTGCCAATACCCCAAAGCTACCTCCTTTCTTCCCACTGGTTTTTCTACTAACTGTTGTTCCAAAGAGCTTACTTTCCCAAAATGTTTGTCTTTACTACCCTGGGCTCTTGTCCAACTATTCAGCTGAATGTACTTGAATCTGGACATTCCGGGACCAATGTGGTCATTTAACTCCTCCCATGTACATAATCGTCCTTCCTTCAATAATTGACCCCATCTTGTGATCCCTGCATGCTCTAATGTTGCTGATAAACTATCCCTCATACATAGTGGAAGCCCAGGGGATTCCCAAATTGGGGC